>NW_017728906.1:22593176-22624286 GCF_001723895.1 Crocodylus porosus
ATAGATATATAGATAGATAGATAGATATATATAGAGAGAGAGAGAGAGAGAGAGAGAGAGAGAGAGGCATTTCATTTCAATCATGGAAAAGCATGAATATGGGGTTACTTTTTTAACTGAAAATTGGGTATTTTTTAATTAGAGATATTAATTAATTACACATAAAAACAGTGCCTTGCACAGCATGGACTTTCCAACTTTTAGGTGTTAATACAATACAAAAA
Source organism: Crocodylus porosus (assembly GCF_001723895.1). Taxonomy (NCBI): domain Eukaryota; kingdom Metazoa; phylum Chordata; order Crocodylia; family Crocodylidae; genus Crocodylus; species Crocodylus porosus. Next base: position 22,593,401 of record NW_017728906.1, read on the forward strand.
ACAATAATACCAATAATTCAAACCAATTTTGAGACTGACCTGAGAACAAAGATATAAATTAATAGAAAACATGGGATTTTTCACTTGAGGTTTTACCATCTCGAAAAAGGGGCAAGATGCTTGAATAGCTCTTCACATGAAGAAGGCCAGATTAATTGAATATAATAGGTACATGATTTTGAAATGTAAACTGTAGAACTTAAACCAATAACAAAAGTACTTTTCAAGAAGACCCATTTAGTGGTAGTTAGTACAGTTCAAATATAGGTAGGAAGCTGAGCACAAAAACATTATTTAAGTGCTACCAAGTAACTAAACAAGCTTAAATGAGTTTATAGCTATAAATTCAGAACATGCAAATTAGTGCTTGCTTGCCTGTAGTAGTTTTCTCTAAGATATAATATTTATCTTAATACAAAATTTTTTGAACAGTTGTGTTTATAAAGGCAGCTAACCACATAAATGTGGAAAGTACAATGTCCAACAAAGGAATGTTAAAAGAGTTTTTTAAAAAAATATTCGAAGTACTTGAAGGGTTGAAAAGTAATAAGGTCTGAATGACTTAGTGATGGCTGTCATAAAAATCTGGCAGGGTATTCTATTTACAATATGTAATAAAACTGTCACAGAGAATTTATAAAAGCATTTGCCCTAAAAAACTAAATCTTTTTGCCAAGGGCAAGTTAATAACCTCTACAGTTCATTTGAATATATGGACAAAGAGATATTTTGACTAATAGAGCATCACAAGGTGAGCACTAGGCAATCTAATAGATATTGTGACAATGGGATGATCAACAGAAGCAAACGTCCTATGCTAGAAATTAAGTATAAAATCTAGTGGGGTTTTTTATATCAGTCATAATCTGGTGTTGCTAATGAACATGTGTGTGCATTTTACTGATTGTGGATTATACATAAAGCAACCACATTTGCAGAAGAAATTAAAAATAATTTATCCTCAATACTTAAATAGGATGCTGACCTGTGAAGTCGGCAATTCAATGCACTGCTATTGTTTCCAAGATTATGTGAAGCTTACTGGTTTGAGAGATTTAAGTGACTAACGGATCATTCAACATCCAGGATTCTGCATACCCTCAGAAAAATCCAAGCTTGCAAATTAGCATATTTTAAACTGATCTTCTGAAATACAGTTAAATTTAACTTAGAACAGTATTGCATATTATAAATTATGAATTATCCAAAAGACTGGTGGAGAATTACCCAGTGCGCAGAATTGTCTGCAAGTTCACAGGCAATTAATGGCAAATGATTCATGTAATTGTTAGAGGTAAAAAAAATGCAATATAAAGATCACCATTTTACACATGTGCATACACACAAGAGGAAATTAGTCTCAATTGAACCCCAAGATACCCTGGCTAGATTGGTAACCAGCATCTGGGCTACCATTTTTAAAGGTAGCTTGGGTACCTCTGCACTACACTGCAGTCACTAAAGTAACTACTGTATGTAACAGTGTAGAAGTCAAGTTTTGAAGGCAAATGTTGAACACTTAAAATTCAGCCTCAACTTACATACCATCCCCCACGTCGGTGTTTGAGGCGCTGGAAGTCTGAGTGGGCTCATGGGAGAGACAGTGTGCTGGTGGGATCAGAAGTTGAATTGGGCCCCTGGGAGCTCGGGCAGCACACAGCCCACTGGCAGTCTGACTGGCTGGCCCTGAAGCATGCTGCAGCTGTGGAAGGAAAGACTGGGATCTCCCACTATAATTCAGGGGCGGCCTGGACGTTGGCAACTTGCTCCCCGGCTTCAGGGCAGGTGGGGAGGCTCTACCAGAAGCAGAATCAGGCCCCTTTCCATTTGTATCTTCAGTAGGTGCCTGCAGCCAGCAGGATGCCTGGTACTGCCCAGGAAGGACCGGCTTGTCCCAGGGCTAGTGCAGAGTGTTGGGCAAGGGCGGGGGGCAGGCTAGGACTGTCAAGTGGGCCCAGATTCCTTCCCTGCCCCACTCTACACCCCATGCTGCTCCTGGAGCAAGCGAGCCCCTTCCTGGGCAATGCCAGGCATCCTGCCAGGCACAGGCACTTACTGAAAACACAAGGGGTGAGGTGCCCAATCCTGCTTTTAGTGGAGACTCCCCACTAGTCCCATAGCTGGGAAGTTAGCTGCAGCTGGGCCAGGCAGCCCCTGACCTGCAGAGGGGCCTAGTCCTTTCCTCCACAGTGGCAGCATCCACTGGGGCCAGCCAGGCAGGCTGCCAGTGGGCCATGTACTGCCTGAGCTCCCAGGGGCCCAATCCAACTTCCAGGGATCCCTTCAGCAACCCACCTCTCCCATGAGCCCATTCGGGTTTCCAGCACCTTGCACACCAAGGTGGGGTCGGTAGTGTTTAACTGCCACTAAATATACATTGGACATACAAAAATTCTAACTTTTAAAACAGAAATATGGGGTCATCTTATATAATGTGTTGACCTATACACTGTAAGAAGCATTATTTTCTTCCAGTGCACTGATAATGGAAAGTTAGTGAAGGACTAGGACAAAGTCCATTGAATCTGCATTTTAAGAAAGTTTAGTGGCCAGTGATCCAAAGTTCAATGAAGTCAATGAAAAGAATCCCAGCTGATTTCAACAGGTGAAACTGAGCCCATGATCTCTACCAGTGGTTATTCTAGGCATTACAAAGTGGTTATTCTAGGCATTACAAAGGAGTTATGGTATAGGCCCATGGCTAGTCCCTGCACTGGATCAGAAATTTCTTTCTTTTACTACACAGTTGCTGCAACGAAGATCTGCAAAAAGCCAAATTACTTAAATTTTGCAATGATTTTCTGAATGTCGCCCTTATGCTATAACGTGTCAGCAGAAAAACAAAACTAGATGGCTACAGTTTTTTTACCACAAGGGGTTATCATCTGAAATTGGACTTACAATGATAGTAGAAATGAATCTCATTCTCTTTTTCTTTCCTAGTTTATTAGTTTAGACTAATTTCCAGTCTTTCCCCCCTTTTATGTTTATTCTTTTTTTCACTGTGTGAGGAATGCTTTCAGGGAGAGGGAAGTCAAATAAATTAATTTTACATTTGGTTCTGAATGAAGCAATATTTATGGTCATTTATCTCTGGCAGTTCCAGCTCCTATTTAAATTCAGTCTCTCATGTTCATGAAGCTGCACCCATCAGGAGTCTCATCATTCTCTAAACTTGGATGTACACTGGAGGTCCTGATCATGGAAGAAGACCACAGGACAGCCTGAGCGATCCTACAAAAGGTAGGATTAGCTTGTTTCGGAAAGGGTAGCAGTACTGCAGTTTGTAAGGTCTTTAGTGCTGTGAAATGGTTTCTTTAGTTTTGATCAGATTGGCTGCTTGCCTTAAATGGGTTTACAGCATCATACTGTGATGCAGTAGACCTTTCTAGAGTTTGGAGGCAACTGCAGTAGGTGTACCAAGTACTTCACAATGGCTTGCTTCCTCACCTTCCATCTATATTTAGTTCCTAGACTTATTCTAGGCTACTGTTCCTGCACAGCCTATCAACCCCACCTGAGTACATTGCCCTATGATATTATTTCCTTTTCTTGTACTCTGAGTTATTCACCTGGCTGGAAGGCACACTGCCCACATGTACTTGCCACTGGTTAGACCTTCCTTTCCTACCAGCAATTATAAAAAGGACGTAATATCTACTTTTTATGACTTTGAAGAAGTAGAGGGCACCCAGGTTGATAGCACTGGTGGTTAAAAAGTCTGGAAAGATAATTGGCAGACCTCAGAACTATACAGAGCAGGGGCTCTTGCATATGAACATTGGTCTGAAATAATTACCCCAAAATAAAAATACCCCAACTGAAACAGGAGGCAAATTTCTGGATTTACCTTGGATATATCAATGTAAGTGTGTAATTGTGTTAGGTGGGTAAATCTACTTTTACATCAGGAAAACAGGATTATTCTGGGAAAACTTGTTCTGTTAGGGTGAAGCTAGAGCTTGGACATATGAATAATTTTACCAGTTTAAAGGGAGGGGACTGCCTTTCAGGGGTAAGCTGGACCTACTTTTTGTTCCTGTCCTACAATAAATAGAAGCTAAAGACAAAACACTTGCAGTGGAACTGTAAAAATTTCCTTCCCTTTTAAAACAGTACAACTGTTCGCAGATACAGGCCCCTTTTCTGATATTGTCTTCAGTTTATATAGTGCACCCTGAAATTAGACAAAAGTCTCTCCACAGTTTAACTGATTACAATTAATTTTAGTTGTCATTACAGCCAATCAAATGCTGGAGTCCAAAAAAAAAATAATATACTGAAAGGAGTCTTTCCTTGGGTATTTAAATCTTTTAGAATAAGTGAATGTATAAACAAAGTTTCTTTCAGCAATAAGCTCAGAGATAAAAAAAAAATAAACTTCTAAAGAAGGCACAGATTTGCCTTTCTCTAACTATTAGAAGAAAGGTAACACCTTGGAAGGTAATGGTTATATTCTCAGATGTGATTTACATCTCTGAAGGAATAGTGGGATAATGGAATTTCCAGTTTCACCAGTCTTTTCTTGTCCTCCCACTAAAGATGCAAATGGCAATAAAAAATAGAATTAAAAATTTGACTAAGTAATAGCTCAGACTACAAGAAGGTTATATGAGAGCTCATCCCTTTAAAAAATTTCAGTGAGGTGCCAATTCTTAGGTAGGCATAAATCAGTATAGTTCCAATGAAGTCAAGAGAACTAATCCCTCTTATACCAGAACTGAGGACTTTGCTCTGTGGCACTCTTTGTCATAACTACTCACTGAAAAGACAGAGGAAATGTAGGAGTCTGTACTGCAGCAAGTAAAGCTTGTGTTCTGGAAGGCTGTTTTCCCAAGTAAAGGCATGCCAACTGTACAATACCCAATGCACATAACATCCATCCACCATACACTTTAAATTGTCACTGTTCCAAGTAAAGAAAAAAACTAATTTCCAATATAAAGCATCAAGTGGAGTCACAATTCAATAAAGCAATAAAGAAAAAAAAACAATATGAATTTACTTGTTGTGCAACCCTTACTTGTCTCGGCAAAAGAGTAATAGAGACTCCGACTAAAATAGAAAGAATGGATTATGCTCCCTACAGTTTGCAGATGGGGCTGACATGGCAGCCAGAAGAGGTCTGGAGAATGGAGTATTAGGTGTCAGAAAAAAAGAATAAAAGTAACTTGCTCCTTTCTGAAGCATAAGAGATGTGGATCTCAGACTCGTTACGACCCCTCTCCTGTGCTCTTGGGCTTGTCTTATTCGTCAGGTAAAAAGAAAAGGGAATTGCCTTTGAATGGGAGAAGGAAGGAGAATTGTATGCTCTGCTAGCTACTTAGTTTTATTTCCTTCTAAAATTTATGACAAAAAGGACTGCAGCCTTGAATAGTAGCCCCTATTTTAATTGTTGTATAAATCTAAAATACATGCATAGAAATGCAGACTATACTCCACAGTTAAAATCTGAACCACAGAGAAATGAAATGATAAAAGTAATAACAAAAATTATATGCCAGGTAACATCATGGATATTTTTATCAGTAAAAAGAAAGAACTTATCACTTTATTTCTTATGCCAGAGGTATATATTCATAATTTCATAGTTAAGGACTGGAAGGGTCCTTAGAGATCATCAGGTCCAGCCCTACCAGGAAAGACTCCTGGAATCAGATGACACCTATATTGAAGGTTTCATGGTAATAACTTGTTCATGTAATAACATAGAGAAATTATTTTATGTTTCTTTTAAAGCATCTATCTGAGCATCTCCAAGTTAATTACAAGCATTAATTAGTTAAAATGGATAGCACTCTGTCTCCTATTTCACCACGTAGTATCCTGGCATCCTAAGTCAGACTCAGGGTCTATTAATACCTCTTCAATACAAATGAATGGCAACCCTCCTCACAAGGTCTCTTTAAAGAGTATATACAAGCATCCATTCAGAGATGGAAAGTGCTGAAGTGAGTTCCCCAAGGTCAAAGAGGATGTCTGTATAGCAGGCTGTGAACCAATCTCCTATTTTCTGACTCTTCATTCTTTACAATTTCAGGCACAAAACGGTTATACCTTTTCTAAACTCTAAGCTTCTAATGAGCTTTGCTCATTTTTGTGCAGGAGGGATTATATACATTGGTTTTTGTGATTTATATTGATCATTTGAAACCCCAGATCAAAAGGTAACCCTAAAGCAATGGTCACCAACTAGTGGATCTCGATCCACCAGTAAATCTTGTAGCCTCTTGGAGTCAATCCAAGGCTGGGCTGGGGGGCTGAGTGGCTGCACGTAGGCGCCCCACCCCAGCAGGTCAGTCCTTGGGGAAGAAAGAGGCAGGGGCTAGATCAAGACCCCCCCATGGTAAGCAAGGATAAGGATAAGGATAAGGATAAGGATAAGGATAAGGATAAGGATAAGTTGAGTGGGGCCCTGGCCAGGTGGGATTTACCTGCTGGGGAGGCATGCCCCCAAATCATTTTTTCTCCCTCTGCCTAAATGTGTCCCTCCCCTTCCCACCCCATAGACTTACCTACAGGGCAGTGGGGGAGGGATGGCAGCAGCGCACGGTAGATCTTGGGTTGCTTTTAAATGCCAAAGATGATCTCCTACTTAAAAAGGTTGGAGACCACTGCCCTAGACTATATATCTTCAAATACAATTATAATTTATAATTTTGAGAAAATTATGTTAAAATGCATTCCTTTTTTTCCCCTCTTAATGACTACTTCAGTGTCATTTCTCCATGTGATGTGATGCCATTACAAATTTGATTTAATTTCTATGAAGTACTATGAATTAAAAATTTCTATGAAATGGGCAAAATGGGGAAAACAACAAAAAAAACCCACATACATCATGTTCTCTGTCTATTATTCTTTCAAATTTTAATTCTACCCATGGTACAACAAGTACATGGCCGAACTTGCCATTTCTGCATGTCTAACATTGATATAAAAGAAGGAAATATTTAAGAATTGGCTATTCCAGTAGCATGGCTCTGGATCTTGAAGTGATGAGGGAATAAAGACTGTCCTCCATAGCCTCCCACACTTTTTAATTCTCTTAGGCATCTCACAAAGAGAAACATGGGCAAATACTCTGAAAATTCATGCAAAATGCAATACCTTCCCTCAAGCAGATTTGGGTACATGGATGAATGATTCCCATCTTGCTCACACTTCCCTGATTCCAATACTTTGTACAGGCCTGATTCTACTATCCCATTGAAGTCAATGGCAAAATGCCCATTGACTTCAGAAGGAGCTGGACTGTATGCTAAATATATACTCTTTATTTTGATTTCATAATCCAAAAAGTGAAATCCCCAAGCGTAAGTCTGAACCCAAACCTTGGCTGACCAAGGGAACACCTGGCCACCACAACAATTGGTAAGCTAATTTTTAAATTTTTTTTATAACTTGATAAGTATTTTGGTAACCAGGTTCATACCATACTACCAGAGTGAAAATGTAATAACAATCTCATAAATTATGTAAAAGTAAACACAATATATGTTCCAGCTAAGTCAACAGCAACCTGCTCCCCCAAAAAACCTAAACACAGAATTGATAGACACTAATTCCTGTGGCATGATATGTGTCTGTTCATTAGCTCTTGGAAACTACATTAACCTTTTATGTGCTTGTTATATTGCGATTTGTCTTGTTTCCTAAGGTTACAAGCAATGACACAATTGGATTGTGCCACATGCCTTGTCCAGCACTTCAGAAATATTTGAGATCAGTGCAAATTAAATGACACAAAAGCACAGTCAATATTTCATTTACTGCCTCACAGGTGTTAGAGCTTGTGCCTCCAATTGTAAGCATAGGAAATACAGACAAATCTTGTCAGCGACCCTTGGAAAAAAATGTAGCTACCAACCTACACTAGCTTCATTTTAGTCACATAAGTTTGAATTATTATTGTAATAAGCAACTATATTTGAATATTATGAAACTACAGTATGCCTCAGAGTAGAACACAGAGACTCTCACAAAATTAAAAATGTGGGGAGTTGTTTGTTTGTTTTAATAATTGGCTGGTGGGTTTTGTTTTGTTACATTATTTTAGATCAGGTCTATTAGGTGCTGATTTGGAATGTTTTTAATACCATGGACTTTTCTGAAATTTAATTTTACTGTAAAAAGTTTTGCATGGCATGTACATCAGAATTCAACTGTTCCATCAAATATGATCCGAGTTCTCAACAACCTGTAAATAAAGGGAAACAGTAAACCTGTAATTAAAGAGAAATACCACTGCTCTCAGTGGTGGCAGTTGACAAGGAGCAATGGTCTCAGGTTGCAGCAAGGGAAGTTTAGGTTAGATATTAGGAAAAAAACTCTCACTAAGAGGGATATTAGGAAAAAAACGCTCACTGGAACAAGTGGCCCAAAGAGCTTGTGGAGCTCTGTCACTAGAAGGTTTTAAGACCCAGCTGGACAAAGCCTTGGCTGGGATGACCTAGTTGGGGTTGGTCCTGCTTTGAGCAGGGGGTTGGACTAGATGACCTCCTGAGGTCCCTTCCAACCCTAATTTTCTATGATTTTGTGATTCAGTAAATGTGAAGTTTTCAGAAATAAAATGTAGACCATTAACTTCAGAATTATATGATTTGTCTTACAAATAACCTATTTATAAAAGAGAATTATAAATTGTATACATGGAAAAGTGCTGCAGTCAATGCAATGCATCTTTCTGTGAGCAACCAAGGTGACAATTCTGCAACCTCTTAGGCCTCATACAACTTTACTCATGCGATTTGTACCATTGAATGAAATATGTCTACTCATATACATATGCCTAAGAGGTGGAAAAACTGACCTTAATATTACACAGATATAGAGCCACTATAAGAATTTGGAACCTCACTTATGGTAAGATTTTACTTGACTGTAAAATCAATTTTTGTTAACATACTATAGTGTCTGTGCTGTGACAAAATGGTTTCATGGTGTTACATATAGATAGTTATTCAGTATTGTAAAAGTAATTGTGACCTTTGCATTTTTGTTAATATTATAACCATTAAATAACCATTTTGTTAACATATAGAACAGTACACAGATACAGATCTGCCGAAGAATATCCAAGAAGCTGCGTTAGGCAGGAACACACCAAAAATCAGCCTACATTTCCTAAGTGGACAAAATTCTTTACTAATATTTGAGTTTGGTTCCTAAACAAAGCCCTCACCATACATGTTTTATTTAAATATGTATACTGTTTTAAAAAAATCTGAATTAGAATTTTAAAAGCCTCCATGATATAGCAGGGCTAACATACACTGGTGGAAGACATTCCCCATGATTTCAAAAGTTCATCTGAGACAGTTTACTTATGCAGAAAAAAACTGCATATAACAACATCTCTTTCAAAGATGATTTCTAGATGCATTAACCAAGATCCATTTTTATTAGCCATTTAAAGAAAAAAAAAAGGAAGCAGTAAAAGTTTGCAGAGGTTTTAAGCAAGCTGTTAAAATATGTAATTTTTTTTCTTTTTACATTTAGCTATAGCTAATACAATAATGTGACAGAGTGCTGCTTAATCAGTGCTTTTTGTTGCTCAACATTTTAAAGACTTTATTGATATGGTGTGACAGCTCTAGCACCTCTTAAAGAGTCTGCTAATCTCTTTGCACTTTGATTCACACATGAAAATTTAATTATGCACAATTCTATCATCAAAGTTGTCCTAATCTACTAGTGCCAATGATATAACATTATAAAAGGAAAAGCCATTAAATTTTATATGATGGGTACTCGGGCAATCATTTTTCCTCTGAGATGGTTGATTACTATTGTTACCTGATATAGCTGAGATTGAATTGAGAGTAACCATATCATGTAGAGTCAAGCAGTTAACAAAAATCCAAAGGTCAAAATTATTTTTGAATTACTGCATAAATATCTAACATCATGAAACCCTTTTGTCACAGCACAACCACTATGGGAACTTGGAATCTCACCTATGGTAAGACTTGACTGTAAAATCCATTTGGTTAAGATACTCTTTGATAAACATCTCAGAGGCATATTATCTTAGTTAAGACATTTGGGAAAGTGAGGGGGATTAGATCAAGTTAAAAATGGCCATGCAATCTAAGGCAAATCAGGAATGGGGGGGAGGGGACGGCAACAGGATGGGTCTTAGATGGATCAGGGAGCAAACGTTCTGAGGGAGGAGCAGAGGGTTTGTGGGGACAGGAAAGGTTTGTGGAGGGATTGAGGGCTGTTTAGGGAATCAGGGGACTCATGGGCTCGGTGGGAGGCTTGGGGGAATGGGGGCTCTCTCCCCCATCCATGGTACCAGGTGCTATTTTTAGACCCCTGATCCCTCCACCTTAAAATGAAACCCCCACCAGTGAATCAACTTGTCCATCCTTCATGCCCTTCCCACTACCCCAACTTACTTCCTTGGCTCCCAGCACGGGCAAACACTGGTAAAACAAGCACCAGAAGTGGCTTGAACAACAGAGGGATTGGCAGGCTAAGGAGGGGACTGGCTGGTCCATGAGTGGGTGGGGTTGTCCATGTGGGAATGGGGGAGTGACTGGGTGGGCTAAAAACAGCCCAGTGCCAGGATGGGGGTAGGAAAAACACAGACCCAGGACTGGGGCAAGTGGCTGGGCTTTTCTAGCCCTGTGGCTGCTCTAGGAACTATACAGAAGTTCAAGACTGTTAGATCAGTCTAAAAATGTCCAGCCTAATCTAAATTAGACTACATCAGAAATAAGGTTCACTTAGACTGGGTCAGCCATTTTTACATGGATCTAACTTTCCTGAACTTCTATATAGTTCCCACTTAGATCAACCTAAATAGCGATCTGAGGGCATTTTTCATAGGTTTCATAGCTTTCATAGACATTAAGGCTGGAAGGGACCTCGGAAGATCGAGGCCAGCCCCCTGCCCAAGGGGCAGGAAGTCAGCTAGGGTCAAAGGATCCCAGCAATATAATTGTCCAAATGTTTCTTAAAAGTATCCAGAGTAGGTGCTCTGGAGACAGTCTATTCCAGGCCTTGGGGGCTCAGATAGTAAAAAGTTTTTCTTGATGTTCAGCCTGAAATGGTCTTGCAGGGGTTTGTGACCATTGTACCTTATCATCCCTTGGGGCGCTCTGGTGAACAGCTGTTCCCCAGATCCTGATGTATTCTGCTTATATACTTATAGGCAGCCACCAAGTCACCCCTGAGCCTGTGGTTCTCCAGGCTGAAGAGTCCCATAGCTGATGGCCTGTCTTCATAAGACCTGTTCTCTTGCCCTCTGATCATGCACGTGGCTCTCCTTTGGAGTTTGTCAAGCTTCTCCATGTTCTTCCTGAATTGTGGAGCCCAGAATTGGATGCAGTATTCCAGCTGTGGCCTCACCAAGGCCAAGTACAACAGGAGAATGATATCCGGGGTCTTGCTTGAGATGCATCAGTAGATGCAAGCCAGAGTTTTGTTCGCTTTGCCAGCTGCCAGCATTTTTTACACATGATCTGAAAGTCGGGGGAAAAGTGCACTTTAGTTATGGTAGCTCTGAGAGTTGCTCTAATTAAAGTAGCCAGAGCATCTCTAGTATCAGCATCCACATGTTTCAAAATAGCAGCAGGGGTCCTTTATCTAAGCTTGTCAAATGAGTCTTAGATAAAGCACTCCTTTCTCCATTTTGAAGCACAGGGATACTGATACATGAGATGCAGAGGCTGACTGAAGCATGGTAATTACCATGGTCCAGCAGACTCAATCAAGTCTGCTCCAACATGCTATAATTATAGTACATCAGAAGAGCCTCCAGGTTCACATATGGGCATCTTAAGTGTAAGATCTACACCTTGGTGAACTAAGTTAGATTAGTTCAGTTACCTCTCAGCTCCCTGTTCTTGGGAAATCCTAGCACAGGACATAGCTTGTCTGACTCACAAAGAATTTCCACCCCCGTCCCCTCCTCTAACTAAACAAGAACTGTTTAGGAAAGACAATGAAGATGCAGTGGGAAACGCACCTAAAGCCCTCCAGATAAGGGAGCAACTCCCCTGGTCTCATTTGCATCCCAGATGGAACCAGATGACAATTCATTTACATGGGAGATGGAGAACAGAAAGCCTGAAGCAAAGACTGCAGTGAGTTCTGGGATCAGAAAAGCAGGGGAGCACTGCATGATGGGGAATCTGTGCTCCAAATGCTAATCAACCCACATTTACACACACCCAGCTCAGCATTTATCAGACCAATTCTAATCTGGATTTACAAAGGACTTTTTCATTTCCCCCCCCCCACACACACACCTCATCTCGTCAGAACTAAGCAGAAGTAAAGTTTAATAGGCATCTCCGGCCGTACATTCCCCAGTCCCACTACATAAGGCCTATCTAACTTGATTGACTAAAACTCAGTTGCTGGGTTAGAGAACGCTGAGGCAAGACCCCGAGTCAGAGGGAGTAAGGGCAACATTTGAACAATGGTAAAGTGTTCATCACAGCATCCAGCTCGTTGGAGCCCTGACCACAAATGCTGTCATACTTTTCCCGGATGACTGGTGGAAGTCCTCCCCACAAAGTTTACGAACGCTCCAAGTAATCCCCTTAAGTCTGTTAAAAGACTACAGTAAGATCTAGAAAAATCATGCTAAGCTGAGGCTTGTTCACAACAGGTAAAAATCCAAAACCCTGATGCTGCAGCTATCTATTATTTCTGAAGAAACAGTGAGGTATCCCATCCACTATATCTGCTTTCCATAAGAATTTCAAGCTGGCTCCTAAGTGTCTGGTTACTCCTTAAAAACTTATGTTTTCCTAGTTGTTAATCAGTTTCTTGAGATGTTCCAAACCAGATAAACCCCGTGTCAATAGAAAAGGCAATTATTTACACTATTAAAAGAATGCTTTGAAGAGGTTGAACTGAGGGCATAAAAATCTGTAAAAAAGCAGCAAAGTGTGTGCTTCAAGAGGAGAAATCTCTCTGACACCATCCACTGTTGTTCCCAAGAAGCTGGAAGAAACAGATCCTCTCCCTTGCAGGACTGTAGTAAGAACTTTACCTGTCAGCATTAGAACCCGAGTACCTTGGACTGGTGAGATCCCAGCTCTTACTTGCTCTCTCTCCTTTTTTTCTCTGTAGGCATAGATTTCTAACCCTGAACTGTGTTGGTTAAGTTTGAGCTAATTTTCCCTTAGTGAAACCAGGGTAGTATTGTAATTGTTTGTGTTTATTTTCCTTTGCATGTCTATTATTACTAGTACCATTATACATTTTATATACTCAGCAATAAATAACTTTTTAGTCAAACTGGTAGTAACTGGGTATATTTTTCCTTCTCCACTTCTCCTTCCCCACTTGCTCTGCAGCAATGCTTCTTTTACCTAAGCTAAAGATCTTGGTAAAGCCCAGAAATATTGTGGGGTCTGCTCATCGAGAGGCTACCCCTACTAGGACAGTTAGGATAAAAGATTGGGACGTGCTGAGTTTGAAACACATAAGGGGATCAGCCTGTACAGCCTGATTGACCCAGTGTGGCTCAGACGTGCCCTAATGAGCTGAATGCTGGCCCATGAGCGTGTCAGCTAGACACCCAGCCACATTCAGAGGTATTCTGTTTACCCATGTGCTTGGGTCTGACTGCATTTTACTGGTACCTTAATGAACCAATTCCTGGCATATAAGGGTGTCAGCCTATCCATGCTGATCAACCTGGCCAGGTCAGGCGTGTCATGTTAATCTGTGTGTGTTTGTGTGTATGACTGATTTGGGGACTGCAGGAACATACCACCATTGAAAGTGAGTCCTACAAAATAGTTTCATATCAGGTGAGGACTTGCAGAAGGGGGATATACAGCTCCGTACAGAAACACATATAACACAAGCAGCACATTGACAGGGACCCTAGAAACATATCCCTAATAAATGAGCACACTCCAAAGCGATGGACAAATCTGGTAACAGCCCCTAACTTCCCTGAATGTCAATATGCACCCTTAGTTTCAAAACAGAAGAGTTTCATATTGCCAATAGTTCAGAGCTTTATTTCAGATCTAAGCCCCTCTTCTGAAGGGAGATTCTAGCCAAAATGGCCTATTTGAAACTGAATGCAGTGATAAAGTGGATTAAACTATTTTGAAATTGCCTTTAATTCAAACATAATGAAAAAAACTTCATTGATCTTTCTGGGCATTAGATCAGGCCCACTAGCATTTGCTTATAGTCTAATAATATAACTTTGCTTGTATTAAACATAATGAGGATACCATTCCCATGCATTACTCTTTCCAGCAACTAGAGAGACCACTCCTGCCCCAAATAGTTCTTTGTCTAATTTAGGTAAGCACATAAAATGATGAGAAGATTATAGGAAAGAGGGAGAATTTATGGTGTTGGAAAAACAGATTTAGTCTCATGTAATAAATTTTAAGTTATAAACCAGTTTCCATGGAGCAATCATCCACATGAGGTAAAAAAATGATAGGAATTATTACCTGGGGTAACAGTCTCACCAGACATTAGATACTATTTCCTGACCTCTGTGATCTTGAGTATTGCACTAAAAAATAATCCCTGTTCAGCTGTTTCTGTCCAATCTGGTAAAACAGAGCAGCATCTTCATGGAGTTGTCCTTAACAAATGTGGAGGTTTCCAGAAGCATAGTGCGTGAACATTTTTGCACTGTACTCTTCTTACCTTTCTCATGAAAATGAATATGCAGTCTGTGAAGGGATTTAGGCACTTCTTTTCACAATAACATACTGTAAGACAACCAAACATAAGAATTTGAAATTCTTTTGTGGATTTGACCTTTGTTCAGAGGTCAGACACCCGAATAAAGCTATGGAGTAGCTTTAACTGCATTACAGTAACAGTTATATGCGAGTGCTAAAGGTATGCAAGACTTTGTAATGTCTCCATAAAGCAGCACAAATCTAGGAGGTATTAGTCTTGAACAAACCCCTCCCCTCAAAACCCTGAGTTAATCAGAACTTGCATAAATACACATAGGATCAAAAATAGGTTCCTAAAGTTTATATGGCAAAGACCAGTTAACTTATTTTCTTATTTAAAAATATAAGTGTAATAGATTGTTTTGTGTCGACTTGCAATATGTTTTCCACTGCTTTCTCAGTATAGATCCACTGACATTTTTATTTCAAAAGTATGTTACTATTTTTCTGCTGGAGATCCATAGCAGCACTAGATTCTTCACAAAAAAGGAGGAAGATATCTTATAGTTAAAAATTAGAAATGATACATTGACATATAACAAGATGAGGATGAAGAAAGAATAATATGAATGAAATTATTAAGTGAAGGTTAATACAAGGCACACTGGAAAATTTTAGCTCTAGATTTAGAATGAAAAGTCGTTAAACATACATGGTTAGCAATGGATATTTTATTTCCCTAGGCTATTTTCTGTAATATTTTATATTGTTGAGGACATTTTTAATTATGCAAACTCGCAAAATCAGTGATAGATTAGTGTACAGTACCCATGTCAGATGCCAAATTTTCTGTATCTCCTACATCCTTTAGCTATGAATTAACTTTTGCTTATATCTGAAATAATTTAATTAATTTATTACAAAGGCACAACTGATTCCTTTAATTAAGGATATTCATTAGATTCTACCAGCATTGAACCTATTTGAGATTTAAAATGTTATTTTTACTTTCTATTCATCATTTTAATAAAGTTTAAGAGTAATGATACAGTGCTAAATTTTAAATGACAGAAGTGCAATTCTAGTATCTCTTTTATGTGATGAGTACAGTATTTTATCCCTGTGTTATATTTCCCAAGGGACATCTTGATTCAATATATTTAAGATTAGGGTGCTTTGTTTTGTTTTTTTTTAATAGAAATCATACAATATACAAATTATTAGATTTTTTTTGTGAGCATGCTTGTACAAATCAGGATACCAAACAAGTGAAAGATACTTCAGCTATCAACCAATACACGAAGTCCCAGTTAGGAAAGTTTAGATGTAGATATTAAAAGTGAGCAGAATCACAACTCTAACCTTTCATTTAAAGAAACTATAGTAGTATTAGTAGCTTATACATGTTGTGGTACAGTTCCTGCCCTATAGCAAGGTTACCTATAGAATATTCCAGTGCCACGAAGACACTTGAAGGGCCAAGTGAAAATGTCCTATACACACTGGAATTCCCAGTTGAGTACTGACCCTCTTTTCTGCTTTTGACTAGCAAGGAGAAATGTAATGTTCATAAGACCACTATTTCCTTATTGGAAAAAAAAGATGAGTGGACTCAGACTAAGCATAGTTTGTATTATTGTTCTGAGCATGGAAAAAAATGGATGAAAAGTAAGTAATTATTACAACTTGGGTAACTTGAAGAAGTTACCGTGTTCAGACCCATTACATAAGCTTCCTGGAGCTTCTGTGGCTGTGTCCTTTAGCCCTTCTCCAAATATTTTAAATTACCTTAATTAAACTTTAGTCTTATTGAGTAAAAAACATCATGGAGTTACGTGATCATTGACTCTCTGCAAGTCCTTATCAGCTGTGCTTATTATAAAAGTAACAAGATGCCTTTCCTATTCTCAACTCTAAGAACTTAACATAGACTATTATCATCAGAATCCTGATGATTCTGAAAGGCACATTATACCGTTTTTATATGGTACCTTTAGCTCTTCTTTAGATCCTTGTACCTTTAGCCCCACTGACTTCAGTTGATTTAAGTAAGTATAAACTTATGGACCTTTTCATAGTGAAAAAATAAAGGAGCAGAACTGAGATCACTCCTCTGTAGCAGTGCTGGCTGTGCAAGAGTAATAGGAGCACAAATATATAAGCAGACATAGATGCATACAAATATAGCTAGTTGAGTCTGAGAACGCAAATGGAGCATATCTGAGCATGAGATAAGAACAGCAAAAACTGAGGTGCTATCAGTACAGTAGATCCATGGTTCAAAAGTCTGCAGTGAACATGCCAAATCTTTCAAAGTGTCATAAATGTACCCAAATGTAACTATAACTTTCACTTAACTGTCATCAGGCTCTAATGTGAGCATTTAAAATGGCTCATATAGACAAAATTTGTTTTTCAAGCATACTCAGATCCCTCTGTGACCATGAAGACTAGGTTATTCACCTAAATCATCAGGGTCCTGAAACTGTCTTCTGACCCATTCCACAAGAGTCAATACCCAAACTGTCAAATATAAATATATAAGCGGAGACAAGAAAAATCTGTTTCATCTCTTTACAAAGGTTGCCATAGCCCTTAATTTCTATGACAATGGTTCTCAACCTTATTAGATTCAGGCACCCCTCAGAAAATGTCAGCTCTTACTTTCCATTTAATTTCTGATTACAGAAGAATAATAGAGCAATTCTTCTGTTGCCAAGAACTCAGAATGACCACAATGGCTCAGAATGTTTTTAACACTGTGGATTCCAATTTCAAATCCCTGAGTTTATCCTGTTAATTGTGTTTGCACACCTAGCAGTACTAACATTGCATGGCACCCCACAGCATCCTTGAAAGACTCTCACAGCACCTTAATTGAGTACTACAGTTCCTCCTTCAGACCCCTAGAGCTATCCAAGCCAAGAACTTAAATGGCTCTGCATACATGACCTACAAGCCCGTATTATTTTCTTATAGCCTCTTCCTGCGATGTTTCAGCTACAAAGCCAATGCCTCTTGAACGCACTGTGAAAAGTCCCTTTGTCCATAAGTTTAGAAACTGGGGTAAGGGGGAGAGAGAATATGAAGCTTGCCTCTCTCTTAAAGTGCAAACCCTTTCTAACACAAGTTAAAGCATGTCATGCCTTATAACAAAGTCACACCAAACTTCATTCCTAACCCTTTCATGATCCCCAGCATGGATAAAGATCAAGGAGACCAGAATAAGGAAAAGCTTAGTTTAAGGTTGGATATACAATGCAATTTCTAGAGTAATTTGTTTTGGATGTTACTCTAGTAAATTCACTCTGTAGTAAAGACGACATTATACCAGCAAGCTAACTGCCTGCAGTGAGCATTAATCCATCTCCTGGACATTAGGTAGCAGGGGAATGGGGCTGCACAGAGAAAACAGCTTCTCCAGGGCAAAGTGAGAAGTGACTGGTACATAAGTATAACTTACATCAGGGTATAGTTGTTCCCCGCTTTCCAAGGGGTAACTTGGCCATAGCATACTTACTCATTATTTCAAGGAAATGTGTTGTATCCACGTTAACTGTGTTGGTGAAGCTACTTACGAATGTGAAGAGGATTTTGTTGAATTTAACTGGCCAGCAACATCCTAAAAGAAACTAATTCAAAGCGGTGTAGGAAAAAAAAATATTAGAGTTGCATGCAGCCTAGTAGAATAATTTGATATAAACTAAAAGAGCTGGAATAATAATGAATTTCTCTCATTCAAGGGATTTGAGATGCCTAGCATATTTTAAAAAAAAATCTTAAAAGTTTAAAAAATAGCCATTTTGTTTGACAACACTTAAATTATACTCCCTGAATGAGACTGTATGAGCAATCACTGCACTAAAATACCAGATAACAGAATTAACACTACTCATGGATGAAAGCTATTTAATAACCTTAGGTGAATTTGTCCTTATGAGACAGAGCTGCACTGGATTCTAAGATAGCAAAACAGGTAAGCACTAAGCAAGTGCTTAACTCCAAGAATGTCAAGTCACAGACTACTAAAATGCTTTAAGTAAAGTACACACTTCAGTGCACTGCAGCCAAAATGTACATACATTTTAAATGAAGCTTGATCCTGCAGTCCTCCAACTGGTCAACCTACTATGACTTCAGTGCCAGTTTTGGCAGGACCTGAATGACATTCTATTGGTTTAAAGGGTTCGATACATTTTACAAAAGCAGAAAGATAGAGCCAAATTTGTGTATGATTACACAAATTAGATGACCATGATAACTTCAGGAATTAAGTCACATAATTCCCTTGAAAACATTTTGTGATATCCATTTAATCACAACCCATTTAGAAAGCATGTTTCTTTAAAAGCAAGACCTGTATGTGTACAAATCCCATAGGCTGTCATGCTGTTTTCCTGGATTAATGACAAAGAAAACATGCATGTATAATCAGGGCAACTTACTAGTACACTGCTTCTTCTGCAGGTCATTTATAATTTATGCAATTTGTTCCCTCTTTTTTAATGGCAACATTTTTCATTCAAAGTTGTGGTTTCCTCAGCTGCAAAACTGAGTCATTCATTTAATGTATGCAGATGGAAAACAAAAAGGTCAGACAAATTGCAGAGCAAGGTACCATGCAAAGGAAAAGTATAAGCTTTTCCTGACCAAATACATAAGGTTCATATGTAAATATACTTTTTATAATTTAATGGGGTCCTCAGGATTGGCAAAAAAACAGAAAATATTTCTCTTGTGTTGATATTGCAATAGTGCAAGGAAAAAATGCATTTTTCTTAAATAGTTACATATTCATTCTGCCTATTCAGCAATACTTATGGCCTGGTAAAAAGGGGAAAAAACCCTATATCAAAGTTTGAACAAATAAAACCTCAAAAGTTGAGAAGTGCACATACAACTTTAAATCTATTATGTTTTATATATGCATTTTGTGACTGTCATGTTGAGAGGGTCACCATGGTCACAGCAGAAGTCAGCAGGGAAACACGCTACAGAGCAGTGTTAGGATTTAAACATCCTTTGATCAACCGAAGGTCAAGATTTTGAGATGGCCACAGTCACCAGAGGGATAAACAAAATCCTTTCCCACTTCAATCCATCCCTTGGGCTTCACTTTTCCTTCAATTTCTCTGGGAGAAAAATCAGCTTACTGAAACCTGAGGAAACTGCTAAACCTAAAATGGCTTAACAATAGGGTCATTGCATGGTACTACTACAAAAATTAGATTTTTACTGAATTGTTAATGATATTAGTATGAAAGGACTGGGCCACCTACTCTTCTTGGGAGGGGTAAGTAGAAACAACTAGAGAGGGAATGATGTAGGTGCACACCAGTGTATTTTTCTACTAGAACGTTAAAGCTGCATGCGTCTTTCAAAAGGTTTTGAGATTTCGCTTCACTTTGAAATTGTAAACTAACCTCAATATCTCAACATTCTCCAGGACAGAAAATTTCTAAAATGACGTATAATACTAATTAAAATGCTTTGCACTGATTTTACCTGCCTTAATTGTATATAATGAATGATGCTATTAGTACTACTACTATTACTACTAAAGAGTTTTAAAGCAAGTTGTTTCAAGAAGAAATCAAAAGATTTTGTCCTAGAGATATGGAAATGGGATGTTCAGTCGCTGCTATAATTTTTTCTTTTTTTCTCCAAAACAAAATGTTGTAGAAGTTGAAACATTTCACATCATGTCAATTACAATAAAACAGCAATTTCCAAAAAAATGTCTTTGGTTAGGTTTATATAGTCAACACTATATAACGCGATTTAATCTGAAGTAAAGTTTAAACTTTAAATTCTCTAGGATAGTAATGCTTAGTCCTGAGATAATGCTGGGTTATATCACTTCTATAACACCCCTTCCACCCTACACACAGCCACTTTAAATTAATGATCTATATTTGTAACCTTAACTTTATTTCATAGGAAAAATTATCCCACTTTCAACTTCCTTTTTTAAAAAATTCATTGCAAGTAGAGAATAATCCAGTGCATGGATAGATTGTAACAACAGCACACAGACATTTTACATGAAGCTGGTAAACCTACTACAGAATTTGTTCTTTTACTCCTCAGCATCGTATGTGTAAACACTGCCCCAGCAGGCTGGGGCACAAGGGTGCTTCAGTGCAGAGGCTGGGGCAGTGTTTACACATACAATGCTGAGGAGTAAAAGAACTCCACAGCAGGATAATACTGGTCTGGACTCTCCCACTACAGAGTAAATAAGTTTAGTCCAGCCTAATAGGGGCACAAGTACAGATGTGCAGTGTTTACTGTGGAGCTAATTAGTCTACTCTGCAGTAAACTTCTTGTGAAGATGTGCCCCCATTGTAACAAGATACACCAAGAAGGATGTTGTCATTCTTTTTCCCTGAGGATATGCTTTTAGGTGCACATGGCTCCTATGATGCTCAGTGAAACTGGCAAATATTTCTTTCAAAAGGTCCTTTGAGAGGAAAATAAAATTAAAAAAAAAAAAATGTCATTCTGGAGCATGCAGTTTCATCTCAAAGTATCCGTGAAAATAAAGGTATAGAAACAATCAAAAAAGAAGTTTTATAAGTAGACAATTGAAACTTTCAGACTAAGGCCAAAATTCAAATTGTTCTAATATGTTCCCTAAGTTAGGTGAGGTGGTGCCTAACTTCTGAGCATCTGCCTCAGGAGGGAGGTTCAAAATGACCTGATTAATGTCTGACTTCCCAGTGGTCTAAAGGGAGAGATGTTAAAGACACTTAAAAAGAATTCTGATTTGCGTATGTAGGTGCTATATTTAGAGAATAGGGAATTGTAGGGGCCTCAGGAAGCCTGGAGATAATTAGAAATAGCCAGTGGGAAACATTACAACACAGGGGTGTCTCTGAACTCCTGATCCTCTCCAGCTATATACTATGTATTTCCATTCACTTCCAATTCATGCAAAGCCTAATCACTCTTTTGTAGTAGCCAGGCTTCTGAAGACAGACAATATACAACACAGCGTGTAGTTCTGCCATCCACTTTTTGCTTAATAGGATACGGCATTTACTCAGGATGTGGGGGCCCATAGTGCTAGGCCTTTCTTATCCTGAAGAGATTTAAATTCTTATCTCTCCTTTTTCAGGAGAGTGGGTTTTATATGGGTTCCTGTAATAATTCTGTTTTAAACATGCTCATGTTGTTAGAATGATGTATACCTGAATTTATCTATAAAACTAATGAAGGGGTAAGTCTCAGAGCTACAGGCAGGACAAGACTAAAGAGAACTTCAGCATCATCAGGCCTTGAACAGCCATGCTGTTGCTTCAAGATGGGATTGGTACTTGTCCTTTGGAGGAGACACCAGGGCAGCAAAGAGACTGAGATAAGCCTGAGAACAGATGGAGCAGCAAAGAAACGGAGTGTTGACCTAATTGAAGAAAAGAGTCTTGTGTCAGCTGGCTTGCAGACAGGAGAACTACTTAATCCTTTGGATGGGGGCAGAAAACCTCTGGCTGTGTAGACTTTGCCCCAGTAGGGAATTTAATTCAAGAAGAGCTGTCTGTTTTGCTGCTTGGAAGTTCAGGCTGTATCTGCTCTCCCCAAGAAGATATCAAGTCCCTCTTTCAAGACCTGAATTCTAAACTAGTTCCTTGAGTCAGGGCCACAGACAACCGGGGCGGGGCTAGGGATTGAGGACACTTTTACATGTGTTCCCATACATTCCAATTAGAAAGTGTTGGGACAGACTGGATTTATCTTGCTCTGGCATCAAAACCTCCTTGTAAGCATCTCCCTCCGCTTGGCTCAGTCCATGCAGCAAAACCAAGCTGCAGGGACTAAGCCAAGGGAGCCTCCACACCCTGCAACACATGTCAAAGTGCCCTCAGGATCCACAGGGCAGAGTGTCGGAGTGTGAAGGAGTCAGGGCTGTCCCCTGATCTAGAAGCCACATGTGGGCTGGCCTCAGGGAGCACTCTCAGAGACCAGGTGAGGCTGCAAGGATTGCAAGACAGTAACCCTCAGACTTTAGAATGGGCTAGGTTACTCCCCTTGTTGAAGCTGGGTCATTGGACAACCAGGTGTCATGAGGCCAGAATAAGCACAAGCTAAAAGAAAACTACTTGTTCTATAAGGCTGAGAAAAGCCTTATAGGACAGGTAGGCACTTCTAACCATAGAAAACTAGGGTTGGAAGGGACCTCAGGAGATCATCTAGTTCAACACCCAGCTCAAAGCAGGACCAGCTCCAACTAAGCTTTGTCTAGCCAGGTTTTGAAAACCCGCAAGGATGGAGCTTCCACCATCTCTTTGGGTAACCTGTTCCAGTGTTTTACTGCGCTGCTAGTGAGAAAATTCTTCCTAATATCTAACCTAAGCTTCCCTTGCTGTAACTTGAGACCATTGCCCTTTGTATCCACTTAGTGGATACAAACTGGTAATGAAGTATTAGGGTGCTGGTTCTAGAACTACTTGAATCATTCTTCTGGGCTTAGCTGTCCAACTTCCATTTCAGATCCAGCTATATGCCTAGTGGGGCAAGATGAACCTTGGCTATTAGCTCTTTAGAACACTTTCCCATACCAAGCTTAAATTTGTAAATACCAAGAAAATGAAATCTTCAAGTCGCATTAAATTACAATCTAAAAGCTGACACAAAGGCTAAAAAGCCTCTTAAAAATTAAAACAGCCAGTCCATTAGGTTCTATTTGCAAACTAGTCGTGCACAATGCTCAAAGTTCATTAAAAGTATTTTCATCATTTTTTTCGCCCGTTTCTTTTTAATATTCATGATGTCTGACATTTTCAAATCAAAGTGTTTGAATGCATGATGAACAGGATGGTAAACAAACTTCATTTAAAGGTCAGAGTTAAAATTTGGACTTAACAGTAGTCTCTGAAAGTGAAGCTGAGCACTATTTTTGTAGTGATGAAACAGAATAATTCCCCTCAAACCACCATTGGCAAATAACTTATTCACCAAAAAATGCAGCTTTGACTAACCCATTTGTATTTTCAGATTCGTTTTGAATTTGGTGAAGAGTTGACTGACTAAAAATTGGAAGCAAAAATCAGAATATTTAAAACTATTTTGCTTGTTACATAACAAAAGTAAATACTTCCCTAGACTCACTAGAGCATTTGAATAACAGGCATAAAAGGGAGTCTCCTGGTGTCACCACCATACCTAGTGGTCTAGATACTCATCTGGGAAGCAGGGGTCTAAGTTCACCTTCACACTCTGCTGATCTGGAGCAGACACTTGAACCATGTCTCAATGGTTAAGGGAAAATACCCTAACCACAAAGCTACAGAGTATTTTGGCATGAGACATTCTCAATTTCTCCAGCAGAGAATTTGCTACTGTGTATAATCATTGGATAAAGGACTAAAATCCAGATCTCCTACCCTCCTGCTGCTTGACATAACCAACAGACTACAGCATCTCTCTATCCTTCTCTTTCCAACCCTACCCCATCCCCACACCATTAATTTTAAATCCAGAACCATTAAGAACCACGATTGTGAAAAGTTCAGCACTATTATTTCTTTTAACCATTATTTCCTTCAAGCACCTAACACCAGTACGTATTTCTTTTAAGAAATCTTCAGGCTGCTCATCATGAATAGGCCCATGAAGATTGTTTTGAATAAGTTTGTCTAATAACCTACTAGCTCTGTGAAGGTATCCATTACAAGAAATCAGAGCCTTTTCCTGTACCTGGGGAAAAGAGCCAACTAACTAATTACCAACAGAAGGGTTGGTAGCATGTTGGTATAGGTGGCATGAGAGACTGGAGCTCAGAGCTCTTTGCACTAAGAAGATGAGCAGATTCCACTGAAATTCTGCTTCTAGGTTTCCTTAAATAAAATGATAAAATGCCTTTAATTAAACTCGAACAACTGACAGTATGCAAAGCATTACCAGTATTGATCAAATTTGATTGACGGATATTTGAAGCAAGTGATTGAGATCAATGTTTGATTAAATATTTATGATCTTAGTTGTATGCTATATTGAGCATCTTAACAGTAAAATCAATTCATTCCCTATATTAATGAGGTTATAGAAGTGTTAAGTCTGAGTATAGTTCATCTGAGAACAGAATTAAGCAGCAAAATATTTAAACTAACCGGTAACAATAGCAATTATGGGACTGGCTCTTAAAGAAGGAGATTTTATTGTCATAGTGCTGTTTCATGTATTTTGAAAAAATGTACATTCTTTTTAAAAAACTTTGATTTTGATATTACTCAAAGTGCAAATTAGCATGCATGTTTTGTCAGTGTGTGATTCTCTTATAAATGTATGGTCATTCTCCTTATAAAACATACCTTCTTAACTTTGCTTTTTCAAACCTTTCTATATGCCCTTTCTACTTCCTCTGGATGGGAGAAGATAAAGAACACATTTTTCCTTGCCTTTTCTTATGATTCAAGTGTGTGTGTACAAACATTGCTCCAAGTCATTTATGCAGTACCTACTTTCCCAATGTACACTGGAAACTCCAAATTGTATCACCTGCTATCACTCCCAAATACATTATGGATCATCATGAAGAACTTGAGTAAAGCCCTATAACTAGTGACTGGGAAGGGGATGGCATTAGGAGCCCTAAACAAAGGGCCTTGACCCCCTGCTAGCATGGCAACCTAGTACAGTTGGCCATCTTAGCTTTTTCGGCTAAGTACAAAGGTTCAAAAATCCTGATGCAGAATTGATTCATCTTTGCAGGTTCTTCTAAGCTGCACAGATTGGACAGATAATGAATTGAACTGACGTTTAGTGTTCCAGTGATCAAAGCAAACAAAAGCCTGCATTGGTCCAGGCCAGGAGCCTTGAGGTGCTCACATGCACTTCTAATCATGCCAGACACTGCCAAAGGTTGCTGAACTCACCCAATCAGCAGCCCACACCTATTGGCTGCAGGATAAATGCCCCCCCCCACCATGCTGTCAGCTGCAAAGAAGGGGAGAGCCAGAAGACAATCTCTCCCCAGCCCTGCCCCCTTGCCAGCTACCTGCCTTTCTAAGAGGTGGGGGGAGGGGGGACACCCCCCCCCCCAGCCAAGCACTGGCCCACCCCAGCATGCGTCTGAACAGCACTGGGAGGGTGGGATGGGGAGGGAGAAGGAAGCAGATACAGCCAGGATGCAGGCTCAGGTCTGTGACAGCTAGGGGTGAGTCCAGCCCTGCTCCACCAGATCAAATAGCACAGCCCAGGGCTGCAAAGCATCCTGAAATACTGGGGGACTGCGAGGGAAATTGAGTTGGGAGGGAGATCAGGGACACAAGCTCAACAAACTGATTTAACCTAAATCAGTTAAGTATAGTACTACGTCCAACAAAGTTTATCTTAAACCTGAACCAGGTTTATCTTAAACTTGCACTTTATCTTAAACATGATTCAGTCATTTTAAAAGCGGTTTATGTACTCTGAATTTCTGTTATGTTAAAGGCTTTAATCAGTTTCCCATCACTTATAGTGGTTTATGTGCAACTTTTGGGTGCCTATACATGTGCAGCAAAGCTGCTCTGATGCACTATAATTAGAGCACGTTGGAATAGACTCAGTTAATCAAGTCTGCTGGAGAAGTAATGGTAATTACCACACTCCAGCATTTCATACATCAGCGTTCCCATGCTGGAAAATGGCAGCAGGGGTGCTTTAACTTAAACTCATCAAACAAACTTTGCTTAAAGTGCCTCTGCTGCTATTTTTCAGTGTGGGGACACTGATACACATCACTAGAGTCTGGTGGAGCCTAGTAATTATCACACTCCAGCAGACTCAATTAATTGTTTGCTCCGACACACTGGAATTAGTGTGTCAGAGCAGCCTCACTGCACACGTATAAGCACCCAAAAGTTACACAAACTGGTGTAAGCCATTTTTCAGTGCAGGGATGGTGATACACATGATGCTCCAGGTGCTTTAGTTAGAGTGGCTCTTGGAGAGGCTCTAATTAAAGTTCCCCCCTCCCCTCCCCTACTCCCGGAGCACATTTATAAGCGTCCTCTCGTCCTAGCCTTTAGGGCTGCATTATGCTAGTAGAGAATCACAAAGCAATTCTACTGCAAACAGTGATGAGGGAAAACATTTACCCTCCTGAATGAATTCTGCTAGAACTTGTAACAACAACTAATGCTCATTTTCTTTAGAAAAGGCGAGGATTTGGTTTCCTGTTTTTGTATATTGACTGTGCCAGAATCTATGAGATGCCCATTAAACAAGGTCTGATTAAACAAAAAGAATATATCAAGCTTATTTCCTGTGAGGAAGAATTCTCAGCTTGTTCCTTTCTCTTAGAATTCTTCATACAGAGAAAACCAAGAGATGAGGAAGTAAGTTTCAAGGAAGAAATGTCACACCTCTTTCTACCTAGGATTTTCTGTTTAACATATTGCCAACTCAGAAAAAAAGACATATTTATTTTCACTCCCTTGTCAAAGCAGTCTCCTTAATAGTCATTACTCTTGAACAGAGGTCTTCTATATTATGGAGAATAAAGCTCCTTTATTTACACTAATATATTTTAAGACAAGGAGGAAACAGTACCAACAACTAATTTGACCTCTTGTGTAACAAAACATAGAACCTCAAGATTTTGCTGTGAGTCTTCTATTTAAACTATTGCATATTTTTTTAGAAAGACAATTACTTTTCATTTAAAAACTGCAGGTATTGGACAACCCCCAATGCCTATAGGTAAGCTGTTTTAATGGTTAATTACTATCACCCTTCAATATTCTTTACCCTTCAGCTTGATTTTAAATCTAAATTTACATAGCCTGAGCTTCCAGCCCCTGAATCTTGTTACACTTTCTTCTTTTAAAGAGCTGCCTGCTCACTGAAATCTTTTTGTTAAGTACATATCTGTAGATCATAATGCATGCACCAGATTCCCTTCTAAAATACCGTACTGAAAAAAGACCAGACAACAGAATGCTGCAGAAAAGATGAGTGTGTCTTAAAAATTAAAACTAGAATAAAAAATGCCCAAGTTGAAATCATTAAAGATCTCCTGGAGTTTTTATCATAAAAAACATAAGCAATGTATACATGGGAATGTTTTAACTTGGTTTGTTACACATACATGGGAATGTTCTAACTTGGTTTATACTATTACATATTATTTTATGAAATGTTACTCAGATTAATTCATATTGGTTTCTATCCTGTGTATTAATATAACCAAGTGGACAAAAACTAGATGGATTACAATAAGAACAATATGAATTATTTGCTCGTGTTCAATTTAAACACAAGTATGCATTTATAAAAATAAAAAGTGTGTATATGTTTTCAACAGGGGGTGTATGCGCACAAGGGTAAAAGCTGAAAGAGGTATATCCCTATTTGTATCAGGATTACATTTCACAGTATGTACAGTTTAGACCTTTTCCACAATCAGTTCAGTGATTTCACTCTTAAAGAAGCAACTCCTTCAACATTTGCACTTGGTTTCATGTTTTGATCCTAAGCAAATAACCTAAGAGATGTATGTCATACTGAAAAGCTTAGAAGTGGAGTCACATATTCAAGCTAAATGCTTATTATTGAATAAGAATATTTAATGAAATGCTAATTTCCATGTTTTGTGGGGTTTCAGAAGTAGCTAGGGAACACTGATACCTTTAATATCCAATCTTACAAAGAAATAGCTAGGAAGGGACCCTGGGTCACCCTATTAGTTGCAGAAAAATATTTTAATATAAACCCCCCTGAAAATGATAAAATATCCTTTGCCTTATTATATCATGTTCCTGTAGGTGTTTTATCATCTTATTTTCAAATTTGCATTGCAAAAAATTTGCCTAGCTCTGAAGTAAGACCTGAAAAAATGGTTTACTTTTTATAAACACCAAGTACTTTTCTGCCTATTTTTAAATTAGAAATCAAGTTAGAGGCAGATTCTGATCATCTTATTCATTTTGTATTGTGTATTGTGTCCTGAGTTAACCCAATGACTTCAGCTGAATGGTATCAGGATCTGAACAACGATCTGTGACATAAATGCAAAAAATGCACATACCATTTTATTGCTGAATTTCAGTAATCAAGGTTGCCCTTCTCCATAAACAGCAATACTAACTACCTCTTCACATAATAGTGAATTAATGAGTATCTCCAGAATCTTCCTGCATTACCAAAAATCTCTTTGCTTGCTGCAGTAGTTAATTAGGGGTGGATGAGAGGAGCACAACTCCAAGTTAAGGCAGGCACCAAAGTCACCCTCCACTGATGCAGAGTACAGGCCCCAGCAGCATACCCATGCCAGGAATTCCAAAACCGACCTCAGTTGCTGCTGCTTTAAAAGCAACAGCCAGGGTAGAAAAAGCATATGGTGGGAGTGGCACCTCAGCTGAGGACCGTTTAGAAATTCCTGGCATAGGTAAGACTGATGCCACCCCCTTCAGCCCCACTCTCAGAACCTCATGTCCCACCTATTCTTAGAACTCTATGTCCTGCCACTATCAAAACCCACATTCCTTCTGTCCCTAGCCTTAGGGAAAATGGTGCCCTGGGCAACTTTGTATTTTGGCACCCCCACTCCCTCCAGCACCACTCCTGGTACCCTCCCCCAAGTCACTGATGCTGTGTGTGGGAGTCGTGCATGGTGGGTGTCTGAAGGAGTTTGGACAGTATGGGTGTGGGGGGAGGGAGGAGGTGTATCTGAGGGTGCATGTGGGAGTGGTCGGTGCATGAGGGGCACATGTGCCTTAGCAGCTGTGGATGGCAAGGGACCCCGTGGGCTATCATGGGGCAGCACCAAGATGCTAGCCTGGTGCTGAGCAGCAAGGTCAGTGGGTGGCAGGGACTCAGCATGGGGTGACAGGAAGGGCAGGCAGGTGGGTGGGCAGCAGACAGCATGGCCTACACAGAAAGCCCAGCCCCAGCAGTAGGTCACCATTGCCCAGTGCCACGTGGCTGCTTTTGCGCCCCTGCCTTGGCAGTGGTGGTGGTGGCCAGGGAGGCTGCAGCTTAGCCTCCAGCCCCAGCAAGCCAGTGACGGTGAAAGCCTTGATGTGCAAGCTGCACACTACCTTCTCATGGGCACTGCCACCTTGCTCTTGGTTCAGCTCTTTGCACTCTCCTCCCAGCCCATCATGCTGCCTGACAGCACCCACTACAGCCACTGGTGGGGTGGGGGCTTTTTACCCCACTGTCCCAGCCAGCTGGCTCCAATCAGCCCCGAGCACAGCTGGGAGATGGGGGGGAAGGCCAGATCCCATTGCCCAACCCTCAGGATTACTTGCCACCGAAGTTTCCAGATGGTTCCCACCCAGCACAAGCAGCAGGGCAGGGTGCAAGTGTATGTGTATGCGGCACCCCCATGAATACAGCGCCCTGGGTGGTTGTTCATGCTGCCCACCCCTAAGGCTGGCTCTGCTCACTCTATCCCACTCCCAGACCAAGTATGCCTTTTGCCCCCGCACCCCCATTGTGGTGCCCCAAGTGCAAACTCTACTTGTTATGCAACTGGCTTGTTATATCCTTCACCACCATGTGCTAATAAATTTGTATAACCCTTTTCCTGTTCTCTGATATTCATTCCCCCTCCCCTCCCCACACCCTGCCTGCAACACACTTTAACATGCCATAATTTCAACCCAGTATTTTTGGAACCATCCTGCTATTCAGCTTAGATAAGACATTCTAATGTATAACATTAATGTTATTGAAAGATTTCCAATTGGATTCCTATGTTTAATATATGAGACTGTTAAATGTAGCTATGTGATCCTGCCAAGTAAAGCACTAGTGCTCAGCTAAGTGTCAAGGCCTAAAACTTCCATGCATGAGTCCTCTTTAGCTCCTTTCTTAAACTAGCTTTGCTACCAAAGAAAAAACTTACTATTAAACACACACATAATCAATTATATATCTATGTTTTCCATCTCTTTCTCCATCAATGGCCTTATCCCACCTGTGAAGAGGGGCATGTATCCTGCCATATCATAAACATTGCCTTTCCATCTGCTACAGTAACCAGTGCATTATAGAGAGAATTAGTCTCCTGTATTCCATTCCAGCTTTAATGATCAGTTTGCAAAATTTCTACTTCCAGAAAGAGAGCTTGAAACATTTTTCAGGCCACCAAAATCAGCTTCCTTTTTTGTTAATTGGCAAGCAAATTCCTCATAGGCAACTGGTGACTGTTGATAGTGGAGGAGCATAATTTAAAGGTTCTGGTGGTATGCAGGAGGGCTCAGAACAGGTACTCTAGAGTGCCAGGATCAGCCCTGCACCATCAGGGCCATGTACCAATTTCTGGAGTGCCC
>NW_017728906.1:22624706-22632087 GCF_001723895.1 Crocodylus porosus
GTGTGTGTGTGTGTGTGTGTGTGTGTGTGTGTGTGTGTGTGTGTGTGTGTGTCACCCTCTGTCCTGAAGCCCCAAATCGGTTTTTACCTTTACCTCCCTTCCTCCCTTTCTTTAAATGTCAATGTTCATCAATGTTTACTGATAAAATCAATTAACGTTAAATCTGGGGGGAGGGGGCAAGTGCCCTCCCATGATCCTCTGATCCCTTGCCAATGAAATTCCTATTTCTGTAGATATATTTGTTACCCACAAGAGCTTGAACATGGCTACTTCTGCTGTTAGATATTTAAGAAGTTTGGTCCCCTAACGCATCTGCATTCTTGCATTTAAAAATAACCTAAGAAAGGAACAACTAGCATGAAACAAGTGAAAAGTAATAAATTACAAGTGAAATTACTCCATTACACAGCAATGGGATTTTTCAGGCAAGTATTGTCATTTGCATTAAAATTGTTAAGCTTTCAAGCTTTATGGACATACTCATGTTATCCTACTCTTCAAACAATAAATAATATGAAAACACAATTATCAGTTAATTGAACTTAGTGACATTATTTGCAAGTTACTTACTGTATTATTCAACCAGAAATACACAAAGTCAGTGCAGCTTTCAATAGAGGACAGAATACTTGTAAAACGGAAGCACAAGAAAACAGAAAAACTTAAAGGAGAACGACAATATCAACATAAAACAGAGACTGTCACCATATCTTACCTAGCTTTGCTTGTTAAATGCCTGCCCAAATAGGAAGGTCTTAAGGTGCTTCTGAAAGATGTTTGGGCTTGGGCTCTGGCAGGCCTCAAGACAGAGGGAGTTCCAGAACTGACCAGGAAGGAGCTCCCATATGTTTTTACCAAGCAAACTTGGTGTACCGATGGTACCTATAGCTCTTGGTTGACTTTATGGATCACAGTGGGACATATGGGAGTAGACAGTCCCTTAGGCATTGTGATCCTGTGATGAAATACATTTTTTTAAATAACTTGCATTCTTGAATGACCACATAATCAACTAGAGGGATTAAAATAAATGCATTTTGTAGACAATGGAGATTAATCGTTTGGATATCATTAGGAAAATACGGTTGGCTAAAAATGGTAATTATAATCTCCAAATTAAAGTCTCTAATGAAAACATTGCATCTCTGATGGCAAAGAGATTTCCCAGTGCTTTTCTATTATCCTCTAGTTTCTATTCATTACATACATATGAGTCACCTTTTCCAGTCATTGTCTCATTTCCATAACCAGAAGGGAGGTTCTAAAACTCAAAGTGACAAAAAAATTCTCCTCACTTGTTCCAAAATAATCATACCGTGCTGTTTCAAGGAAAGAGGAAAATAAGGAGGAGGAAATGGTAATAAACTAGGTTCTAAGAAAGAAAGGAAACATATAGTTGCTTGTAATGGTAACTGGAATAAGCCCAATTAAAATTAAAATTGTACTATTTCCTTCCTAAAAGTCTACTTTAAAAATGAAACAAGTCCAGCAGGGGGAAAAAAATCTCATATTAATTGACCTATATTATATTTTTATAGCAAGAGCCCCAATCCACTATTTCCCCTAGCATGAAGTAATTTATTTAAAGCAGCTCATTATCTTTTACCACCTAAACTAAATCCCTGTTTTGTTTTATTTATTTATTTATTGGACAAACAAGAATCAAGGACTTCATAAGAGCATACCATCTTAGGAACAATGCATTTCATAATGTACAGTACGTTACACTAACTCATTTAGGCCCCGATCCTGAAAATGTGTTGGCAAGTTCCAATTCCCATGATCATCCATTAGACAGCTTGCATAAATTAAGTAAAAGAGACATGCCTTTACAGTAGTTCCATTCCAAATTCTTATAGGCAGTTGTCTCCAGGTTTGAAAATACATTTTTTATTCTACTGGGGAAGCAGGAAAGGCATGGATATAAGCTACCCCTTCTGAATGTTTGATCCAAATTTGAAATAATTTTATGCTAATAAACAGAAAATCTGGAGCTTACTAATATAAAGGAATAACCTCTATTTTGGTTAATTTATTCTGAGTAGAGTTGGGTATAGAGAAGAGGAAAGGAGAGAATCAGTAATATATTGTAAAGACAGGCAAAATATAAAGTTATAAAATAAAACAGTATCAAATGTGACTAAGGCCAGTTCTAAAACATTTTTTTTTGTTATTTAAATTTCAAGATTTCTTCCTCTCGCATTTTTTTCCCAACAGGATTAGGTTCTTTTATTCCTTGTGTTTCTTTTCCCTTTTTTTGCTATTTTTCAGTTTTTCAGAAGTTATGGAATAATAGCAAAGAAAAATGGAAAAAAAGAAAAGAAGAAAGTAAACCATTCCCCAGATAGCCCTGATCATTTTTCCTTTCACAGTAGTTGGTCAAAAAAAAAAAGGGGGGGGAGGGAGGAGAACAAAATTCAGTAAATTTGAGTCAGAGACAATTTAAAGAATTACTTGAGGAACACTGTTCAGAACTGTTGTATCTCCTGAAATCCAACTAGCTAATAATGACTTCTAGTTAACAATAATTAACTAATTGGATCCACAAGTACAACCGGGGGGTAAAAGAACAATAAAAGTATAAAAGGTAACACAGGAAATGAATGGATTTCTCCTTCCAAATCCCAACTACCTCTACCTGCTACCAGTGTTATCTCATGAGGCTTTGGATTTCTTCTACATTGATGAGTATTCCACAGTTTAAAGGTAAAATAAATCACATTGTTTTCCCTACTTTTTTCTCTTATTATTTCAATAGGAATTACTCCCCAGAATAATATTTTAGGCATAAACCTTTCCTTTTATTTTTCTTTAAAGAATGAAATGTAAAAGTAAAAAACATGGATTAGAGTCTCACAGTGTAAGAGGAAAGAAGGTTCAGGCTGCTTTAGATCACACTTGTGTCCTCCTAATTCTAGGCTGGTCAGGTAGCTCATAAGAGGTCATATAAAGGTACGGGCACACACATATACACCGGTGCACACATACACACAGCACAGCACCCTGTAAAGCTGCTTTACTTCAGTTTTCTACAGTTCCAGATTTTGGAAAAATCCCCCCAAACCCCTTTCCCTCCCAACTGCTCCTACAAAGCTCTTAGGGCCTCTTTTATATGGTGTAAAAAGCCAGAGATGAGAATCTGATTCCTATATCCTTGGAACAATTTGCCTCTACAGGCTGTACACTGGTGGATGCACCTGAAATAGATGCTATACGAGTACCCTACTAATGCATACCCTGTGGAGCTCATTAGTGCATTGGTAAAATAATATGCTATCAAAACGCTGAGTGATCTGTATAAATATGCGTTTGACTCCACAACTGAAAAATTGCAGGGTGGAAAAAAAAAAAGATCAATTCTCTCTCTCTTTCCCTCATCTGCTGCTGCCACAGCAGATTAAGAGCTCGTATGACATTTGTTTAAAATGACTCTATTAGTACAGTAGAATTACAATGATGGCACGCAGAAAGTGTCCTTTTCAGCACAGTGGGACAGATCCTCAGCATGTGTAAATCAGTATAATGCTGTGTATGTCAGTAGAGCCATGTTGATTTATACCAACACAGGACCTGGCACAGCATGTGTTGAATAAGGTATATTACTTCTATTGTTGGTCAGCAGAGACTGTAATTCTTGGTTCATTGCAATGAAAATTTACCTTGGTACGACTCTGCAAGTCCTTTAAAATAGATTTGGCTTTAGTTCTACTGTACAAAGTATTTTTTGACCTATAATTGACATCAGTTCCATAGGCTGGCTCTCTCGTTCCTAATAGTTGGCGTCGCCTGCAAGGCTCATCAGTTTAAAGATATTTGTTCTCATGTACATAATCCTATTGTTCAGATGACAAGAGGGAAACAGAGATTTCTTTTGTGTTGGTCCCCTGTTATCTTACTGTTCAGGTAGCCCAGCAAGAAAACAATTCTTTTAGAAAATAAATAGAGTAGACTTTCAGGGAAATTCCTTGTCTTCTTTAAGTGTTACAGTTTTCATTAGAACAAGGTATATAATATTCTTGCAAAAAAGGATTTTTTTTTCCCTAAATGCATTCTGTTAAAGGGGAAATAATCATACAGAAGCAGGTATATTCACTGTACTGAAATCAACGGGATAGATTATAAATTCCAGGGGATAAACTGTTGCATCTTGAGAGCAACTGTATCTTAGACCACCTCACTTGCCCTCTTCTCATGAATCTAATCCAATGGTTGCAAATATTTTTAACTCAACAATCCTTTTCAATAGCCTCAAGCAATGGGCATTTTTCAAAAATCAACTTGTCACAGAAATGTTTCCTTCTTACTGAGAAATATGAAGCAAAATACAGAGACACAAGGCTTACAATGAGCAGTATTCAGTCTTGGAGTACTGACAGATTTAAGGCCAGTTATTGCATGATGCAAAGAGCCAGGAATGGGAGAATTATACCACTGGGATGCTACATACTGCTGCCTTTTCAATGAGATGGGTAACACTTGCTTACAGTTTTTTTCCCTCTCATCCATATACTTTTGAACTTAATTTGAACTTGAATTGTATTTATAACTTTGGGGAAGAATAATAAAAAAAAAAAGCCAAAACCTCTCAAAATACATATATTTTTAATATGTGCTGCATATACAGTGTACCTACTAGTTTTAAATGGTATTAATGTTTTATTGGTTCTTGTTTGGGATGACCTACAAAACTCACCATGGCTTTGCTTCTTGTGAGTAATGCAGCTAATTCCATAAAACCTTTATGCCACACCAGCTGTTGTTAATTGCTTATCTGGTTTACATATAAAGATGGGAAATTAACTTTAATATTTTTTAAGATTTTTATCTTACTTTTTATACACTTTGGTTGATATTTCCCCTTAAATACTGATATTCAGACACCTCAGTTTAAGACAACCTGCCCCCTCGTTATTAGATTCTATACATGGAAAATTAATCAAGGTTATAATTTTGTATTTATACAATCTAATTACTGGAGGGTTATCTTAAATTCATCCTTCCATGGTGGTGGGAAATGTAAGAGAGGGGAGGTGGTAGAGAGGGCAGGCAGTGGGGCAAGTGGTGAGGTAGACAGTGGGGGAGTTGAGTACCCTGACCCCTGGCCCATGCGCCCTCCTCACTAGTTGACCCCCTGCTATCTGTTTCTCTCAGTGCCTGTACACTCCAGCACCCGCCTCCCTGCTATTTATCTGACCATGCCTGAACCCCAGGACCTTTACCCTCTCAATGCCTGTCCCTCTGCCTGAGCTTCTCCACTGCCTACTTTTCTGCCACCTCTGCCCTCTGTTTACCCTTCAAGTTCAGGGCCCAAAGCATGTGGTTGCTTCAGCCCAAGCCAAGTCATGCAGCAGCTGTTGCAGCAGTGCCAGCTCCAGTCAGGCTCCAGAGCTGGAGCTGCTGCCACCACAGCTGCTGCTACCAGGCTGGGCTGGACCTAGAGCAACTACTCGCTCTGTGCCTCAGCATGGAGTTAGACCTGAGCCAAGCCAGAGCTGAAGCTAGAAGACAAGCAGCACAGGGAGGATGGCCAGGGAGCAGAGGAGCAGGGATGGTAGAAATGGTGGTAGACACAGACGGGAGGCAGAGGCAGTGAGGGGAGCAGGCAGCACCTGCAGCTCAGACCTCAGCACTGAGTCAGGGCCAAAATCACAAACTCCAACTGCAATGCATCTCTCAGTGGAAAAATAAAGGCCACTAGTGCTGAGGGGTTTTTATGGCCTGCGTCCTTACTAAGTTATAATGGTCTTTTGCTTTGCTGGCATCGGCACTCTAACTGAC
Organism: Crocodylus porosus; assembly: GCF_001723895.1. NCBI lineage: Eukaryota > Metazoa > Chordata > Crocodylia > Crocodylidae > Crocodylus > Crocodylus porosus. Next base: position 22,630,485 of record NW_017728906.1, read on the forward strand.
AGGTAGAATTCAGACATGACAATATGTTTTAGGCAAGGATTTTTCTGGGTGCTATCTTTTATTGTACTGACTGAATAATAGAGAAAGATTTAGGCAAGCTTTCATATACAAATTACCCTTCTTCAGGTCTACCATCTCACACCTGAATTGATAAAAAGAATTATAAAACAACTACAACCTATACTTGAAAAGGATCACACTTTGAGAGCAATTTTTCCACTTCTGGCTATCAAACGACCTCATAACCTTGCCCAACTCATCATCAGAGACATCAAATGGTATACAACCCTGCCTTAAAAAAAATGCAAAACCTGTCAAGTCATCCCCTCTTCCACCACTATTAACACATACCTGCCACCCCACATACAAGGAAACCATCTGAACCCATGGATCCTATACCTGGCTACCCCACCTAGTACCCCCATAGAAATTATGTGGCAAAAATGTGACAAAAATTACAGTCCAGAATGAATGAAAACAGGAAAAAGATAAATGACTAAACTCAAACATGGGTAAGAACATGCTTTTCACAGAACAATTGCTTAGGGTGCAGACAGAAATGCAGCTAGCAGTTCTAATTCAGAGTGTTTTTTTACAAAGTGTTCTGAGTTATAACTTTACCACAGAACAAACAGAAGTTCACTGTTGGTTCCAGGGGAGAAGGGAATCTAGCTGGGGCTGGGAGCATGTCTGTGTTGCCATGTACTGCACGACCACACTTGTCCGGATGTGCCCGTGGTGTCTACTTCTTCCTTTGTGCTTGGCTGGGAGAGATTGTCTAAAATCTCTTCCAACTGATAGAAGATAATATCCAGAGAATCCTCGCTTCTCACATATTTCCTGGACATTCACAGCGACAGCATCACTCCAACACTATTGTCTCATACTGAAGGCAGGACAGGGTAGGTCATTAGAAACTAACTTGTTCAGAGAGGCAGAACCTTTCATAGGCTACAGTCTAGTTCAACAGATGCTATGAATGGACCTGCAGAAGGCAAGGGCACTAAATAGAAGGCAATAGAGTAACTTAAATACAATGGATAAGTCAAGGGGGTGGAAAGCATAGAAGTGGGGTGCAGTGCTGAGAGAGGCAAAGGTGGGTTGAAGAAATCAAAAGGGATAAAACAGTTAACCCACCGAGGGACATAGGGCTATAAAAGCTAGTCCAGGTCTTCAGAAAAGAATCCCTGATGCGACCATATTTAATACAATCCAGTCTGCAGGTGATTTCTTGTTCTGCAACTGTGTTCAAGAGCGCTTGAAAATGTTGTTGTTTTAGAACAGTTACCCTGAGGTCTGAAAGAGGTTAAAATATACTGCCACCAGTTTTTGTGTCTTTCTTCACATAGGCACTCTAGGCTACACCCCCTACCCACCCCACTCTCCCCAGCTGGCCTGGATCAGGCCCATTCCTCCCCACCCCACCCTCATCCCCTCCTCCTCACTACCCCAGATCCTTGCTCACTGCCCCCCTTCCCTCATCCCCTCCTCCACTTACTTATGGGTGCCTATACTGCCTGTCCCAGGGGTGCCAGCAGGGAAGGGTAAACTACCAGGCAAACAGTCAACCCTTCCCTGCCTTCTCCCTATGGACAGAAAACAC
>NW_017728906.1:22633092-22661597 GCF_001723895.1 Crocodylus porosus
TATGCAGAAACAATTCAGAGTCACCAAACCATTTATATATCCCCATTTGCTACCCAGTCAGACCAGGTTCTTGTGCATATTAATCAACAAGCTATCCAGTGCAGTATTTGAAAAGAAACTGTTTTTTTAAATTGTTCTTGTATCATCTCTCACTGCACAATGTCAAAGGTCCACAGACAACTGCATGTAACTGAACTTTCCATGAATTGCTCAAAACTTAAAACTATTCTCCATCACACAGCCTTTAAAGTAATAATTCTTTTTCCACCACACCAAACTTCAAGTTGTACCTGTTCACCATTAAAGTTAAGAAAGCACACTGTGAACACCTGGTAGGTTGGTAGCCATCTGTTTTCTTAAGAAATCCAAACCTTAATAACATGGAAATAACAGATGGAAAGCACTGTGACCTGAACTCTGAACAGGGTTATTGTATCCTTAGAGTTACTATAAAAATGAAATTTTACTGGATCATTCACATTCTCTATTGTTCTAAACCACCTATCCAGACTGCTCTCCCATCGGCATTGGCTTTCCTTCTCTGAGAATCACCACTAAATAAAGGCATATGAGAATCTCTTAGGGCATTGCTCATGCTGCATAGCTAGCTAACTATTCAACTGAGATTACTACAGCAGGAAAATATATAACTATAACTGCATATATATAATTTGCCCATCTCTTTTTACCATAACAGTGAGGTATTGTGAGAAGAAACATTATCTCTGAATTAAATTAAAGACAAACCCGTTATCTCTTAAATTTTATGTTAAGAGCTCCTAAAATTCATTATTCATTAAATATAAAAAGTCATCCAAAGAGTACGAACAATGAGAAAAAGAACATTAAGCAGTCCAACAAAAAAGTCCCAGCAGCTTTTGACACTACTTCCAAATGACTTATCATAAAATCTGACAGCATCTTGAGAAGAAGTTCACAGGAAATCCATGCTATAAAATACTTGTCTGTCTTCCTCCATATTCATCAATCATTCCATGATATGCTTGAGCATGTAAGTTGAACAAAGTAAGGCTATTAAATTCTATAGGTTGGATGAGCAGGAAGGAATAATATAGTTGGAAGGACTTGCCTTTGTTTCAGGCACACAACAAACCTTTGGTTGGGGTTAGGCAAGGAAAGATGTGGCAGTATTAAACCTTGTTTGAGGTGCAGACTACTTGCAGAGTGCTTGTTAATTATCAGGTTCACTTGCTTCATCTGAGACGTCATTCAGTGCATAGGGTGTCAGCTGATAGATTGGGAACAGGCTCATCTACTCCTGCAGTTTAATGAGAGATTTTGTGATATTAAAGCTAGGTTCTGTGATGCACCACAGAGACAAGGGGAGCAAAAGCAGCTTTAAGACAGGGATGATTGGTCTTCCCTGGATGTTGGTGAAGATGATTAGAGCAGCTTTAGAGATTGCACACTCTTTACAGCCGTTTATGAATTGGTTTGCAGACAGTACAATTACAGCTCTCATTATGGACACACTACTTTTTGCTAGTTAATTGTCCTGGAAACATTTACAAGAGGGACTGCACAATCATTTACAGTACCTCTAAGAATATAGGAGATTAAGTTTATTCTTCTGAGTCAAATTCTGCACTTACACCCTGTGCATTCTCACTGTAGTATATTAGAGAAGAAAATGTTGCTTTGCATTTATGAGCAGAAAGAGGTAGCTAGGCATGTGATTCTGAAGTCAGGCAGAAGGCAGAGTCAGGGTGCTCCTTACAGAATAACTGAATCAGAGATGTATAAATTATTGATTGATCCTTGTAATCCATCCTTATGCATCTCCAATTCAGTTCATAAGGTGCATCTCTACCCTGCCTTTGCATTTATGACCAAGAACTAACAGGATAACAAGAATACTTAACTTTGTTTCTCCTTACATGTTAATTAAATTCAGTGCGAGACAAGGAGCTGCTGAAGAGTGTAGATGTTCTTTTTGAGTCTTGTCTCAAACAGGGGAAGTTCCAGAGGGGACCCAGTGGCACAGATGCACCCCATGCTTTGAGTCAATGGCACAGAAGTAGTAGTGCAGGATGTTTTTTTTAAGTGTCTGAAGGGAGTAAGAATTCCCCTCTGCTTACAATCCCTGCCATCGCATGTCCTTTCCCCTCCCATTCCCCCTCTCTTGCACATTACTGCCAGTTTCCCTGCTGACCCAGGGATGAGGAGGCTCCACAACCACTCCTGTCTTACCTCAGCAGGGTTCCAGGGCAAGATGGGCTTAGCCAGCCAGGGACAGCAGCAGGGGCATGAAGGTCCCTCCGCCCTGCTCAGTCCCCCTGGGTGTTCCCTGCCAGCTGAAGCAGGGCAGGGGAGGCTATGGAGCTTTGATATTCTGAACAAAATGTCTTCTTTTTTAATCTTTTTTTTTCGTTTCTATCCCAACCTTGTAGAAGAAATAAAAAGTCTAACCACCCAAATCTGCAGAGGGACAGAAATTCTGATCTGAACTTGGCCATCATTATATGTCTAATTTAGTAGAAGCAGGAGGACGACCAAGGAGCAGGACTGAAGCTCCTCAATCAGGTAGCAATGAGGGATCCAGCTGGCTGATTAGTCAGGTATATTTTACAAAATATTTCCAGGGTATGTACAAGTGTTACATTTAGATTGCCCTAACCAGGGTTGGGGTGATCTAAATGTCCATTTATGAAAGTGTTTGCAGGACTTAGATCACCCTAAAAAGCTAGTTGTCATCCAACATGAACTAACTTAATATCAGCATGGAGTGAGTTATAACCTAGCCTAACCCTGTGCTATTCTGTTTTTACCCCTCCTCTTTCCCCAAACAGGCAGTCGTCCTTTTTCCCTGAACAGCGGAACTTGCTGTCAGTCCTCTGCTAGATCTGCTGATCCCCATCCCCTGATGGACCTACCAGGCTTTGTCCCCACTCTCTCCCACAACTTACTTGCCTCTGGCTGCCTGGACATCTTCCCAGCCAATAGCAATTGGTTGTATGCATGGATCCCAACTCAGGTTTAGGTGACTTAGACTAGGCCACCTAAACTTAAGCTACGTCACAAGTATGCTTGTTCACATGTCCAGTGCACATGTTCCTCCCTCAGACACTAATGTTTTCAGGTAAATAAAACGTAAATAATCAGTATTCTATGGTATATTTAGCACTAGGTGTTCTTTTAATGTTGTATATGCCTATTCTAAACCGCTCAACAAAGAATACCTTGTATACAAAAGCTTTTCTAACTCTATCCCTTCTGTTTGGTTGGTTCAATAAAAAATATCACCCTAAGAATGCATCTTGCATATTAGAAGCCAACACAGATATTCAGTGTCAAGTAATTTCTAAATTATCCATTTCATTTTGTTCAATTTGTATGCATAGTGAATTCTACTGGTAGGTTCCTAATGTATTACGCTTATGGCCTATTTGTGCCCATTAACACCACTTAACAGTTATTAAATTCTACAATCGCCTGTTATCTGCATGTAACTTCAAATCCAATGTTAACTGCTCTCAAGCTGCTGGTCATAAACCTATATCATGCTATGTATTGTATGTTCTACTTGGAGGGAAGCTAAAGTGAAATGGACTGTGCTGTCTTTTAGCAGGAAAATTCAATTCAGTGAAGAAGCTATATACACCAGTATGTTATGAACTGAATATTGTTGCATCCTAATTTTGCAGCATTTTAGAATTGCAGGACAGCTTTAGGATAACTATTGAGGAGACAAGAGTTCAATTTTAGGCCAAAACTAAAATTAACCTTCTGCATCTCAGGTACCATATTATCTCTAAGCAGTACAGCCTCTCATTATATTATCATATTCCAAATAAACCAAGCATGGAACTGTCATCTTTCAAATGTATCTGTAGTATTAAACACTTCAGAAAGAACTTAAAATAAATGTAGAGTTGAATTTAGAAGTATTGGTATACTTTTAAAATTCACCTATTTTATTTTAAGACCTGTACGCATAGGGTAAGGAAGCTGGGAAAAGACTTGCATTATTCTTCCTTAATTGTACTGAAATCTATTGCTTCTGTATCTATAGAGGGCAGTGCTATGCTTACAAAGCTGCTCACGTGTGACAGTTCTGTCTACTTGCTGGCCTACAATAGCAGACTACAAGACTGAACAGACAAGTGATTTTTCTCTGATTAGAAAGCTGCTCCCAATCTTCTCAAACCTAACCACTCCAGCACTCTGACCTTTAGCTAATGTTTGGAGAATAACCATTCCACCTGTGAGATCTCTGCCAGTCCTCTTTCCCTCTGTGACAGGCCTAAGCTCTTTCATACCCTTCATGTTCCCAGGTGAGCAGAAGTATAGCTCACACTGCACTTCCTCTTTCTACCTACAAAGAGTGGTATTGGGTCAGAAGTATCAGTACTAGAAGGGCAACAATACGTGGGGGGGGGAGGCCAATGAGAGTGCCTAAAAGTTCAGCTCTCTACTACCCCTCCAGGCATTAACAGCTCCAGTTTGGATTTTGCTCTCTTTCTCCAGACACCGCCAGTGTGCTTATTACAAACATTTATCCTTAAATGATTGGTTCTGCAGGGATGGATTAACTGACCGGATAGAACACCATGTTTTGAGCCACTACTTCAAATCCTAGAGAGAAAAATATAAAATATACATAGTGAACATGAAATCATAGGATTAGAAGAGCCCTCAAATACCCATTACTAAATCTGGTTCAGGAACCAAAGAAAAGGGAAAGAGAGAAGGAAGGAGAATGCCAACTTGCTGGAAGGCACATATAAAGCCTTTTGTGCCCTGCCTGTCATTAAAGAAGGGGTGGCCTGGCAGCTAGTAGATCAAGACTACAAATATACTACCTGGGGATCCACAGATAACACTGGTATTTAGCTGAAGACTAGAAAGAACAGAAGATAGAATGCAACGTTTTGCAGAGATTTTATTTTATTTTTTTAGGAGGGGCTCCTATGGACAAAAGGTACTAGAATATTGAGATTTCAATTCACCTGCTAATATCATAACAATACACTTACCTCAAGACAATTTTAATGCATAAAAATGAATACACTAAAGATAAAAAGAGTGCTTTTTCTTAGTATCCCTCTCATAGTTTTCCATATCTTAAGAGAATATATGAAATGACAAAAATAAACAAGTAAAAATTGTTACTTTTTATTTTATTTACTTCTTATTTATTACTTTTTAATTCCCCCTTTTTTCCAGTCACTTTAAAAAAAAATGAGAAACAAGCACAGTTAATAAAGTTTGTTGCCATCTCACTAACTATGCCCATGCTATGATTCTATGTTCCAGAATAAGTAGAAAAATAAATCATTAAGGATGAGATCCTGCTCCCACTGGAATCAAAGATGAATTCCTAAATATCAGTGGGAGTACCAAAGACCCTCATAGAATATAATTCACCAGCTTTCTTGAAAATGATGTTCATTGCTTAAATAATTATGACTTTACTGTTGAGTATCCCCAGGTCTATATTTTCTGACATTTTAAATAAATAAAAAATAATAATAAACAACATTTAGTAACTAGGGGTTTGTTTGTTTATTTGTTTTAAAAAGGGAGATGAAAATGAGAAGGGCATATGATGGGGTTGGGTTTTTTAAGTAATTGATACTACTCGTCATTTCCATATATCCTAAGAAAACCCAAACAGATTACAAAAACTCCATCCAATAGAAAGAAAGAAAGAAAGAAAAATCCCATAAAAGCATTTAACAGTGGAACTTGCTGTCAGACTTTGGCACAGTGCTGTCAGATTATGGCAATGAAGAAATCTTTACTTAGTTCTTCTACTTAAAACAGATCAAGGAATATATACAAGATCAGACATCCTAAAATTGCTTTTTCAGTACTGCTTTTGCAGTATCCTAGTCTTATGGGTGTATGGGTTACTATACTGGGACAGAAGATCTAAAAGGTATGAAACTAACAAGCTGAATATCAGTAGGGTGAGTTGTATCAATTTTTAAATTAAAAAATACTCAGAAATAATCTCTTCAATCTGTTTCACCTTACTAGTTTTTTTTCCCTAAATGTTCGAGGTGATCTTAATGACTGTTCCTGCTGGGCCAATATCATTATTGCATTACAATCCTAAATATTTTTGCAAGAATAAAAAAGCTAGGGTTAGTTAAGACATTTAGCACCATTTCTATTGTTCAATGGGAAATTGAGTTTTCAACTAAATTAAGATATTTTTGTTTGGCTAAAAGCTTTCCAAGAAGAACTTTAAAGTTTTCAAAACTTTTTGGTCAAAACCAAAACATTTTTCCTGAAAACTTTTTTAAAAAGATTTTTACTTCTAAAAATATACTTATTTAAAGAAAACAAAAGAATTTTAATCACCTGTAGTAATAAAAACTGTTGGTTACATCATGTAAGGGGCACAGATTCCCTGGGAGTGGGTCAGGGAAATCCATTTGGCTGTTCACAAGGAAGAGACAGACTCCTTATATTTCTGTCTATATGATTTTTCTCTATCAACAGCCACCTTAGGTGTCAACATTTCCAACAAGAGCCAATACTAGGATTTCTCCAATTTTCTACAATAGCTTGCAAATAGCTTTTAGGTGGTACTTAAGGCTGTAAATTCAGTCACAGCAAAATACATGTGTAGAATATTTAAGAAACATTAAAGAGTACTGGGATACTGTCACCTATAGCTTTTGATATGCTATCAAGATTATGTGATCATCTGTAAATATCTCCCAAATAGCTGCATTTACCAGACAAATAATAATGTGTCATCAGAATGAAATCTGTAGGTCTATATAAATGCATACTATTTTAAGGCTTAAAGTATCTATACATTGATTTTAGATAATTTAAAGCACTAGATAATTGCAAGCCTAGACTCCAAGTTGCCAATAATTGCTGAGTAATATAATTTAAAATGCTTGTAAAATCTAACTACTTCTGTTTTTAGCTTCAATTCTAGCCATTAAAGTAATAGTGAAAAATACACACTTCATTTTTATTACTACATACGGTAGAAAGTCAGGATGCTTTATTACTCTTCAGACTGTCATGTCAGTATTTATTTAAAAGAGGCTTACAGTTGTCAAGAGACTCCTTGAAGAAGCAACCAGAAACAAAGAAGTTGCAGATCTTATTTTTTAGTGAACCTTTTGTCAATCTTTCTGTGGGCTCCTGTAGAAGCTCCAACTGGAGGAGGACATTGATTAAATTGAATGTCGCCATGGAATAATGACTTCCTGCTCCTAGAGATGCAGGAGGGAAGGAGAAGCATCACTTGAACAGAAACGCAGTCTCTAATAAACCTGCAGCCATCTGAGAAAATGGCAGTAGTACGCTTTTAAACTAAAACACCTCAGAGGTCCTTCAGTTCAGAAGCGGACCGCCGTCATTTTCTGCACACTGACACACATTTCGCTGCTTATCCAACTGCACATGGTGCAACGCAGCTCACCTCAGCTTGCGTACAGAGTAGACTGTGGCACACCACCGGAAAAAAGTATGTGCGTAAATGCCCCTTGAGCCCAAATGCCTTTGTGAAACAAATATATATGGGAATGAACTAGAGAAGGCAAGGACACTTTTTAAAATTGAAGGATAGGACATAATGAGTATGATTTGCTTTTGGCATTGTAAATTCATTTAGTCCATCTGTTCTACATTTTAGCAAAAGAAAAGACAGATTGTAAAATATATAACTTAAAACAGTTATGCTCTTATTTATGAATGAACTCTTCCTTGATTAAATGAAATACCTAACCAGGGAGGATTTTAGGTAACCATTACATCTGTGCGCACACAGTGTGGCTAATGCAAATGACTGTATAGTTCTTTGCAGATGTAAACATGAGCACCAATGCCAAAAAATGCCACTACCCCTGCAGATCAAGAGCTAAAATGTTCGTCCACAAACTCTATCAGTTCTGTCATTTTCTTGTACAAATTGTAGCACTTGTACATCACAGAAATTGTAAGCCGTGTATGCCTAACTGGTAAAAGTAAAGCAGGCGTTCAAAAGCCAGCATCTCCAAAGTGCTGGCGTAAGTAGGTCCTTGAATACTTTTACTCATCCACAACTGAGAATGTACACTAGCATCTAACATTAAAAATAAAAGAAAAATGCTCAAAAAGTTTTTAAAAAGAAACACCTGCTCCCTTCCATGATTGCATTCGTACTTTTTAAATATTTAATCAAAAACACTTCTGGTAAGTTCACTTCACAGAATCACACTGTTATTTTTTATCTGGGGCTTTAATACCAGTGTAGGACTGGGTGACCAAAATATAATCCCACAATCCAAAACAGTGTTAAAGGACAAGCATGAGGGTTTTTCTGTTTTCCTTTCCTTGAGGTCCCAAGTCATATCTCTGATATGAAAGCACAGCGTGGCTGATGATGTCCTGCTTTAACATTTGCCCACATGGGTATTTCTCATGAAGGTCTTCGCCACCTCACAAATTCCATGACTGCACTCCTGTCTGAATAGAGTTATAATTCCATTCTAAGGAGAGAGATGGAGTAGCATTGCACCACCAGTATTTGAACTGCACAGACTTGGATGGCATTTTTAACACCCTGTTTATGAGGCTGTTGATTGAAAATTACATGACTGGAGTCCTCTTCCTAGTCCCATTATAAGACCTTATCGTTGATTTATTTCCACACAGTGTTGCTGAACTATATTTTATATGTATTAGATTCCCTATATTTTCTTCATTATCACCCACAGCTTTTTGCTTAGGCCATGTAAACCCATTGTTTTGTATATAAATTGAAAATCCCAGTCCGCACAACAGTGCACACCTCTCTTTAAAGGTTTCCCAAAAGGCTGTGAAAGATGGACACTGACAGAATGAAGCAAAGCTAGTGTCAGACACTGACAGTGCAGAGAAATATAGACAGATGGATAACAGATAGTAGGGTACTAAGTACCCTACAATTTATTGAAGCAAATAGGAGAGAGTTGAGTGGCAAATTACCTACACTGTTCACAAACCAGCAGGCAGCCCTGTTTGCCAGCCGTCCAAATTGTTTCTGGGTAATTTGGCACATTTCTACTTTGTTGTGCTATTTCTCATGGAATGACTTTGAGTTTTCATCGTTCCCTGTTGTGCGAGATCTGTCCAAACACTAGCAAAACTTTTGAAAGTGATTTTAAAATAAAATTGAACGCTCGCTCGCTCTCTCATAGAAGAATTATTCCAGGGAAAAGGAAAATTATGTAATTTTAGATGCATTTAAAGAGGTGAAAACAAAGGGAGAAAAAAGCAAATATTGTCTATTATTAAATACGAGAGAGGTCCCTAACAATAATTTTTCTGCCAAACAATGGATTTTGAAAGAGATGTGGGTAAATTGATTTTGTAAACCTAATGCTCATCTCGCATACTGACCAAGCATGTGGTCAGATTATTTTAAAACAAAATGTGAAATGCCAAGAGCATGTAAAAGTCAGCTTCCTTATAAATATGTTGCCTTTCTTCCCTGGAAGCATAAAAGGTCACACCTTTCAAATCACAGCAAGGACACTGCTGCTCATGATCTGTAGAATCCAGTAAAACTAGCTGATGTGGAGTTATCTTAGGTTAGACAGACTGATAATTCTCAATACAAACATGACATGGCTTTTTTGCTCAGAGAAGTTTGTGAGGCAACAGCAAAAATGAAAATGGTATAAATCTGTGACTGATCCCTTTTAAAGGATCAAAAAAAAAAAAATCCTTCCCTACATGTACTGAGATAAATTCTTTTTACTAAGTTTTGCTGGCTCTAGCAATTCTATTGCAAGTCTTGTGATAGCTGATGTTTTCTCTCAAACCCCATAAGTCTTGGACTCATATGATCTGATAAGAATCTCAGCTTTCACAGATTTTAAAAATAAATTTCTAGCCTTTGTGGTTACACTAATAAAACCTTGAAAGATATAACCCAAAGACATCCTGAAGTCTCAGAAACCAACACACAAATGGAGCTGAAGTGGGTCTCAAAATTAGCATTAAAAGAGGAAACCTCAATATTTTAACAATTGATTATTGTTTATCTATGTTTATTATTTTAGAGGTCTAGCTTATGATTTTGGAATGTTTAGGGTTGGCAATACTCAAGCACTGCTTTCAGAGAGGTCTCTTCTGGGGAGTTGGGGAGTCATTTCTCCTCAACCCAGATGTGACCATGTTTTTGGCATAAACTTAAAAATTCTAAGTTACCCACTTGGGTACCCTTAACAAACTGCTTAGCCAGAACTGGGGACAGACATCGAATCAGAGAGCTAGAAATCATCACGCCTCTTCAGAAACATTCTTTTTGACAACTCCAATTTCACCTGAAAATCTCTCTCTCTTCAGACTCAATATGACAGGTGGAAAATCCAGTTTTGTCTGAAACACTAACATTTTTCATCTATTCCCAAACAGAAAGCATTCAATGCTCTGCTTAACCCACACGCACAACCGAAAGATAATTAGGTTTCCCAGACTCACTATAATGCATGTGATTAATACTTCTGTCATACTCCAAATACTTACTAAACATTGGAAGCCAGTCTTGGACTATGTACAGACACTGTATTTGTCCCTGGACAAGTTGTGTCTGTGTTTGTCCTGGAACAGAAATATCCTGGGATTGACACGTACACACATTGCCCTTTTAACCAAGGTTTAGTAAGTGGCTTAATGCACTTCCACTTTTTCTGCCATTAATTCAATGATGTAATCCTAGAATAAACATTCACATGCACTTTGGATGTCCTGGGATAAACTGTTAGTGATTCTATTCCCATGAATCTTTTTAGGATTTATCCCAATGAACATGGATGTCTGAACTACTTCCCTTTGTCTCGGGGGGAAATAGTTTATTCTGGAACTAATGTGATTGGTTTGTTAGTCTCCTACATGAACATCCAGATAATACATTAAGCTACATTTTTCCTTTTACTTCTTTTAACCTTCGCTTATGAATTCCTCTACTATTTGGCTACAGGGAATAGACTGTAAAGATTTATTTTATTTGTAGAGCATTCAGATTTAGCTTGCTCCTTTAAGACTCTTCCAGTTTGACTGATAATAAGAGTTATTGAAAAATTCATGCCTAACATTTATTACTTAAACTGTACCCCTGCAACAGTTATCAGTACTTCCACACAAGATTTTGTATATGTGAATGTGTGAGAAGCAGAGACTGATTTTCCCCTTTAAAGGAGAAAAACATGGATCTTCCTTTTGAAGTGGGAATTCACAGGTTTCCCTTTGTAGGCTAGCAGAGTTTCAAGCCTGCAAGAAGCTGATTGAAGCTAGGGGGAGGGCAATTGGAGACAGGGGGCGCCATGTGTATGTGCATGTGCACACACAAGCGGCCAGCATTACAGCCAGGCAGGGTGGTGGGGGCAGCTCAGGCAGCTGGATCCAAGTCAGCCTAAGGGACTGGAGGTGGGGTTGGAGGGCCAGGAACTGAGAACTGTCTAGGGAGTTGTGTGTGGGTTATATGTGTGTGGGTGTCTGTCAGGGATGTGAGATGTGTGTGGGTGTCTATAAATTTGTGCCTGTGACACAGCACAGGTGCCTGCTAGTGCTGGGGGAAGGTGTCCAGGCACCAGAGCTGCAGCAGGCCAGGGAGGTCTGAGGCAATGCTCGGTGCCACTGGCAAGCCCAGTTCCACACTGTTACCAGCGAAACCCACCCAGATGTTCCTGCCCTACAGTGGGAGAAGAGGGAGGGGGTCCATCGGGGTGGCAGGAATCTGTGCGGCTGTGCCAGGGGGCAGTGCCTGTATTCTGAGGGGCAGGGGTGGGATGTCCAGGAGACACTGCCTGAGGAGGAGAGGGAGAGCTGTGGCCAGGTCGCGTGGTGCAGCACAGAAGCCCCAGCCCAGGGCAAGGTAGTAGCACAAGCGTTCCCTCCTCCTTTCTCCAGCCCATGAGGTGACTGGATTTATTCCTCCGCTGCCTCCATAAGCCTGAGCCATCACAGATGCTGCTGCTTGGCATTGGTGCCTCACCTTGGTGGCCATGGCAGGTGCAGGACTCCCAGCAATGGCAGCACCAAGTCTCTTTGCCCTGCTCCACCCTCCAATGCCAGGTCCCACCCGCTGGGTTCCTGCCCAGTGCTGATCCAGCCAGGCTGCAGCCCTATGCCCCCTGTTGGTGCAGAAATTTGGAGGAGCACATGACCCCATGCCCCCCACTCTTCCCAACAAACCCATACCCTGCCCCACTCACTGGGGGGAGCAGTGAGCTGCATGTCAGGAGTGAGGGGCACCAGTGGGGACAGGGGGCTGTGGGTTGGGAGTGAGGGGCACTGGCAGGGCCAGAGGGATGCAGGTCAGGAGTGAAGGACACTGGCAGGGCTGGCTGGGGGGAAGCTTGCAAGTGAGGGGCAAAAGCATGGACATGGGCAACACTGGCATATTAGAAGTGCTCATCACCACAAAACACTGGGGGGAAGCTGCAGCTGGACCCACATTCTGGTGAGTGATGGGGGCAGGAGAAACTAATTTTCCATGATAAAAAAACCCAAAATCAAATGCCAGAATATATAGGTATTTAGAGTTTATTTTATTATAATGATTGAGGCACTGGTAGGCTTCCAAATTGCTGTAAAATTGTAAATATATCAATAAAACATTGTGTTCAACTGACGCACGTGCACAAACACACACACACACACAGAGAAAGAGAGAGAGGTGTTTCTTTTTATCATGCAAAAACATAGATTTGGAGGGTTTTAAATCAGAGAATTTTGGATTTTTTTAACAGAGAAAACCAGGATCCCTGATGAGAAGTAACAGAAAGTTAGACATCAATACACTGAACAAATGGAATTATTAGAGCAGGGGTGGGCAAAATGAGGCCCGCAGGCTGGATGCGGCCTTCCAGCCCATTCTATCCAGCCCTCAGGGTCCCTAAAAAATGTAGAAATTAATATGTATCTGCCCCTGGCTGCCTGTCATACGGCCCTCAATGGCTTGCCAAAACTCAGTAAGTGGCCCTCTGTTCAAAATAACTGCCCACCCCTGTGGTAGAGGGATGTATAAGAAACTCTTATAATGTAACAATGAACAAACAGATTGTTACCAATCTCAACAGAACACTATGAATCTCTAAAACCAGACTAGAGCCTCTGCATTAATGCAGGCAAATGAGCTTGACAAAATTATATAATTGTACCTTTCACTGTTAAGAATAAAGTCTGTGACCATATATCCAGTACAGAAGCACTTACATATACCAGACACACTTTGTGCTTGGAATTATGTGTGCATATGTCAAAATCATTCTTTCTAAGTAAATGTCATGAGAAGAAATTAATTTTAAATGCATTTCTTCACAAGCAGTTTATTTTTCCTTCCAGTTTACCTATGCATTTGGACAAGGCAGGCGTGTGATTCAGCAATGGTAACTGCAACTGAGCAGCTCTCTTCAGAATCTGTTTTGCTCACCCCACATAGGGAGGGAGATAGAAAGGTGCCCTAAAATAGTCTGCCTAATCTTTTCGCTGACTGGATAATCATGCCTAGTGGGATCACCTTTGCTGCAGTTGAAATCAACAAAAACACACCATCAGTACCTTCATGGATAGTCCTAACAGTGAATACCCAGAGTTCTGCTTCACAGTTGTGGCTTGAGAACTCAGGTGACACAATATTGATGTCACTGCACTGAATAAAACCCAGCAAGCAGCAGATGGCTAGCTCAAAAACAAGGAGGTGGCTATGCCTTCTTCTGGAAAGGGACGCAAGAATGAATTCATAAATCAAATCAATGAGTTTCTTATCAGAATTAATAAGTGCCTCATGACTCTCCATTTTAAATTGGCAGGGAACCAATATGCTGTTGTCATCAGAGTGTATGCCCTGACCCTTGATGCCACTGATGAAAACAAGAAGGAATTCTAAGCCAATCTTGACCAAGTCCTTTATAATGTTCTGGAGGGAGACAGACTTATTCTGCTCAGTGATTTCAAAATCAGAGTCAGAAAGGACTTGAAACGCTGGAATGGAACTATATGTGAGGAAGGAGTTGGAAGGTCAACTCTAATAGCCTCTTCCTCTTGACCAAATGCACAGAACATGGACTCACCATCACAAACACCCTGTTCCAACAGAAAAACAGGTACAGGACATAATGGCAATGCCCACAAACTAAGCATTGGCACTTGATTGACTACAGATTGTTCATGCCTGAGATTGCAAAGATGTCCACATCACCTGAGCTATGCTAGGAGCAGATGACTGCTGGACCAATCACCAACTAATCTGCTCAGTTATGTCATCAAACTGGCTACAAAACAACAGGTGCATCAGAAGCAATGCTGAGGAAAGATCAGTGTTGAAGTACTAAAGGACCCAGTCAAGCGCAACCTCTTTCACCAGTGCCTCCATGAAAAACTCGTGAACTCCAACCAACAGCAATAGGAGAACGTCAGCAGCAGTTGGGAGTTCCCAACAGCAATGGGAGAATGTTGATGCCATCCAGCCCATCATCATCAGTGCCTATGAAGAGACACTTGGATTCTCTATCAGGAAAGATCAAGATTGGTTTGATAAGAATGACCAAGAAATCCAAGAGATGATCAACTGCAAGTGCAAGGCCTTTAGTGCTTGGCAGAATAATATATTGACTCCAAGCAAAAGAAACTAAATCACCAACAAGTCAAGGCAATGGTCCAAAGGAGGATCCATGATATGAAGAACAGATGGTGGGAAGACAAGGCAAAGGAGATTCAACATCTCACCAACATCCTTAGTAAGTGCGTTTTTTTCAGTGCTACCAAAGTCATTTATGGTCTAAGCATTCAGGGACCAACCTGCTTGAGACCTAAAGATGGAAAAGACCTGATCAAGGAAAGGATCCATCTATACCTGTTGGAAGGAGCGTTTTGAAGGCCTTTTCAATCAAGACTCTGTTGCTGATGAAAGTACTATCAACTCTATCCCACAACATCCAGTCAGAGACAACCTCAGAATCCCTCCAATCCTTGACAATCCACACTTCCATGAAAGAGGCATCCTGGGATGTCTTCATCTCTCTTTGAAAGATAAGAGTCTGTTCTCTTACAGGTTGGCTGATCTCCTACATAGGGCTTTAAACTAGGTTTGTTGGGGGACGGGGTTGCAGAGGAAAAAGAGAAGCTAGGATCAGTAAGCCATGAGCCATGCACTGAATTAGCCCAGGTAAGTACTAATGGGCCCAACAGGCATCAGGACAGGGGGTACCAAAGGCACTCATTGGGGAGCCTTTAATGTCTCTACACTAGTGCTAGGAGGATGGGGAACAAGCAGGAGGAACTCACACTCCTCCTTGCAAGCAATATCTTTGACCTGGTTGGGCTAACTGAAACCTGGTGGGACCCTACTCATGACTGGGCAGATATGACAGAGTGGGGAAAAAAGAGTGTGTGTGTGGGGGGGGGAGGGTGTTGCTCTCTATGTTAAGGAGCAATACACATCTTCTATAATCAAGATGGGATCAGAGGAGGGACAAATTGAGATAATGTGGGTTAGAATACAAGGGTCTCAGGGGGAAAGGGACTTGGTATTGAGGGTTTACTACAGACTGCCACACCAGAAGGATGAGCTAGACCTGGAATTCTCAAGACTGTATGGCTCTCAGAGGCCATACAGTCAAGGGACATGGTTGTCATGGGTGATGTAAACTACCCTGACATCTGCTGGGAGGAGCAGTCAGCCAGATCTAACTGCTTGCGTAGGTTCTTAATCTGCATAGAGGACCTCCACCTAACACAGAAGGTATACAGTCCCACTAGGGGAAATGCCTTATTGCTACAGGGGATGACCTGGCTACTGGTGCTAGCTACGGGGGATGACCTGGTGGGGGATCTGCTGGTACAAGGTAACCTAGGGGATAGTGACCATCAACTGATTGAATTGACTATCTGGCGTAGGGTGGGAAAAGTAACCAGCAGGGCAGAAGTGCTAGACTTCAGAAAGGATAACTTCCATGTGCTCAGAAAATTAGTTAGTCAGGCATTGCAGATCAAGAGCATTGGTGAGATGGGAATCCAGGAAGGGTGGTTGTTCCTCAAGGGAACAATCCTTCAGGCACAGAAGGAGACAATCCCATTGCACATAAAAAAGGGGGCAAAGGGGCCAAGAAACCCTCTGGGGTGAACAGGGAAATGCAGGAAAGCCTAGGGGCAAAGAAAGAGGCATACAGGCTGAGGAAGCAGGGGGTAGCTACCTAGGAGTATACCTCCTTGGCTTGCACTCACAGGGAGTCAGATAGGAAGGACAAAGCAGCAATGGAATTCAGGTTGGCAACAAAAATTGAAGACAACAAAAAGTCCTTCTTCAGGTGTATAGGGAGCAAAAAGAAGGTGCAGGGTAACATAGGACCCCTACAGGACAGGCTAGGGCAATTGGTGACAGATAGGAGGGACAAGGGTGAACTCTTCAATGAGTTCTTTGCCTCTATATTCTTGAACACAGATCAAGACAAATCTCCCAATTCCATTATAGATAGGCACAGGAGGAATACCATTCCACCAACCGTCAGCACTGACTTTGTAAAGGGACACTTGGAGGAGCTGGATGTGTTTAAGTCAGCAGGCCCAGATGATCTTCATCCAAGGGCACTGAAGGAATTCATCAGTGTCATAGCAGAGCCACTGGCACAACCGTTTGAGCACTCTTGGTGCTCACATCAGGTCCCAGAGAACTGGAGAAAGGGAACAATGTGGTCCTTATTTTCAAGAAGGGGAAGAAGGAGGATCCAGGTAATTGTAGGCTGGTTAGTCTCACCTCTGTCCTTGGGAAAGCCTTTGAAAAAATGATCAAGGATCATATTTGTGGGAGCCCAGCAGGAAAAATAATGCTGAAGGGCAACCAGCATGGGTTCATAGAAGGTAGATCCTGCCTCATTGACCTTGTTTGTTTTTATAACCAGGTCATAAAATGCTTAGATGCAGGAGTTGAGGCAGATGTCATCTACTTGGATTTTGAGAAGGCCTTCAATATAGTATCTCATCCTATTCTCATAAACAAACTGAGTGGCTGTGACATAGATGATTACACAGTCAGGTGGGTGGCAGATTGGCTTATGGGTCACAGAGAGTGGTAGTGGACAGTTCAGTATTGACCTGGACAGATGTGGGCAATGGGGTCACCCAAGACTCGATCCTCGGACCTGTGCTATCCAATGTCTTCATCAGCAACTTGGATCAGGGCATGGAGAGGACTCTACCCAAATATGCAGATGACACAAAATTCTGAGGTACGGTAAACACACTAGTGGGAAGGGATTGAATCCAGGCGGACTTGGACAGGTTGGAGAAGCGAGCAGAAAAGAACAGGATGCAGTTCAACAAAGACAAGTGCAAAGTGCTGCATCTAGGAAGAAGGAATCACCGACACACCTATAGGCTAGGGGATAACCTTCTCATCAGCAGAGGCAGAAAGGGATCTTAGAGTTATAGCTCTAAGATGAATACGAGTCATCAATGTGTAGAAGTAATCAGTAAAGCTAACCGCACTCTATTGTGTACTAACAGGTGCATCACAAACAGGTTGAGGGAAGTGATACTTCCCATCTATGTGGCACTGCAGGCTGCAGTTGAAATATTACATCCAGTTCTGGGCGCTGCATTTCAAGAGGGATATAGATAACCTTGAGAGCGTCCAGAGGTGGGCCATTTGTATGGATAGGGGCCTGCAGGTAAAGCCCTACAAGGAGAGAATGAGGGACCTGGATCTCCAGCCTCCACAAGAGAAGGCTGAGAGGGGATCTTGGGGCCATTTACAAATGCACTGAGGAGGGGTGGGGGGCAGCAAGAAATAGGAGATGCTTTGTTTGCCAGGGCACCCCTTGGAATAACCAGGAACAACAGCCACAAACTGACAGAGAGCAGATTTAGGTGGGTTATCAGGAAGAACTTCTTTACAGTAAGGGTTGCCAGAATCTGGAATGGGTTTCCAAGGGAGGTGGTGCTCTCCCTACATTGGGGGTCTTTAAGAGGAGACTGAACAAGCACCTGGATGGGGTCATATGACTCCAGTGCTCTTTCTTGCCCAGGCCAGGGGGTTGGACTCAGTGATCTATTGAGGTCCCTTCTAACCCTAACAACTATGAAAATATAAGGTGAGGAAAACCATCAAGCACATGAAGAATGATAAGTCACCTGGAGCTGATGGAATCCCTGCTGAAATCTTCAAGCAGGGGGGGAAAGGAGCTCACATCACAGCTCCATGCTCTCATCTTAAGGATCTGTAATTACGAGGAAATGAAAGATGCCATAATCATGATGACTGTCAAGAAGGGAGACAGGTCCAACTGTGGAAATTGAAAAGGGAGAACTTTGCTGTTCACCACAGGAAAGATCATTGCAATAATCCTCCTGAACTGTTTCCTTCCATTTGCTGAAGAGCTCTTCCTGGAATCTCAGTATGGGTTTAGGGCATCAAGAGGCACAACTGACATGTTCTTTACTGCTCATCAGCTGCATGAAAAGTGCTGGGAACTACATAAAACTCTCTGCATGGCCTTCTTTGACGTCATGAAAGCCTTCAACTCTGCCAACCAAAAAGAGCTGCGGAGGATCCTTCTGAAGTATGGATTTCCACTGAAATTCATCAGTATTCTTTGCCTGCTCCAGGATGGTAAGTGAGCAATGATTCTCAGTAATGGATCTATTACAGATTACTTTGAGCTTAAGATGGTAGTTAAGCAAGGCTGCATCATTGCTCCAAAACTCTTCTTGATATTTCTTACTGTGATATTACATCTGACCACCACCAAGCTTCCAGTCAGAGTGGAGCTAAACTATTGAATGGATAGTAAGCTGTTTAACCTCAGCCAAGTCTGAACCAAAACTAAGACCAGGTTATTCCCCTGGGCACCACTTGGGATAACAAGGAATAATGGCCACAGATTGATTGAGAGTAGGTTCAGGCTAGATATCAGGAGGCATTACTTTATGTTTAAGGCTGCCAGGCTCTGTAATTGGCTTCCAAGGGAGGTAGTGCTCTCCCCTACTTTGGGGGTCTTCAAGAAGAGGTTGGATAGATATCTGGCTGGGGTATTATGATCCCAGCACTCATTCCTGCCCAGGGGAGGGGGGTCAGACTTGATCTGTTCAGGTCCCTTCCTACCCTAGAAACTATGAAACCACCCCAACCTCAATCATCAAACTCCAGTATGCTGATGATGCTGTAAGCATGTACTCACTTGGAAGCAGACCTTCAGGCAATCACTGACATCTTTACCAAGGCATACAAGAAAATGGTTAACATTCAGAAGATACAGGTCCTCCATCAACAAGCGCTTAATGATCAGTCCTCAGCTCCAGTTATTCAGATTTACAGTGAGACCCTGGAGAACACCGAGTATTATCCCATACCTCAGAAGCCACCTCTTGCATTAATGAAGAAATACAGCATCACCTAAAACTGCAATTTCAGCTTTCGGATACCTTAGAAAATGGGTGCTTGAAGATTGTGATATCAGATCTGAAACCAAGCTCATGGTTTGTCAAGCAGTCATGATCTCCACCTTACTGTATGGAACTGAGATGTGGAAAACGTGCAGGAGATACCTCAAGTCACTGGAAAAGTACCATCAACACTGCCTGCAGAAAATCCTTCAAATCCAGGGGGAAGATAGACGTACCAGCATTTGTGTCCTCTCGTAGGCAAATGCCACAAGCACTGAGGCGACAATCATCCAAGATCAACTTTCCTGGGCTGGCCAAATCACCCAGATGTCTAACTCCAAACTTCCAAAGTAAATGTTATGCTCCTGGCTCAGTCAAGATGTATGCTCAGGATGAGGGCAGAGAAATTACTTCAAGGACACCCTGAAGGCCAGCTTGAAAAAACTCAATATTGACATCAACTCATGGGAGACTATTGCCCAGGACTGCCTCAAATGGAGCAAGAGTCTGTTGCAAGGATCCCAGTGCTTTGAAACCTCACAACACAAAGAGGAGATGGAAAAGTGAGAAAGGCAGAAACAACATGTTGTAGACTGAATCAAAAATCCAAAGCCACCCACCCCACAGAGAAACATATGGCCAAATTGCAACACATTCTGTTGATCCTGGATCAGCCTCATCAGCCATTTTTGGACCCACCGATAAAGTAATCATGGAAGACAATTGTCCTTAAATGCGAGGGATTTCCAATGATGATGACCAACTTACATATGCCAAAAATGAAATAGTTTAAAGGTCTGGCTCACGTGGGCAAGAGGAAAGTGGTTGACATCATATACCTTGACTTCCAGAAAGCTTTTGACCTGGTATCCCATTAGGTACTGATCAGAAAGCTGGAAGATATCGGGCTTAAATGTGGGACTGTCAAGTGGGTGAAAAACTGGTTGTGGAGTAGGACACAGAGTCCAAATGAATGAAGTGGTGTCATCCTGGTGTGATGTGGGCGGCGGCGTACCCCAGGGGTCAGTACTTGGCCCAGTACTGTTCAATATCTTCATCAATGACCTGGATAAGGGGGTGAAAACCCCATTGGCCAAGGTCATGGATGACACAAAGATACGGGGTTTTGCGGACACACCTGCAGATAGGCTGCAGATACAAGCAGGCCTAGACAGGTTGGCATGTTGGGCAGAATGGAACCAAATGATGTTCAATGTAGAGAAATGGAAAGTGCTGCATCTGGGAAGGAAGAACCCCCAGTACACCTACAGGCTGGGCATCGCTAACCTGACCAGCACTACAAATGAAAGGGATCTAGGGGTAACAATAGACCCCAGCATGAATATGAACTGGCAATGCAACACAGTAGCCACTAGAGCCAATAAAACTCTGGCATGCATGAATCGATGCATCTCCAGTAAAACCAAAGAAGTGATTCTCCCACTTTACTCAATATTGGGTAAAGGGTGTGCTAAAGCTTGAAAGGGTCCAGAGAAGTCATGCATATGATCAGGGACCTGCATGGCAAGCCATACGAGGAGAGGCTGTGGGATCTCAGACTCTTCAGCCTAAAGAAAAGAAGGCTGAGAGGGGACCTGTTTGCAGCTTACCGCTATATATCAGGGGCTCATGGGTTCACTAGGGTGCCCTGGGGGGATACTAGAAACAATGGCCACAAACACCTGGAAGGTAGTTTCAGGCTGAACATTAGGAAAAACGTCTTCACATCTAGGGTGTCCAGACTATGAAACAGGCTCCCTGCAGAGGTGGTGCAATCATCTACCCTAGAGGTCTTCAAGAGAAGACTGGGTGGTCACCTGACCTCAGATACCTTTCCTGCTCATGCAGGGGGTTGGACCTGGTGATCCTTCAGGATCCCTTCCAGCCCTATGGTTCTATGATCAAAAATTTCTATTAAAACTGTTTTTCAACAGAAAATGGTGTTCATAACAGAACAACATTTTTCCTCTATTCCCTTTTGTGGGCTAGGCTCCCCTGCCAAACTATGTCCTGCTGTGTGACTCTTACAATGTACTGCAATGGGGAGAGGTGTACAGAAGGTGGGGAGACTATGTTCTGATGGAAAATAATTTGTCTAGGCAGCCTATTATGTCAGGAAAACTAGGAACATGAAATCTCCCAGTTTAAAGTCACTATGACCATAACAGCTTAGGCCAACAAAATTTATTGTCAAAATGTCCTGAAATGAAACAAGTTTAACAAGCCAAAGTACTAGAATTTGATTTTCTTTATAGTAAATCTGGTTTGGGGGCAAATATGATTTTTTGAATTTTCTATAGAGAATCAGAGTATTTTCTAAAAACCTCCATCTAAATATGCCTTAAAATTTAACAGTCTTTTTCTCTGAAAGAATTCAGAGTAATAACAACCATACCCGCAATAAATTATTCCATTTCACCTACTTCTCTTCTCCTGTGCTGCCTCCCAGCTGCATTGGCGAGTGGATAAAGATGAAAAGTCAGACTCTACCCACTATTCCATCCTTCCCCCTCTTCACTGAGGATGCAAGCAAACAATTAACTTTAACTTGCCACTATGAAACTAAAAATGGAATCCTACAAAAATTGGAAGCTAGATGATATTACTAGGGAAAAGCATAAGAGTATCTCATGGGTACGGACAGATAAAAATCTGGAAAGCCAAAGTATTACGATATGATGGGCACAATTTGACATGCAACCAACAAAGGATATAAAAACCAATAAAAAAGGATTCTACAAGTATGCCAGAAAAAAGATGATGACCAGGAAAAGCACCGGTCCCTGTCTGAATGTGGAAGGCAATCTCATAAAGGATGGTGCACAGAAAGCTGAAGTATTTAATGTTGTTTTCTTTCAGCCTTCATAAGTAGGGGCAGCTCAGTCTTCAATCTTACAAATTAGTGTAGTTCCCCAGATCCTCCTTCTCAGGAGCAGGCTTAGGGAGAAAGAATCTACTTACCTGCCACTGCCCAGGCTGGACCTCTGCTCAGCTCAGCTGGAGTGGAACCGGAGCTCCCCACATCACTGAAACACTGGCAGCAACAAATGGGAGAAGGTGGAATGGAAGGGGAGAAGAGAGAATGTGCCTTTGAGCACAGAGGGCATGGGGGACTTCTTACCTTCTTTGCAGACTTTGAAAAGTCCCCAGCTGTGCTCCCACCACTATAACCCCTCCAGATCTTGCCCCTGCATCCTTCCATTCTATTTGGCACTCATGGCACCTCACCTCAAATACCTGTGTCCAGGTTTGGTACCCACACTTCAACACACTTGTGGATAAATTAGAAGGAATCTAGTGAAAATGATTAGGTCCGGGAAACATGACATGGAAAAGGCTGAAATAACTAGGATTATTTAGTCTGAAGAAGAGAAGACTGAGGGAGATTTGACAGCAGTCTTCACATAACTGAAGTGGGGGTTACATGGAGGATAGAGATACTATTTTCTGTGGTCATAGGAGACAGGACTAAGACAAATTGTCTCAAACTGAAGAAAGAAATTTAAGTTAAATATTAGGAATATTTTTTTCCACTATGAGACTGGAAACATTGGACCAAGCTACCCAGAAAGGTTGTAGAAACTATATCCTTAGAATTTTTTTTTTTTTTTTTTTTTTAAGACAGCTTATATGAACACTTGCCCTGGATGATTTTGTCAAGGACAGTCCTCTCTGGAGTTAAGGCTCTAGAAGGGATTGCCTTATGATTCTCTAAGCCTTCATCCAAGGTATGGTAGCCTGTGCAATGGAACTGAATGGTGACATTAAAGCTTGTTATTCTCTTGTGCAAATAGAATTAAATTCAAATTCTGATAGGAGCAGACTACAAATGTTTAATAAGAAAGCTTTGCAGTTTTTCATTATGGAAAAGTCATATAATTATCTGGATAGACTATTATTATTATTGTTTGTATTACTGTAGAGCAGAGGTGGGCAAAATGTGGCCTGTGGGCCGCCCAGCAGGCCAGTCTATCGAGCCCACAGGGCCCCTAAAAAATTTAGAAAATTAATATTTATCTGCCCCTGACTGCCTGTCATGTAGCCCTCAATGGCTTGCCAAAAACCTCAGTAAGCAGCCTCCCATCTGAAATAATTGCCCGCCCCTGCTGTAGTGCTTAGACACCTTGTTGCACGCCACAATCCTGCTATATTAGGTGCTGTATAAAATTAATTTTTATAAAATCCAAAAACGTAAGACAAGAAACAGTTGGTGAACAATTGGTGATCAATACTGGGCAACAGGACTGGTGGTAATCTCAGCACAGTCCTGAGAGATGCCAAGTTCCTGGAAGGCAGCATTGTAAAGGAAAATTTTGGAGATTATTGTAGCACCATCACGTGTGCATGTCAAGACTGATGTTTATTTGAGTATTTCATATTACTTTCATAATCTTCAAATGTGAACGCCTTTTTAAAGAGCAATATTTAAATATATTTACAACAATTGACTTTTTTGGCATATTAGATTTATGTTTTTTGTTAATTATGGTACAGACACTTTCCATCTTTCAGATAACCTGAATTTCAATGAGTTCGTTCAGAAAGTTATTTAAGATCAGACTGATGTATTTAGAAAAGGTTAAAGACTGATTTTTCATTTTTTATTAGTGTTCTTCTCATTCTGGCTAGCTTTTAACCTCAGTGACATTCTGACTTTGAAGAACAAAACTTGCCCCAAGCATAAGAGATATAACCTCTGTTTCTCTCAAAAAATGAGAATATGGAAAGCAGATGATATCATCTACAGTAGAAAGCTATGCAACTCTATAAATGTCTGTGCACTTGCACATTTACAACAGAAGAATCATACTAGAAAATTATGTAGCTGTTCATTGTAATGCTAAGTATATATTTTAGATTTTGCATTAGGTAGATAAAGGTTATCAAGATGAAGGGTTTTGAAGTGTTTCACAAAGTTTATATAAAACACCTATGAAGTCCATACTTTTGTGAAAAATGTTGTTGGATGTTAAATAGCTACATGTAAAAAGTAATACATTTTAAATTCTTATCTGAAAGACCTGCATGTACCAATAAAATCAACTTACCTAACTTAAAAACATAAGCAAAGTCCAAAGAAATTAAGAATAGTGAGAGGAAATCTTGATCCAGTCAAACCAGAATTCAAATCTGATTGGTGATCTGAGACAGTAGAAGGATTTCACACCTGATACCACAGGATATGAAAGACAATCCCTTGCAGTATGCACTGTACAGCCACTGCCATGCCTGTTACTTTACTGGAATGATATTAATCAGGGAATATGTCATTATTATTAGATTGGCAGACAGCACCATGGACATGTCCATGTTCATATCTGTGTTCTAATGTTAATCTCAACAAAGAGGAAACATAGATCTACAGAATCTGTAAATGCAGAGAGAAGTTGGGTTCGAGTTCATCACGTTCATATTTTCTTATATTGTTAGGTCAAGAGCAATGCCATTGACTTCAATGGAAGAAACATTTTTCTTGTTTTCCTCCCTTATGACAATTTTTTTTCATTTCTTTCTTGGGATTTTCAGGGCTTGGGGATTTAACTGGCTTGTTTTCTCAAGGACATCCATGACAGCATGTCTGCTTGTGGGACCTGAACTCATCATTCAAACTTGGTTTATTAAAATTTAATGAAACTGGAAATATATACTAGATCATTTCTTCAGCTCTTGCTCTCACTGCACACAAACTATATTTCAAGACTTTATTTAATTACATTGCAGTTTGTTTCTTTCTCACCATATTCAAAAGACTATTGTTCTCCACTACCCAGAATTCTCAGTAAGGTAATCTGGGGTGTGGGATACATGAGGATACTTAGCAACCTATCCAGTGGCAGTCAAGTAAACACAAGAAATGGACTGGAACACACTTTCATTTACAGAAATACATTGCTATTCTTTCTCCCTCTGTATTTTATACCCATAAAAGACTACATGGAAGAGGTATGCCCAGTTCTGCATGTGATTGCCTTCACTGCCACAGCCAAAAAATTTTTAAAACGTTTATTTTCTATCACTTGTAGATAAATTCTTGGCAAATATAAAATCAATGCTATATACAAAAGAAACAATGTGGCAGAATCTTCTACCTATGCCTAATCAATAAAAAGATAAAAAGACAATTTTGGATTGGCAGTTATGCTTGTGGGTGGTATGACCTTTGAAAATGATTATCCATTGCCCAACACAATACCACTTTCCTCCTAGTTTGGATTTTCTTAACAGCGTAAGTTCTAGAAACATTGACAGCAATGCACTCACACCCCACACCCCATTTTGCATATGGCTTGATAGCAGTGGTTTAATTCTACATTAAATTAAGCAAAGAAATAGGGAAAAAAAACATAGGATCATAGAAAAGTAAGTCAATTAGGGACCACACAAGGAAGGAACATCCCTAATTAAACCACCCAAGCCAAGTACAGTACCTGTCTAACTTGCTCTTGAAAATTTCCAGGTATGGAAATTTCACAACTGTTCTGGGTAGCCTGTTTCAATGCTTGACCACCCTCACAGTCAGAACTTTCTCCTAATCTCAGATACAAACAAGCCTGTCTATAGGCAGCCAGCATGTCTTACATTTGCACAATCTCTCACAAGACTTAGTCGCTCTTCTGCTTTGTTTCTGAATTCCAGTCAGGTTTCAGAAGGAGTTAGTTGCCTAGAGGCTGAAGGCAAGCTGTTCTGGGCACACTCAGGAGCAGGACATAAAGTCAATCAGACAACTGTCAATAGATTTTTAGGTGCACTTGGATTTAGACAGCCAGAGAGTAGGGGGATTCTAGCCTGAAGCCTTAGATTTATACACCTAAAATTGACCCAAGTCATATATTAAAGGCGTAACAGCTTCTTTTGGCTGTGACCCATGATCTCTGGTTACTGATTACCCTCTGCTTCAGACACACTGATTTATCAGAAGTGATAACTTAAGAATAAATATATAGTCACTTTAACAATTTAGTGGAGTAGATGAAGAACTCACATGATATATTACTACTTTTCCTACGGTGACTGCTATTATAGTTCCTTTCTTTCTGGTTCTTGGCCTGGAACACCAGTTTAACTAACAGACCAGGCAAAACTGTCCAAAGTATTTTTATTAAGGATTAGTATTAAACTGTCTTGTCTGCCACTGGGATAGAACACTCTTTAAATAAATGGCATTATAAACCCTTTGCTTCATATCATTTAAAACTCCACAAAATCCTTGATTGACTACCACATTTCACAATCCTGTTACAGTGTCTTACGATTTTCATTTTATAGTAAGTACTCTGAATGCTATTACGCAAGTTTATATGTTTCTATTACATGGACTTGGGTACCCTTTTGCTATATGGTAGTAGTAGAACTTCACTTATTACAATATTTAATTTTGTTCTATTACGTTCACCTTTAGAAAAAGTAATCCTAAAGGACTTATTTAGCTAGGAAAAAAGAAAAAAAAAACCATGTGATCTACTGCCCAGTAAGACTGACAGGTATGAAATTTAACGGCCCAAACTTCTGGTAGAAACAAAATACCCTAGTTCAGCTTTACTAGTAAAATCAATATGCCCTTTGTCTGTGGCCTAAATAGAGCTGTATGTCACACTATATTAAAATAACCATTTAAAAAGCCTACTTTTACCAAGTCACTTCTCAGATGGGGAAAAAAATGAATAGTGGCAATATCTGTTCTTATGCAGATTTGTTATTTTTATGATGTGCCATAACTTGCAACATTTTTATACATATACACATATATATTTGTAATACTTTAGGTTTGTTCAGATTGTGATTAATGGATCAATTACATAGGGAGGAAGTTAAATCCACATCAATCAACTTTTTTGTCCCTGTTTTAATAGTTGTTTTACTGCTTTATTTGGTCTTTTCTTTGACTCATGAATGTGAAGTTACTTCAAAACATCAGCTTTAAAAGAAAAAAAGAGAGCACATACATTATAATGAATGCCAAAGAAAAAAACCCCTGTCATTTCAAAGCATATTTCAGCTATTTAGGAGAGCTGCATACAAATAAGTATCTAGTAAAATTATAAGGACAGATAGTCATCTGATGTAGATGAGCTCACCTCCATCAGGTCTAGGCAGATGTATACCTGATGAGGACTGCGCTACAGGGGAAATGTACTGTAAAAATACTATGAGTCTGGTTTGTCACCTTATTTGCTATCAAATTACTACTGATACAGGAGTAGGGGACTATTGTAAAGGATAGGAGAATCAAACCCTATAATTGTAGCCACTGTATTTCACTTGTTCTCATTTAGTTGTCTAAACTGCACAAGGGACTATACTGATCTCCCAAAAAGGACTCCCCTCTTTAACTCAACAAAGGAAATTGTCAAAAATAGTAAATTGAAATGTAAAATATTTATTAAGAGAATATATTTTAAAAATGCCTATAGGATCTCTTTATTGTCTTCCTACTCCATTTAAACTATGATATTAAGACAGGGGCAGGCAATTATTTCAGGCAGAGGGTCCCTTATTGAGTTTTGGCAAGCTGTTGAGAGCCACATGGGTAGCCCCGCCTCTTGACAGGTGCCCTACCCCCACCTCACCATCTTGGGATCAGAAGTCCCACCTCCTAACTGCGACCTTTGCTCCCAGAAGTACTCCTTTCAGCAAGAGGTTTTGCTGTCTCAGAACCAGAAAAATACCAAATTATACTCTAAAAATCAAACATCTACAACATTCATTAACTTGATTTTAAAAACAAATTTCATCCTGATTTACATGCATTTGTGTAGTGTATACAATGATGATCACACAATAACTTTAAATGAAATATTACTCTTGTATACTGTGGGGGACTGGTGGGCATAACGGGGTGGGTATAGGTTTGTGGGGTGCTGCAGGTGTATGGATATGTGGGGTGTAGGTGTACGTGGGGGTTTGTGAGGGGGTGGATAGGTGTGGGGGTTGTGGGTGTGGGGTGAGGGAGCATGTGGGTGTGCATGTGATTAAGTGGGTGGGTATGGGTTTTATGAGGGGCTGTGTAGGGGGAAGAGTAGCTGAGGTGTGTGAAGGGGTGGGGGGCTGTCTGTATGGCAGTGCAAGGGGGGGTATGGATGCACATGTATGGTGTGGTGTGCTTATGATACTCGCCCTATGCACACACACACACACACACACACACACACACACACATATACTGT
>NW_017728906.1:22661697-22680211 GCF_001723895.1 Crocodylus porosus
AGGAGCCAGCCTGGCCCCAAGGACTGGGGTAATCGCCTGTGGTCCTCCCCTGCCTTCCTGCTCCCTGCCCCACTTCTTACCTGAATTTCTTGCTCTGGAGCAGGCAAGCATGAACAACCCCAGGGTTCCAGGCCAGAAGCCTCTGCTAGGCAGGGGCTTCCCACTGCGGGGGGGGAGGGGGGACAGGGAGCTGGTGGGCCTTGCTGCTGCAGGGTTCTGCTGTGGTTCCCCTGGCTCCTATTGCCCCTAGCTCCTGTCATCTTTGAAAGGCAGCTAGGAGTGCACCAGTATTAATTTTCTAAACTTTTTAGGCGCCCTGCAGGCTAGATAAAATTGTGGGGGCGGGGCTAAGCCAGCTTTTCTCCCGACTCCTTCAGCTGCCCCTGGATCCTACTGCCCCTGGCTCCTGTCATCTTTGAAAGGCAGCCAGGAGTGCACCAGTATTAATTTTCTAAACTTTTTAGGCGCCCTGCAGGCTAGATAAAATGGCCGGGTGGGCCGGATCTGGCCCACAGGCCGTATTTTGCCCACCCCTGCATTAAAAGTTCTTGAGGACCTGTTCAAGTACATATAAACTTCACCAAACCCTGATCCTGGCAGTCACTCAGCATGGGCTGAGCATTTCCACAGGGTCATTTCTCTCATCCAAGATATGAAGGGGATATATTATATAAATGAAGATACAACTCTTTCTTTTGTTTTGGTAGGATGTAAACTTTAATACACTTTGCACTAAATTTCAAAGCAGGTAACCCCCACATACCATCTGAAACCTCTAGGGCTTTAGTGTAGAATACTAGGTGCAATGAATAAAGGTATTTATATCCCTAACAATAATGGACTCTTAAAGTGGAAATATCTGTTAGCTATTTGGAAAGTGTATAACTACTTGCAATTCCACAGTTCTGGTGTTTACTTGATTTCCAAACAGTAAAACAGAATTTTACCAAAGGCGCAGAGTTTAATATGGAGTTTATGTGAGACATATGCAATATACTTTATTTTTTCACATTTGTGTCTCTGCCCCTTTCATTTCATCGTGGCATTGTTAGAGGTTTTGTAAAATTATTTCTCCCCTCTTCTAAACTTAAAAGCCTCATATGAGATGTACTGTGAATAACTGAGGCACACTAGTTTTCTTCTTTTTGCTTTTTTTCTAAAAGAAAAGTGTGTTCACATCTGCAACATCCTCTTTTGAAAGTTCCATTAAATTTACCATTTGTTTTGTGGCTGACATTTTTTTACAGTTATTTTGAAAGCTGACTGCCTCCAGGATGCCCCTAGGGCCAGACTGGTGGTGGGTTGCCTGGGTTACACTTTCCTTGTGTATATAGTTTATTCAGAATCTCAGCATAATGGAAATGCATAATTGTCTTGATATATATTTTGAATAATTACAGTTCCAACTGAGTACATAGAACTTTTTGGCACTGGAGTACTTTAAATGTGCCTCAGATCACTAAAAATGAAGAAATGTACTTGAAGGACATGATTCATACTGGTTATTCTAGTAAATCAGCTCATGTTCCACCGCTACTGATGACCGTGTGGGTGTCAATATACAACCATATAAAATATATTTTAAATCCGTAGGCAGTGCCAGAATCAAGCCTGCATTTGCAACATAATCACCTGATGATTATATCCGGAGAACTCCTGTTTTTTTTACTTCACAGGATGAATATGTTTTGGGAATAAATTAGGGTTGCATAGGGTGCGTCTACATGTATATTAATGTGTCATTGTGACAGTGCATGAAGTTTAGTTCCTCTAATATGAGGTACTAACTAAATGCACAGTAACCAGTACTACCGCAGAGCACTACCAGCACATGGTCTTTTTGTGACACTTAGCGTGCAGTAGACTAATTATACTGTGCATTACCACAGTTTTTACCACGACGCACTAATGTGCAGTAGAATTACTCTACTAGTCATTAAGCATCTCATATAGACATGTCCCTAGTGAATAAGACTAGTGTGCGTCAATTCTGTACCTCTCTTACTGCAAGAAGGTAATATTCCTATACTGAATGAAAGTAGGAATTAAAGATGATAAAGAAAATGCTGCCTTGGAAGGCTGGATTCACTTTGCCACAGATTTCTAGTGTTTTGCTAAGTGAGCCACCTAGGGGTAGAGATGTTCCCTAATACCAAGTTCCACATATTTCAGTACCTGTCTTGGTACTTAGGTTCTGACTCTCTGGGCATGTCTACACATGCTTTTCCATGCACCTAAAATTAATGCACATTTGCCTAATGCGCATTAAGGCTATTTCAGCATGCGTTTGCACATGCACATGCTAAGGCATTTTAATGTGGTGTGCAGACTGACTTGGGACTAAAGTTAGTCCCATCTTAGTCAACATACACTGCATTAATGTGCCTTAGTGCACTTACATGTGCATTAAGTCATATTTGCAGGTATCAAATTTGGGTGTCAACAGCCTAAAAATCACCATTTTTAAGGTGCAGTGAGGGCACACACGTGTAGACCCATGCCCTTAATGTGCCTTAAAAATGGCCAATGCACCTTAAATCGGCACATGTAGACATGCCTTTTAAGTATTGTGGCAGGCACTGCTGGTGCCTGCCACTTCAAGGGCTGAGCCAAGCAGTCAGCAGGTGCTTGATTGTACCAGCCATTTTAGATCTTTGGCCGCCTATATAAATAGAGCAATATAAATAAATATAAATTGAGAAGCACTGCCTGGCTGCAAGACTGAATGCAACACCCTGGAGGTAGGGGCAGGAGCTTAAGGAGATGGTTTGGAGGCTCCTGGTCCTGGCCATGACCTAAAACTGCACTCTGCTGGGAGTGGGTAGCATGGTGGGGCTCCCAGTGGTGCAGGAGTGCCCAAAAAATACCAGGCCAGTTACCACCATGGTGAAAGGCAGGTCAGGCCACCTTAATAACCCCAGCCCTCACAACTGGGTGGGTTACCCAATGGTAGGCCAAGAAAGTGGACTCAGGTTAGATAGTGGGCTATAGACTCAGAAGCCCAACTTGAAACACCCTGGTCAATGCTGGAGCCAGGACTAGAACAGTCAAAAGGGCCAGGGGCCCACCGCAAGGGATGCCCAGAGCTGAGGGCCTGGAGTTTCTGACTGGCCTTGGAGGTGAGGCCAGGGCCTGTGTAGCCAAAGTCCCGGGGGGGACCACACCCGAGAGGGGGAACAGTTTAGGGAGCTAGGCAGCCTGGAATGAGGGTGGAGTAGGCTGCCTGATTGGAGGGATCCAGTTGGGGTCTGATTCGAAGGATTCTGGGGCCCAGTGTGGGACTGGTGATGTTAAGAACTGTGGATGCCATC
This sequence comes from Crocodylus porosus, assembly GCF_001723895.1. Classification (NCBI taxonomy): domain Eukaryota; kingdom Metazoa; phylum Chordata; order Crocodylia; family Crocodylidae; genus Crocodylus; species Crocodylus porosus. The sequence goes on from NW_017728906.1 coordinate 22,665,009, forward strand.
TGCAAGGCTTGGGCTGTGGTATAGGGAAGAAATGGAGCCGCAGATAGCGCCCCGTCATTGCAGCAAGAATGGGCAGCCTCCTGACTAATTAAGATCATAATTATATATCAACAAGGCATGGCAGGTAAGGAGGCGAGCAGTTGGCTCAGAAACAGGTGGGCGGGCCCCAAGAAAGCCTCCTGTTACAGTACTAACAGTGGGAGATAAGCTTTCAAAATATAAGTTGCTATGTAATGCCAAGCACTTTGAGAAGTCAAATATCTCATATTAGATACTAACAATAATTAAAAAGTTCTGTCCTCATTCTCTCTGAACCCAAGTTTCTTAGTAATACAATGGAGAGATGCTACCATCCTTTCACCTGTTTTTGGCATAAGAAGGTTATTTTGAAAATAAGTTAATGTTTCTAAAGCAGCCAACTACTATAGTTATAAGCACTATTAAAAAAAAAAACATTAAGAAAAAAAAAAATGAACAATCCTGTCCACAGATCAGGGCTTGTATCGAGCACAATGTAAGTCATGGGGCTACCCACTGAACTGAGAAAACAATATTGAACAACTGAGATTTCTACACTGAACGAGGCAGGGACCTGTGGAAAAAATAGCATATCACGGTGTAATTTAAAAATATTACGTGCTGACATTAATGTTGGCCTTTCCTATCTGTTAAGTGCTTCAGATTTGCAACATCAACAATGTCTCTTAACATAGCTTTTAATAATTGAATAAAACACTGCCAGATAGAAAAGCCTGGGAATTTGATTCAGCATTTTTTAACTTGCTTTGGCGTTCCTGGGATACTGGATGAATACAGAGTAGCTCTTTTGCACTGTAGTTTGTTGCCCAGATATTTTATTTTTAAGTTAAAAAAAAAAGTTATATATTTTATTTAAATCACTGCTCTTGTTTATACAACTTATTCAGTAGTGCAAGCACTACTCTGGACTCATTCAACAAATGCTTGAATCTATAAAGTCAGAATAGGAGTATGGAACTAAATAACTTCTACTTTCATTAAAAAGCTTGGGAAACCACACTACTCAAGGGGCAATAGCTTTTGGGAGCACGTAAATCAAGTCAGGATGGGAGGGTGAGTGAAATCAAGACTCAAAATATGAGAGCTTCCTGATTTCTTATCTTCTTATTGTTATAACCAAACGTAACATTGTTTTTCTACAGAGTTTTCTTCAGGGCTTGTACCACTAAACGGCAACAACTGTCACTATGTGTTGTATTTCTGTTTAGATACAAATGAGTGATCAGAAGATGATTGATTTCTCTTCATGCCCAATTATATTTCTTATTTTATTACTTCATTTTAGCTTCAAAATCTATTGTCAAGTATGGACATTCATTTTGCCAACGGGATTTCCATTTCTTCAATGACAGTCATACCATGCGTGTAGCTAACTCACATGATTTACCCCAATATAATAACATTGCTGCTTTTCTCTACCGTAATTTATCACATATAAAGTAATGAGCTAAAGTGCAATAGCTAATTACCTACAGAATGTGAAATGTTCAGAATGTTTCATTGTAGGGCTACCCTGTTGCATTAGCCTAAGAATCTAACACATAACCCATTATAGTGTTTCAGGCACATTAAAAATGTATTTTATATTATGATATGTTGATTTAAAAGTGAAAACACTTAACATGTGTAGAATCTTTTTATTTACTATTGAACACTGAGACAATTTTGAAGTGTTTTTTTTCTAAGTATTTATACTGTTCTTGATAGGTGCTGGCTGGTTAGTCCTAGAACCTGAAGCCTATCGTGCTACAGAATATGGTGAGTATTGCATCTTTCCCTAAAATCTTGTCTTGGGATAAGAAAAAGCTCAGCCTGCAAGCTCAGCTGGTTTTTTACTTCTCTATTTGGGCCATCAACAAGGGAGCCACTTGTTGCTTACAGTGGTGATAGTAGTGATTTGTGATGGTGGAACATGAGCTGATTTACTACAATAACCAATATGAATCATGTTCTTCAAGTACATTTTTTCATTTTTATTTTTAACTACCAAGAATAAAGATGAGGCCAAACAAAAGGCATCAAATGGCAGTTACTTCTGTATGTTCTTGACCAATTTGGATTGAACAAAAAAAGCAGCAACAGCTGCCTTATTGCAGAAAAAAACCCAAGAAAAACAAAACATATATTACTACCAAGCCCCCTACTAGTCTAATATCTCCACTTAAATACTAGATTCCATCCAGGGCTAGGAAAAAGAGTGACACATTTCAGGAGTGTTGCATCCAATTCTGGGCTCCACAGTTCAAGAAGGATGTCAAGAAGTTTGAGAGAGTCCAGAGGAGAGCCACACGCATGATCAGAGGGCAAGAGAATAGGCCCTATGAAGAGAAGCTGAGAGCCATAGGACTCCAGTCTGGAAAAAGCACAGGCTCAGGGGGGAACTTGGTGGCTACCTATAAGTACACAAGGCGTGTTCATCAGGATCTTGGAGAAAGTCTGTTCACCAGAGCACCACAAGTTAAAACAAGGACCAGTGGTCATAAACTCCTACACTACCATTTTAGGCTGGACATGAGAAAACGTTTCTTTACTGTCTGAGCCCCCAACACCTGGAACAGACTCCCTCCAGAAGTGGTGCAAGCACTACTCTGGACTCATTCAACAAATGCTTGAATCTATAAAGTCAGAATAGGAGTATGGAACTAAATAACTTCTACTTTCATTAAAAAGCTTGGGAAACCACACTACTCAAGGGGCAATAGCTTTTGGGAGCACGTAAATCAAGTCAGGATGGGAGGGTGAGTGAAATCAAGACTCAAAATATGAGAGCTTCCTGATTTCTTATCTTCTTATTGTTATAACCAAACGTAACATTGTTTTTCTACAGAGTTTTCTTCAGGGCTTGTACCACTAAACGGCAACAACTGTCACTATGTGTTGTATTTCTGTTTAGATACAAATGAGTGATCAGAAGATGATTGATTTCTCTTCATGCCCAATTATATTTCTTATTTTATTACTTCATTTTAGCTTCAAAATCTATTGTCAAGTATGGACATTCATTTTGCCAACGGGATTTCCATTTCTTCAATGACAGTCATACCATGCGTGTAGCTAACTCACATGATTTACCCCAATATAATAACATTGCTGCTGTGTTTAGTAGGCTGCTTTGCCTTTTTCACTTCTTTATATCCCTTCCTTACAGCTTGGCAACATTAACACTGGATAATAATTTATAGCGTTTGTAATGCTTTCTTCACTGGAATGTATGTATGTGTGGATCTTCAATTCACATCTGTATTTCGTTATCCCTAATGACTATGATAACATTAAAAAGGGAGACAAACTTGTCTGACGGGGATGCTCCATCCGCCCTCCAATCTCAAAGGCTTCCGATTTGATTCAGAGAGATTAATGGGTCTTCTGATTCAATTTGGACTCAGAGATTTGACCGCTGAATCAGGCCAAATCTTCCTCGAATCGAATTAGCAACCAAAGCTTCGCACAGCCCTATCAGCTAAAAAGATGTTCCACAAATATATATGGAACATCTCTGTGGCTGGTTTGTATGGCACCATACATTGAACATGTGGCATGCCCCATCATCTGAATCAGCTGGCAACTCGAGGTCAGTTGAGCATTGGGATTGGGATAGCATGAAGCAGCCCCAAAGTCCAGGACAGAGCCACCTGCTGCCCAATTATAAGGATCAGATTGTGGACAGTTCTATTGGGATTGGAGAATTTATGTCCTATCCCAAACTTCACACATCCTGCCATGCACATCTAGCATGGTAGGATGCACAGTGCTTGAGATGAGGCATAAAATTCCTCTGCTCCGAATTATGTAATTATTGTAACATCTGCTGGGGGCCTAAAAGAGTCAGACTCAACAAGTTATTACTGTTTATGGGATCTACTAAAAGTTATGAGGTTTTACAATATTCATGAAATTATTTCATTTTGCAGAACAAACAAATCACTCATGAGACATAGGGCTAGGGTCAAAAATTACACATAAACTATTATAAGTGATCAGAAATCATTTCAAATCTGTAACACAACAGAAGTTCACGGCACATAAACTGCTTTCAAAATGGCCAAAAACAATTTAATATAAACCTGGATGGAGATAGCTTCAGAGTTAACTGATTTATGCTAAATTGATTTATTGAACTTCTGTCCTAGATGCTTTCTAGATTGAAGTTCTCTCACACTTCCCCAGCATCCCAGGATGCTTTGCACTTCCCCCAGAAAGTCCCTTGTGCAGGGTGGGTGGGCTAGCCTTGGCCCAAGCTATCTACTCCAACTGAGCAGGGAGGTGTGCCCTAGCACCCCCCAGGTACAGTCATGTGGCTGCATTTCCAGAATCAAAAGTCAATATCCATTCATTTCTTATTGGTTCAATTTATGCAGATTAGACTAACCTGTGAAGATTGTACTGATTCAGCCTCAGGCTTTTTCACTCTCTGTACTTAGCCTAGAAATGAGGTTGCAAACAGAAAAAGAAAAGAAGAAAAAACCCATCTCTTTCCCACAAAATATTTTCAGCACTGCTCTGTTAAAGCCAAATTAAGCTTAATAAAAAACAAACATAAAATTAAGTTGCAGAGTATCTATACTTCCTTTGGTTCCACATTATTTACTTTTTTGAAGGCAGAACAAACATACTGATCGTTTTTAAAGAACATTGCTGTTTTACCAGGTCAGAACCTTAGAAGACTGTTTGTTTCAGGATAGAAATAAATAGAGAACAGTTCCTTGATTAAAATCTGAATTTCTCCCTTGTTTTATGGAGCCTCTTTCTATCAAGAGGCAACAAAATTACCTTTGAGCTCTAAGTGGAAAATGCATTGTATTCTAGGGAAAGAAACACTGCAATCTGAATCTCTCCTGCCATTACACGCCATGAGTCTAATGGGAGAAACAAAGGATACTTGAAATGCACACGTCTTTCTATGACAGTTTGCAAAGCTGGTATAGAAAACCTCACTCTTTGAGATGAGAGATTTCCTCTTATGAGAATTCCTGATAGCAATCTAATTTAAAGCAGCTTTGGTAACTAATTGCAAAAACATGCAACCTATTTATTTTCTTTTATTTCCCCCATCTGCCCTCAATACAGGGCAAGTAATCTGTGTTCATATATCTATATTTGGATTATTCTTTGTGAACAAGTATCTTAACATTTCCTGAGACCAAAAGCTTATTGGTATGCAACAAGTACTACACTAAAACAGCCACATTATATCAAGGTGTAGTGGACATAGAGCAGGATGACATGATTCAGTGCAGTGCTCCTTGCATTATTATTTAATGGTGTAGACATGCCTTGAATTTGCACCAAGTGTGCGGTAACTTTCACATATAATCACAACATCCCTATACAAGCAGTTAATACAGGGCATCTACCACACTATAAATTCACACCCAAGTTTACCACGTGCTGCTTTCCCATGTGAACAAGCAGCCAGTCTTAACATGCCACAGATATGCGGCTTCTGAAAAACTACTCTTCTAAACAATAAAAGCATCATAATATGTACTATGACATATTATAGTAAAGTTTCTGACATGGAGGGATATTTGATATAAAATAAGGATAACCCTATAATCAAGAAACTGCAGTAAATATAGCTACAAGGCCATAATCTGGTGAATCACCATAAAAAATATTCCAGTTTCCACTAAAATACATGGGACCATTATAAGCAAAACATCCCAAGATGAAAAACATTTATTACAAAAATAAACTAATACCTAAAACTGACCTCCAGAAGTCAAACTTAGACAGTATAACAGAAGTGGCATGATTATCAAGATGTTATTTCAGGTTCTTGTGTATAGACTTAGTTTAATTCACCAAGTTTGAAACTGTTAGTCTTAATTCATAGAATCATAGGTAAGTAGGGACTTCATGAATCATCTAGTCCAGCCCACTGACTTAATAATAAGAATAGCTACAGCGACAGAATATTTTTAATGAATAAGTCAGTTGTAGGAAATGTTAAATTTTGAATATCTGAGAAAAATCAAGGAAAACCCAAGTCCAGGTCTTAGCCACAGAAACTGCGAGAATGAAGCAGAGAAATGTACTGCATTACCACTGATGCTGCTCTACGCTGAGAAGTAATTCCTGTATGATGAAGGAACTTTAAGTCCAGTCCTATGCAGTGGTTGGCATCTATTACGTGCTTAATAGTCCCAACTCATATTCAATTCACAGGAAACAAGGTTGTTGAGCATATTCCAGAAATGCATATGTATAACTATTAGGCCTGTGCAAAGTGGCTACTATTCGCTTTGGATTCAGCTGATTCAGGGGACAGTGATTAGACCTGGTGACTTGAATCACTGTCCTAAACCGATTCGGCTGAATCCTATTCAGAGATCTGGCCGCTGCTGAATCAGCCGAATCTCCAAATCAAACAGGCCCCATTCCCAACCCACTCTCCCAGCCCTGTCAATGGCTGCCTCACCCAGCCCCAGCATCCCGGCTCTTTAAAAAAAAAGGCCCGCAATCATCGGCTCCTGCCAGGCAGCAGGGTGATCCCTGTTTCCCCCCACTGCCCCATGCTGCATGGGGGTCTCTGCCATGAGCCCCCAGAAGCCCCGATGAGTAGCTGGAGAGTGGGGGCCTTTCTTTAAAAAAAATAAAAATAAATAAATCAGGAGCTGTGGCAGCTATTGACAGGGCTTGGAGAGCAGGCGGGGGATGGGGGCTCATGACAGATATCCCCATGCAGCACAGGGCAGTGAAGGGCAGTGACATGGCTGGAAGAGTGGGCAGGGGATGGGTCCTGGCAGGGGTTCCCCCATAGTCCCCTCTGCCAGCCCCTGGCCCCTACTTACCAGCACGGATTCTGGATCCAGCTCCCTGTGGCAGCGAGGGGGACTGCCCAAATCTCCGAAGCTCTCTGAATCTTTTCCAAATAAATTCAGGGAGCTTTGAATAAATTCAGACCTTTTTACTCGTCTCCCAACTCGATTCACAGAGTCAGTCATTGAATCTTCTCCAAACTGAATCAGCAACCAAAGCCTTGCTCAGCCCTAATATCTATCAAAGATGTTAGTGGAGTTTTGTGGAAACCTGTGGCCACTAACAAATATAAACTGGATTGTATCTGCCTAACAAATACTCTTTTATTCCCTTTACCAACTGCCAATGTCACAAGTAGTAGTGAAAACAAGCAAGAGCATATATAGCCTCTAGAGTCTACTGGGCCACTCTTCCACCTCTCACATGGCTCCAATGTCATGTATAGATACAATGCCCCAAATTCTATCTCCAAGAGAAACCAAGGGACAAAATGGGCTGCTATAACCTCTGTCTTCTGTACACAGACTGTGGAAAAGCCAGTTTATACGTTTTGGCAACTGTGGACGGATCTACACGTTGCCCTGTGATGATGTAGCTGTGTGCTACGTCACTGTACGGTGTACTATGGTAACATAGTGATCGCGCAAGTCTACACATGATCACCACCTACATTACTGTAGCAACACGTTCCCTGGTTATAGCGTGCCACTACTGTGACATACCAATGAAATCTAACTGTGTACTGCATGCACGGCACAGTAACCACCCGTATTGCATTGTGCATTAGTACTTCCAAAACAAAGTACTAAAGCATGGCATTGTAGTGATGTCACTGTATAGTGACATGTAGATGTGCTGTATAGTTATGTTTTTAAGACTAAAACTTTCAGAATGAGGATTAATAGAATCCCCAGGATGTATATTAACTATAAGTAAAAAAAAAAAAGAATCTTATAGGATTTCTAAATTGCCTTATTGCCTATGCAGTAGTGCTGGCTTTCACTCTTCATCAGCAAACACCAATACATTTTATTGCCTTTAAAAATTGTAAGAAAATTGCCACTTAAAAGCAATAAAGAGAAAATAAGCACCATGGGAAGTAAATTCGTATTATAATAGAAATGTGCTCTTTTAAACACTTCATTCTTGATGTTATCATTTAAGCATACATATAGCATCATAGCATCTGAATGTTACTGTAATACAGTATGTTCCTCATGTCATATTTATGTTACCATATATGGAGCCAGGTACCTAGCAATGAAGAAAAAAACAAACAAACAATGAAAAGACAACATCAAAAAAACACCATGGTCAACCATGTGAAGTCTGAGCAAATAGCTCTGATATAGAAAGGAATCCTTTCTGGAAGTGGCAGCTGAATGGGAAAAGAGCTGTTTTCTATTAGCTCTAACAGCAGGGTTTGTTATCATTTAAATACACGCTCTAATACACTTACTGTTTTGTGCTACATTTAACAAGATTAAGTGATCACACACTGTTTCATCTCAAATCTTTACTGGAAATCAGACGACAAGCCTCATTTCTTGCCAAAACATTCTCCTGTGGTTCATACTTGGTGCTAATTCCAACTGAACTTGTAAATCTGTTTACTCAGGTGTAATAAGGAAAGAGCCCTTTGCCAATTAAAGTATTCCCTCAGGTACCCCTTATTTTACTATAGTCTCCCTCTCCCTCCCTTCTTTTGTTTTCTTTATTTTTGAAGCAGGTGCCATTTTGCACCAAAAGTTATGACGTTCTGAGGAGTCCTTGATGTGTGGAAACCCTGAAAAGCTATTATCTTTACAGCTAAGTGTGGAAAACAAAATCACTTATCAAAAACACCAGATTCTGTGAGCATTAATTATGAAGGATTTTTAACTTTAAAGTTCTAAGTAAAGGCTGGTATGTGGAGAGGCTAGTAATGCATTCAGATTACACTAGAATGATATATGTACTAAACTGGAAAATAATATAAACTTCCTGATACATGGAAACAGGCCAACTCCTAAATTACATCAAGAGAAGTCATAGGTGGGAATCAGACTCAATTTTTCAGATTCCCAGGCCAATATCCTGCATATAAGAAATCCTGTAGCTTTGCCATCAAAAATTGATTTATTACTTTTAGCATGCTTTCAGATAATGTGACACGCAGGCCTTTCTTCCTCCCAGTGAAAAGATGTTGTAGAAATGAACTGGCTCCAGATGTGCCTATGCTGGTAATGATGGATCTTCAGTTTCTACTCCAGACACAAATGTTTTTAGAATGCTTTCTTGCAATATACTATAGTTTATTTTATGTATTGATGGCTATATATGGATGGAATTGGCATAGTATATGCACACGCACATATCTATCTATACTTATGTGATAACAATTCCATATATATAACACAGAGAGAGAGACAAAGAGTGCAGTGCCTATGTATAAGTATAATACAAAGTCATCTATATATGGGTATGAGTGAAAACTCCACCCTACTGGAGCTTGAGGTCACTGTGGTGGGACTGCTGATGCCAGTATAGCCCCTAGAAAGTGCCACCAGGGCCAAACCCCAGGAAAGGGTGAGTCCGGGGTGCCCCAAAACTCCAGCCCCCACTGCCTTGTGGGTTAATCCTTGACAGAGAAAAGCTACAGGTGATGACCCCAAATAAAAGTAAGGGCAGAGCCAGACTGCTGACCAGGGTGGGCAGCTACACCTGGCTCTCTCTCAAAAGTCCTCTCTGGTGGATTAAGCAGCCGAGCAAATATGCTCATTTCCCTGACTGCAAAGGCAAATTGCAAGAGCTGTGTGGAGAGGTCAGGGCATAAGTTCAGGTGCTGCAGGAGCTGATGGCCATCTACGGCATTCAGATTTTTCTCCAGATGTCTCGACTCTATCAAGCCACTGGATTCATACAGGCCTGGATGAGAGAGGGAGGGTGACTCCGCAATTTTCCCTCACTTAAATCCAATTCATGTGCAAGTCATGGCATCACTATATCATATCATAGACACATTCAGGTCCTGTGGTGATGGTTAAGCAGCAAAGCACCAGGTGAGGATACACTGGGAGTTGTAGCTTCAGACCTGCACACAGGCAGTTCAAGACACAGGGTCACTTTTCACTGGACCAAAGTATAAGTGGAATTCAGCAGCTGGCTGGGTGACTGAACAGCTCTATTTAGGATCACACTGCACATGTCCATGGCATGAGGAAGGGGCTAGAAAACGTGTCCTAAACATTGTCTGCTTCACCTTAATCCCAATCAGCAAACCACAGCTGACAGGGATCCCACTATAGTGGTCAAAAAAACCATGAAAAGACAAAGGCGACACCACTTACCATCGGCGCTTGAATGTGTGCATGCTAATGGACCGTACAATAGCAAGTAGATCAGAGAGAACAGCTCTAGTTGGTAGAGAACTGGCCAAATTCAACATTCAGATAGTGGTCCCGAGTGAAACTCACCTAGCTGAAGAAGTACAAAATACTGAAAAATGAGCTGACTATACCTTCTGGAGTGGCCATTGTAAAGAAGAGTGAAGTGAAGCAAGTGTTGGGTTTGCCATCAAAAAACAGCTAGTCAGTGAGCTTATAAATCTCCCAAAGGGAGTGAATGAGACTCACGGTAATGAGACTCCCACTCTCTGGGCAAAGACGTGCAACTATCATCAGTGCCTATCCACGCACCATGACCAACCCAGATATGATTAAGGACACATTTTATGAAGATCTGGAGTCTCTTATCACAAAAGTGCAGAACGCAGACAAGCTCATTACCCTTGGTGACTTTAATGCTAGGAACTGGTGCAGATCACCAGGCATGGCCAGGCATCATCAGAAAAAATAGCCAATTGAAATGCAACAACAATGCGCTCCTCCTCCTCCAATAAAATGCACCAAACATGACCTCCTTATCACCAACAGTCTTTTGCCTGCCAAATCACAAGATGTTTTGCATGCACCCACACTTCAAGTGCTGGCATTTCATTGATTACATTCTCATCAGGAGAAGAGACAGGATGCCGAAGTGACAAAGGCCATGGGAAGTGCAGAAGGCTGGACTGACTACAGGCTTATAGTCACCAAGGTGAATATTTGGATAGATCTTAGTTGATGACAAGGCAAAAACACCCAACACCACCCAAAAAGCTCAATGTCTCCAAATTGAAACAGGAAAATAAGAAACAGGCATTTGTTGAAACACTGCACAGCCAACTAGTAACAATTTATGTAAATTCCAATAACATCAAGGAAAATTGGGCACCCTCAGAGACTGTGTATTTGGCTGCATCCAGTACCCTCAGTCCCACCACACAAACATCCAGATTGGTTTAATGAAAATGACACTGACATATGGAGACTACTGAATGAGAAACAGCGGCCCATAAGTCCTGCTTAGAAGACAGCACTTCACCGTCTAAGATGACAGTCTTCAACAGCCTGAAGAGGATCGTCCAACACAAACCAAGAGATGCAAAACTCATGGCTGAGCAACAAGGCAGATGAGATTCAGTTCTACACAGACAGAAATGATATGAAGAACTTCTATCATTCTCTGAAGACAAACTACAGGCTACAGTCATCAGGAACATCTCCAATACTGCGTGCTGATGGCACCATACTGCTCACTGACAAAGGAAAAATACTGCAAAGATGGGGCAGAACATTTTATCAGCATCCTCAATAAACAATCATCTAGTAGTGAGGAAGCAAGTGATCAGCTGCCTCAGGTAGACATTAACACATTGCTTGCCGATCCCCCAATGTTAACTGAAACTGTGAAAGCAAATGGTAAACTGCTGTCAAATGGTAAAGCACCTGGAGGAGACCTCTGCTGGTATAGCATCTAAAAGGCTGGAGGTTCATACATGGCTCTGAAACTGAATGACCTCTTTCAGTCAATGTATACTCAAGAAACTATATACCAGGAGTACAAGGATGCATTTTTCATCCACTTGGAGTACAAATGGAAAGAAAAAAGACAATTTTGCAACAACAATTGGCTTATCTCCTTGCTGTCAATACCCAGCAAAATCCTCACCAGAAATTTGCTGAATCACCTTGTGCAACACATTGAACAAGAGCTCTTGCCTGAGAGTCAGGGTGGCTTCAGGAAAGAACACAAGATTATAGACATGGTGTTTGCAGCTCATCAACTTCAGAACAAATGCCAGGAACAGAACTCCAACATGCGCGTGACTGTCATTGACCTGACCAAAGCATTTGATACAGTCAGTCACAAGTGCCTTTGGAAGATCTTTGAAAAATTTGGCTGCCCGAAGAAATTAATCTCAATGGTTCAAAAATTCTATGATGGTATGCTCGCTCACGTTGTGGATGATAGTCATCTGAACCATTCCCAGTCACCAGTGGAGTCAAGCAGGGCTGTGTGTTGGCCCCAACCCGCTTTAATGTGATGTTCTCTGCCATGCTTACAGATGCCTTTCATGACCGTGACACTGGGATTGACATCAGATATTGGCTGGATAGCAAGCTCTTCAATTGGAGGAGACTACAGGCAAAGATGAAGTTATAGATAATGACTGTTCATGATCTTCTCTTTGCTGATGATTGTTCCCTGAATGCCAAATCTGAGTCTGACATGCAGCTGAGTACAGACCATTTCTCTTCAACTTGTGACAACTTTGGTCTTACAATAAACATTAAGATGACAGAAGTGGTGCACCAGACTGCACCAGGAAAGCCTTACATAAAGCCTACCATTTCAGTGTACGGCCAAACCCTCCAGGCAGTGGACAAGTTCACCTATCTTGGCAGTACACTGCCATGTGCAGTTCACAATGATGATGAAACCAATGCCAGACTTGCCAAAGCAAGTGTGGCCTTCGGCAGACTACACGCAATGCATAGGAGTGCAGCAATGTCAGCCAACAAACAAAACTGAAGGTCTACAAAGACATTGTATTGCCAATCCTGATATCTGCATGCAACACCTAGGCAATGTACAGACGCCATGCTAGGAAGCTGAACCACTTTCACATGGGCTGTCTGAGGAAACCGATGAGGATAAAATGGCATGACCAGGTCCCAGGCACTGAAGTTCTCACACAAGCATCCACACTCTGCTGATAAAATCACAGATGAGATGAATAGGTCATATCACCAGGGTGTCAGACGAGCAACTGCCAAAGAAGATCTTTGGTGAGCTAAAGAAGGGAAAGCACTCTCAGGGAGGCCAAAAGAAATGTTTCAAGGACTCCATCAAGTCATCCTTCAAATGCTTTAACATTGACCCAAAAGTCTTGGGAAGATCTCACTCATGATTGTTCTACCTGGCAAAACCTTATCCATAGTGGAGCTACAATCTATGAGCAGAGGAGAACTACTGCACAAATCTCACAACAGCAGCACAGCCAATGTTGATCAAGCAACCCAAATCAGCATCTCTTACTCAGCGTGCAGACAATTCAAAACAAAAATTGGCCTGATAAGCCATTCACATGCTCACAGAAGGGAAACCAACCAGTGATGTCATGGTCATCCTTTCGAATTCAAAGGTCAAACAACAACATATAATATTATATAGAATATTATATATATATGTACAACATAGACATCGGTACATAAAAAGTAATAAAGAAAAGTTGTCAAATAATTAAATGCACAAGCAGATATATCCTCAATGTTTTTTCCTACCTTTTTTTAACAATGTATGATGAATTTTATAGAAAACAATAAAAAATCCATTGTTTTAATCATTTCTAAAATACAAGCGGCTAGGAATAAAGGTATATAATAGCATGCCAATCTAAGCCCTCTTTGCACTGAAAAATGCCTATCTTTTTCAAACCTATAAAATCCTCACCCCTCAAAAGTACCATTATCTTTTCTAAATGGTCTGAGACCTTCCTATCTGACAGACCAACTTTTCCCATGCAATATTGCTTTACGCTGAGCTAGCAAAGGTAAGCATTCAAGTATTCCTTGCAGGAAGGAAAGTATTTCTTAAGGTGGTGTCTTTTATTGGACGAACTCTGTGGTTTGGATAAAGTTAGACAAGATTTCATCAGCTCTCTGATCACAGGAACCAGCCACGGCAAACTGCTGGCAATACATACTTCGGGAGGGCCCCGTGCCTGGGGAAAGGACTCTCTCACAATTATGTCAAATTCCTTTCAAATCCACTGACTTCACAGGTGAAGCTAGTTGCAATGTTTTCAAGCACTGACAAAGTGATTTTTGTGTTGTTCTTTTAATTACCTGTGCATCCAGTCATGCCTATAGACTTTGTGGCACGACTGGGATTAAAAAACACTGGACAGCAGTTGTGTGATTTTCTACCCCCTCCCCCCACCTCAAAATATATATCTTGACATGTCTGCAGAAGCCTGTTACCAGTATGTCAAGGAGTGGAGGGTATTCTTTGTGCACCATTTCTTCCTATGATAGCTCTTATGAAACACAGGAATCAAAGTTATCAATACAGTAGACATATTTTAATGAGACTATGTGCAACAGAAGATGGATAACAATTTCTTCTCTCTCTCCCACACACATGTACACACATGGAAATAATATCAGACTTATGGGTGAGTGATTATGTCTTTGTGTGTGTGTCTATATATCTTTACATGTAGAGAGACAGATATAGATATAGATATCTATACAGATATCTATAAATATGCATAATGTATTTGCTAAATAATGCAACCCAGGAAGAATTTCACAAATATTTTTAAGGGCTAAATTCACAAAACCATTTAAAGAGGAAATGATGGCAACAATGCCCACTTTTATCCATTAGTTTTTGCCTAAGGATATGGAACCTGAATTTCCTGCCTTTCAAGAATGAGTGCTCTAAGTACCATGGTTTGTAGATGTGCTCACTATTTTCTAAACTGTGTTAACTGATTCACATTACAGAGCTTGAATCAAATAATCAAATTTTAATTCAAATTAAGGGATAATAGATGGTAATAGACCATCAGGCAAGTTTTCGTGCATTTCTGTTTGTCTGCGGTAGAGATGCCAGAGGGGCACTGGACACCTGGTGGTGGGCACAAGCAACAGCAAGCCCTTGATACCTGTCATATATACATGTTAATTAATACAGCTTAAATTGCCTAGTTTGGACCTTATTCAGTAAGGGTTAGTTAATTCAGACTGGAGCCAATTTTAATTCGGACTACAGATATCCACATGCATATAGCAATGGCTGTAGTCCAGATTAAACTTAGAAAAATATAATGTTTATCCATGGCCTATGGGGTGTGTGAGGGGGCCAGGAGCCCAGGGGACCCGGCCCGAGCGAGAAAGCCCGGCGGGCCGTCCAACTTCCGGGATCAGACCCGGAAGTCTGGCCGGAGAGTTAAAGTTTCCCGGAACATAAACCGGGCCGGGGTGAGACCGGCCCGGGGCGATAAAAGCAGCACCCTTACCCTGGCTAGGGAG
>NW_017728906.1:22680846-22698541 GCF_001723895.1 Crocodylus porosus
CCAGCGCCCCACGGCGGGTGAACCCCTTTTTCCATCAAGACGTGGCAGGCGAGACTGACGGGGCACAAGCGGTCCGGCGCGTACCCCCTCCTCTCCAGGGGCCATTCGGGGATTGTGGGGTGACTCTCGACCGGGTGACCTACCCCATTCTCCACAACGTGCTTCCAAATGTATTGTGTATCCTTGGTCCAAATTCCTACTCTAAGTCACAATGGATTTGAAAATAGGTTTTTCACACCTCAGGAGAACATCTAACTGCCAGGCTACAGTATATGCTGACATGAGTCTCCCACAGTCCATCCCATTGGAGCTGTTCTGCTTTGCAAGAAATATTTAAACTAGTCATTAAACCAGAGACCAAAAAGGAGGAGGAGGACTCTTTTGTCTAGATATTCACCTGTTCACTGTTTTAGACAGAGTTTATCACTAAAATTTCGGGTCCTCAGTGTTGTTCTTTTTAGAAGAAAAACTTTTTATGTTTGTTATTCCTTGATAAAATTTTATTTATTTACAAAGACTATACAAAATCTTGTTTTCTTTGACACAAATGGAATTAGACAACAGGAAACAGATTCTTTGCCCACAGTTCCAAGTTTCTTCTAACACTAAAGCTGAGAGAGAGAAAGATTTTGGTTTTCTTCAAGGACATGCTACTAGTGCTACATCAGGTGTTTTCATGCTATCTCCTCCCCTATCACATACAAACATATTAAGATAACACCCTCAAAATTCCTGCTGTCCACAAATCTCAAAGTCTTGGCAAAGCTCACATGCCTGTATTCTGGGGAGACGTGCATCTCTACTTGTGGTAGAAACCATTGTAGCTACAGCTATTTGGTTCCTAAAAGGAACTTAATCATTTCTTACAACCATCTTAAAATTACAGTTTTGTGGTTGTTATAACCAACACACAACACTACACAAAATAAATAGGGATTAAAAATCTGGGCAAAGGTTCATGATGAACTCTAACCACCGAGCCGAAGTCAATCAAAAGTGCACAGGCAGTCCTCAACTTGCAATGTTTCGAGTTGCAACGTTTCACACATACAGCATTTATAAACTGTTATCCTGTTTCAACTTTCTGGCATCAGTTTCAACTTTACAATGCTTGATCTGACACAATGCCACACGCGAACAAGTTTGCTGCATTGCCCGTCTCCCTGGAGAACATCTGTCCAAACTTCCTTGGACACTTTCTTTAAGAAAGCAGACAAGACACCAGGAAAACCTGCAGCCAAGACTCCTGAGAAGACTCTAGCCAAGAGCCATTCAAAAAGTCCAGCAAAGTCACTTCAAAGAAGTCCTTCTAAATCAATGTGATTGCTATTTACGATATTTATAACATTGTTCCCTATGGGAAAATTGGTTCCAAGTTACAATGTTTCGACTTAAGATGCAGTTTTCAGGAGCCAATTGTGTCCTAAGTCCAAGGACTGCCTGTATTAACAAGACTCAGCTTCATGTGAACATGGACCAATTTGTAGTTTCTAGTAGAAATCATGAGGACTTATTTTGATGCCAAACAAAGCAAAATGTAAAGCTTGTTTTAAGATTCCTTTTGAGATTTGAATTTATTGAATATAGAGTGAAACTTAAAGAAACACAAAGCACTTACATTAGAATTAGAAAAAGAGGTGTATATGAATTTTTAAGAATAAAATGAACTGCATTGTATGCTTATTCAACTATCTTACAATCCTATCCTAAATGGTGGGGTCAGAGAAGATGAATAAAACATAAAGGTAGCCAAATTCTAAACTTTGTGCCCCAGTCTGCATGGTCAGAGCACGTACAGTTGTAATATAGAGCTTGGCTGCCAACAATGGACTGGTGGTGTGCCAAGGATGTTAGCTGACAATGGGTGCACCTACACATTTATTAATGTGAAGTAGTTACTGCACATTTAATTTAGTACTTCCGTAATGAAGTACTAACTAAATGCTCAGTAACCAGAGTTACTGCACAGTAGTGCTGGCAAATGCCTTTTTAGTGACACTACTGAGGGGTAGCCTAATAATACTGCACAGTAGCGTATTAGCACATGTGCATGTAATGTGCTACTGCTCAGTGTTGTTAGGCTACTGCACATTAAGTGTCTTGTGTAGATGTGCCCAATGTGAACTAAACAACCTGGATTATAAACATACAGTATTCATTTACCTGCTCCTCTATCAATATCATATATGCTATCAACTGCTTACAGTGCCCCCGCATGCTGAGGCCAGAGGGAGGGGGGCTTTAAACATCCCCCCCACCCTGCAAGGAACCCCAGCCCAGGTCCATCTGGGGGAGGGGTCACCCCTGCCTGGCTTAGCCCCCCATTCTCCACCCAGGCTACCATGCTGAAAGGGGGAATGGCTAATTTAAACCCCAGCCCTCAAGGGACCCCATATCCAGGGTCTGCCTGGTGGGAGAGTGAGGCAGCCCCTACCAGACTTTTGCCTCCCTGCTGAGGGGGGCAGTCCCTGCCAGGCTCTTGTACCACCCTCCACCATGTGGAGAGCTGGGGGGTTGTCACACCATGGGCTGAGACTTGCCCACTGAGGCAGGGAGGGAAGGGGTTTAAAACCCTTCCCAGTCCTATACAAGACCCAATCTAGGATCTGACAGGTGGAACCCCCCCACCACAGTTGAAGCAGAGAGGGGGTGCCTGGCCAGACTCTGGCCCAAGCCCAGCACTATGAGGTAGGGGGGTGATTGAAATCCTATCCTAGGTCTGAATGGGATCCAAACCCTAGTCTACCTGGTGGGGTAGCCCCTTCTAGGCTTCTGTCCCCCACTCCCCGCTTGAAGGCAAAATCAGTACCTACCAGGGGATTTGCACCCAACTCCAGTAGAGAGCAGGGGATGTGGCCATGCCCCAGACAATAGCTCACAGGCTGAGGTGGGGAGGGAGGGGATTTAACGCCCCCTCCCTGGCTGCACAGGACCACAGCCCAGGTCTGCTTTGGGAGTGGAGTGCAGTCCCTGCCAGGCCCCTGCACCCTGTTCAAGTGGAGAGCAGGGGGCATGGCCATACCCCACCAGCAGCTCAAAGGCTGAGGCAGGGAGGGAATGGGTTTAAACCCCCTCCCTGGCCCTGGACCCCAGCTAGCTTTTGCCTGTGTGAGGCATCCCCAAGCTTTTGTCCCCTACCCCACCCCTGCTAATTGCTCTAGTGGAGAGAGGGACATAGCCACAACCTGGCCTGGGGCTCACACACCCAGGCAGGAAAGGAGAGGGGTTTAACCTCCCTCCCTCCCCACTTCAGTGTGCCATCCCTGGGCCGGGGCACAGCCACGCTCTCCACTCAAGCAGGAAAACACTGGCAAGGGCTACTTTCTCCTCCCCTTGAGTGGGAGGGGCAGAAGCATGCCAGGGGCTGTCCCTCCCCTTCAGAGAAAACCCCAAGTGGGGTACAGAACCAGGGAGGAGGTTTAAACCCTCCCCCTCCTCCCCAGCCCACATGGGACCCAGTTGAGCTCTTTCTGGCAGAGGCAAAGCAGCCGCTGCCTGACTTTCTCCCTGCTTGAGTGGATGGGTGGGGGGTGTAGTCAGATGCCAGCCAGGTCAGCAGGATGAGATGGAGTGGGAGAGGGTCCTGGCTAGCATCTGGTGACACCCATCATCCCTTTGCTTAAGAAGGGAGCAGAGGAAAAGCCAGGCAGGGGCTGACTGACAGACCCTGGCTGGGGTCCCTTGTGGGCAGGGGAAAGTGTTTAAACCCCTCTCCTTCCCCTCTGCCTCAGCCTGCTGGCCTGGCCAGTATCTAGCCATGCCTCCTGCTCCCCTGCTCAAGCAGGGAACAGGGGAAAAGACTGCAAGGGGTTGCTCCGCCCCTGCCAGGCAGACCCCAGCTGGGTTTCAGAGCCAGGGTTCCACTCCCTTCTCAGCCAGCTAGAGCAGTGATAGGGTTCTGCCTAGGGAGCAGAGGAGTGTGGGTAACTTTGTGCTGCTGGAGCAGGTAGCACAGTCCAGGGCTGCAAATCATCCTAGGATGCTGGGGCACTATGAATTAACTTGAACTGGGAAGGGGTCTGGGACAGAAGTTTCATAAACTTGACCTAAATCAGTTTAGTCTGATACTACATCCAACCAGGTTCATCTTAAACCAATATCAGCCATTTTGAAAGTGGCTTAAGTGCATTGAACTTCTGTTCTGTTACAGGTATAAACCAGTTCCTGATCACTTACACTGGTTTATGTGTAGCTTCTGTCCCTAGTCTCTTCTAAGCAGTGTTCCCAGCCCCTTTCCATTTTTATTAAGTTCCCTTCTATTTAAAATCTCTGTTTTCTGCAAGCCCATTCATAACATCTGATAAACCAGCAGGCTGTCATCTGTGAAAGTGTGTGCCTCTCTAAACCAATCAGTCTCCAAGATGCCATCCTGCCCTGCTTTCTGCTGGATTTCAAACTAACACAGCTAACTACCTCTCAGAATCATAAACTGCTAGAGATAAAATAAGCTTGCTAATACACTCCCTTGCCTGGATAGCATATCATCTAGGGACACTTAGATATTAAACCAATATTGAGGTGTACATTTGACCTTAGACATTGTACAACTGTATCCTTTCTTTCCTCCACTGATTAACAGATTCTCCCAAGTCTTTCCCTGTAATTTGCTTCTGATAGGACATATGTGAATGTCACAATCTAAAAAAAAACAACAACAACTTTACACCTGAAAATTATAAGCATAACAAAGACAGGAATTTTGCAGGTAGGAGTAAAATATAGTTTTCATAAATACTTGCTATGCCTCAGATTACAAATGCAATGTCTGCTCCCCTGAAACGACAAGAATCAATTTTCATTAGACACTGTATCTAGTCATTTTGGGACTTTCCATGCAGTTAGGAGACTGCATCCACTAAAGGTTTCCCTGAAGTAAATTTTGAAATTGAAAACATGTTTACTATAGAACTAAAATAACATCAGGGGGCTAAGGATAAAGATTTGCCTCGTCTCTCCAAAGGATGCAACACTGAACAGCTCTTTATTTGTTTCACATTATTCCATTTATATCACTTATCAGAAGGAAGGAAGGGAGGGAGGGAACGGAAAAAGGATCTTATTTAAAAGATCTCAGCTCTCTAACCCAAGAACACATTTTCAAGAAAGCATATCTAATTAGGTGCTTATATATTTCTATGTCAGTTAAATAATTTTATGATCCTTCCTTTACTAGGTTTAAATATGACAGTAATATTGTTTTTTAAGATCAGTATTTTAATAGAGCCATGTGAAATATTCATTTTTATGTAGTTCAGAGATACCTAACTAGGCAAAGAAAAACATTTTTCTTTGATGTATTTATAGCAAATGGAAGTGGGATGGACTTGATCCTACACTGAAGGATTGTGCTCAGATCACTTCTGGTAACAAACCTAAGATCGTTGTGACTGGGGGCACCAATGTCTCTTACCTTTTTTTAATGAATTTATACATTGCAAGCAGCTGTGATTAAGCCCACAATTTTTTGCTTTATCCTTTTCTATAGTCTGCACAAATGGCAGGCTTCAAAACACTATATATTGACAAAAATCTGGCTGTGAGGTCTCCTCATGGTCAATTCATGCTTGTGTTGTACTTCAACAACCTCAATTTTTTAGCAATGGGAAGACTACCTTTCCAAAATTACTTTCTGCTCCTTTGCCAATTCTGCAAATACTTTTACTTATGCAACTTCAAATATGTGAACTTTTCTCAACAAAACTTTGAATAACTTTCTGAAAGTCCAAAAGTAATGGAAGCACTGAAATTGTTGTTATTGGGTTTAAAAAGCTGAATGTGCACGCAGTCCAGATTTACAGATGGATTCATAGTTTGTAAATAGATCAGGTGTCAAAGGTATGGCCTGTAGACTAGATCTAGCCCATGGTACAGCATTATATGCCCCACAGGGCTCTCAGATCTGGAGCAAAAAATCCTAGACCTGACATCCCAGTTTGTGCTGTTGAAGCCATTTCCTAAATATGAAAATTTTTATCAATCAATAAATACATGCATTTTAGGCCAGAGAGAGAGATTGATCATAAAGCCCTGGTTAAGTCACTTACTGAGATACAAAAGACCACACACAGATTTCTCATATATTTATCAGAATTTCCTTGTGGACCTAACAAGCCCTTCTTAATCACATCCTCACTGGAACTGCAAAATTGCTGAAAACACAGTCTCAGTGTCAATTATTTGGAATTTTCTGGCTAAAAAAAAGAAGTAATGACATTTTTTGACCAGTTCTCACCCTTTATTCCCATGTAGGGTATTACAAACTATAAACCCATCCCATTTCTCTTAGTTCTATGCTTTTATTTTCTATTCAACTTCCTTATCTCACAGAAAGTAAATGTCAGACCTCACATTGATTTATATGGATGGGATTCATCCCTTTTCAAAGTGAAAAGCTGTTTTTAATATAGAAAAGTAATAGTTTGATGTTAAGTGCATGCCTATATCCACCTGTTTAATTCCAAAACAGTTTGTCAACATATCACCGCCAAGCTCGTCACAACCCCTGTAATGTTGTTAGGCTCTGAGTCAGAGAATGATTTGCCTGCCAGAGGAGTCTGGCAGCGATTACAAGCCTAGTAATACCTCTGCTGTGCAGAAAATTGTTATTGATGGTGGTGAGGATAAACTAACGCCTGGTGAAAGAGCAGCAGCCAGACCAAGGAATGAGAGAAGAGGTAGGGGTTTCAAGTCTTGTTATTGCTGAGCCAACCCTAGTCATATCCAATGAAAAATAACATGCTTCAATAGGACACCTAGTACTGGTTTAGACACTATTAATTTTGTCCCATTTTTTGCTTTTCCCTTGCAATTTTCTGACCTGATATTTCTCCCTCAGAGCTTTATGATAAAGTTATACCAAAGATAACACATAATGCACATGGAAACAATTTTGGATCTGAAGTAGCTGAGGTATGGATAGCAGAAATGAGTAATTAAAAATCCCTAATATTTAAATTTCTTTTATCCAGCTGGTATGGGGCTTCCCCCCCGGTAATGAAATGTAATAATGATTTTGTTCTTCCCTCTTATTACAAGGAGGTTTCAGTTTCTCCTCTAGGGGTATCTGAAATCTTAACCAGCTTTCTACACTCCACTTGCATAGTGATATCTCATTTGATCAAAGGTCAGCTGTTAGACATGACAGTTTCGCAGGTCAGCCTTCCATGGTATTCATGGGAAAATAAAGAGATCTAATATAAAATAAAAGCCAACATTCTTTGTGCAGCTCAAGAATGCAGCTTCAGAGAATTTACTGGAAATTAATCACTGCATCTGCCACAGTTGTCATCCATCCACTTTTCAATGGTAAAAATAAAACACTCATGAAGCTTACTCATTTTTACAATTACTAGACCGTATATATTACTGTATAAATGTTATTTTATTTTCAAAAACCTGTATCACTTTGACAGAGTGTCAGTATTTTGTATATAAAACAGTATTATTTGTGATGTGTAGCATCCTGAGCCTCAAAGGTTGGAAGTGCTGCAGAAAGCACCACTAGCCTTTTTCTCAGTATCTATGGAGCTAATACATTCTGAAAAAGGAAATTTATCCATGTATTCTCGCCTACAGTATTTGTCCTCAGCCTTGATATAGTGAGGGAGCATTAAAGAAGAGAAAATAGAGAGACTTCTAAGGCCATAAAAGACTCTCACCTCTCTAAGGGCCAGGGAATTGAATGGGACTGGCCCCATGTCCCCTGTCAGAGAGGAGAAAAAGGAAAAAAATATTTTCAGTTTCTTGACAATACTCATTCTGCCATTGACAGCGTGTCCCATACATGCTTAAGTTTGGATTCTTTTAGTCAGTGGACTGCTCCTCCTAGCTGCCTAAATGTAAATCATTTAGAGCAGTAGCTCTCAACCTGTTTTTAAAGTGGGTGAAGGTGTAGCCATGCAGTGCACATGCAGAGACATGTCTGAGCTCAGCCGGCACATGAGCACGGGCTCTGGCTGGGGCCATTACTTTTGCATGGCTCTGGAGCCCAGGGGGTGAATGTCACTGCCATTCACCTGTCTCCCCACCCTAATTGAATTTAAAGGCAGCTGCATTCACTCCCTGGAATCTGGAGCTGTGCAGAAGTGGTGGCCCCAGCCAGTTTCCATGCTAACATGCTGGTGAGCTCAGAGAGCTCACTATGCATATGGACCTCTTGCAGGAGCCATGCTGACATGCAAATGAGCTAATGCCTGTGAAGGGCCATTCACATGAGATTAAATTATTTAAATGACTGTCTGCTTAAATTACAGGTAAATTAAGGTATGGACTATCCAATTTAGATCCAATACAGAGAATGACAGCTCACTTCAAAAGAACTCATGGAACTTGTATAATTTCTTTGAAAAATATTCCAAAGATACTTTGGCAGTTACTTGTACTTCATCTCATTTGGACATACCTGCCCAATATCATTACATAATGCAAGCATTGAGATCTGATGTTCATTTTAGTAATGCAGTGATGTTATGACCTTAGGTAAACTCTTAGCATCAGGTTGCTGTGGTTTTCTTTGCCACTTTGCACTTGGCAGTTGGTTCCTGGTAAACACAACCAAAGTAAGAGATGGCTTGGGGAGAGTTTCTATGGAAGAATCTGGGACCCTGCTAGCTCCACCGCCAAACCCTCCTAGACCCCAGGAATCCACCCCCATAAGCCTGCCCCCTGGTCCCCCTGTGAGCTTGTTCGCTTCCCCAGTCATGCAAGCCTCTTTTTGCTAGCCCCCCGCCCCATCCAGACCTACCTTCAATCAGGTGGCCATTTTTAACACAATCTAAATTCCCCTTAACCTCCCTGAAATGTCTGCTTGCAATGATTTCACTGAAGTTAAAGGTGAAGCTTACATTTACTACAACGTGCTATAGAATTTTAATTGCCAGAATGTGCAGGTGTTGGTTTCTGAACAGTCCTTAAGTAGCAAAGCTTTAAATTCCCCAGATAAAGGCTTTTGTTTTTTGTTTAATATAGGCGTTAAAACTGGTGCCCTTTAATTGCATGAAAAGCTTTTAAAAGCATCTTTTGAAAAAATAAGTCACTCAGTATTTCTTGCTTTTAGTAATATAAGCGATATAAATTGCTTGGAAGAATTAAAATTTGCTGTCTCTCCATTATCTTTTTTTAACAGTAATGTTATCATCAAATATCTGCCTTTAAGAATAGTTACAGTTTTTTAAAACATAATCATGTTAACAGCTGTCAATGGAAACAGTCTTGATAAATTGTAGGGATATACCAAATTATCTGATTTTGCTGAGCCATTAAAAAATTAACACATAAGTATGACAAATTCTATTGTATTCACAAACTTTATAATGATAAGCTATTTACACACTATGTTTGCATGGGCTTAAAGTTTAGGAGCATGGAAAGCACCTGTGGATTTAAGCTCCAAAGATAAGAGCCCCTGGGCAAAGCTATACAAGATTTTTACTGCCTACTGCATAGCGGACTAATTAGCTCTGCAGTAAAGCATCAACATCTGTATGTGTGGTGCTATTAGGCCAGATGAAATGAATTGCCTCTGCCATAAGATAGTAATGCCCAATACAAGTTCTTTCTTATGGCAAACTTATTTACTCTGTCACAACACACATGCAGATGCTGACTGGGGCATGAAGGTGCTACAGCGTGGGGCTGCCTGCCAGCTAGCCCTGCACTGGAGCACCCTCATGCCCCCAGCCAGCCCCTCCAGAGCATGTTCAACTAGGTTGGACCAGCCCCAGGCTAGCAAGCTGACCCTCAGGGCCTTCTGCCAGCCAGGACTGCTCTGACCTGGTTCAAAATGCTAAGGACCTGAGTACAGTGTAAATGCTGCCACTCACATAGACGTGGCCCAGATGTGGCCTCACCAGTGCTGAATAGAAGGAAATAATCACTTCTCTTGACCTGCTGGCAATATACCTACCAGTGCAGCCCAGTATGCCGTTAGCCTTCTTGGCAACAAGGGCACACTTTTGGCTCATATTCAGCTGATTGTCCACTTCCATTTTTGAAGAGCTGCTGCCCAGCCAGTCAGCCCCAACTGTACTAGTGGGATTGTTCTGTCTTAAGTGCAGGACTTTGCATTTGTCCTTATTGAACTTCATGAGATTCCTTTTGGCCCAATCCTCCAATTTGTCTAGGTCACTTTGAATCCTAGCCCTACTCTCCAGCAGATCTACTACATGAAGATATTGAACAAAACTAGCCCCAGGACCAAACCCTGGGGCCAATGTTCCCGCTAAGGAGTAGCGGTCTGTGAGCACGCTGCCTTGGTCCATGTGCACGCTGCCTTAGTCCAGCATGGGACACTTACCAAAGGGGGCTGGGGCCAGAGGCTGGGGGCTGGAGCTGGAGCAGAGAGGCTGGGGGCTGGAGCCCGGAGGCTGGAGCCAAGAGGCTGGGCCAGAGGCTAGAGCTGGGGGTCAAGGCCTGGAGCGGGCTCCGCTTGCTCTAGGGAAGTGCTCCGCTCCCCCACATCAGGGCTGGGGAGTGGAGCACTTCCCCGGAGCTGGCAGAGCCCACTCCAGCTCCCCGCCCCAGCCTCCATCCCTGCCTTGCCTTGCCTCACCTCAGGGAGGAGCCACTGCCTGCCCCTGTGAGGCTCTGCCGGGTCCGGGACACTGCTCTGCTCCCCGGCCCTGATGCCATGTGCCTCCTCACTCCCCGAAGCCATGCGGTGGGAGCGAAGAAGTGTCCCGGAGCTATCGCAGCCTCACTTGGAGCAGGCAGTGGCTCCCCCCTGAGGCAAGGCAAGCCTGTGCCAGGCTCCCACCCCCACCTCATCTAGAAGCTGACCTTCAGCTCCTCTCTTGGTGTGTGGCCTTCAAAAAGCTTTTAGTTGTGTACGGCCGCGCACATGCACACCTGAGAGGGAAACTTGCCTGGTGCACTCCTCTTGATACCAGGTGCCAACTAGACATCGAGCCTGATGCTCCAGTCAGTTTTCTACCCACCTCACAGTCCATTTACCCAGCCCAGACTCCCCTAGGTTTGCCTGTGAGAATGTTGCAAGAGGCTATATCAAAAGCCTTACTGAAATTAAGGTACACCACATCCATTGGTCTGCCCACATCCACAGAGCCAGTCATCTCATCATAGAAGGCAACCAGGTTGGTCAGGGATGACTTGCCCTTGGTGAATCCATGCTGACTGTTCCTAATCACCTTCTTCTCCAAGTGCTTATAAATTGATTCCTTGAGGATCTGCTTCATGATTTTTCCAGGGACTTAGGCAAGGCTGACCAGTCTGTAGTGCCCTTGCTTCTCCTTTTTACCATTCTAAAATATGGGTACTATGTTTGCCTTTTTTCAATCATCAAGGACCTCTCCTGATTGCCGTGAGTTCTAATTTAAGGGTATACTTGAGGACAAATAGAAAGGGTTAATCCATCAGCATGGATTTGAAAAAAATGGTGTGACATATGGTAAGTAGTTAGTTGCACACTATGCCAGTGTGTACAGTAGTACAGTATGTACTATGTAGGGCAGCAAGTCAAATTGTAAATGCTACATTTTAGGATGAGCGAGAGATTATTGTAAATCATTTATAAATTGCTACTCTGTCATAGGAAGAGATCATTACCAGATTTTCAACCGTAGGAAGACTTGACACATAGGGACTTTATTTATATTTGAATATTTTTCCCTTTACTCTATAACGGAGACATTTATTGTGATACCATACATTAAAAAAAATCATGTTAAGTGTACTAGTTTGGTCTAACTTCACTTTACTAGGTTATTCTCATAAAGAACAATGAATAAAAAGATATAAAAATGTTGAACTAGGTAATCAAATATTTGGTCAATTAATCAATACTTTTCTGAAGCATATTTTAATTTTCTCAAGAATGCATGCTGTTCAATTAACAATAACTGCTGAAATCTTTATAAAGATGATCTGTGTATTTAATGGGAATCACACATGATTTGCTACACATACAATTTGCATACACTTTTCCTATCAGTAACCTGACAGAACTATGAATATTTATTAGATTACTGCTATAAAATATTCAAGACATTACTTTGTTTTCTATTGTGGATACTGTTGCATTGACCCTTTTGTACTAGAACTAACCTAAAGTGAATTATATAGCAATTACATTATACAGAGCTGTATCTTACTATTCTGAATAAAAATACTATTCAAGACTTGTAATATAGCTGCTAAGGAACAATGAGGACTTGGAAAAAAACAATATTAAAGACTGTAAATGCAGTGCCAATTAGTGCTGTAATTTTTTGTGTGTGTCATAGTGGTATTACAGTTCTTAATAATGTCATTCATTTAATGCATTAAGTAGGACACAGACTTACCCACAAGATTTCACTGCAAACATTGTTAGCTCTGAAATTGTTCAGAGAGTATAAAGTCCATAGATGGTCCATATTCTGCTTCTGGATAATATTCTCTGATCTTATTAGAAGCTGTGAGGTAGTATATTAAGCAGAAATTTAAATAGACCTTCAACATTCAGTTTGAACATAACAAGTTCCTATGAATGTATAACTTATTTAGGAAAACTACCATACAAGCAGCATCTCCACACTCTAAACCAGTAGTTTAACTTGGTGACCAGGCAATCACCTTTGGTGCCAACTTGTAGAGCAGGGTAGGGGTGAAAAAACACCCCTGCCACTACTGTTGTACTATCTGGCTGACGACATGGCAGAAGTTGTTGCTGCCTCCTTGTGTCCCACTGCCCCAGGTGCCTGGCTACTTTGTTACACCTCTGTCCTATACTTATACCCTGCAAGACATAAATGGTGCAAGGATATTGGAATCATGCACCTCTGCACTCAAGTGAATTTCATCCATAAAGGATGTGTGAATTGTTTGCACATGTTTTGCCCTGTTTGATAGTCTGATACAAAAAAGCAACCCTGAACTATATTACAGAAATAGAAAGAAGACAGAGGGACTCTTATTTCTGGTTTTTATTTATTTCTTTACATGAAAATAATCAGAAACATCAAGTCCTCTCTCCAGTGGCTTTGTAAAAAGATGAATTTGCTGCATTTACCTGTAGGCTTTTTTTCAGCCCTTCTATTGTTGTCCCAGCATCAGTGTAATCCATTGGCATTAGCACTCTTACTTGCATAGTCAAATTACTAGGCTTTTTACCAATTTATGTCCTATATATAGCTTTCTCTCTCTACATTTTAGCATCCAAATTACAAGTTTTGCTCCAATTCTATTGAGTAACCCAGTAGTGAATCATTGAAATTCCTCAAAAAGCAATGTAAAGAGAACAAAGTCAGTCAAAGCTGCATACCCGAGACCTGATCCTGCAGAAACCTACACATGTAAGACATCACAAAAAGCTGTGCACTCCTTCTTGATGACAGAAAATGGTGGCAGTATGAACTGGTCATTCCTCTGTCCCAAAATGTCCCACATTACTAGCATGTACAAGTGACCCTACTTCCCCCAAATACCTGGAGGATTCATGAAATAAGGATAAGGGACCTCCCCCACAGTTAAATATTTGCCTGTAAAGGATGGTGGTGCTGGTTAGTGAATGCTACACCTCTTCAAAACATTACAGGTCCAGGGGGTAGATAAGGGGATTAAAGAGAGAGCATTACTACTCTCTGCTTTCTCCGGAACACCGATTCCCTCCCCCTCTCCCTCCTCCGCCCCCTCAAGAATAATGAATTACAAGAATGTAAAAGCGAAACAGGCTGTTCAGGAATTTTTCCACCCCTACCGCCGCAGGTGGACAATCAGATTTCTGGAACATCAATTTTTTCTCCACAGAGCAATGAAATAGTGCTGAAATGCTTTGTAGATTTTTTTTAGCTCCCATTTACAAAACAAAAATGAAAAACCAAGTCTTGAATCATTTCATCCCAAATTAAAATCAAAACAAAATCAAGCTTTTCTTCTTTGGGGCAGTTGAACATTGATTTGTGTCTATCCAAAGACGTCACAGAAACTGCAGTTTCCATTCTCCTTTGTGAATTAGGGCTCTCGTTATGGGCTTTCCCTCCAAGGGCCTTATTACACCTTACACTGTGAACTGCATAAATTTCAATCGGTGTTAGCACTAGCTCAAGTTTGGAGCAGTCACACTTGAGGCCAGCAGGGGCCTGGAGGATTGAAATGCACAGACAGTGTGAATAGCCACAAGTAAGCAGGGGTGTAAGAGGGGGCAGTAAGTAGGTACCTGCGGATGTATCCAGATGGGTGTCGTTGTCTGCTATGTGGCACTGCAAAGATATTTTGCAGTACCACATATGGAGAAATCTGGAGTTCTCCTCACTGCAAGGGTACGCTGCCCAAGCATGTGCTAATCCATGGGTTTTTTTCTGTTTTTTTTTTTTACCCCTGGATATCCAAGGGTAAAATAAAAAAAATTAAAAAAAAGGAAAAAACAAACAAACAAACCTGAAACATTGTACACTCAAGCAGCATGTACTGCTAAAAAGCAGAGCCAGGCCATTCGAACCCGTGCTGCAGCTGCCAGCCAGGCTCCACCCAGCAGGATCTCCATGGCTGCAGCTGCAGGAAGCCCCCAGGACCCTAGGTAAGGCTGCTGGGGCCAGCACAGTGCTGGCCCCAGCCTCTCCTATGCCACCTGGAGCAACTTCCCACACGCCAAAGTGTGCATGACACAGGCGTACCCTGGGGACAAGAAGCAGCGGGGCAAGGTGCGCCACTGCTACTTGTCCCTGGGGAATCAAATGTCCATGCACAACTGGATGCAACCTGGGGTGCTCAAGAGGGTGGGAGAGCAGTGGGCCTGATCTAGGCCAGCAGGGGGGAGGGGAACTTACACTAAGGTGTAGACTCACGGCATGCAGGGACATGCAGGCAGTATATCACAGCGCTGCCCCAACTCTGGACCATGCTGCCACCACCACAAAAATCTCAGCCCCACCCCCAGCCCCAGCCCAGCACCCTGCCTGGCTGTGCACACTGCCAGTGCTGCTGGGGCCAGCCTCTGTGGAAACCCAGGCCCCGTGCTGTCACGGTCCCACCCTTCCCAGGGTGTCCATGAAAACTAGTTGCAGCAATGAGGACAGGGGCTGCTGGGAAATGGAGTCTGGCCACTAGCCAGATCTGCCATTTTGCCCCACCCAGGCTACATCTTAGTGTAGCCCGAGCTGGGTAATAGAGATCAGAGATAACCCTGCCCTGGAGTGTTGTAACTTTGCGCCATATAACAAGTGCTTAAAATTAGCTTCAGGCCTTAATGTGTGGACAATCCAGGGGTTAAAAGTATTAGAAGCCACCCAAAATTACCATGTAACAAACCCTTAACAAGGTCCTAAGAGATATCATGTTCTCTTCCCTGCTTGGACTGCCATGGTGAATCATACGCTAGTGTGCATACTGGTAGACTAGGCTGTCTACCTGGGAAACCTTACCCAGCAAAGAATGTGAGCTAAACTCCCATGAAGCTGTGCAGACAACTCAAGAACAATGTCAAAACAAATAAAAACTAAAGATTTCAGTTCAATAAACTAGAAAAATGTCAAAAGTCCTCTTTCTTTCAATCAAATTTCCTATTTTTAAATTTTATAAAACAATTGGTACTTCAAATGTGATCTTACCATGACTTCCTACAAGCAAATTCATTGAACTAACTTCAGTGAAGATCCAAACCGTGACTCATAAAACTGTTTTTGGTTTTTCTCTCAGTGGGATCCCTCAGTAGAATGCAACCTATATAATCAGACTTTATGCAATTACTATCATCAGTACAAAACTGACAATTTTATTTCTCAGATCATTAAAGTCTGTGTATTACAAATTACAACAGAAGCCTGATATTTAAAGAGCTCCAGGTATTCTTGTAGCAAAACTCCCAGGTTTTTGTTTTGTTTTGGTTTTTTTGTGGGGGGATTATTACATTCCCTCCCCTTCCCCAACCATTTCTGACTTTTTCTCTCCCTCTCTATTCCCTATAGACAAGTATAAGTAAGCTAAGATGTAGGATAAGCTGTAAACATTTTAATTTTGGTAGCAAGTTTTTGGTTTCGGATATACACTGTTCTATATTGTACTATTATTAGGTTTGTATTAATTTTACTGTTGTATATTGTATTATTATAATTTTTGTATTGATTTTTATTGTTTCATAGTATATTGTATGGTTTAGGCCTGTGTTTCTAAGTGAACCAAAGTCATGTCAAGTTTCCATTTTATATGTCAAGCCTCCAGCTTCTGTCCTCTACCTGGGCATCCCATGTTGCAACAATATGATTAATTGTACCCCTCCCATGTAAATTGGTTCTCCGATGAATGAGAGTGATTGGGAATGACTGAAATACAATGATAGCAGGCCTCTGCTGAATGGCCTGTAATGACTGGGCCATCACCTCGCATTATTTCATCCAGGAACCATGGACCTCGCCCAGGAACAGAGACAAGACCAGCATTTGAAAGACAAAAGACCCTGCAGAACCAGCAACTCTCACCATTACAGACACCCAAAACTGCATGTCCCTGTATGGAGCACACATGCTCAGTATGCGAGGGGCTGACCCTTGCCTGGGCATGCCTCCTGTCACTAGGGTCACACAAGGTCTGCCCCTATAAAAAGGGGCAGTGAAGACACCCCCAGTGGGATGCCCTCTCCATCTGGACCAGCACCATGCCACACCACCTATCCACCCAGAGGCCCTACTGGTGACCCCCCCCCGGACAACAACTACTGGACAAGGACCCCTTTCCTGGATAGGTAAATATTACCTGCACACCTCCTCCTACAATTTGGACTCTCTGTCTCTGTCTCTCTCTTCCTGGACTTCAGTGAACTTCAGCCCCTGCACCAAGCCTCTCTAACCCCTGCTGCCATTGTATATGTGTATGTGTGTATGGGTGCAAGGGAACCAATTTGACATTGTGTCAACATCTCCCCTGTTCAATAAAACCACTGTCATTTGCAATCCCAAGTTGGGTCATGTTTTACTAATTCCCAGTCCCTTCCTTATCTTAAATTCGAGCCTCATTCTCCCTCTTTCTCAGCTCTAGTTCCCACCCTCTCTGCTAGTTTCCCCATCTCCTCCCAATTCCATTTCCCCTTGTCTGCCACCTCTCAGCCTCCCCTGCTCTTACTGCCTTTTCCCTGTGACTTTCTGCTACCTTTCTCTGCTTTTCTGCTGCCCTGCCTCCTGCTGCTTTTCCTGTGATTTTCTGCTGTCCACCTCTGCTTTCAGGCTTCCCCTGCACCGTCTGTAATCATCTCCACCCCACCCCCCACCTCAGCTTCCCAGCTCCTCATGGCTGTCCTGCAGTTCTCTCCAGCTTCCAGCACCTACTGCCACTCTCTGCAAATTCTCTAGCTGCCCTGGAGCCATCCTCTGGCTCCCCACATCCCCTCTTTAACACTCACACTTTCCCTTAGTCCCATTTTTCCCCATCTACCTTTTCAGCTCCCCTGTAGCTCTGGCTCCAGTCCCAGACTGTGCAGGCATGCTTCCCTGTTCTGCAGGCTTTAGGTATTGTCCTTTAATCAATTAAGATCAATTAACCTAAAGTTACCTCCGAGCCTCAGTTCTTCAGTGCAGGCTCCTGTAGTCTACCAGATCTAATCCCGGTCCTGGTAACTTTAACTCCCTACACTTCTACTTTCTTACCTTAACCTTTCCCCAGGTATCCCAAGTACACCAAACACATACATACATATCACAATACCCAACTTAGGAACTCACTTGTGTGTATGTGTAGGTGGGTGGTACGTGTGTAAATTAGTGAATACACA
>NW_017728906.1:22698641-22710975 GCF_001723895.1 Crocodylus porosus
TGTATTGGATGTGCAGGTGTGAGTAACTGCTAACTGATTCTGTCTAAATTTGGTGTGTGTAGTGCATATGGGCTTAAACTGGTGATAGGTGTGCATGATCCTAAACTAGTTATTTTGAACATACATGTATCTGAGTTGCATGTGTGCGTGTGTTTGTGTGTGTGTGTGTGTGTGCGCGCGCGCACGCACGCACGATATATGAATTAGTGATCTGTGTCTAACTTCCAGGGTGTATAGTGTATGTGCTTGATTTGGTAATAGGTATGCATGTGCCTGGGCTGGTTTGGATATCAATGTGCCTGAGCTAGTAGTGTGTGTGTGTATGCACCTGATTGATTTGCGTGTTTGTATATGTACAATTGTGTTGCACCCTCCTGTCTAACAGTGCAATATTGAGATCCTGACATTTGGCCTGACCCCACAGGACAACATTCTTAATCTCTATGTCATGGAATTTTATACAGTTCAAAATATACTTTACAATTTGTGTGTTAAATTAAGATACTATGCTTGGTTTGGAATTTAAAAAAAAAAAAGATCCTGTGTTATTTTTTCTAAAATGGCTTCTGTCATTATGGAAATCATATACCTGTTGCATTTCTACATCGTTATTAATTAAGCTTTGTTGTGTGGGAATCTCATTGCTCATATGTGGCGAGTTTAATTGTTGATGTGTTTAGTGAACAAAAGTAAACATTGAAATTTACCATTGATTTTAATAAATCAATAACAAGTCTTTTTGCATAATTTGATTTAGAATCTTTATAGTTTCAAATGAGTTCATCATAAAGGCAATTTACAGGCATCATTGGTCAATTATGTACACCACAGGGTAGATAAAGAAGTGAATGCAAGAGTTTACCAGCCAAGATGTCTATAACTGTTATTTAAAAGAAGAGATATAGTTCAAACCATTAAATGTAGAGTATAGGTACTCAATTTCACTAAGTCTAAATTCATCCCCTTAAGTCTAAGCTTGTTTTTACTCTTACAGATCTAACCCATCGGCAGTATATAAATACATTAGCTCATGTACTACAGATTGTTTGGGGGGGGAGGGGTTGGGCAATGATAGAGAGAGCTGTGCATTTGTCTAAATAATTATTCATTCACCCCCAGCACACTTCTCTGTGATGGTGTTTCTCTGGAGTAAAATATTTTCGACCTCCAGGGATAGATCATTTAAGATGTGCAGTAGAACCTCATGTTTAGACATGTATAATTAAAATCTTTACCTAAAGAAAATAATTAAATGCAAAGACAACGCAATATTAGATTTGAGTTTTGTTATGTACAGAAGTTAAGAAATTATAGCAAAAGTACGTCAGCCACAACATGTATGGCAACACACTACTGTAGCAGGCCCAGCCCAGACCCCACTATAATTGCAGCACTAACGGCTAGTTTCCTCAGTAGCATAAATTAAGACTCACAGGGCGCAAACACACGTTCATTAATGTACTTTTCCTAACACACTTTAAATTTAGTACCTCCAATGTTAGATACTAAATAAATGCACATCAGGCTGCCCTAATGCACAGTACTAAAAGCACATGCTTTTTTAGTGACACTTAATGTGCAGTAGCCTATTTTACAGCACATTAGCACGTTTTTTTATGTGATGGTTTAATGAGCAGTAAAATAGGCCCACAGATGCACATAAAATGACTCTCATTAAATTTGATGGGTGCTAGCCTGGGTCTATAGGAGAACTAGGAAGTCAAGGAAAAACTGTGTGCTCTTAGCAGACCCAATCAAGAATCCTGTTTGGGCATACCATGCTGGAGTTCAATCTGTTCTCTATCAGGAAAGAAATTGCAGTTGGTAGCATTACAGTTGTTCTACTTCAAAACAGTTCTAACTGGTTTGTGGTAATAACTGTTACTGCGGTATACCTCAGATATTCCCTAGATTAATTTTAGTTAAGGACTGCAGTAATGTATCTAGTTGCAAGGATTTAAGTTTGTAATACTGACACTGATAATTCACACACACAGCATTGTCCATCGTAGGGGACAACAATGTGCTTTACAGAGTGTACTATATACAGGGATCATTTTATATCCCAAGAAAGAACATTTGTTTTCATTTAACTGACACCATATTTTCATCTTTATCTGAAAAAAATAAATCAACAATCTGTAGTATCTACAAGTGACAAGTTCCATCTGAGCAACACTGTCTCCACCACAACTGGATTCCAAACACTAAGAAAATATATTAAACTTGGGACCAGCTTAGAAAAATTAAACATGAATCAAGAGATACAGTAATTTTTCATACTTTCAATTCAGCTGTTTGCATTACCATCTTCTATACCAACAGCCATTTTGCATTTATCAGAAGATACACCTGCTTCTTTCTTTCTAGGCAAAGATTTGTCTTGGATGATTTAGTCAAAGGCCATGAACAGATATTTTATTTCTACCAGGACAGCTTCTGCTTTCTTAAGAGAAATTACAAGTGTACAGACAGTTAGGTTTTTTTTCTGAGAGCAAAAACTCACTCTCCAAAAGGAAAATAACCTGAGAACAACAAGGGTTAGATGACTTTCAGCAGAGTTTCTGTACACTTACCTTCTGAGAGCTACAGCACAGTTCTCCAGCATCCTGGCATGATTTGCCCCCAGCCCCTACAAAGGTCCAGTGATGGCATATCACTCAGGCTGGACTCCACAGCTCCAGTCAAGCAGGAAGTACCATCACAATCTCCACATTGTGCTGCAGGGAGAGACAGCCTGTGAAGCAGCCTGGGTTAGCCAGAGCTAACCTATACACTTCTGCCATCTGTTAAGCAGATTGGGGAGTCTGCAGCGCCTACTGAGGTGTGTACACAGAGGCCCACTGGCTACACAGAGGCTTGGCATTCAAACATTTGTTCAGGTATTTCCAACTAAGTTCTTCTATCAGGAAAACAAAAGCAGGAGAACTCTCCCAGATCATTTTAACATGTGTACACAGCCAAAGTTAATCCTGAGCAGAAGATTGGACTGGATGACTGTTGTTTTGATATTTCATTTTTACGTCAAGCCAAGCATTCCAGATCTATACGTTCATCTTTAATCCTTAAGACAGTCTTTCTGTATCTATTCTATTCTTATTTTTCAACTTCTCTTGTTCAAGGATTGGTTTCTGAAGAGTCACCATGCTTCAATGATTTTTCTTTTCTAAGCTAGTAACATTTTTCCCATTTGTGTAGTTTACACACTCTTTATTTACCAGTATCGCTCACTTTATATGTGGAATTTCATTGGAGGTTAGTATCTATGTGTAAAAAGACAGTCAAAACAAAAGCACATAAATGTGTAGAACTGGATAAACTACAGCAGATGATGATTACTCTGCACTGGATTTGTAATCGAGTAGGCAAAGCCTAAAGGAAAGATATTGTGTTTACTTTTCCCTTCTCTCACAATCTTTTTCTTTGAGGGTGAAAATTGAAGTGCTCTCTTGATTGTTATTAATGCTAACAACGCACACTTCTGATAGGCACTCTTACTCAGGGAATCAGCAAGATCAATTCTGACATTTTTACAACTTTAGTACACTATCTGATTGTTCACTGAATGATAGCTTTAATTTTAAATGATTGTGGACATCCAGATTTAAGAGCGGTTATTATGCTCAGACAATTCTTTTCTGTATTCGTAGTGCCACTATTCTCATTTGATTAGTGTATGATAAAGTAATGTAAAACAGTCCACTTACGCTTACTCTTGACTCAATTACTTAATATAAAGGGACAGCTGAAAACAAACACCAACAGAAATCATCATAGAACAATTAAACTCATGCAGCATTCATAAACTATTCAATAGCTGTGCTTACTTAAATTAATTAACATGCTATATTTTCAAAATAAATTAGTCTTAAACTAAAAAATATGCAGTAATGATTTTATGTTCTAGTACTTTTGTACATTACCGTACTTTAAAACTGTGAGTAGCAATATTATTCTCCCACTCAGACTTAACTAACCGTTTCAAAACCCAATTTTCAAGTTGCAAGTAATTTCCTGGAGAATTCTTCCTTTTCCAGACAAACTTTTTGACTGCTGTCAGACACAGTTGATTTTTCTCTTCAAAAAGAAATGATTTTTTTTTTTTGTAACATCTTCTCAGCTCTTGTTAAATTTAGCAACCATAAAAATCTAGCTTCTCATTCATATGTAAATAATTATCTTTTGACCTTTTGTTTAGACCAAGTTCTTCAAAACGGCTGAACTTGAAAACTTCAGGCTTGGCATGTAGCTTGTGTTCAGTGACAAGCCAATTATATTTGGCTAAAGCAGAAAAGCAACCAATAGAATTAAACTGAATTCTTTATTAAATTAAATTCATAAAGTTTAATTGCACTCTGCCATCTTGATTTCTCTTTCTGCCCTACAGAAGATGACCTGCAAACTTATCTGCAGCTCAAAGACTGGACTCTTAAGTCACCTCAAGACCCATCAGTGAGGCAGGGTAGAGATCACCCTCACACCAAGGGATTGCTGATGACCTTCTCTTTCCTTCATCTTCATAAGATCCCTCTAAGTTCCTAGTACTTATCATATTAGCCATCTTAAAAACCATATTGTTTAACATATCAAAAAGACAATATTGACACTATAAGTGATCCTATTTTGCTTTTGTATATGAACAGGCCCTACCCTATGACTGTGTAGAGCAGAATCAATGAATAGTAATGGATATTTTCTTTTCCTGTCACTACAGACTTCTCTAATCATCTTTTATAAGCAGATCTAGTAATATCATCCAGTTTTAAGTGTTATAGCTACATCTGACACCAAGGACTGTGTGTATAAAACAGACCAAGTAGGAATTCCAACAATTTCAGCCACATTGCACGTAGTGTATAAAATATCTTTATATGTATAACAAGGAGCTTAGTACGAAGCAATGGATATGTACATGAAACCATACCATGCTAACATTAATTGTCTAACAGTATTATTTCCTGATTATGGGTGTATGTGTTCTAGTGCAGAAATGGAGCCCAACTAAGTCAAGAGAAAACAAGATTTTTTTCTGTTTTATTTAACAAACACTCACCTTACATCTAGACCAGAGCTGTCCAACTGGAGGCCTGCAAGCTGATGCTCCCTGTATTACTTGGTTGCAGTACAAGCTAGTGTCCCTGGACGACTCCTCTCTCCTCCAGCTTCTACGTCCTGCCCCAGCCCCAGGAGATGGGAGCTGCATGGCATGACACAATGCAGTCTACAGTGCCATGGTAGCCCACAGCCAGGAAGCTGAGGATGAAGCTGGGCCACCCATGCATGTGGTGGGGGGAAAAAAGTAGGAGGGTTTTCAGGGGCATGTGTCCCATGGGGCATATAGGCCCTGAGCACCTTGAAGCTGGGTAGCCCTGGTCTAAAGCAAAAACTTTCTTGAGTGAATTATGGGTTCTAGCACAAAGTCAAATAAACTATGGTCTTGTTACCTTGAAAGTCCATGTTATGTTTTGGAATTAGATCTGTTGGGAAGGCAAAATATCACTCAGGTTGGTAAAAGATGATCACAGGCAGAGATAACAGGGTAACTTTGTTCCCCTTCCTGACAAGCCAGCTGACAAGCTTTCGAAAAGTAGAATCTATGAGGGGATCTTCTTTTGTAGGTTTGTGATCCAAGGTAGATGAAGTATTAACAGATTCAGAATTAATTCAGAAGTCCCAGAGGAGAGCACTCACCTTGTGTTCACATGATAATAAAAGAATATATTGCAAAGTCATGTCATTCAGTATTTCTGAACTGGACAGTACCAAGTAATGGCAAAACATGTTAGGGCAGATAATAATAATTTGCAGATAATACCCCTTAAGATCTCTATTGAACTCTGTCATTAAAAATTCAAGCAATAAGTGAGGCAGATTTTCAAAAGAACTCAGCATGGTTGGTACTGAGGTCTTCTGAAAATCCAGTCATCATCAGCTCACATTAAGAGTTCTTGGTCTCTAAGCACTTTCAAAACATCTGGCCTTTATTTTGGGGAGTAGCTGGAAATTGAGCTCTTATGAAATCAAACCTCCTGTGTACTTAAAAATCTGTCCCACATGCTTCATTCTTAGGAATGCAACTCAAATTTCAGAGAAAAATGGGTAGTTCTACAAAGCAACCAGCAGATGGCAGCAGTATCCACTGGATTTATTTTCAAGGTTATGAAATTATTCTACTTTACATTCAAAACAAACATGGAACATATGTAGATGAGAAATGTAAAACTGTAAATCCTGCAGAGTCTATTAAAACATAATTCTCAATCAGGTATAGTAGGCAAGTATAGCATTTCTGTTTTACTTACCTTGTGATCACTGTGGGTTGTGGGTCACCTTCAGAATGAAGTTAAAAATTGATATACTTTCATATGTCACCACATATGCTTTCTAAGTTAGAAACCAATGATTTATTCCCTTATTTATAGATTCAGTAATCATACACTGCAGACCTCAGAGTGATCTGTGGCTAACAGCGAATAAAACCTTAAAGACATGATTTACAGCAGAAGTATCCAGAAGCCTGTGATACAGGGCTACTGTAGGTGTTTTATTTACGCCAAAAAGTTAGAAAAATGATCTTTCATTTTTTGAGGTGGAAAAGGAGAAGAGGAGGAGAAGGAATGGGACAGACTGACAAAATATTTCTGCAAACTCTCCAAAAGCCAGAAGCTCATGCAAGTCCTACAAAAGCTATTTCAAATCATGGATAATATGCCAAAGCAAGGGTACAAATTCAAAATTAAGGAAGTAGCAAGAAAAAAGTTTTACAATAAAGTTTCTCTACTCAGAGAGGAAATGATATTTAGGCCTTTACATTTTGGTTGCACTTGTTTTCACAGTCTTCATCATGACACTGGGCATTAGTGGCATGTACTGTGTATTTAGTAAAGCAGGAGTGCACTACATTTTATTATTAATAATAAACACTCGGCTTTTATGTAGCTTTGCTTATCCATAGATTTTGAAATGCAAATTATATGTGTATCATCCTTCCCATGATACCAATCAAGTAAATTGAGCAACCCATTTAATTTCACTATTCCTCAAAGTCACATGGTGAATCAAGTGGCAGATCAAGAGTAGAACAAGCTTCAACATCAGCTTCTTATGCCTTTTCTGGCACTCACGGCCTCCCTGCATGATCCCATGCTTAATAATTTGTCAGGAGTAATGTCTTAGATAAACACATGATCATTGTGTTACTAGAGGGGGAAACATAGCCTTCAAGCAGAGAAAGATGCATTGTCTGCCTTTACCAACTGACTAGGGCTTCCTGCTCTCAAGAATAGCAAAAGAGGCTGTAATTTCCCCATGATTTTTGCAGAATTTCCTGCTTGTTAACCAAAGTGTTTTTCCTCCAGCAATGGCCCTGCTGGAGCAAACTATAACCGTGAGAAGGATTCATCTAACTCTGCTCAGTGAAGCAAGTTATATATAACAAGATAAAATGGTTACATTAATTAAGAGTCTTCCTTATTCCTATGAAAATTTTGGTAAGGATTTAACAGCTTAATGCTGTTTCTGCCCTTGCTGAGCATGTGTTTTATACAGAAACAGACACCACAGGATCCTTCTCTATTTAGAAATATCACTGGGCAACAGTGATGGAAGGGGGGACAGCTGCCATTTTTGCATCCCACTAAGTGGACACCCAAGGATGAGGCTCCAATTGCCTACTCCTTGTTACACTACTGGTGAAAAGTGCCACCCAAGGGATACATTAACTCTTCAAGAATGAAATGTATTTTCTCCTTCTCAGAGAGGTTTAATGCAGTCATAATAATAAGATTGAAATGAGTATCTACAGAGAACAGAGCTGGACACATTTGGACAAGTGCACAAAAAGAATGGGTAAATTAATTTATCCACATCTAATTGTTCTACAAATACTGGTGGAAAGTGTCATGTGCAATTTTATTATTTCTTATATCCATATTAAACAAAAATTTAGCAACACATAACCTACATTAGACACACTAGCACAGTTTCTCTCACAATAGGGAGATAAATCAAGTGATGACACAACGTATGCATCACTTTTCTTCAGCCATAAAATATCTTTTGAGGATTAACCACAGTGGTATAACTGAAAGGCTAAAGGGCCTTTTCCTCTCTTTTAGCAAGCTGGTTGACTTCTCCTGGTGATCTGCTCAATGAAACTATTAGAGACTAAGCTCTCCTTGGAATAAAGTCAACCCCACTAGATACAGGAATATGGATACCCTGGCCAGATGAACTGAACAACTACCCCTACTTCTGGAGACCAGATGCCTCCTTCTATTACATCGTCGTCAGCTATTCCTATGGTTTACTGATAGCCTTTGACAGAGTAAACAAGTCACCTCTGCTGAAAGTGAATTAAGTGCAATATAGGTGGCTTTTACATTCCTACAGTATGACTATGCTGGAGTATATGAGATAGGTCTCCGCCATAGTTTCATAGTAGTTTCATAGTAGCTGAGGTCAGGAGGGACCTGAACAGATCATCTAGCCTGACCCCCTACCACAGGCAGAAATGAATGCTGGGTTCACAAGACCCCAGACAGGTGATCATCCAACCTCCTCTTGAATTTGCCCAAGGTAGGGGCAAGGACCACTTCTCTGGGAAGCTGGTTCCAGATTTTGGCCACCCTACTTGTAAAATATTGCCTTCTGATCTCTAATTTAAACCTATCTTCCACCAGCTCATTACCATTGTTCCTCATCACCCCAGGTAGTGCTGGGGAGAAAAGGGCTCTACCTATTTGCTGATGATCTCCCCTGATGAGTTTGTAGGCAGCCACCAGGTTCCCCCTCAGCGTCCTCTTGCCGAGGCTGAACAGGTTCAGGTCCCTCAGCCTCTCCTTGTAGGGCCTGTCCTGCTGCCTTCTCACCAAATGGATGGCCCTCCTCTGAACCCTCTCCAGGATGGCGCCCAGTACTGGATGCAGTACTCCAATGCCTGACCAAAGTTGCACAGAGGGGGAGCATCACCTCTCTGGACCAGCTTGAGATGCACCTTTGGATGCATGGCAAGGTATGGCTGGCCCTGCTGGCTGCGGTCTGGCATTGGCAGCTCATGTTCATCTTGGAGTCAATAATGACTCCAAGACCCCGTTCCACCTCAGTGCTTTCAAGAGGGGAACTCCCCAGCCTGTATGTATGCTGTGGATTCCTTCTCCCAAGGTGCAGCACCCTGCATTTGTCTACGTTGAACCCCATCCTATTCTCATCTGCCCACTTTTGTAGTCTGTCTAAATCTATTTGCAGCCTCTCTCTCCTTTCAAGTATGTCCACCACACCCCACATCTTAGTGTCATCAGCAAACTTGGACTGCATGCTTTCCACTCCCTCATCCAAGTTGCTGATGAAGATGTTAAACAGTGAGGGCCCAAGGACTGAGCCCTGGGGTACCCCACTGCTCACATCTCGCCAGGTTGAATACAACCCGTCCACCACTACTCTCTGGGTACGCCCCATCAGCCAATTTTTTACCCATCCAGCTGTGCAGGCATCAATGCCACAGTCACCTAATTTATTGATGAGGATGGGGTGAGAGACAGTGTCAAAGGTCTTCTTAAAGTCTAGAAAGACTATGTCCACAGCTATACCATCATCCAAGGATTTAGTTACTTGGTCATAAAAGGCAATCAGGTTGGTCAGGCAGGACCTGCCTTTGATGAACCCATACTGATTGCCCCTGAGCCTGATCTCCCCTGCAGGGCCCCCACAGATGTGCTCCTTGATGATTCTCTCCAAGATCTTCCCGAGCACTGAGGTGAGGCTTACAGGCCGATAGTTACTTGGGTGCTCCTTCCTTCCTTTCTTGAAAATTGGGACCACATTAGCCAGTTTCCCATCCCCCAGCACCTGGCCAGATGACCACGAATGCTCATACAGCTGCACCAAGGGCTCCGTGATGACCCCTGCCAGCTCCCTCAACACTCTTGGGTGGAGGGCATCTGGACCTGCAGATTTAAAAATGTCTAGCCCTTCCAAAAGATACCTAACTACATCTGCACTGACTGAAGTCCTGACAGAGCTATCCCTGAGATTGTTCCTACCTCTGGTAGGTGGGA
Organism: Crocodylus porosus; assembly: GCF_001723895.1. Lineage (NCBI taxonomy): Eukaryota > Metazoa > Chordata > Crocodylia > Crocodylidae > Crocodylus > Crocodylus porosus. The sequence goes on from NW_017728906.1 coordinate 22,708,697, forward strand.
TAACCCAGTCCCTGATCAAGAAAACAGAGGCAAAGAAACTGTTAAAAATATCAGCTTTCTTGCCTGGCGTAGCCACAAGATTACCGTTTGCGTCTTGCAGGGGCCCTATATTTGGTGTCCTCCTCTTGCTGCCAATGTACTTAAAAAAGGACTTTTTGTTGTCCTTAATCCTGGATGCTAGCCTGAGTTCCATCTCTACCTTGGCCTTCCTAATAGCCCTCCTACACTCATGGGCCAAGGTGATAGCTCCCCCCTTCCACTGGTTGTACACGCCCCTTTTAGACCTCAGGCATTGCTGAATGCCCTTGCTGAGCCAAGGGGGTTTCTGAGCACTCTTACCCCGCTTACTTCTCTCAGGGACTGTTACCCTTCGGGCCTGGAGGATCGCCCCCTTAGGGTACGACCATCCCTCATGCACTCCCATCTCCTCTACCCCCACTAGTCTCCTAAGCTCATTGAAGTTGGCCCTTCTCAAGTCGAGGGCTTTCACCCTGGTGTGAGCCCTTGATGCCCTGTGTTGGATAGTGAAATCCAGCAGGTGATGATTGCTATTGCCCAGGTGGTCAAGGACCTGCATTCCCCTCACCAGGTCATCCCCTGTGGCCAGGACCAGGTCCAGCAAGGCATTACCCCTAGTGGGGCTGTGCACTTCCTGGACAAGGTGAAGGTCCTATAATACAGCCAGGAACCTACGTTGGCGGTCAGACCTGACTGTCTGCTCCTCCCAGCAAATGTCTGGGTAGTTTAGGTCACCCATGACAATAACATCCCTTGACCTAACCGCCACCATAAGCTGACTGGAGAAGTCCTGGTCCATAGCCTATGCAAATACCACAAAGGTACAAATCAAGCCCAGTATATGAACCACAATATTTTTCTAGATATAGATCAATCCCATTTTTTTTCTTTTTTTACAGTTCCTCTGACTAATATGAACAATGAGCCAACATGATAAATGAACTCTAATAAAAAACCCACTAACTCATACTGAACTCAAAGAGACAGGACATGGGTTTCTGAAAATATAATTCACATCATGTCAGACTTTAAACTAGATTCTACTGGGAGAGAAACAAGTTTGAAAGGTTTTGGCTTAAACAAATAGAAGTCATCCATATTCAACAGTCCCTATAATGCCCTGTAGGAAGAGCAGCTCTACTGCTTTCCTAAGGACCAATGCAGCAACCCTAGCTATCATCATCTGAGGCAGAGACTATGACAGAACCAGCTGGTCACAATCTGGCAAACATAGTCCCTGCCTTTTCACAGAGTTAGCATCATTAGACTTTCACCTTGTACACAGGTCAGAGATCACATTCCCACCTACAAAGACATAACAAATGACATTCTCTTCCTTCCTCCATGTATCATTGAATCTAGATTATGCTCAACTGAGCATGGTTGCTCAAGTGTGCTTTGCCAGGTCCTCAACCCTGAAGCTCAGCAGAAGAGCAACACATTACACCCAGACCCAATTGGTCGAGCAGTTGGAGGTGCCAGACACTTTACTATGGTGGTTTAGTCAGAGATGACCCCAACTTGAACAGGGAGCTGGACCAGATGACCTCATGAATTCCCTACCAGACCTACTTTTCCTATCAGATAAATCCTCTAATAAACCCACCCCTCCCCCACCCCCTCCAACACTTTTTTACTTGCTACCAGGAAATCCTGGTAGCAAATTATTTACCTTCCAAAAAAAGGGCAAGATGTCAGTAAATCAAGTATTTGATGTTTTAGCCTTTGATTAGGAAACATTCAACAGCAATACCCTCTGTTATGCTTTCACTGAGTCTGGCCCCTATTTTTGAAGTATGGGATGTTCTTAGTTAGCCAGTCACCATCTTTTCATTAATCTTTCTTCAAACATGAAACTAAGGAGGAATATAAGCAGAATGAGTGAAAATGAGCAATCCATCAAAACCATAGCTAACTACTTAAGTGCTTGAGACTGTGTAAACACCCATATTTTGGCCAGTAACATTACTCAGCCACCTGAAGTACTGCTACTACTCATGTCCAACAGTAGTACAAAAAGCAAACTAGTACTTCTCACTTGCATACATAAACCTTTTGTGTGTTAGCCAACTGATTTGAGCATTTACCTGGAAAGGACAGAGACCTGGATTAACTCTACCCTTAGCAAGAGGGGGCTCTTCTACATTCCAAAATACAGGTTCTACATTCATAGATTTCATAGACATTAGGGCTGGAAGGGACCTCGGGACATCATCGAGTCCAGCCCCCTGCCCAAAGGGCAGGAAGTCAGCTGGGGTCAT
>NW_017728906.1:22710986-22750160 GCF_001723895.1 Crocodylus porosus
GGCGAGGGAGGGCCCTTGGTGCAGCGAGCCTCTGGGCCCTTGACCACCTTGGTCCATGCCCCTGACTGGGCAGAGCGGGAGGTCCCAGAGTCCTCCTTAGTCCTGGAGGGAGATGGTGCTCTCCCCTGCGGCTCCCGGGGGAGAAGGGCCTGGCAGTAGGAGGCTATCTCCTGCTCACAGTCCCTGATGGGCTGCTCCACCGTCTCCGCGCAACCGTTGCAGCAATAACACCATCAGCCTGGGGGAGGCTCCTGCCGGGCCCTGCCACCCCGGGGAGGCTGGGGCAGCTCCGCCGAGCGGGGCAGGCCCTTCCCGGAGGCCCCCGGGCCTGGGCGCAAGAATGCCCTAAACTGCAAGTTACAGACAAGCACTAGCTTGAAGCTATAGCAGCTGGAGGCTTGTGATGTGTAAGTACTTTTTATGATTTACAGAAACTTTATACAATTATTTACAGTACAGAGGTAATAGCTTGGCTACTGCCCTTGCAAGGGTCTTATGTTCTCTGACCTGGAAGGTCCTGATGACCTTACCCAGATTTTCCCAGGAGGTACCACACTGCTTGGAAAACTGCCTGTCCAGGATGACTTACTGTATGCCACCTACCCAACCTGTTGAAGCTAGAAAAGATTTACAAAATTGATAGGTCCAGAAGGAAAACAAGCAAGAAGGGCATTGATTAAATCACTTTTCCTTGGAAGGCCAAGGCCAAGGCCCTGAATTTTGGTCACTTTTTCCAAAGCTATTTTATTCATTTTATCTAATGGCCCTTAATGCAAAATGCATGAGCAGTTCCTGGAACAAGGACCAATAACTCAGGATATCTGATCTCTCTCTCCTCTTTTCCATTTCTTGTTGGCTATACTTTATCTCCCCATCAGCACACTAAGTGCTGAGAGTCTCAATCCTAGACACCTACCTTCCCTGCTTAAAATATAGGAAATTTAGGTTATCCTCAATTCTGCCTTGTGAATTCCACATCTAAAGCTGGGCACCTAACTTTCAGCTTTGGAAACGCTCAGCATTTCTGCCTCTAAGTCCTTGCTCAATATTGTACAGGAAGATGATAGCATAGCAAATTCACTTTCTTACCAGCATGTCCATTTGTTGACTATATTTAACATTTTATTTACACAGTTTATCCTGTCACAGAGACAGTACATGTCACTAATTAATGGGCTTCATGGTAAGTGGGAAAAATGCATCCATGGGTAACTTACAATTTTGCTGCCTAAAAAGGTGGTGCCTCCACATCTCTACTGTTGATTATAGTGCACCTGTTTGGCTTGCCAGATTAAAATATCAGCATACACTGAATTTTCAAATGCCATAATGAAGCCATAATCAGTCTAATTCCCTCTCCACTCCCTCCAAAAATAAAATTACTTGCAAAATAATTACAGAGATTTTTCCTCCCCAGCATTTTGGGACATATAATACAATTTTAATTTTATTTTTGGAAAGGTAATATCTACTTGATATGTCTGGAAAAATTCAAACTATTTAATATAAAAATAACTGGATTTTCAGAGTTTTCCCTTCCCCTCTTCTTGCACTTGCCAAATGCTAATTTATGTTCTCTTATGGAAACCCAGTATAATAATGGGGCTATTAGCACTTCAAGCCAAACACTGGATGGAAGTTTTTTAAAAACTGCACTTCATAAACTGATCTATCATTTTACTTACTTTTTATGTTGGCTGTTCTTTTCTATTTAGGTTTAAGATTTCAGTTTCATTTATGTATGATACTCTTCTAAATACATGAATGCAGCATGCCTCTAACTAAAGTTCTAGCACGTAATTTTTGTTTCTATTCTATAATGGGTGTTTAGAAAGCAATGAGCTGGCAAAGTGAACGTGACGACTGAAAAAAAATACCCATGAAACACCCTCCCCACACTTAACCTGCACTTAATACAAAGTCCGTTCTTAAGTAATATAAGAGGTAATAAGATAAGCCCACTGCAACAGGTTAGGAGAAAAAAGGCATATTCACATCTGTCAATGCTGCCAAGCAATTGCAGTAATAATCAAGTGTCTCAGTCCCTTGCTAGGAATGCTACTTGCTCTTTGAAAACCACTTTGAAGAAAATCCACACATCATTCTGTTTTTCTGAATTCTAGAATGAAAACTAGATGCCCACTGTCACACAGCTATATTGATTATGAGTGAAAATGTGATCATTTTGCATTAACTTGCCCCACAGCACTGGAGTTCCATCAAAGCAGCAGAAGGAAATTAATGCTTTCATATAGTGCCTAAGAAAATATGAGATGTTGTTCACTTTGCCCTCTAGACAAAGAGGTATATGCCAATAGCTGAAAGGTAATAGCTTTCAGAGCAGAACATGAACTCTAGACTTTTATTAAAATCATTATTTAATGTGCAAAAAATAATGAAGCTTCAGCCTTGGCATTTAAAACAGCAATTTGTAGTCATTATATCTTAGATTATGAAGCTTATTTTCGAAAAAGCTAGTCTTTCGCAAATTAAAAATTCATCGTTAATGCTCATGGATTATGTACCACTTAAAATGATGCCATTTTGTACAGATTTATTCCAACTAAAAGGGGAGTCAATGGAGTGACATACATAAAAAGCCCATGTTTTTCACTGCTTTCTCTTTAGATCTCTCTGCTCTTTCTACTGTTTTTAAAATGTCAGTCAAAAGCTATGTGATATTTCAGATATTTCCCTACCCTACTGATATTAAGGATCCTAATTCTCTTATTTGCCAGGATCCTTACCCCCACTGAACTTCACGGAGATAGCCTGGAATAGCCTAGAGGGCTACCCTGATCTTAAATACCGGTTTTTCTCTCCTTTTGGAATAATATTAGGGTGGCAATGAACACAATGATAGCTAGAAAGTGAATTTTGATGGACAGAGTTAAGCCTAGATTGACAGATTCTTCTAATATAGGTAAACATTACCTACAGCAATTGTATAGAGGAAAAGTGCTTCCTTCCTGAGCAAATTTTTTTGTTGTTCAATAACTAATTATAAGAATGGCTCAGAGTGGGATTGTTATCCATGCTTAATTTTTATAACATTTGCTACTGTATTCTTTCTCTCTCTATCCTTATCCATCTGAAATACTATTCAAAGTTTACTAAAAGCTTAACAAAATGGTTATTTTTAACAGTGTAGCAAACTCCAGCCCTACCACTACCTCCAGCAAACACTTTTAGAAAACTGCTAGAGCTGTGATTTAATCTAATTGAAAAGTAATGCATTGGCTCTCTGTCTTTTAGTAATTTCTGTAAGAGCAATGTCTACATACAATGCCTCCACTGTACAGGCAGGTAAAACCTTGTAACCTATGGCCCCAATCCGGCCCATAATTGGGCACGCATCAATTTTACTAGCTCGAGTAGACGCATCTATTTCAAACCTACTCCCCCCTCTTTACACACTCTCAGGCCATGGGCGAGGGTTAATTTCTAGCAGTGAGAATTGCTCTGAAATAGCCCAGGAGCTGAAGTGTTCATATACTCCAGTCCCGTGGCTGAAATGCTATGCAGGGGGCACACACGGGAGCCCACTACTTGACAGCCTGTCTTCTCCCCTACCTGGGAAGGAGGCAGGCTGGCGATAGGCATCAAACTGACTTTTAAATCACCACATGGGCAGCCCAGCTTCCAGAGCCCCAATTTCAGGAGCCTTGTCACTGTGGTAGAGCAGGCTCCCAGTCCTGCCCTCTTCTCCCCACAATTCCTCCCAGTCTGTCTAAACGATTGAGACAGGCAGCACATGGGATTCATTCTGCTGCAGACTTCCCCATCTTGGGGACCTTGCCTCTGCGGTGCAGCTGTGACCTGCAGTGGTAATGCTCCTAAAGCCTTGGGATTGTTGCAGCCACAATGCAGCTGCCTGCTCCCCCCCACTCCTCCAGGCTCATCAGAGAATGGCTAGGAGCCGTGTTCCCTGGTGACAGCTAGGACAGGCTGTGGGAGGGCTTCCACTGCAGGGAAATGCAGATCCCTGCTAATCAGCGGATTAGTAGGACGGCAAGGGAATTTCCCCTGCAGTCTATGCACTGGGCTCCCAGACGGGTCCCTCCTGGGTCTGCTATCAGAGTCAGTGTTCCCTTGGAGAGCAGAGGACTGTGGCATATCAACTGTCCTCCACACCCAAATGAAACGTAAAGCTATGGAAGTAAAAATCAGAAGGAGAGAGATCTTTCTGGTAATAATCAATCTAACCTTCTTGTGGAAGATCCAGCTTTCAGTCGATCCACAAGAAATCGTTTGATTGGCTGTGGCCTCTCTTTTTATACCAGGAGAAACAACTATATTCTAATCTGTACAGTGAAAATATTGTGATTATTTTGTGCAACATAATTTTTTTTTTTTTTGGTAGAGAAAACTCTCCCCCCAATCCTTTTCCCTCACCTACCTTATATTGCTTCTCATTTTATGCATTCATTTTATGTGAATGCACACATTTCTCACTATAACATTTACATATGTTGGGCTAAATTCATGCAAAATGGGAGAAGCAACAGAGAAGTTCCACTCTGCAAGCCTGAAATGTGCAACCATAAAGGGTATTCACCACTACTGAAAAAAAGCAGCATTTGGGTTAGGGCAGCTTTATGTTGCAGTTAGAGTTAACCCTTCAATGGGATATCTTGATGCAGTGTATCCGTCTGTTCTATTGCATACCACTCATTGCCCCATGGCTCTCCAGAAAATGGAATTTGCACATTCACTTACAGTTGTCAGAATAAACTACCAGTTCCATCATTCCAGTATATGAAAAGTGCATTCTTTGAAAAGGAAAAGTTGTTAAACAGATATTCACTCAGACTAAAATTGTAAGTCATATCTCTGCAGTAAATACATTTCATTTCCTTAATGCACATAGCTTTAATGATATATATAGATATATATCTATATCTATATATATATATAAAATTAGAAATAGAAGCTCACAGCAATAATATATGTATTTGCTGTGAGTTTCTATTTCACCCTTAAATAGCAGGCTGACTACTGAATTCATCTTTTAAACCTCTCTTTTCACTATGTGCATATTTATTGTGGTTACTAGACTGGAAAGTGTAAAAAGCACTAATGGAGTTAATCAGAATCCCACAAACAAACAGAATTATTTAAAAACCCAAAGAAAAAAAAACAGCATAATGGTCACACAATATAACAATATAGTGTAAGCTAAACAGGGAGTTTGTTATTTGCAGTACATCATTCCTTCTCCACTGTGCTCACCATTTCTCCAAAAGCCCGGAAAACGTTCAAAATGATTATATATTCAAGAAAGCTGTATTTGCTGAAAGAAAGACAAATACCTCTTTAGTTTGAAACTCAATTTGTGGTTGAATGATTAATGTCATCTAGGTCTTGCAATTACATAAGTTTGGATGTCACCCAGGAGATTCAGATCATCACACCAATAGAAGTGCATATATTCCTTTTAAATTCAGTGCACAATAGGACACTGTGCACTCACGTGCCTGCAGGTGGAGTACAGGCTCCCCTTATAGTTATAGTCTAGTATCCACTGTAGTTGGGCTCTGGTCATTGTGACTGACATTTAAAACACTGTTTCCATAGTAAAAGAAGTCCATATTAGAGCTATATAATCTTTTTCTTTTGCTGTCTTTCTCCCAGTTGTTATTATGCATTGCTGTTCAATATATTCAGTTAGTTTTCAAAACAGAAAGAAAATAACAGTTTTTCAAAAGCTAAAAATTCTGCACGCATCTACTACATGTGTCACATCAGGTAACTGTGATCACAGTTGCTTTGAATTAAATTTCAGGTATAACCTCATTCTGTCTTTTCTTGTTGATATTCCTGTATTTAATTCTAATCAGGAGTGGGAAAGATGTTAATATTATTCAAGGTTTAATTTTGTGGTTACCAATCTGAAAAGGTAATATTAACTTCCAATATGTGATTTTATCTTCTTCACAATGAAAGCTCTCACTTCATTAGATTCCAAGACAATCTGAAGACTTATCTCACTCCATTGTTTCATCAGTAGATTCAAGATCATTCCAGACAAAACACTTGCATCTCCTGCTGTCATTCATGCAGTCCTAGAGACACCATGTGAACCCATAAATGCTACTACCAGTGAAGGGTTATAATGGATTTAGTAGGGAGACCCATAATAGCATTCTCAAAACATTCCCCCTGCCACCTTTATTTTATTCATTCTCACGCTCCTTTCCAAGGCATACCAGGATTCCTTGAAGTCACTGATGCTTCGAATAACCTTTATATACGTGTAGTATGGATTTTAATGGAGCATGTGGCATGTCTTGGAACAGATAAAATTACAGGTAAGGAAATTAAATTTTGCTTAAAAAGTTGTTGTGTTCCTCTTATCATATCACCCTTTTCAACCTAGGGTTTCAGGCACTGGCTCAATGCTACCAGCGACTGAAGCAGGACCTAGTATCTTTTTCTGAAACTTAATGGCCAGCACTCAAATACACTTTGAAAGAGTTGAGATCACTGGACATAAAGAAGCAATGCCTTTTTTGAAGTAAGATGGTCTTTCTTGCTCCTGAAAAAAAATCAAGATGCAGTCATAACTGTAGTTTGCCAGCCTTGGCATAACCTGGAAGCCTGAGAATTTTACTTACTTGGCCTGGTTTTTCCTCTCTTCCCTTTCCTTGTGCAGGGTGAAGAGAAAATCAAACCAAGATTAAGAAAAGATAATTCTGATAACCCACTAGGACTTTCCCTTGCCCTTTCAAACTACCACATTTACCTGAATCCAAGATGACCCTGAATATAAGATGTCTCCCAATAATTAGATTCTATACATGGAAAATTGATACATTTATTATAATTTTTTATGTATATAATCTAACTTTTTGAAAGACCACCTTAAATTCCCCCCCTCCCCAACCACTGCAATGGCAAAAGCAGTGCAGGTGGTCAGGAGGCAGGCAGTGGGAGGATGGGGAAGACAGTGGGGGGCAGGTGGTGGGGGCCTGGAGCAGCTTGCCCCCTCTGTCTGCCCCCTTATGCTTTCCCACTACAGCCTTGAGCCCTCTGCCACCTCTTCCCCCCATTCCCCTGCAGCCTCTGCCCCTATACCAACTTCCCCCTGCTAAACCCTTGCTCCAGCACCAGTGGGCTCTGTTCCCACTCCAGCCTGGAGCAGAGTATAGCCAGAATTACATTTTGCTGAAATATTGCAGATTCTATAATTGAATCAGAAATCTTCTGTAGAAATGCATGAGTGTTAATAGTTTTCCTGGAGAAGAATATTTGAGGGAGTCTAGTGCTTAGGGCAGGGGCAGGCAAAGTCCAGCCCACAGGCTAGATTGGGTCCAAGGTGGACTCCACTTCCCAGCACCCCTACCCGTGTTGCTGCAGCTGGTTTCCACAAAGACCGCAGAAGCGGCAGAGCTGTGACAGCACAGAGCCAGGGTTTCCATGGGGACAGCGTGGTCTGGAACTGGGTCTGGAGTTGGGGCAGAGCTTCACTGCCACAAGATTGCAGCCTCAGCCCTGCAGCAGCTCCCTACCATACCACTCACCCTGCCACTGCTGCTGGGACTGGACTTATGGAAACACTGCTCCGCCACTTTTCTCACCCCTGGCTTGGGGCACACTCTAGAATGTGGGAAAGACAAGTTCCAATCCCCTTTCACCAGGGTCTCCCCTTCTGTGAGCACTAAGTTCACAAACCAGCCCTAAAACCCCAATCCTGGAGAGCACGACCTTCAGACCAGCCACAACAGTGATAGGAAATAAAAGCAATGCAGGCAAAGCAAGCAAGATGATTAAAACATACAGTACCCAAATTCCCCAGTGCCCAGAATATACACAAGGCAAGCAGTGCATCCAGCCAGTACTTAAATGCCACCTTGAGGTTTTTTGCTTGAATGTCGGATGCCAGCAACCTCAGAGGTTGGGAGGCAATGCCAGCTCATTGTTCTGAAAACTCCTCCTTTTGTATTCTTTCTCCTTTGATGACTCTTCATCTCTGGGAATTGTTGACTGGTCTTCCTGGGGTTGTCATACTGTCCACGTTCTGTTTTGTCAGCCAAAATCCTATCTTCATAAACCTATCATGTGCATACACCTTAATTTGGCTATTTCATTCCAAACTGGAAATCCCAAGGGTTTTTGCAAGTGGGCACTGTAGCCCTGGAGCCAGGCATCTCTCTATGAAAATAAAGTTTTTAATTTCCCAGGATGTTTATGTCCATTGACCTCAGATAAGCTGTCTGCCTTGCAGGCTGTGAAACTATAAAACAAGCAGGCTTTTAGAAATCAATTAACCCTTGCTGTTGCTCTGGACCTTTGTTCTAATGCAATATCTACTTTACCTACAAGCCAATTCCTAAAAGCAAACCTCTAAATATCATTTTCTAGCCATCACCTTCTTCCCTCTTAATTCTACTACTTCCTCAGCAATTCCTAGTGTCTGTGAGTAGAATAAATACCACCTGTGAAGAGCTGGCCAAAAAAAAAAACCACCCACTTGAAATCCTTTCGTTTGCACAATTCCTTCAAAATAGGATTGCCACTTTTGTATAAAAGTCCATTTTTATCACTTGCTACCCCAACCAATAAGTTCCTAATCTATCATATTTCTTTGCCAGTTTTGCAATTGGATAGTTGAGTGGAGTCTTTTCCCCCCCATTAGCCTTGAATGGCATTGTAACATTCATATCCCCCTTTGTCAGTGGTCTCCAACATTTTTAGGTCAGGGATCACTTTTGGAATTTTAAAGGAACTGAATATCTACCCACTCAGCTGGTAAGTCCGTGGGGAAGGGAGGAGGTAGGGATAAGGGCTGGGAGGAAGGGGAGGGAGGAGAGAGCAGATCAAGGTCCAGCCCTAGCCCCACTCCCTCCCTCACCACTGGGGCCTCTATCCGCCCCCTCCCAATGGTGGTGATGGAGAGGCAAGCCCTACACAACCAGGGTGATGCAGAGGACGGAGCTGCAAGTGGCTCATCCAGGGGGGTAGCACACAGCCCAGGAGGGCACAGCGGGGGCGCATACCCAAGGCTGTTCCCTGGGCTGCACTCAGCCCGGGAAGCTACAGCAGTGCTGCTGAGAGTAGGGGCCGTGGGGGTAGCCCTGCCCTAAGCCCTGCTCCAAGTGCAACTGCCAAGCACAGCATGAGCCAGGCCCAGGAGGAACAGCCTGGCACAGCCTTCTAGCCTCAGCCCTCTCTTCCCCAAGCCCACCAGTTCTGCTCCCAACCTCCACCCCAAGCCCAGCAGTTCAGTTAGTAAGGGACATGAATTCATCCAGTGACAACATCAATAAAAAAGAATCAACGCCAAAAAAAAAAAAAAAAAACCCTTAGATTGGATACCTAAGAGTGGATGAAATTCAAACCTCGATCGCCACATTGACTGCTTCAGAGAAAGAATGGATGATGAAATACTCAACAACAAACACCAGTATATCAACCTCTCCCTCTCAGGAAGAAGGGCCATAGAATCTCTAAAACCCAAACACCAAATAGTAATAAAACCAGCGGATAAGGGAAGAACTCTAATGATCCTTAACCATAAAGACTACATAAAAGAAGCCAACAGACAACTCTGACCCTACCTACTATAAAAATCTAGAGGAAGATCCTACTCCCCTTTTCTCCTCAAAACATAAAAGCACCATCACATCATTTCCATCGGAACTACAAGAAAAACTTCAAACCCTGATCCCTCCACTACCCAATCCAGGGTCTTTTTACCTGCACCCTAAAATTCACAAACAAGGAAACCCCGGCAGACCTATCATTTCAAACCATGGAAACCTAATGAAAGAAATATCAGGTTTCATCGAATCCATCTTAAAACCGCTCATCACCCAAAGACATAGTTTTATCCAAGACGGAACTGATTTCCTGTGAAAACTGAAAAACATAGACCGCTTTCCCAGCAATACCCTCCTAACCAGCAGGGATGTCACTAGCCTATGCACCAACATCCTACACCAGGACAGCATACAAGCCTGCCTTAAATATTTACAAGAATGAAATTACAACTCAGAATACAGACTTTCATGACATCACTGAACTCATATACCTCATCTTCACAGCACAGTAAAATTCAAACCACCATATATAAGAAAGCCACGGACCAACATACATAGCTACACAAAACCAGCAATTACACCAAGAAAGCTGTAATATACAGCCAAGCTCTCTGATACCACTGATTTTTCAGCAAGGAGAATACCTGTGACCACCACCTCACTAATGTCAAAAGAGCCTTCAGCCAACAAGGACACTCCTCCAGAAAGACAGATACCACTTTTAAAAGCGCCACCCAGATACCACGTGAAGATTTGCTGCAGTACACAAAGAAACCCCCCACAAATCGCAGACCACTAGTTAAACAATTGCAACCCAGACTAGAAGATCCCTCTCTCAGAGATCTTTCCAGAACCACTCATCTTAGCTTTCAAACAAGCATGGAACCTCACTAACCTCATCACCAAAAGCAAACTCCCTAGGACCCAAACCATACCAAATGGATCCAGACCATGCCAGGACAAGAAATGCAAAACCTGCCAACACATCTCCGCCACCCCCACAATAACTACACCCCACAACAGAACCATCATCATTCCTAGATCTTATACCTGCACCTCCAGAAATGTTATACATCTCACCCAGTGGTGTACCAAATGCCCTGATGGAAAATATGTAGGAGAAACCAAACAAAAACTGCTCACCAGAATGAATGCACACCAAAAATACCAAACTCCCTGTGGGGGCACATTTCTCACAGGACAGTCACTCCCTTTCCAATCTCCTTCAAAGGGAACTTACAACACACCTTCTGTAGACAAGCCGACGAACTTCACTTCATAAATCTAACAGATACAAAAAAAGCATGGACTCAGTATAGACATTGGTTTTATGACACATTACAACCTGACTGACATCTGATTCACCATGTCCCTGCCTGACCTGACCTCTTACATTCTTCTTTCCCACACCTTTTCTCCCCTCCCCTACTTTTCAGTCCTTTGTCTCCCTGATTTCCTACTATCTCCTTCTTCACTGAGAGCCTCTTTCTTACTTTGTATTATTACCACTGTAGTGTTTCCCTTTGGCCACACTTTTTCCCCCTCCCTCCCCTGCTTTAGCTTTTGTTTTTCTTTTTTTTATCTATTTATATTTTCACTACATCCTCTCACACTTAGAGCTTCTCTCACTCCTGTTTTCCTGATCTCCAGCTATTTCCTTTTTCACTGAGAACCTCTTTTCTACCTTGTATTCTATCACTGTAATGTCTCCCTTTGGCTTTTAATTCCCCTGCTTCCCCCCAACCCCATACCTCTCTGCTTTATCTTTTGTCTTTCTAATTTCTACCTATTTACATTCTCACTGACATCTTACCACACTTCTAGCTTCTCTCATTTCTTGGAGTCTCAGAACAGCAGAGACTCCCCATGCCTGAAGAAGAGTGACTGTGCCTGAAAACTTTCTGAGAACTTTTTCCAACTATTCAGTTGGTCTAATAAAAGATATTATATCTACTCAAAAAACCTTGCCTGCTAAATAGAGGGAAATAATCACTTCCCTCAATATTCTAGCAACACTCCTAGTAATGCAGAATAGTATGCTGGTAGCCTACTTCACAACACTGTTGACTCATATTCAGCTGATTGTCCAATGTAACCTCCAGGTCCTTTTCTGCAGAGAAGCTGCTTAGCCAGCCAGTCCCTAGCCTCAACCGATGCATGCATTGTTCCGTCTTAAGTGCAGGGCATTACACTTATCCTTGCAGAACTTCCTGAGATTTCTTTTGGTCCAATCCTCCAATTTGTTGAGGTCTCTCTGGATCTTAGACCTACCCTCCAGTGTATCTACTACTCCCCCTTGTTTGGTGTCATCTGCAGACTTTCTGAGGGTACACTCCATCCCATCTTCCAAGTCACTGATGAAAATGTTGAACAAAACGAGCCTCAGGACTGACCCCTGGGTCATTTCCCTTGATACTAATTGCCAATTAGACATCAAGCCATTGAGTACTACCCTCTAAGCCAGCCAGTTTTCTATCCACCGTATAGTCCATTCATCCAGCCTGTACTTCCTTAGCTTGCGTGCAAGAATGTTGTGGAAGACCATATCAAAAGCCTTGCTAAAGTCAAGATATAATCACATCCACTGCTCTTTCCACATCCACAGATGGCATATCAGGCTTGCCCTTGGTGAATCCATGATTTTGCCAGGGACTGAAGTGAGGCTGACAGGTCTGTAGTTTCCTGGACCCTCCTTCCCTTTCTTAAAGATGAGCACTATATTTCACCTTTTTCAATCATCTGGGATGCCCCCCAATCACCACAAGCTTTCAAAAATAATGGCCAGCAACTCTGTAATCACATGAGCCAACTTCCTCAGCACCCTTGGGTGCAACCTTTCCAGCCCCATAAGCTTGTATATGTCCAGCTTTTCTAAAGAGTCCCTAACCTGTTTTCACTATGACTTGTTGCTCATCTTCTCAAACTAGGCTGCCAGGTGCAGTAGACCTTTCCTGTGAAGATTGAGGTGAAAAAGCCATTGAGTACTTCTGCCTTGTCTGCATCTTCTGTCAGTAGGTTGTTTCCCCCATTCAGTAAGGGATCCACACTTTCCCTGATCTTTGTCTTGTTAATGACATACTCGTAGAAGTCTGCCACCACAGAGAACATTAGGGCACATTAATGAACATGTAGACACATCCACTGTGGAGTATTTACACACACAATTCTCTTGCAGGAATACAAACATACAGTAGCATATTTCAAATCCTCAACATTATTGTTTAAAATAAGATTAAAATACCATTATAAACCTTTTTCAGTTATTTCAAAACTATTTCATTTAAGACTGCAGCTTTTCCTGCCTCCCCTAACACAGAAAAAAGTAACTTCTCACAGTTTTATAATTAGGCCCTGGTTCCTAACATAAAATGTTCACTACAGAGGTGGTCCTGATTCAATCTGTTGGACAGTAGAATAAAGGTGCCATTAATAGAGTAGTGAATATGGGGAATAGTGAATACATGGCCTCACTTTTACCTCTGCATATTTAAGTGAAATGTGATCTTCAGTGGACTAGCCTTTTCACCCAGGGTAAGATCTGCAGCTAATTTTGACATATTTGCCTTGCAAAGGTTCCATAGCATGCCTCTTCTCCATAAATATGGGATTCACTTCAAAAAACAACTTCTGACAACAAAAAATGAGCAGTTATTCTGAAGAGTACCAAGAAATTTATGAAGGAAAAAAAACAAATCAGAATCATTCCAATATAACACATCCTTGAAACAGATGCAACTACATTACCAGGACATTGCAATCAGGCTAAAGGCACCTGATCTCAAAGAGGGGTTAACATAACCTGTTCCTGTCAATCCTCTGGTGATTAACAAAACACAACTACAGCAATTTCTTTATCTACCCAAGCCAGAAATCAAGCTGCCTAGTACTAATGAAACCTAAGACAGGTTATCTAGCCTCAAGAGCTTGTAACTGTATTTCCAATATAGTACAATACAGTAAAACAAAGATGTAAACAGCTTGATAACTGGCACCCTACCCTCCTGAGAGCACAAAACTGAATCATTACCAGAAGCAGTCTCAGTACTTACTATATTCACCATCTTGACAGAAGGTTAGATGGAATTTTAATTTGTGACCACTTGCAAAGAAAGCATGGCACTTACCATTGCTTCATTCAGTTCCTGTAGTGCATGCCAAACACCCCAAGCTAGAAAGTACATTGCCATCTGCAGCTTTCCCAGAACAACCAGAACCTCAATAAGCAACATTAGAAATAATATATATATTCTCCCTCATGACACTGTTCTGCTAACACAGAGGCAGGTACTTCCTTTAGATTCAAGCACTCTGATCTGGTAAAACATGAAAATTAGTCAAACTGAGAAATACTCAAGTCCTGCACAAAGTGAAGACAGCTAAAATTAATTTGGATGCCAACATATATTTTTTCAGCAGTTCTTCCAATTCAGAAGTCTTCTATTACAGAAGCCCCCCATTTCTTCCCCCTGGTAAAAAATGCTACTAAGAAGTTGAGTTGCCAAAGTCCTAGCAACCCCACAATATAGTCAGCTGCGCAATCTTCTTCATGGTGTTCTGAAAACACATCTGCTGTCTCAAAGGACAAGCTATAAGGAAAATTCCTTTACCCTGGGACGACAAGTGCATACCAAATCCAAATCTAGAAGTAGTAAATGGCTGGTCCACGATAAGGTTTCAATCTCTACCCTGTCTTAAATCAACACACAAAGAGCCAGGCCCACTGATTCAAGTAGCTGTGAGATCCCAGGCTGATTCACAAGTCTACATGTTATTCACTAAAAACATAAATGGAACATTCCTCAAGAAATTCCTCCAAGACAGTATACTGCAACTGCATGACAATAAATATGGGTGGCAAATGAAAATTTACAGTCAAAGAGAAACAGAGAAATCATAAGCAAAGCTGTATACTTGCAACTCTCAGAAAACGCAGTCCAATATCAGGCCCTTTCTCTGAGGCAAAAATTGTATTTTAAGATCATGGGTTGGGTAGTCTCTTCCTGTGTGTATGTAAAATATCTGACACATTGGGGACTTTGTGCAGCTGGAACAGCTGGGCACTGCCTAATCATCTTTTATAGTAGTAGTTTTATAGTATAGTAGTAGTTATATAGTAGTTCCCCTCCACCCCCAAATTTACCATTATTGCTTAATTTTTTATCTATATCTCTCTTTGTTATATTTAACTAAAATCATAGATAGCACCATTTGATTTTGAAAAAGAACAGTAACAATGATCATTCTGCTGTTTATGTTTTCCCCACTGCCACTCGTTTAGAGGGGTTTGGAAAACTTTCCCTATAAAATGCAAACTTATTCATCAGCATTTACGATAAATCTAAGAAAGCTAATGGCAGAGTTAGCACTGTAGCAAACAGGTGTAGGCTGGAGTTGACAAGAGAAATATTGGCTATTCTGATGTCTGGAAATGCATTCAATAATCTGCCTTGATGATTAATATATCCCTCATGTAAGGGCTTGCATAAAAGACCAAGCAACAGCTGTAATTTACCGAAGCAGGTAGGACAGCTCAGCAGTTGAAGCCATCCAAGTTGTAAAATGACAATGTATTAGTGGTTCCCATCCATTTAATTACAGTTTAAACTTTCCAATCTGACACAGTAATAAATTGAAAACTGCTGCATTACAGGCAATTTTTTTTCTTCAAGACAGCTGTGGTACATTGTATATAGTGGACCTTTTCCATCTCAACCTTTCTTTCTAGATACTGTCCATGTAACAGGATGTTTCATTTTAATGAAAAATACATTAGTGCACTAAGATAAGGTCATCAGTTGTTAAGTATAATGCAGTTTCTATAATAAAATTGATAGTATAGCCTGCATAAAAGACTTTATGTGGGTTAAATACTTTTAATTACTCCTTAAATTTTGTTCAACTGAAAGTATAAATGGAATATTCCCTGAAAAAAAATGTACACACTGTAAAATATCTTTATGGTCCTTTACAATTTGGCCTTCTGTATGTTAGACAAGACTATATTAAATGGCCAGCAGCATTAGCATCTTCAAAAGCCTCTTGGGAGGAAAAAAGACAAAACCCCACAAGCTATGCAGTCCTTCCATCATGTTTCAAGTTCTCATTCAATGTTCTTATGGCACTTAGGTCCATTATACGAATCATGCATTTGGCCTGCACTGGAAGAATGAAATTTGCTTAACACATTAATTCTTCCCATTCAAGAATCATGGACTTTGATAGTCTGGGAGTCTAAAAAAGGAAGCCAAGTGTCTACTTCCATGTATAAAGGAAGAGTTCCTGCTTACAACCACTTAGCAAGCAAGAATGTTAGGCATTTGGGAGTGGGTTGACACCAAGTATAGGAAAAGAGTTAAGGAGCATGCCATGATGCTGTCTTCAGCCAATGACAACCCATAAGTGTTACAAAATCACATTTACAGATCAGTCATATTCCAGAGCTACATACAAATTTAACTTAAATTCACCAAATATTTTCTGCTGCAAAAGTATGTTGGGGACTAGATTTATGGTGGATAATATTCAAGAATACCTTTTTCAGCCCACAGCACAGTTGTTTGGGCACTTACTCAAGATAGGAAACCCAGGTTTGATTTTTTCTCTGCTTAAGGAATTCAAGGTAAGATCTGCTGTCTCCCAAGAAATGACCTAACCACCATAACGTAGGTTATTCTGGAGGTGAAGAAGAATGTCTTTAAATCTCAGCTTTTATAGAAAAGATTAGAAAGCAGGTTTCCCATTTCTTGAGACTTTCTAATTAAATTGGGACATATTAACAAAGGGTTTTTTTTTCCTCTTTTTGTATAAGAAGGAAAATATTTTTCATTAGGAAGAGAAGGTTGAAATATTTATTTATTATGGTACTATACTTATTTAAGTATTCTATTACAGAAGTTATTTTATGACAATATTCTGTTTATGAAGAGAGTCCAAGCAAGCCTACATCTATGAAACCTATATAACATATAGGTCAACAATAAAGAAATCATTTTTATTTGAGAAAGTCACTGGGAATGCTATTTTGCCCAAGCTGAACAAATATTAAAGCATCTTGAAGTTCTTTCTAATAACATAATCCCTTTTTTTCAAAGTTAAGAAATCATCACCCTAATCATGTAACTCCAGTTCTACCTAGATAAAGACAATCACCTCTATTACATACGGGGTACAACAGGGAAAGCAATCTATCAAGGCTAGGATGCAAATAACGCTTGATAATTTTTGAAGTCAGACAACCAATTCTCTGGGACTTGGTCATCGAGCTCCTTTGAAAATCCCTTCCAATTTATTTAGGGTAATCCAAGGGTATGTATGTGCACATGTAAGGGAAAGAAATAGAAATAGAATGAAATTAAATAAGTGAACACTTTGGCTGTATATTCTATGAGAATCTATTAATCAAATCCTTTAAATGAAAAAATGGTCTTCTAAGACCAGCCTTCTAAAATTCCTGATTATATAGGATAAAAGAAGAACAGAACAGCATAGGAACAATCCTGCACAGAGGATGAATATGGGGGAGAAATATTGATTATGCTCCTTCAGCTTCTAATTCATCTGAGATGTAGTTACGTATTTTAGTCTGAAATCAGAGTGAGGGCAACATAGAGGTGCACCTGATAGACAAACTGAATCAGAGCAGCATAAGTTTGGGGTTTTTTATGGGCCATACCTGTCACAGGCCAGCTAGGCACTGTGAGTATATCAATTTAGTTGCAGACTGACTGAGCCCTGCAGCTTTATTAGCCACTGGGCTTTTTGGTTCAGGATCGAGAAGGTGATGTTGGAAAGGAAAGAAATGACAAGTTTCACTTACAAAAAGGAATGAATTTTACTTACAACAATAAAAGATATAGTTTGCATATATAATAGTTAATAAAAGGTTAAGCTAATAAGCAGACAACATAACAATACAGATTAAAATTGACAATGATAATAAAACAGATAAAGAAATTAACCAAGAGTTCCCACTTGATTATTAACTTATCGGTAGTCCCTCAGTTAAAGATGCATGGCAAGTTGAATGAGTGAAGTCAGACATCTCTGAACTGGGCTGCCCGAAGAATACCAGTGGAAGGCCCTCAGTCAGGATCTGGTCTCACTCTCACAGGGAGTAAGAGATATCTATGGGGTATGGGACAGCAATGACCCTCTGTTCCGTCCTTCCCAAGGGTTACTATGACGTGTGTGTTCTTTTATATTCTAATTATGCTAATTTTTTAGTTATATAGCTACTTTATAGCTGTTATCCTATGGGGTTAAAAGGTGTTAGAAATTATTATAATAAGTTACTGCCCAAGCTTGGGTTTATCTAATAAGCAAATTTGCAACACAACATCTTCAGGTTTAAAATTAACATTACTCCACCCAAATCCAGCCCCTTCAAAACTCTCTGACTATGCTTTTTTAAGATGTCCTTTCTTGAAATGTACAAGCTGGGCAATTAGATCCAGTTTTTATCATCATCAAGCCTAAATTCTGAGCCAGAAAGAACTGTTAGGTCAGCTAATTTCACAGCTATAGCTTTGTCTTTGAGGCCTAGTCAGTTCCACAAACAGTTACAAGTTACATTTTGCAGGTTACAAAAATAGAAGCTTCATATTAGACAAAAGTTCCAAATGCCTCCAAGAAGCACACATTTATTGCTTATTAATTTCTTCGGTTCTGGCCATCACACATAGCTCACTTCATCAGATGCTAAGAGTTAACATTCATCTATTCATTCATTCATGGCTTTTGTGCAGTTTTAAAATACCTAGATTCTTCCAAGAACTAGGAAGCAAGGAAATTATTCTAAGTTCCAACTATTAATAAAATCTGCCCTGATCGCTCAAATTCTTCACTAGTTTCTTTCCAATGCAGTATAAGAATGTGCTATTCTGCCTTGTACTGAGACTTTTAGCTATGTACAAGTACAAGGGGTACTTGGGTTGTATACAAGTGTTACATATGTATCACTTTAATGCAGCTTGGAGCAATCTAAATGGCTGGGGATGCAAGTGTTCACAGTACTTGTGACTCTAAAAATGTACTCAATCTAAAGTTACTTCACCTGAGAAGTTAATTAACTTTAGCTCAGCCTGAGTTAACCCAATCTTAACAAGGGTTAACCCAGGCCAACCAATGCCTGCATGCATTCATACCACATCTCCAGAGCTGGAAAAGCCCAGAATTTGCCACAGCTCCAAGGCTGTGCTGTTTTAACCCCCAACTTTAACCTGGCAGCCTGCCCTCCTCCCCCGACCTACCAGCCCCTCCTTGAGACATACTTCTGGCAGACTGCCCATGTGAATGCCTACATGCAGTGGAACATGACTCAGATTTAGGTAGCTCTAAGCAAGCCGCCTAACCCGAATCAGGTTAGTCAAATACTTATTTCCACCCTAAATTTATATCCTTTGTATATCTGGATTATCACTTCTGGAACTCAGTTCTCTTTGTCTGCTAGTCTTAATTATCGTGATTGAACCAAACTCATGTCTACACCTTTTCTGGTAAGGGTTTAATATTTTAACACCATTTTTATTCACGCAACAGACAAATTAAATAAACTTAATTCCAGCAGGCCCCAGACATGTGTTATTCCCCATTTCTAAAATATCTTTCCCAGAAGATTACATTGAACTGTTTAAAACACAACACGTGTTTCAAAACTAGGTTCTAAATGTGCAATCTCTAACAAGGGAAGTCTAACTAGACTGTTATTCACTGAATTTTGGATCTATATTCTTTTGGCTACAACACATTCTCATTCTCTAACCAAATTGCTGTCATTTGGCCACTTCCTTTTGGTCTCTTGCCCAGAATAATGTATTCATCAAATGAAATTTCACAGGTGCAAGATCCAGCGCATCAAATGTATTTCAGGCATTTTTAATCATCTGTGAGCCTTCTCTCCATAACATTTCTTACTGGATTAAGTTTAACTGCAGATTACTAGAAGAGAAAGATTACTTGCTTTCCTCTACATTTCCTCTGAGGTTGCTAGGATTTTTCCGTGTCTCAAGCCAAACCCATTTTTTCACGAGTACACCATTACTTCCCTCACTCAACTTGTCAGTTTTTAGCACTGTATCAGTATCATGAAAGATGACTTCATCAAAGTATATCACAAAATTCATAGCCTATAATAAAGTTTTTCCCTTTTCTTCCTCCAAAACAGGGAGAAAAATAATAAAAATAACAATGTCAATTTCTCATCCTCTCTCTTATTAAAATGGAACTTTTTCTCCACTGGTTAAAATGACTGCACACATTTCAATAGTGGCCTCTTTACTATGCATCAGTTATTCACATATTTTGGTTATTTGCGTACTTTCCTATGGGACAAAAACATGTAATCATCTTCATTTAAAATTTGCCTGGTATTTCACAAAGCAGCCTTTAGCGTACTTTGATTTATTGCATAAGGCAAAACTGGAAAAAAAAGAAAGCTAAGGACCTGTTAATCAAATATCACAAACATCAAGTAGTGCTCGAGTTAACTGCTGTATCAGCTATATTGAATGACTCAATCAGCAGCATGCCTAACAGAAAGAAAATTGCTTTATCCTTTGCCAGAAAAGCACAAAGCTGTGAGGTTGTTGGATGAAAATTTAGTCCAAAGAAAGGTAGCTGCAAGACTGGGATCTTCTCAGTCAGGTACCAAAAATAAGAGGCAGATGGTTTGAAATTTTCAGTAAGAAACAAACATAAACCCTGCCAAAACAAAAGTCAGGGAACAAGCAAGACTTTTCATAGCTGTTTACAAATTCAGAAGGCAGAGATTTCCCATCTCCAAACCAGTTATTTTACAAGAAAAAAAAAACACAAAACAATCAGCTTAACTCAGAATCTGTTTATGAAAAACTTTGCTCCATCAAAAGGATGAGTTTTATCTACAGGACAACAGTAACCTTCAAAAGGGCTACAGAGAAAAGATTCCAGCTTAATCATTAGCTAACACCACACTGATAACACTCTTCCCAATATTGTCAAAGCATATGAAGACATGTGCAATTCAGATGAAACAGGCATTTCCTATTGAGCTTCTCTGCACGAATCACAGACTTTAAAACTGGATAGTATCAGTGCTTGTATAAATGAAAAGGTCAGACTGACCAGGATAGTAGCCTATAACATGTCAGCAACAGATAAACCCCAAAGTACTTTCACTGTCAAAAGCAAAGGACCCAGATGTTTTAGAGGGGGAAAGGAAGCTTTCTAATCATTTCCATAGAAAACAATGCATGGGTGATGGACCAAATTTAGCTAGACTGGATGAGCAACTTAAATCATGACATGAAACAACAGCAACCAAATATCCTTCTTCATTGCCAAATGCAGCATCTATCCAGCCAAGTCTGCTGGAAGACTCAACAACAAAGAAATGGTTTTCCTAACACCTAGTATTGCAGCAGATATTCAGACATACAACCAGGGAATCATGAAAAACATTAAGGGATATTACACAATCATTGTTTGGAGGATTATCTTGCTTATAGATACCAACTCAGACATGAGCGCCAATGAAATCATGAAAAAGCTAATACTTCTGCTATTAGTTCTGGCTTTATATATGTTCTGGCATTACATATGCTCAGTGAAGCCTGTGAAACAAAATGCCACTGCTAACTGTTTTCGCAGGGCGGGTTTTGCACTACAGAGATGAAGGTCAAGCAGATGGCACAGACAACAAGGATGAAGTCTCTAAACCCAGCCAAATAACAAAGGAGGAATTTACCCAATGTGTTTCCCAAAATGACAACTTACCACAGATCGCTACGGGACACCAGCTGATAAAGACTGAAAAACTAATTCAGAAAAGGCCCATGAGGACCTCAGATGATAGTTACAAAAGTGATGATACCAAGCACTCACATAACAATTCACATAAAACTCTAAACACGCTTCTCCTGTTTATGAAGTATATAAAGATTTTGGCCATTTTTACCAAATAGAAGAAAAACATATGTTTGCAGAAAAACGAAGATAAATTTCATCTCTGGTGACTGAATAGTTTATGTATGCCCTTATAGATTATATCATAGCTTATTACTGGATTTACTATATTGATTGTTCTTCACACCTTTTCAAATAACACATTCCAAAATTATGTTGAATGAAATGATGGATTCTTAACAGCTGATGCAAAAATGCCTTCAGCATCACGCAGTGCAGTACCATATTATGGTCAGAAATTATGCTATCCATTTCTGCAATTTTTTTTGTCCTACTCTGTTTATTAGCATAGCTCACATTTGCATATTTCTTGAGGAAAAAAGGCTATGCAATAAACAGAATCTACTGTATTTTAATCATTATGGCTAGGTACAGACACTCAAAAAGCCTGAAGTGGAATTGATCTAAGTTATGTGGTTTCATGTAAGTGACGTAACACATTTACACTGGTAGCAAACAAAACACGTTTGTCCTTTGGTGGGAGAAATACAGATCTTAGACTGGGTTCTGCTATTTTTAAACCAGTCTGTGTGTGCCAAACTTGTTCTGTTATGGGTATAGACCATTTTCTGATCACTTTTATAAGGGTAAAAGTGTAATTCTCTGTACAACCATTACATTGCAGGCAGGATGCAATCTAGCATGGGTAATTTATGCATTATGAAGGGACAATATGACAGTTTTCAAAGAAGCAGCTATTGAATTGGCAAATTTCAACATACATAATGTTGCCTTTTATTCTGAAACTAGTGCCATACCTGTGCCAAGTAGTGGCAGTTATCCTAGCTATTTTATGTTGGCTTCGCAGTAAAGGGGAGAAAAAAAAAAACAAAAAACAATTGCTTGGAATCTGACTATATGTTTAGTAAAAGCTGATTTATTTGCACAAGCACCTATGCTGACTTGAGATGGCACAACATCTAGAAGGGAAATCCCTTCTTCCAAGAATCTCCCAAAACCCCAGGGAGAAATTCTTACTTAAAAATAGACTTTAAACAGAGCCCGATACAAAAGGGTAATTCTTCTGCTGCTTACATAGCAACTACCATCCCTGAGCTACATGTACACTTGCATATACATGAACTAACACTATCAGAGCATGTCTTCTGAAGTCAAAATGTACATATACACTAGGAAAAAGAACTTGGAAAATTATGTATAAGAGTGCCCTCTAATGGCTTATCAGAAAATATTTTTGTGAACAAATCCAGGATGGGTAAAGTCTTTTTACTTTCCTGGCACTTAGAGAGAAGGAAAGAAGGGAGGGAGGATGGAAGGACTTGTCCTGCTACAAGCTAGGCACAACAGCACTTAAATATAGAGCACCTTGCCCACAGAGGTGAATCCAAATCACAGAGAAAGGCACAGCAGGGTGAAATCCTGTGTTCCAGTCTTTGTCCCTAGACTATTAAGTTGTGCTCCTTCTTGCTCTGTATCATGTTTATTTTAATTTTCACAGTAGTTCAGCTGAGTAAAAGGAGTAGTGGAACAAGTCCCTAGACAGACTAGCCTGTGGCATCGTGGGTAACTAGAAGGTGGCAGTCATGGATTCAAATCTCCTCATGCTGTGGAGAACCTAACACCCACATCTTCCATTTCCTGGTTAACCACTAAAACCATTATAAAATGTAGGAGGTACCATTACCTTCTCCTCTAGCAATGTTCTTGAAAGACAATGGTGATCCTAGGTGACGTGATTTGTGCTGAACAATGCTGGCTGTGTATCAGACATGCTTAGGACATATTTAAAGATGTGGACCCCCCAGGGGACTTAGGTAACACTTTGATTGGTTTCTGGATCTCCGTGAGTTATGCAGGAGCTAAACACCAGTTGGTCAGACTGGGGCAGTTCTGAGTATGTATGGAAAATAAAACTGCAAATCACTATGGTATCTTTTGCTCAAACAGGAGAGGATGCTAATCTATTTAGCCATCTCCTAAGCAGGGGGTTGTTTTGGAATACAACTTTGGATTTAGGTACTTAAAGTTCACTCAGAACTTTATTTATTTGTTGTTTTTTGATGGGGAGAAGGGGCTCAGTCTTCAATTTCTCTTTGCCTCTGTTTTCCATCTGTACATCATACTTTCCTTTTCCCATTTTTTGCCTATATTCTTTGTTTAGACAGTAAGCATTTTAGGGTGTGGACTGAGTCTTAAATGCTTGTAGAGAGTCTCCTGAATGATGGCTTGAAAATGTTATTTTAAAAGTTTGCTTTTTTGGAATTGTCTTATCCATCCATCCATCATAATGCTTTGGAATAGGCAGCAAGGGTTAACTGATTTCTAAAAGTCTGGGTCTCACACACACAGTTTCACTAAACTAGGGTCTTAAATCCTGGGTCCTAAATCCAGAGCCAACGTTGAAGGGCCACTGTAATGCAAGTTATCTATCCTAATCAGAATAATAAATCCCAGATTAAATTTCCCCCATATTATGGCTGTTAATAGAGGTGCTTCTTCCCTCGCAGAGTTCTATATCACAGCTTCTGGTGCTCTTTAATAATCTTTTTCGAGCTAATTCTAAACACCTTCAGACAATGTTCTGACACCCAATAAAATGAACCAACAACAATGTTGCCCTGGTATCAGTTTGCTGAATCCTAAAGTCATCATCGCTGGCAATCCCTCACGGTTGAGGGTGACTGTCTTCCATGACTGTCTATGTGTGGATCCAAAGATGGCTGGCAAGACCAATCCAGGATAAACAGGTTCTACTGTAAGTCAGGGCATGTGTTTCCATGCAGGGTGGATGGCTCTGGAGTTCCTATTTGGGCCACAACATGCTGTTTCTGCTGCAGATCCTAAATTAGAATAGGTTGAAAAGCAGGGCTTCCAGTCACCAGAAACATTGCTTCTTTGAAATCTGGCTTCAGTCTGTATTGGATCAAAGACAAATAACAAACAAGCAAACAAAATTCTCTCATAAAGCAGAAATCCTGGGAATACTGCTGCCAAGATCAGGAGCAAAAATGACAAGAATGGCTGAGTACCTGCTGAGTTCCCAAACAGTATTACCAAACCAGCTGCAGATACAAAAGTCCCATCCACCAGACTGCCTCAGGGTGGAGGCTGACCCCGGAACCGTAGAAGCAGCCACTCCCCATATCCTTAGGGCAGTCCACCATATTGCTTTAGAGTCAGAAAACATTAATCAAACCTATGATAGACTGAAAAAAAAAACCTTTGGGGGTCTACAAATTGGTCTTTCAGAGTAAAATAAAAGTTGAACTGAAAACTTTCAAGGAGCTCTACCCAAGAGCCTGATGTCACCCCAGAGACTTGGCAGACTCTTGCAAATGAAGAAACTGAATCAAAGGGTCCTGCTAGTTTTCTCAAATGACAGGATATTTAACTTCAAAGTTCACAAGTTCTCTTCAGTTCTCCACATATTCTGGACTCCTTTCTAGATAAGACTACAGATCTAAACTTACAATGAATCAGCTTACTTTCTGAGTCTTAAAAGAGTAGCAAAGCAGGCAAACTTGATCAGTCTTTAATCCTTCTTACTTATAGGCATTCTGTAAAAGATTAAACTCTTCTGCTATTACTTAATTGCTACAAGGCAATAGAACTAACAACCAATCAGTCATAAAAGGAGACTAGCACATTTATGATATAATATGTTAGACATTCAGGGTTGGATCTTCAGGAGTGCTTTAACTGATATCAGACCATTAGTCTCATTAAATCAATGGGGACTTTTGCTTCTAAATCAAATGGGTACTTTAAAGAATTTTGCATACTGTGCTAATTCTGGCCATTCATTTGTGCTTTTTCCTCTCCTCTGTAACATATTTTCTTTAAGCCTACAAGAAAAATGTTATGAGGGATCTGCAAGAGAAAAGGGTTAATCTAAACTATTTGCTTAGCTGCACCCATTGCATAGTAAGAGAAGAGTTTGAAGGACATTATTTGCAAAAAGTCACAATGAGTACTTCCTGTCCCCTTACTTCCTCAGCCCTTTTTAAATGATATTGAGTCCTAAATATTCTCTAGTTTGGAGAACTATGAAATCCTTAATAATTCTTTCCTCTTCATCTATTTTTTCCTCTCCATAAACACTACATAGTCAGACCTTCAACTGTGCAGCTTGAAAGCCTGCTCTGAAAACATCTTGAAGCCTAAAAATAGTGAATTTCTTTTCTTTCAAATCACTCACAAATTAATGGTGAATAATTCCAGTTTTGTATTTACTGAATTGCAGGTTTCCAAGAAAAACAGTAAAAAGGAAATGTATAATTAGAGATCGAGTCTAAACCCATATTATTTTATTATTCATCGTATGCAGAAGACTACACATTTAAAAACTGTTAGAAGAACATTAAACCCCCTTGATCAAAATGAAAGCAAAAACTAAATTTCTTTCTACTTTCCCATCCTCCCTGACTACCTAGTCCAGGTCTTGGTCTCTCCGGCTAGGAACAGACATTACACAAACTGGTTTAAGTGATCAGAAACTGGGTTAAACCTGTAACGGAACAGACGTTCAGTGCACATAAGCCAATTTGAAAATGGCTAAAACTGGTTTGAGATAAACCTGGTTGAATGTAGTATCAGACTTAACTGATTTGGCTCAAACTGGTTTATGCAACATTTGTTCCAGACCCCTTCCAGCTTTAAGATAAGCCAGACAACCCCAGCATCACGGGATGCTCTCTGGGCTGGGCAGGGCTCTCTGCTCTACAGCAGAGCTAGGCTCTCCCCTCTGCTCCCTGGCTGGAGCTCCAGAGGAGACTTGCTGGCACAGAAATTGTGCTAAATAGGGATTATTCCCCCTACCCCTCTGCCTTACACAGACACCTCAGCATTAGCTAGCAGACCATATGCTGGCTACAGTCCACGGTGTGGGAGAGGACAGGCAGAAAGGCTTTTTGGAACTAATCAACAGGTAGCTTAATGTCCTTCCTTGGAAGAGCTGTTTAAGAAGAGCTCCATTAGTTAATGGAGAGAGGCTTTGTTTTCTTAATGGGTTGATAAACACCGAGTTAGTGGTGATAAACATTTCCTGCTCAGCTGCTTGGTGGGGGGTGGGGGGAGATATATTCAGAGCATCTTGCTGAGGCCTAGCCACACCCCCACCTCAGCTCAGCCCTGTGGAAGCCAAGAGAGGACTGCTCTAGCACCCCTGGCTTCTAGCCTGAGCCCCTACAGGCACGTGCCTGCATTTCTGGGATGTCTGTCCAGTTACAAAACTGATTTAGCCTAGCCAGATTAGACCAACCTGCAAAGACTGAATCAGTTCAGGCTCAGGCTTTTTGAATGTCTGTCCCTAGCCTTAGTGTTTACATCAGACCCATTCCTCTTCCAGGAAGACAGACTATAGAGCACTGCAGTAATGCAAACAGTGTGTGCTTCAAATGCATTCCCTCAAAAAACAAAAATCATGTCTAGGAGCAGCAAAGCCATATTCCAAAACACAAAGCAAATTTTCCCACCAAACTTCAAGTCCCTGCCCCAAACCACAGACGCCCAACAGCCTCTCAAAAAATGGCTTTAAAGATTTTTTAAAAACAGGCAAAATAATCTTTCCTTATTTTGCTCTCAAAAATAGTTGAATTTTTTTTTCTTTAAACCAACAAAGAAAATACCAGCTTAAGGCAGGTTTTCAGCATGGAAGATTTCAGCTTAAATAGTTTTATTGCAGTTGTACCTTAAAACAATCCTATCGGAACAAGAGAAGGAATGCAACAGACACATTCTGTGAAACCTAAAAAATAGCTTCAAGTATATGTTAGCAGAGGCTTTTCTAGACTGCAGTCATACTGTGCTTGTCCTCAGACAGGCCAGTCACAGGCTCTGCCACTAGAATCTGAAGCAGTGTAGCCATATCCATGCAAAGTTGAGTGGGGCCAAGGGGGTGAGGTGAGCTAACCAGCACTGCCGAGTCAGTGACAGAGCTGTTCAAAGAGCTGTGCAGAAGGTTTGAGGGCATTACAGCGGGGCATAGTAAGTTTGCAGTCTAGATCTGGATTATAGAGAGCAAAAATATTATAATATTTGAATATTGCTGAATAACACATTCAAGTCTTTATTTAATTGTAAAATTCCAAACATTAACTGAACTGTTGCAATGCTAACTAGAAAGCTTGAGAAGTTATTTGGGGCTGGAGGCAAGGCCGTTTCTGAACTGCTGATGAATGTAGTGTTCCTAGAGAGATGAACTTGTTCCATCTCAAACAGTTTAGTTATTTGGGAAGAAAGATGATGAAACAAACTTTATACCCTGCATACTTTAAAGATCAGAAAGTCATCACTGCATATACAGATGAATGGCAGATCTGATGTGTACCAGAGTGTTTGAGAAAAGCATAATTTGTTATTCTTTGGAGGATTCATCTCCATCAGGCTTGCTACTAGGTAGGTCAAATCACTGCTCCCAGCTGTTTTACTGTTTTCATAAACCTGGCTATCTGCTCTAAAACCTACTAAGCAGTGAGGGGGGAAAAAAGAGACAGGAAAAATAAATTCAAATATGTGTGTAGGTTCTTCTCTGTTAAATAGCAGTTCAGTTACAGCTCCAATGAGTTTCCCCCCTTTGGTTAAATAATGCAGTGCCTCATGGGAGTTACTATGTCAATGAGTGAATTGTGGAAGATGTGGTTGATGAAGAAGCCTCACTCATAGGAAAGAAAGGGAACAACAAACAACTGTAAGGCACAGTGACATCACAGGAAAAGGCAGTTTACACATTAAACTGACTCAAACAAAATGCTTCTTTCAATTAAATGCACCAGAAGGAAATATTTCAGCATTTCCTAGCTGAACTATTTATACATCTGGTGTTCCCTAATAACATTTTGAGACTGCACCCTGTAAACCTCATACGGCACTAAAATTCGGATTTTGTCTGTTTGGTTTTGTTCTCCCTTCCTAAAAATGTGCTTTATTTTAATCCCATTTATCTATGCTTGGTTTTGCACTACAGAATAAGCTGCCTTCCATTTGTTTCTTCTCATATTGCCACTCGTATATGAGAGGAGCTCTCTGTAAACACCCACAAAACCATTTAGTTGTCCTCTTTCAAACCCTCACCCATTAAACTTTTGTCGGCTTCACTGCCTACAGAAAACTTCACAACAATGAGGTTGCTCATAGACTATGTTCAGTGCCTCTATGTAATTGTTTCCAGAGTATTCTTGCCTCTTTTTCTCAATCAGCGGCCTCATTTAATATTTAATGCACTGAAACAGGGTTCATCTTTTTGTACCCAGGAAAAGTTGTGTAATAGCATATTTAATTTTCATTATAATAAAAAATGGCATTTATGGGTTTAAATATGAAATGTATGGGATACATGGGCAGCTGCTAATGTGGA
This sequence comes from Crocodylus porosus, assembly GCF_001723895.1. Classification (NCBI taxonomy): domain Eukaryota; kingdom Metazoa; phylum Chordata; order Crocodylia; family Crocodylidae; genus Crocodylus; species Crocodylus porosus. The sequence goes on from NW_017728906.1 coordinate 22,739,784, forward strand.
AGGGGGTACACAATAAGAAAAAGTTTGGGAACCTCTGGTCCAGGGATATTTGATGATCATATTTTATTTAAAGTTCCTCCCTTGAAGGAAATCTCTAATCAATAACTGTATAAGGGTATAGAACTATGCTTTCAGCAACAAAATTAATAGTCTGTAATGTTAAAAGTTGATCCGTGGCTGATTTTATCATTTATTTAAATCTTTTATTTCACCTTCATTTACAACTTATGGCATGGACCCACTTGTTGCTTACAGCTACAGCTATTAGGTGGCTTAACATTTCTTAATTTCATGTTATTTTAACCTGCTCTCAGTCCCTAATAGGCACACCCATTATAGGTATGCCTGCACCAGAATAGGTATGCCTAATTTTGAACACTGAATAATGCCGCAGGCATTTCTGACAAAAACAAGTTAATTGTAGATTTCTACCCCTACTTCTACAAAATCAAAAGTAGAACGTTCCTGAACAAAATTATATAGTGTTTTACCATTGTGTGTTGTACATAAAGCACAGTATATTTTAGATAAAGCTGTTAGATTTCTTGTGTTCTTTCTAAAAGCTAATACTGAGATGATAAAAATAGACCATTTATGAAACCATTGTGTGGAAATAAAGTCAAGTAGAGAATTCCAAAATCAAAAGTTATTGGAGTTCAATAACAGAGAAGAACATCAGTTTACTGAATAAGATTGTCAACTCAACTCCTCTGGGACAGTACAATTCTAACACCTTTTAATAAGATTGATTTGTTTTGCAATGTTATTTATTAGATAATATAATAAATCCAATATGATCCATCATAGAAGTCTATAAATATTGCAACAAATTATTAAAGCAATAAAATCCCATGGCAGAAACTTAATGAGATCATGTCACATTTGTGTAAAAGGCAAGTGATAAATTGAAGCATCTGCACTGTCTGTCATAACCTTAAAGGGGAAGCCTGCACATTTAAATCTGAATTCTCTGAACACAAACAGTTAAGAATGTTAGGACAGAGTAGGAGGACTCAGAGGACCATAATGAATAATGATTTATTTTTGTTTTATTTTTTAAAGAAACCTGGTTTAGTCTGCCATAGACTATGAAGATAATACTCTCTTCTGCCACGTGGACAGATGAATTGAAAAAGAACCTATAAACTACTGCAATAGTTACAACAGGCTTCTCTGTCTTTTAAAAATGTTTTAGGACCTACCTCAATCCCAACTGTAATCTAACTGCCAATTTCCACATGGGATAGCAACTTGCATGAGGGTAAATAGGAAGTTTGGATAAATGCTCTCCCTCCATCTGCTGGGTAGACATGCGAGTTCTACTAGTCTTCAGTCTTACTTCCTGTTCTGTGGCAAAAAATTCTCTGTGGCTTTTCCTATCTAAAGTATAAGACTCAGCAGAGGCTATGAGTATTACCAAGTAGACTGAATTAACTGAATTTGTAGGGATTATCCTATCTTGGGCAGAGGTTGGACTAAATGACCTGCTGAGGCCTGCTACTTTCAGCCCTACTTGTCTATGGTTGAAAGACTTGATGAAAACATTCCAGACAGAGCCAAGAGAAAAACCCTTTAAATACACAGAAACAATGCACCAATGTTAACATTAGTAAGAGACTGAATGCATTCCTTTGATATCTTCACCAGTTGTAGAATTAATAATAATTTACATATTCAAAGGGTTAATGGATTAAGAATGTTCATAGTGCTCTCCTAGAATGCGTGCACTTCACTCAACCTCCCTTACTGCTTAACCTAAGCAAAAATGTATTTTGAATTGTGTTTGTGGATTGAATGAAAACTTTTGTTACATATGTTGATTATTTCTAACATAAAGGCCTACAAGTTTCTCAGAATTTTTAGAGTGAATTAGTCCTCAACGGTGCCTAAACACAAGTGTGGAGGGTACTCTGATACGAGATTAATCAAGTCTGCTGGATGCACGTCTGTGTATCAGCATTCCCACGCTTAACAATGGCAGTGGGGGCACTTGAATTAAAACTTGAATAAGCTTTAGTTCAAGCACCCCGCCACCATTTTTAAGCACAGGGATGCTGATACACGCGGTATGGCAACACTTTAATTAGAGCGTCTCCAAGAGCCTCTCTAATTAAAATGCCCTCCACCACACATGTAAAAGTGCCCCAAGTGTTCGCAATGTTATAATCCACAACCATCTCCAGGAGCTCATTCAAACAGAGAAAAACAGCCTACTACTTTATGTCAGCTAATCAAAAAACTCCATTAGCTCGAGTAGTGGAGTTCTGTGATTAGAAAATGAATTCCAACTTGATGGTGTGTGACAGGATGGTAATATATTCCTGAAAGGGAATTCGACTCAGCTGAGTGGTTACAGAAGTCAGGTGGTACAGCTTCTGTATCTTTATTGGATGACCTTTTTAATAAACAGGAACTAATCATGAATAAAAATTGATGGAATACTTAACTTACCAAAGATACAATAGGGAGCAATATATGCTAAGTATCTGAGCAGATAAGAAAGCATCAATAATGTTAGGAACCTATTACTAAGTCTTTTCCTATTCTCTGTTAAAGCATTATATTTTGGTATTTATGTGGAATCCAAATCTCAAAGATACTTACAATTGAGAAAGACAAAACAGATCATTGGTTGTAATGTAGACTTTATATTCATTATTCCCTGTTTACATTCACAGCAATTGATTACCTATCCATTTGTATGGATATGTTTGTATATTCATAAATAAAGAAACAAAACAAAACAAAAAACTGCAGAAAATTATGCGAGTGCTCTCTCCATGAGTAAATTAATTTGATATATATAACTGTACATAAATTCCCTGAACTTGTACTGAAAAAAATGTGTTGTCCAGCCTTACTGGAAAAATGAAGCAAAAAAAGACATTTGCATCAAAACGTGTCATCCGGTGAATGTGTTTGCAGAAACTTTTCCATTACATTCCTAATCAAATTGTTATTATTTATTAAATTATTTATTTTACTTAGATTCCATAGTCAAAACTTATGGTCACTTGAGTGCAAATTACAGCTTTCTTAAAGGCTACATCAATCATATCTGATAGGTTAACTGGCCGATAAGCTACAAAACAATGGTTCCAACAGATTATTACTTTCACAGATAAAAGGCTACATTATTAAAATAGGTGTTACATCTATTCAGTTGTGATACATAGCACAGAAAGCACAGACAGAAGTGACAGCTTTTGCTCAATTGGGCCCCAAACACAAGTTCAGATCCTGTGAGAGTGAGGGTCCAGATAATTCAGATCAGCGACTGTCTGATCATGCCAGTAGCAGGGTTGAGCTGACATAGCTCACCCTCCTACTCATACTGTGTTCAAAATGGGACAGGGTGCGGGGAAAGGAGGAGAGGGAGTTTGGTCTGGGGTTTGTTCAGTCAGCATTGGAGGGTAAGTGGTTGGACTGGAGCCCCGCCTTCCCCTACCAAGGTGGCTGAAAAAACCCCAGACCAAATTCCCTCTGCTCTCTTCCCATCCGCTTCCATTCTGAAGACAGAGCTAGGGCCGGGAATGGGGAGGGGTGGAGAGAGCAGTTGCAGACTCTCAGCTGCTACAGATTGTAGCTGAATCCCCCAGGCCCTGGACCCAACAGTGAACATCTGTTGCGTCCGAGGGATCACTGTAACTCATAGCACTTCCTGATAAACACTATGAGTTACAGCAGGGAGCTGCACTTCTGTCTGTGCCCAAAGGCTTTTCATATCCTACAATATACACTGCAATGTCAGGTCTGTACTAAATTCAGTCTCCTGTCCACTTGTGTACAATTCTCACAAACATACATGTGTTTCAGCATTGTCATTTTCGTGATGCCAATTTCAAAACTGTTCTCTCAGGAAAATGGCCTGCAAAAAATAATAATTTAGCAAGGATCTATAGAAAATCAAGTTATAGTTTATTTAATACCTAAAGGTAGTTTTCTAAGCCATGCCCTAAAGAAATTCAGGGTTCACAAGAGGAATAAAATTTTCTAGCAGCAGGATGGCTCTTTCAGTTAAATCTTTGAGCCATGAGCTCTCCCACTACTGCTGTCTACTGATGTTTCTTCCTGAATCTGCAGACATTCATTTTTGCTTCTCTTTCTTCCTTTTCACATCGCCATTCAAGAATGAGCCATGTACTTCAAAGGCAATTAGTTTTTCATATAAACATTTTTTTTTAAAACAAAAGGGAGAGAGGCACATATGCCAGTCTGATGCTGCAAGGTTTTGTGAAAATTTGCTCTTAATTATAAAATCTAATAAGCAGAGGAAGAAATGAAACATCTTGCAAAATGAAAGGGCAAACCTAAAAGCTTTAGCCTGACAGTCATTTTCTTGTCAGGCCTAGCAAAATGAGGAAATTACATGGGACAAACAAAATGAAATGTTAAAGTTACATATTGTTATAGTTACAGATTTATCAAAATCATAATTTTGTGGTCTTTTCTGTAAAAAACAAACAAACAAAAACACAAACCTGAGCATTTTCTATGAAAAACGGTGGGCTCCACAATTTTGGCAGGCTCACTGGAGGAAAAAAAACTTGCTGGCAAGCAAAAAGAGGTGTGGGAAGCCCTGCAATCTTGAAGCACAGGAGGGGAAAGAGTAAATGAGATGCTGAGCCTGTATGTAGACTCAGTACAGGCCCCAGTCTGGGGCCAACCAGGGAAGCATGAGGGTTTCGGCACTATCTTTTAAGCAGCCAGAGGCATGATGCAACCTGAGGAGGACTGAGCGGGGATGAGCAGTGAGAAGAGGCCGTCAGGTCAGAGCAAGAAACAAGTGTCCTCGTTCTTTAAAAGGACCCCTGGCAAGGCAAGGGCCAGAATTTTCCCTTATAGAGGCTTTCACAGCAGCAAACATCCCACTGGAGGAACTTGATCACCCTATGTTAAGGGACTGCCTGAATCAAAATGTGCTAGACACTGGCACTTTTCCATGTGAGAACAAGCTTTGCCAAGGCCATCTCCGTGAAGTGATTGACCTCGCATGCACAGTCTACAAGCATGGCAGCGTATGAATCCTTCTCCATTGGGGTTGATAAAGCCACCAGCCCTCAAGATAACTATGTACTGCACACTTTATTTGTGCACAGGAGTTGGGCAGACCAGCCTCAAAGAGAGCTGAACCACCTCACATCTGATTATTTTTCTACCATGGCTCAGGCTGTAGAGAAGGAAACTATCACTATGGTTTAGAACAGCATTCCCAAACTGTGGTATGCAGACAACCTGTGAGTGGTACACAGAAGGCTGAGGGGGGCAGGGGAGGGAGGGGAGGACACGTGCACAGACACCCAGCCCAGCCTGCTGCAAGCAGCTTGGAGCACTGCCTAGCCACATGTTCAGCAGTGCCTAGCAAGTAAGTGTTGGGGGGGAAGGGGTAATGGGGTACAGATTGAGGCCCTCATGCTGCGGGATGGAGCAGGGAGCCCTGGACGGCTCATCCAGGGGTGAAGGGCATGGCTCACACCACTGTGCGCACCCCAGGGTAGGCACAGGGGGCACCCACCCCCCAGGCTTGTGCACAGGGCAGAGGTGACTGCTCTTGCCTTGTGGCCATGCACAATACCACGTCCTTTGCAGCAGAAGGCACATGGAATTGGATGTGGCTCCTGAACCCAATGACAGCACCTCCACCTTGCACATAAATCTGGGAGTCAGGTGGTCCCCATGCCTGCCCTGGGATGTGCACAGTGGTGGGACCCCCAGCAGCCCTGGAAAGGCCCAGCTCACCTGAAGAGCCAGGATGGGTGGGGATGCCAAGCAGCACCCGAGATGGGGCCTGGCTGGGCCCACATAGCTCCATGAGGGGACACCACCTGGCTGAGACAGGATGCTGGGCTCAGTGGGGTTTGGCCCTAGGCTTGGCCTCCCTGTGCATCGGGCACAGGGCAAATGGTGTGGAGCCAGACCCACTGCGGTAGCTGGGCCATGGGAGCTCCTGGAAGCAGCTGCCCCAGTCTGCCCAAGCCCCGGCTTTTCCCACCCACAGCTCCCCTCAAAAGGGCTGGGGCCGGGGCCAAGGCAGGTGCTGCACAGGGCCACTGAGCTGCAGGCTTCTGGCCAGCTCAGCTCCAAGTGCCACCTACAGCAGCTGTTTCCAGAGCCCAGGGAGTCCCTGCTGTGGCCTGGGAGCTCCACCCCACTTGCGCTGCACCTGGTGTCCTGTGTCAGCCAAGCCGTGCTCCCCTATGGGCAGGGCAGCTGCGCCCCATCCCTGCAGAGATGCACAGCCCGAGCTAGGTCCCACCTCCGGTGCTGCTAAGCACCCCCACTACAGCCCGAGTCTGTGGAGCCCTGGGGCATCCCCCACTCCCTGCCCAGCCACTGCTCTCCTCCAGCTGCCACTTTCCCAAGGGCCCAGCTGGGCCAGCCTGCCCACAGTGTCTCCCCTCCATCTGCTCTCCCTGTGCCTCCCTCCCTTTTCTCTCTCTCCTCACAACATGCTTAGCAAAAAAGAATACACAAGAACAAAAGGTAGTATATGAAGTTTTATTTATTGGCACCAGATTTAGAGTTTAGAAAACGTGGTATTTACTGTAAGAAAAAATAAAAAAGCAGCAACATTTATGATTATTAACTATATTAATATGCAGTGCATTCTGCCATGTACCCTCTGCTCAGTTTTGTTTTTCTGTTGTACCCACACTCCGGCACCTTACAGGGTACACATTGCAGTTTTTTCGGTACTCCAGCCAAAAATGTTGCCTACCCCTGGTTTACACTGTCTTTTTTCCAATCTACAATTGTTTTATATGGCTACCATAACTGATAAAACAATGTTTTGATGTTGTGTTAGTACATAGTCTCTGTTACCTATGTGTATGAAAAATTTGCTGGCGTATCATTAAATTGGTGGTACCGTATCATTTTAAGTTGATGATACTCATTCTGTCAGTTTGGGAACTGCTGGCTTAGAATTTAACAAGATCTCAGCATTTCTGTCTGATATTGCCATGTATAAGTGCAAAGCTTTCTCCAGTGTGCTCCAAAGAATAATGCTCAGCACAGTTCATGTCATCTGCAATGCACTCATTCTGTTTTTAGTAAATGACATCTGGCACATGCAGTTCCCTGATGTGGATAGCCCTACTTCCTCCGTCAAGAAAGCTTTCAAACACTGCCCAGGCCACATGCTCCAGTTCATGAAGGTACTAATGTTGTTTGAGGGTCAGCAGGCTGTGATCCACTATGTACACAACAAGCTGATGGAATTCATAAGTTTGGTCAAAGACAGGGCATCATACAAACCGTCAACGTGCTAATGTGAAAACCAGGGGAGAAGGGACCTGTTCCAGGCAACAGCTGTGAAGCCAAACCATTACTACGGGTATGACCTGTCACTGCAACTGTAGTTCAGACAACTGGCTACCTCCTTTCTTAGTGCCATTTGCTTTTTGGACCCCAACCAGATGCCTGTTTTGAGTTGTGACTGTCAGCTACTAAAAATCAATTCCTGGATGGCAGAAAGGGCATGACAAGGAACATGCTGCTTAAGTGAACTTTGTCAAAGACTGCCAGATGCTGTGCCGGTGTTTTGGGACTCTGCTTGTGACTGGTTTCTACAGCTCTACACCCTGGCCAAAAACTGCCTCACAATTCCAATTAACTTAGTGGATACTGAGCATGCCATCTCAGTGTACGGACAAGTGTTCACCGCTCAGAGACAGAGAATATCAGTAGCAAATGACATCAGTAGCAATTTGAGTACATGCCTAGTTATGGCAGATGTTACCATTGGTATAACTAGGAGTGGGCAACCAGGCACCAGCCCCAGGCACTGATTTAGAGGGGGTGCCAGGACTGATGGCCCTTAGAGAGTCTATGCCATGGAAGCAGCAGCTATATGTGAGGAACCCCCAGCATGGCAGCAGCAGCTGGGGTAGGTAAGACTCCAGTGCTCAGCACTCCCAGCTTCCACTTGACAACCCCAACACATACCAACCTGATCCCAATGCTCGGGAATTCTGCCACTGCTCAGCAGAGGAGCAACCCTGGTGTCAGCAGGAAGACTGGTGTAAAAAGAAGGAACAACAAAATTTCAAAATATTCAGCCATTTTCAGGAGTTTGCAATGTAAATTCTTACTGACTTTTCTAGTCATCAATGTACTAAGTGTGCATATAACAATCAAAAGCCCAAAGCAACTATTTAAAAAAAAAAAAACCAAATCAGGATATGTTTATCTCCTTTTCCTTATTTGCATTTTTGGAGCATTTATTACATTCGGAATTTACAAAAGTTCTACATAATACCTCTTTCTAAGCCATTTCATTGACTGACTTGCTATTCTAGGGATGTTCAAAATTCAATATACAAGAAGAATTTAAAAAGGGTAAGACAAAACACAGTAACTGAAACTGGCAATTTTTTTTTCCCAGAAAATAGTCAGTTTACTACAAAAGCATAGGTCTGGTTATCCAAAACATCTGGAAAAACATCCATAGCCTATTTCTCAAAAATAGCAGCTGTAATAATGGAACTACAAACTTTTCATCCAATACTTTGGAAAGGTTAGGGCATTCCTGCAACATGTAGGAAGCCTAGGTACAACCCTAATGACAACTTGCCTCCCCTCCACCCCAAAATATTCTACACTACTCCCCATTTTCAGCATATCTTCATACTTAAAGCAAATGAAAGTCTCCCATACTTTGTGTGCATCTCTTGCTGAGAATGTAGATCATTAATAATATGATAACGTGTTGAAAAATACCATTACTTCATTAACATAAAATATATCAGGTGTCAAATGCATATCTAACTGTGGCAAGCACTACACATTCAATAACATCAGGAATTCATGTAATTTTAAGAAATTTGCACAGAAAGAAGAAAGTGATGAGCTTTTCAAAAATCGAGACTACTTTGGAGTTGTGCAGGCATTAGCAAATTTCTTTTTAGCTGAAATCAGGTTAATGGCTAGATATCTTCTAATGTATCCTTATCAACTGTAAGCTTTTAAATGTAATATAAATTCCCCAATCAGCATGAAGGTGTATTGACCCCTAGCTTCACTCAACTGTAGTTTCAATCATGCTATTCTGTGAAATGGTTAATTAGACTATATTAAAAAGAATGCTTTAACATGAGTAGCGGTACAGGATAGCAACCATAAAAAGCAAAGCAAAAAAGAAAATGATATTGTGGTGAACCACTAAAGAAAGACTCTAATTATAAATGAAACAAGAAAAAAAAAAGAGAGAATGAAATGCTGAAATTTGAAAACTAGAGTTAATATTCTTTTATTTCATTCATCTCATTTCTTGATAAACTTTTGCTACTTAGGATCCTAAAAGTGACCTAAAAAGTTATTTAATATATGCAGACAGTTCTTTGGGTAATTGTGGTAGCTTTTATTAGACCAACTAAATAGTTGGAAAAAATATTTTTTACAAACTTTCAGGCACAAGCGCCCTTCTTCAGGGTCTGTTAGTGTTTGTGTGCTCTCCTGGGTAAAAAAGAAGCCAGATGTTGGTCTGTGAAAACTCAAATGTGGCAGTGAGGATCCAAGGGAATGGGAGACAATAGGTGAGAGATAAGTGGAGTGGGGGGAAGGAGGAATGTAGAACCTGTGATGGACTATAGCTGTTAAAATGCAGACAGGTTACCTATGGTTATCAAATGGAAGGCAGGTTATAGTGTGCCATAAATCCAATGTCTATATTTAGTTCATGGTTTTTTATATCCGGTAGATTTATGAAGTGAAGTTCATAGGCTTATCTACAAAAGGTGTTTTGTCAATTTCTTTGGTGGATTAGAACTGAAAAATTCAAGAGACTGGTTGTCTTGTAAGGAGTGTGTACCCACAGGTAATTGGGTACTTTGACCAGCCTGTGCGAATACGGAAGTATTTGATTCAGATTCAGAGGAAAGTGATTCAATTTGGTGATTTGAATCACTATTCCCATTTGATTCGGCTGAATCAGAATTGAAGACTCAATGCTGATTTGGATTGGCTGGGGAGGGGCAGGCATAGCCGGGCAGCTGCAGGTTCTCCTGCCTTTCCCTGGGCAGGGGGAGCTGTGGGAGAAGACTTCATGGCTACCCTGCCTGCCCAATCCCCCACCTGGTCCAGGCTCCTAGCACTTAAAAGCCCTGCACTCCCCAGCTGCAGCAGCAACCATCAGGGCCTCTGGGGGCTCATGCTGCAGGATCTCCTGGCAGTACTGCCTCACCCTGGCCCCTGGGGCAGGAAGTAGAAGCCTCAGGACAGAAGGGAAACTTGAGCTCCCAGCTGCTGGTGGTGCAACCAGAGCAATGGGAGGGGGAGGGGGGGGGAAGTTGCAGTGGCCGGGTGAGAGCAAAGGGGCTGCAATTTAACCCCCTCATGATTTACATGTACCACATGGACCACCTGTTCAACAGCCCT
>NW_017728906.1:22750171-22760134 GCF_001723895.1 Crocodylus porosus
TAACTGAAACTGGCAATTTTTTTTTCCCAGAAAATAGTCAGTTTACTACAAAAGCATAGGTCTGGTTATCCAAAACATCTGGAAAAACATCCATAGCCTATTTCTCAAAAATAGCAGCTGTAATAATGGAACTACAAACTTTTCATCCAATACTTTGGAAAGGTTAGGGCATTCCTGCAACATGTAGGAAGCCTAGGTACAACCCTAATGACAACTTGCCTCCCCTCCACCCCAAAATATTCTACACTACTCCCCATTTTCAGCATATCTTCATACTTAAAGCAAATGAAAGTCTCCCATACTTTGTGTGCATCTCTTGCTGAGAATGTAGATCATTAATAATATGATAACGTGTTGAAAAATACCATTACTTCATTAACATAAAATATATCAGGTGTCAAATGCATATCTAACTGTGGCAAGCACTACACATTCAATAACATCAGGAATTCATGTAATTTTAAGAAATTTGCACAGAAAGAAGAAAGTGATGAGCTTTTCAAAAATCGAGACTACTTTGGAGTTGTGCAGGCATTAGCAAATTTCTTTTTAGCTGAAATCAGGTTAATGGCTAGATATCTTCTAATGTATCCTTATCAACTGTAAGCTTTTAAATGTAATATAAATTCCCCAATCAGCATGAAGGTGTATTGACCCCTAGCTTCACTCAACTGTAGTTTCAATCATGCTATTCTGTGAAATGGTTAATTAGACTATATTAAAAAGAATGCTTTAACATGAGTAGCGGTACAGGATAGCAACCATAAAAAGCAAAGCAAAAAAGAAAATGATATTGTGGTGAACCACTAAAGAAAGACTCTAATTATAAATGAAACAAGAAAAAAAAAAGAGAGAATGAAATGCTGAAATTTGAAAACTAGAGTTAATATTCTTTTATTTCATTCATCTCATTTCTTGATAAACTTTTGCTACTTAGGATCCTAAAAGTGACCTAAAAAGTTATTTAATATATGCAGACAGTTCTTTGGGTAATTGTGGTAGCTTTTATTAGACCAACTAAATAGTTGGAAAAAATATTTTTTACAAACTTTCAGGCACAAGCGCCCTTCTTCAGGGTCTGTTAGTGTTTGTGTGCTCTCCTGGGTAAAAAAGAAGCCAGATGTTGGTCTGTGAAAACTCAAATGTGGCAGTGAGGATCCAAGGGAATGGGAGACAATAGGTGAGAGATAAGTGGAGTGGGGGGAAGGAGGAATGTAGAACCTGTGATGGACTATAGCTGTTAAAATGCAGACAGGTTACCTATGGTTATCAAATGGAAGGCAGGTTATAGTGTGCCATAAATCCAATGTCTATATTTAGTTCATGGTTTTTTATATCCGGTAGATTTATGAAGTGAAGTTCATAGGCTTATCTACAAAAGGTGTTTTGTCAATTTCTTTGGTGGATTAGAACTGAAAAATTCAAGAGACTGGTTGTCTTGTAAGGAGTGTGTACCCACAGGTAATTGGGTACTTTGACCAGCCTGTGCGAATACGGAAGTATTTGATTCAGATTCAGAGGAAAGTGATTCAATTTGGTGATTTGAATCACTATTCCCATTTGATTCGGCTGAATCAGAATTGAAGACTCAATGCTGATTTGGATTGGCTGGGGAGGGGCAGGCATAGCCGGGCAGCTGCAGGTTCTCCTGCCTTTCCCTGGGCAGGGGGAGCTGTGGGAGAAGACTTCATGGCTACCCTGCCTGCCCAATCCCCCACCTGGTCCAGGCTCCTAGCACTTAAAAGCCCTGCACTCCCCAGCTGCAGCAGCAACCATCAGGGCCTCTGGGGGCTCATGCTGCAGGATCTCCTGGCAGTACTGCCTCACCCTGGCCCCTGGGGCAGGAAGTAGAAGCCTCAGGACAGAAGGGAAACTTGAGCTCCCAGCTGCTGGTGGTGCAACCAGAGCAATGGGAGGGGGAGGGGGGGGGAAGTTGCAGTGGCCGGGTGAGAGCAAAGGGGCTGCAATTTAACCCCCTCATGATTTACATGTACCACATGGACCACCTGTTCAACAGCCCTGCTCTAGCACCCTGCAATGAACTTCCACTAGAGCTGCTGTATGGCACAGACTGTTCCTGCTACTTCCTTCGTCCCACCAAACTTGAAGGTTTGCCAGGGAAGCTATATGAAGGTATAGGTTCCTTTCCTGAAATTCCTACAAAGTAGGAGAGGTGATGAAACTTCCTGTCTCTTGAGAGTGGCTCAAGCCAATTTTTGTCTCTACTTCCTACATCAGAAAAAAACTAGGAGATAGTACAGCATAGGAAGCTAAGCTTCCCTTGTCCAAAAGGTATGTGAATCACGCACACAGCAAACAGAGAGGACACAATCAGTCTAGTCTAAGGACACAAATTTCAGTAGCCTGCAGCCTTCTTGCCTGTGAGCTTCAGCATGCAGGGTCGAAAGGAGCCCTGGATGGTTATGATTTTGCTACAATAAAATGGACATTTACAGTTGTCCAATTCCAGGAAGCACTCTTCTACAATACACTAAAGGCTGGGTAATTTACATCACCATGGAAATGTTGTATAACAGTCGTCTCACAAAATTTGACTCACAAATAACTACAGGCATTTGATAAACTTTGTATGTTTCCAACTCTCTCAACAATACATTCGTCTCTGGCTAACAATGTACTCTATACAGTAACGTCACATTCCTAAAATTACTTTTATTGATTTATATTTTATTTTTGCAATTGTATAAACACAGTGTGCAGGCATACGGTAAGTGTGTAAGGAAGCATATTATTCAGGTCTTAACTCTGGAGTTATATTTACACTGTGTTGACTTGACTGTCTTTGAAGTAAACATTCCACAACAGTTAGAAGAAACGCAGTTAGTGGATGGAGATGATTAAAGATAGAACTTTAGCATTCCCAACAAAACATTAAAAAGAGAAACTATCAAATTGAATTGTTACAACAATTCAACAAGGAGAGGAGAAAGACAAAGGACACTTGATGAATATTAGCAAAAAGCTGGTATCATTGGTAGACAGCCATGATCTACAGTTCTGCATAATAGGCTTCCAGCTCTATAAATCTGCTCTGCTCTGCCGTACTTCCCTGAAAACGTGATATATTTCTAAAAAGTTCTGTCTAAATGTCACCCTGAAAGCTTGCATGTTGAGGACCATTCTAAATGTCACAACAGTCTCATGGGACCTATGGATGAATTTAGGGAAAAGGGTATAGAAATTGACTTTAGAATTAGTCTAAGCATAAAATATGCATTTGGAATTTGGATTTTTGTCTACTTTGTTATTCAGACTCCTTAGTTTCAAAAGCTAAAAGATTTTCTCACATCATCTTCTGTTTTAGATTGTAAATAAGCTACCCTACACATGAACAGAACAACGAAACAAAATGCGACCATAGAATATATTACTAATGTAACCCTAAAATAATTATCTGGCACTGTGGACTGCATTATACATTTGCATGTGTTGATTCTCCTGTACTGTGAATCTTATTTCATTTGATTAAGAATCAAATTGTGCCTTAATTAAATCCTAAAGTATGTACATTACATGATTTTGTCCAAATACCTGTGTACTGTTTATAGAATCATAGATTTTAGCTCCTAAAAAGTATAAAGATTATGAGAACACATGTTTTTCCCTACTTTCAATGAAGTCCAGATTATTCCAGCTTCGCCCAGGCTCCAGAAGGCAGGAAGTGCAAAAAACCTTCTTTCTGTGTGGCTCTCCAAATGGTATCCCCAAACTCTATACTCTTGGGAGCCACAAGAACAATTCATTCCCATTCCTCTCACTTTCCTCCTCCTCAAGAAATTAAATGCGAGAGGAGTGCAAGGAATACAAAGTCATGGCATTTCTTTCACTCTGCCAGCATATTAGGGGGAACATGCTGTACCAATATGAAGCAAGGGGCAGGGCCAGGAAGTAGAAGCCTCAGAATAGAAGGGAAGCTTGAGCTCCCAGCTGCTGCTGCAACCAGAGCAATGGGGGGGCAGGGGGTTTGCAATGGCCAGGTGGGGGGCTGCAATTTAACCCCCTCATGGGTTGCATGCAGCCTGGGGGCCACCTGTTTGACAGCCCTGTTCTACTGCCCTGCAATGAAGATCCACTGAAGCTGTGCATAGCTGATGCAAGATGTCATCATGCCATTCATGAAGACAGAGTATTTTTCTGTGTCAGTCTTTTCAGTGGTCCTCCTGAAACAATGCATTCCTGAATTATTTATCTGTATAAAGGTAGAATCATAAAGGCTACAGCTGAGACCTATAATATCCATTCAGCAATCGCAGAAAAAAACAAATCAGGTACAAAGGAGCATGCATCATCATTTAGGCAACTAGAAAAGAAAACTTACTACCCTAGATGACTTTACTTCAAAAACATGTTTTGTCAGACAATAATGGGATTAGTTCCATGTTGGTGGGTTTTTGGTTGTAGCCATGTTGGTCTAAGAACAGGCAGACAAGGTTTTTTAGTTACATGTGATATATTTTATTAGACCAACTGAGTAGTTGGAAAAGAGTTCTTGACAAGCTTTCGAGTACAGTTGCTCTTCTTCAGGCATGGGGAGACTCTGCTATTCTGAGTCTCAGGTGAAGGGTGACTGTGCCCAAAAGCCTGCCACGATTTTTTTTCCCCAGTTAGTTAGTTGGTCTAATAAAAAATATCACATCTATTCAAAAGAACGTTGTCTGCAGAATTAGTTCCTAACATTCACCCATTCATTGTTAGCATAAGAATCTGTACACATCTCTAGGTCATCAATGAAAAAACTTTTACCAAAATATTTTAGTATTTTAAATTAAGTTTCTCAAGTATTTGAAATAAGTCTTTTTTCAGATGCTTATCATGAAAAAGTGGTCCAATTGTTAGGGTTACAGGGCACACGCAACTCCCATTAGATACTGAGCTCATGAGAAAAACCATAATGAAACATCATTATGGTTCACATTTAGACGCCTGATTTTAGGCATCTAAATGTGAACATTTGACATGGTTACTGAAACCAAATCTGGGATATTTTACATTAAGAGACAACTATGCCAAGGTATTGCTGCTGAAAGCAGTAATTACAGTTACAAGAAATAAACATTAAATGCTCAAATGTTACCTTTCTACATTTTATTTATGAGTGAACTGTAAGTCATCACAATAGCTGTATACTGCTTACCCATCATCCATATAAGAGACACTTATAAGCTGCGTTATTTTTAAAATATATTCACTAGAGGGTGAATATATAAAAACACATTCTATTGTGCATTCTACTACTGTTCTACTTGTAAGGCTTACCAATATACAATTAAAATGGTTTCATTCTAAAAATACTGTGCGATAATGTAATTAAGTAGTAATTAATATATCTCTATGCATATGCAGAAGGCAGCAGCGTTGAGGTTGTGCATGAACGATGCTAACTTTGCCAATTTCTGCCTTCTGACTATTTAACCATGTGAACTTAATGTTCTATGAACAGATTTTTCGAAAGAATTATTCATGATGCTGCATTCATGCAAGAATAAATAAATATGGTAGAGCAGAACACTTCTACAGTACCATGATCAGATCATAATTTAGATGCAACTTATTAAATAAAACCTCAAAATAGGGCTAAAGCAGGACCTAAGTGAGTATCAAGCTTTATGCTGTCCCCCTGAACCAAGACAAATTTTTATCCTAACACAACATATAGTCTGAAGAACTAATGGCTTGAAAAAAAGAAACGGGAAACAGTGAGGAATTTTGTAATAACACAGTGGCCCTTATCACTTGTTACTGCAATAAAAAATATGGCACAAACAGAGGGAATATAGAAAAGGTTAATAAACCCAATCATCTAAATGTATATTAACTACTGCCAGGAATAATAGTTTCAGTATGAAAAACTATTTTCACACAAAATGGCTACATATTCAAAAATACAAGTGTCTAGTGTCTTCAAAATGCATTGCTTATTAAATAAAAATACACTTTAAACAAGCTGAAAGTTTGGTTTGATTGTATATTACAGTATAACTTCCAATTTCAATCAATCAATAAATCGATAACTACAATAAAGAGATTTTGTTTCAAAACTAAGAAGTAGAAGTAAAGCTAGTTGGAACATTTCCCCTAGAAGGCAGGGCAAATTTTCACCACATCTCTTGATATCTCTCTCTCTCTATATCTATATATATCTATATGCATTTGAAACAAAAAATATATATACAAGTCTGAGTGCTTACTGTTGAGTAACAACTTGTTGTTTTTTCATTTGCCAGAAAAAATAAAACCACAAGCATCTTACATTTATGTGAAACTATACTGATATTAGGGGTAACCCTTCAGTTCTATGTAGGCACGTCTACATGTGCACAGTTACTGCACAGTAACCAGAAAATTACTGTGCAATATGGGCAGCATCTACACATGCATGCCCATACTGCGCAATAATATGGAGGCATATGCCAAATTGGTCATAAATTTAATACCTTCTTGATACAGGTATCAAATTTAGGCCTGATTAGTTACTGTGCAGTAAAGCATGTGTAGACACCTTGCTGAGCAGTAACACTGGCACAAGACAATTAATATCACGTTAAATCGCCAGGCCAGAGCCAAGCCCACAGGGCAGCATGCTATCACCAGGTGCTGCTGCAGATGCTGGAGCCATGGTTCTGGCAGCAGAGAAAGACCCCCTGCAACTCCCTGCAGGGGAAGGGGCAGCGCAGCATGGCAGAGCTGGGGCTGCAGCTGCGTCCTGTCTGCAGCGCTCAGCACTGCTTTCTCTGCCTTACAGAGTAAGCCACTCTTGTTGGCTCAGCCTGGGCAGGGTAAGAGCTGCATCTGCTCCCAGCTCCTGATGCTGGTTTGTCTGTCCCAGGCATGACATGGGCTTCCCTGCTGCCAGGACAGGAGGAGGTTGGAACTGGGGTGCAGACTGTCCAGGGTGCTGATCAGGACTGACTGGCTGGCTGACCGTGGCCCACCTAGCAGTGTTATAGCACCTTGAGGCTTTAAACAGCTGCATGTGCAGATGCTATCCAAAAAATGCTAAAATGATCAACCACATCAAAATCCTTTACTATTTGAGTCCCAAGAGAACTGCTGTTGGCAGCAATAGTTACAGCATTCAAGCTCTCAAAGGATTGGCAGCCTAGGATGGATGAAACAAGTGGAGTCACAAAGGATATTGTGTTTTCAAATCTAAGTTATTGACAAGCATATGTGTAGGATTTGTTTTCAGCTGAAGGGCAACTTATCTTGTGCAAAACAATCTGGATTTATCTAGTACACATAAATATCATAGCGTAGAAAAAAATATATAAGTTTATTTTGGTGCCTAAAACAAAGAGGATTGAGTATGGAAGAAGAGTAACAATCTTAAGCTCTGGCCAAAGAGTTGAATATAGTCTTCTTGTAATTTAATTTAATTCATTTTTTTAAATAATCCCTGGGGGGGGAAGGAGTTGCCTAAGAAGTAGATAGGCACTTAAGTAATAACATTTTCAAAGGTGTTGCATTTATTGGGACTAAACCTGACTTGGTTGTAGGTTAGAAAACCATACCCTAGCCCTTCAACTACTTTAAGAGATAACTGGGTAGCTTCTGAAATTTTAACATTTGCTTTCATTACACTTAGGAATGGGAACAAATTCTTTTTCAGAAAAACATCTGAACAATTTATGTTGAAACACCAGTTTTCAGATCAAGTTATCAGGTTTTTGGCTGTCTGAGTAATTAGAAAGTTGACCTGCACCTTAGAAACCATACCTTTGAAAATTTAATAGAAATCAATGTATACATAAAAATAAAGCTAAAATTTCAAAGGGGCTAGGCACCAATTCCCACTGAAATTCAACTCTTAGGCTCCTTTGAAAAGTCACAGGAAATTCTAACTGCTACCCTTTTCTAAAGAGTCAGTTCAAAGATGGAAACATGCATCATCTCATAACTTACTTTGAAACATATATGCAGAAGCAAACATGTCCGGAGAAACAAACTGTGTCCCTATATGGCATAAGCATCTGTGTTAAAAACGTTTCTGTCTAATAGTTTTTGCTTCTCTCTTTATATACAATGCAAAATGCAATTTATTTCATAATATAGTTCTACAGCTTTAACTTCATGTGGTTTTATGAAGAATTTTTAGAAAAGAAACCTCTCTCCTTCAGAGACATAAAACAAGGTATGGGTAGAGCTTCATCTTCAACTTGCTTGACCTTCCTGAATGTCCTGTAAGTGTTATACAGTGGTAGATAGCCAGAAAGTATTCAACTTGTCAACATTTTAAGATTTGAAGATGTTGCTGAAATGTCATTGTTTATCAGTCCATTGCAGCCATCTACATATGGGCTAAAAGCTGGAAAGTTAAAGAGCCATAGAGCCCCACTAAAGTAGTACTTTTTAAAATTTATACTATTAAATACTTCCACTATTGCACCTTCTCAAAAAAATTCTTTATTGTAAAAGCTGTGTCTGAGGCACAAAGTGTAAGTTTGAGTTTTCTGTAACAAACACAGATTTAGGAATCAAGAAATTAAATTATAAATGTATAGTACTGACAAATCCCAAAATGTTGCTAAGAGGGCATTTTTAGGTTTTTTTGTAATTATGTTTATAAAGTAGGATGCTGGATTTTTTGTTTTTGGTTTTTTTGAGAGACAGAAGTAGAGACAGAGCCCAGAATAGACAAGATCAGATCCAACGGAAAAGAAGAAAACGACCCCAGCTCATATTCCTACAACTCAGGTTATTGGCTATTATGGAGTAGATCAGTCCCTACTGTACAGTCCCTTCCACTCAATCCCAGCTCTTTTCCAGAATAAACTCTGAAAAGTCTCTATTCTATCCTAATGAAGACTAGGACTTTTTTTTTTTTTAATCTCAAAAAATGTTTTTCATATCCTAGAAAATTTGTTTCCCATCTACCTCTAAAAAATGCACATGCAACCAGAGTCAGACTTTACTTTCCTTATTATTACAGAATAGTGTCTTTCTTTGTGAATAGTTCCTTTGAAGTATTTGCTTAATAATGTGAATAAGCAGGAGAACAAGAATGGTAGAATGTCAGTGTAAGGTGGGACTCGGAATACTGTACAGACAGCCTAACGGCTACCTGAAATTTTTGTTCTAAGGGATGAGAGCTCCTTGTATAAGGGAGGAAGACTATTCAGAAAAATCAAATGAGGTTGTGGAAGCTTTAAGACAGTATAGGTAAGTGCAAACAGTATGGGTTTCTAGTACAAGAAAGATGGTACCTTTTATGCTAACAAAATCAGACTCCAGAAGGAGAGACAGTGAGTATTTTTACATGTACTCCCGGATGCATGGGCATTTTAATTAGCTAGCATTTCAATTAGAGAAAAAATGATGGTGGGGCACTTTAAAGCTCAGCAGACGCATTTCATTTCAAAGCACACCGCTGTCATTTTGTCAATGCAGATACACACAGCAATGCTGATACACGTGACTTGCAAGGCTTCCAGAGTGTGCCAATTTCGATGCTCAGCAGACTATTAATCCAGCACATCAGAGCAGGCTCTCCTCATGTGTATAGGAGCCCAGTGTTTCTAAAGTGTTAGTCACTGAGAAGGAAAACTAAAGCAACAGTCAGAGCTGGAAACTGAGGCTTTCTACAGATATTTTGGTGAGGTTAGGAAGAGGTTAGATCAAGTTAAAAATGGCCACTTGATCAAAGGTAAGTCCAGATGAGAAGGCTAGTGGGGGTGGACAATCGGGGTCCATGGTGAGATCAGGAGGGCAGACAGCATCTGCAGGGGGTGGGATTGGGAAGACCTGAGGAGCAGATGACACTGCAGGTGGGATCAGAAGAGCTAGCAGAGTCCATGGGGGAGGGTGGGGGGGCAAGCAGATTCCACAGGGGGATTGAGGGCATAAGTGGAATCCGCAGGTGTGGTTGAGGGAACAAGCAGGGCCTGCCTACGGGAGGTTGATGGGGTCTGGGAGGGTTTGGCAGGATCAGGGAAAACTCACGGG
>NW_017728906.1:22761849-22797115 GCF_001723895.1 Crocodylus porosus
AGTGTAAAAGGCCACCAGGTTGGTCTGACAGGACCTGCCACTGATGAACCCGTGTTGGTTGCCCCTAAGCATGCAGTACCCTGCTGGCCCCTCCTGGATGTGTGCCAGCATAATTTTCTCGAACAGCTTGCCTAGACTAACCGGCCTATAGTTAGATTGGTCTTACTAGACATGATTTAAGTTAGACTGCCTCAGAGGTATACACTTAACTTCAATTGGGTCAGCCATTTTTAGACTCATTTAAACTGTCCTGAACTTCTGTATAGTTCACATTTAGACCTTACGTTTAGATCCATCCAGCTACAGATCTATACCTGAGTGAACTAAGTTAGACTAAGTGGCCATTTTTAATGCAATCTAACTTTGCTAAATACGTGCATGTACCCTGAAAGGTAGGACCACTACAGCAATCAGAAAAAGTAACCATCTTGCACATTGTCCAATTAAGAGCACTCTTATATGCAAACTGATATTGACTTTCATATGAGAATATTTGTAGACAGAGCAGTGCCTGTGCTACTGATCACCAAAGCCCATCCATTACAATATTATTTGGGGGAAATCTGTAAAAACTAAATATTTCATACTCTTTAGAAACAAAATTGGCATGGTCTGAGTTTATAGTGGGAATCTTTGGTTGTTTAAAATTTTGAAATAGAGAGCGTTAGCTGGGATTTGTTGGATTTTTTTTCCTTTAGAAATTTTTATTTGAAAAATACACCATCTCCCCCAGTATAAAAAAAATGAAACAAAAGACTTGTGGTCATGTCTTTGGAGTAGAAAAGAAGCCTGGGGTGAAGCAGAAGAGGTGGGAAGGACCTGTAGG
This sequence comes from Crocodylus porosus, assembly GCF_001723895.1. Classification (NCBI taxonomy): domain Eukaryota; kingdom Metazoa; phylum Chordata; order Crocodylia; family Crocodylidae; genus Crocodylus; species Crocodylus porosus. The sequence continues at coordinate 22,762,676 of NW_017728906.1, forward strand.
CACTCGCATCAGCAATATTCAAAAAAATTCCAAGATGCCTGCCTACCCATTTCTCCACTGCCAAGAGTAAAGAGAAGCACAGACAGATGAACCCCACCCACGCATGCAGAATTCCCTCTGGCAAAATGAAACGACACTCTGTGCTGAGGCATGTTTTGTCCAGGAGTAAGAAATCACAGTCCAATGTATGCAGGGAGGAGTGGTCCTTCCACCCAGTCCTGGCTTCCAAAAGTCAGATAATACCCCAGTAGGAGGAATTATGCTAAGCAGTGGAGACCCTTGCCTGGACTGTTCCTAGGCTGAACAGACCTGAGCAAGTTTAGAGAATTTCATAATGTTCAAAATAAAAAGGATATTTAGCATTTATTTTAATTGTAGCCGTTCTCCCCTCAAATTAGGAAACTGCCCATACTCCTTCATACTCATAGACTCATATGCAGATACAGGCTATCTGTGTCTTTCTTCAGGCAATATGGAATCATAACCTTCCCTTTTCATAGTCTCTTTTGTTTCTGAGGATCCCTCCTAAAAATAAAGAAATGCTCTAGTTCCCTTCCCTTCTGCCTTGTACATAGGTAACATTTCTTCCTCATCCCATACTAAAGAAAGAAAAGAGGCACCAGGTTCTTCCACTGTTTAACTTAAGTATTGTTGTACAGCATCTCCCAGGTTATGGTTCAATTGTGCTAGGACCTGATGGGGAGCTGCAGATTCCTGGTCACCTTGGGGACAGTGATCACCAATCAATCCAATTCACCATATGGTGTAGGGTGGGTAAGATAACTAGTAGGGTGGAAGTGCTTGACTTTAGGAAGGCTAATTTTGGTGTGTTTAGGAGTCTAATCAATGACACTGCAGGAGGAGAGTACTGGCGAGATGGGAGTCCAGGAAGGGTGGTCATTTATAAAGGAAGTGATCCTGCAGGCACAGAGGGAGACTATCCCAGTACGAGGGGAAAGAGGCCAAAAATCTTCCTGGGCTAAACAGGGAAATCCGGGGAAGCCTAAGGGCAAAAAGAAGGCATATAAGCAATGGAAGCAGGGGAGGAGTATACTAAGGAGGAGTACACCTACTTGGCCCACACTTGCAGGGAGGCAGTTAGAAAGGCCAAAGCAACTACAGAGTTAAGTGTGGCAAAACAAATGGAAGATAAAGTCTTGTTTTAGGTATGTAGGGTGTAAAAGGAAGGCACAGAGCAGCATACGACCCCTACTGAACTAGAAGGAGCAATTAGTGACAGAGAGGGGGGACAAGGCTGAGCTATTCAATGAGTTTTTTGCCTCGGTGTTCCTGAACAGGGGTCAAGATAAGTCTCCTAATGGGTTCTTAGCTGGGTATCAGAGGGACACCAGCCCACCAACTGTCAATGCTGACTTGGTTCAGAGTCACTTGGATGGACTGGATGTATTCAAGTCATCAGGCCCAAATGAGCTGGATCCGAGAGTACTGAAGGAGTTGACCAGTGTCATAGTAGAAACACTGGCACGGCTGTTTGAGCACTCATGGCACTCTGCTCAGGTCCCAGAGGACTGGAAAGGGGCCACTGTGCTCCCTATATTCAAGAAAGGGAGGAAGGAGGATCTGAGTAATTATAAGCCTCCACCCTTGGAAAGGTCTTTGAAAAGATTATGAAGGAACATAATTGTGGGAGTCCAGCAGGAAAAATAATGCAGCAGAGAAACCAGCAAGGATTGGTAACAGGTAGATCATGCCTGACAAATCTGGTTTCATTTTATGACACGGTCACAAAATGCTTAGGATGCAGGAGTAGAGGTGGAAATTGTTTTCTTGGACTTTAGCAAGGCCTTTGATACAGTATCTCATCCCATTCTCATAAATAAATTGAGAGGCTTTAACAGATGTTTACAAGATCTGGTGAGTGGCAAATTGGCTTAGCAATTGCACCCAGAGAGTGGTAGTAGATGGGTCGGTGTCGACCTGGAAGGATGTGGGTAGTGGGGTCCCACAGCGTTTGGTTCTTGGACCTGTACCCTTCAATATCTTCACCAGTGACTTGGATGCAAGTATAAAGAGTACTCTGTCCAAGTTTACAGACGATACTAAATTGTGGGGTGAAGTGCACACTCCGGAGGGTAGGGAACGATTGCTGGCAGATCTGGACAGGTCAGAAGAGTGGGCAGTACACAATAGGATGCAGTACAACAAGGACAAATGCAGAGTGCTGCACCTAGGGCACAAAAATATCCAACACCTCCTGGCTGGGAAGCGACCCGCTCAGCAGCGCAGAAGCGGAAAGGGATTTCAGAGTCATAGCGGACTCCAAAATGAGAGTGAGTTGTCAGTGTGACAAAGTCATCAGCAAAGCTAACCGCACTTTATCATGCATCAGCAGATGCATGACAAATAGAACCAGGGAGGTGCTACTTCCCCTCTATGTGGCATTGGTCAGACAGCAGTTGGAGCGCTGCGTCCAGTTTTAGGCACCGTACTTCAAGAAGGATGTTGATAGACTCGAGAGGGTCCAGAGGAGGGCCACTCGTATGGTTAGGCGCTTACAGGACAAGCCCTACAAGGAAAGACTGAGGGATCTGGACCTCTTCAGCCTCTGCAATAGAAGGCTGAGAGGTGATCTTGTGGCCACCTACAAAATCATTAGGAGAACGCAGCAAGGGATTAGAGATGGTCTGTTCACCAGGGCGCCTCTTGGGGTAACAAGGAACAATGGTCACAAACTGACAGAGAGCAGATTTAGGCTAGACATCAGGAAGAAGTTCTTCATGGTGAGGGTGGCCAAAATGTGGAATGGGCTTCCAAGAGAGGTGGTGCTCGCCCCTACCTTGGGAGTCTAAGAGAAGGCTGGATAGGCATCTGGCTGGGGTCATCTGACCCCAGCACTGTTTCCTGCCCAGGGCAGGGGGATGGACTCTATCTGTTGAGGTCCCTTCTGACCCTAGCATGTATGAATCTTCCCAAATAACTTTGCATGTCTGTCTCCTACAGCTTCTCTATATCCTCTCTTATATAAAAGGTAAACAAAATTTCTACACAGAGAATGTCTGCCTACAAGGTTTTAGCATGCCCTTTGTTTCTGAAGCAACTTTAAATAGGTTTACTGACTCCCGCAATTCTTTCCTATTTCTGCTTAGATTTTTCAAATAAATTCCCTTATGCTTTTGAGATTATGTCAATCTTCATGCATTTTAATTTATTTATTACCTGCTCTGGCACAATTTTGTTTCTTTTTACAATTTCTTCCTCAACTCCTAGCACATTTACAGCTGTTTCTGGCATCTGTTTTCTCCATGCTGTCTTGTGAATACTAAGACAAAGAACTGAAGTATTTTTGTAATGCCTTAATTTTCCTTCAATAAATTAGTCTTGCCACCCCAAAATACAGGCTGCTCCTCTTCTTTTTTCACTTGGGAGGAAAAAACCATAATACTTTATCTTAACCTCTTGAGTAAACTTTTCTTCATCCTCCACCTTTGTTTGTATCCATTTTTATCCACTCTAAAATTCTTCTGCATTCTTCCAAGCCCTCTGTTGTATCTGATGTTTTATACTTTTCACATTCTTTTTCCTTATCCATGACTGCCTTTTTGTAAGAGAGAAGATAAAGCGGCAGGCCCTGAGGAACCCCCCCTTGACAGCCCTGAGAATACCCCACACGCCCAGGCTCAAAGCGCACGGTGGAAACTTACCCTTTACAGGGATGCAACAGGAGGGAGCACCAGAGAGGCCCAGAGCAGTATAAAAGGGGCACTGGAGCCGGCCCAGAGGGAAGCGGATCTGGAAGAAGCCAGCGGAGGAGCCGACGCCGGCGGGAGTGCTCTTCGGCGGATTCAAGCTGCTTGGAGGCGCGGCCGAACATTTTGGGGTAAGAGGGATTCCTCAACGGGGTGTGCAAACCTGTGCAGCCGGCCCAGCGGGACTGAAGACTCCTAGACGCGGCATGGAACAGCTAGGACCCGGCAGGGGGCCAGGGACCATAGAGACTGCAACGAAGCGTGTACCCAGAGGCAGGGGTCGGTGCCCCTTCTTTCTTTTTTTTTTTTGCCAGTGCATGTGGAGAGACCCATGGCGGGGTGGATGGGGATACCCCACCCTCCGGCAGACAAGGGAACCCCGGGGAGAGTCAGCTGAGGGTTGAAGCCAGCGCCGTGCCCTAGGCGACCTTGGCCATGGACTTTTCTGTTGGCTTTATCTTATTTTGTGCACCCTGGACTATGCTAACAAATGACCGACCCAGCTGGGCGGTCACACCTGGTGGATCGGGCGAGGGTGTAGGGGTGGAGGAGCCCTCATTAACCTGGGACCCCCGGAGTGAAGGAGTCTCATTTTTGGACTCTACACACCAGACCAACTGGATCAATCCAAATCAAAGTCGTGGCAGGCGAGACAGACGCGTATGAATGCCCAACCAGTGGTGAGTCACTCCTTGACGTCCAGTGGGCAGTCCCAAGACGGGGGAGGCGGTATCAACCGTGGTCAAAGATCAATCCCCCAACACTTTTGTATGCACTTGATCATCCACCTTGGCCTTTTTCCCTGCTTCTACTCATACTGTATTTATTGTTATATGACATACCTAACCTGTGGGCAGCCTTTAATTTATCTTTGAACACTTTCCATTTCCCCTCTGCATTCTTCCCCTTCGTTGCTTTATCCCATTCAATTTCACCCAATGCTCGACACATTCTGGAAGTCTTCTCCATTGAAATTCTCAGTCCTTATTTTCTGGTTTCTCATTATTGCTACCAGAAGATCAAAGAGATCACTGCTCCTCTTAGACGGCGGGCTTCCTGATGTCTTACAAAACCTTTATGCGAGATAGCGAATTCGATGGAACTAAGTGGCCCACTGCAATGTCTGAATCCCACGAACAGTAAAAGCAAGCAAGAGAAGTCATGGAACAGCCTTCTGTTGCATAAAATCATTGGCAGCACATATGAAGCAGCACAGTGCTCCGGTAACCACACTGTTTACACAGAGAGATAACTGCAAAACGAAGCCATTGAAGATAGCCTGATCATAAAAATACAGACACACTGACCAGAGAAGAACAACAGATTAAACAAAGAAAATGTGCTCAGAAATTAGAGAAAATTGAGAGGGGAACAGTGGGGGAAAAACCCCTGGCGATACCCAGTTCACTCTCCCATCCAGCATCCACTCTCTGCCCTGTGTGACACAGGATACTGAACAAGATGGACCTATGCTCTGACTCAGTTTAAGAACATAAGAATTGCCATTTACTGAGAGAAGAGCAGAAAGAGATAAGACAACACAGCAAAAAATAAATAAATAAATTCAAAGAACAAAACAGAAAACTGAAAGAAAACAAATGGAAAGAAAATAGTGTTGATATTAGCAATATTAAGCACTAATGTTACCATATTTTCTTGCCTACAATGTACGCTGGAATAAGATGCATCTTGTTTTTGAAATACAAAATAAAGCACAAAAGAGAGACTTTTCCTTGTGGTTAGTAACTGAATAGCAGTAGCTAGAGAACTAGGGAATAGGAACTGAGCCTGCTCATCATTCTTCTCCCCGTGATCATATGCAGACTTTACTTTTCACTCTCTCTCGCATGGCATCAGATATCAACTTCCAAATCTATGATCCACTGTCTAGTACTATCACTCAATGTGCAGATCCCATCTGCCCCATCTGGGCATTTGTAAAGATTGCAGCTTTTCATTAAGTGCTGTGCTGTTTGTTGGATGCTGCATTTACACAGGGGGCTGTCCAAAATGTTCATCTTGTGGAGTGTTGTTTTGAAGAGTCTGTATCCAGATCTCAGTCTGTTCAGCTTGACCCACGCTTCTCTGTCAAATTCATGCCCAATGGGGGACTCATTTGGTGTTGGTATAAACTGCTGTAGGAATAGGTCTGACCTTTCCCAATGGTCAGCCCACTCCACTGCTGCCCATAGGTTTGGTTCAGCATCCCCAGGCTGTTTTAGGAGCCTGTGTGCTTCACGTTTAAATGCTTTGCAATGTTTAAGCCTCACCTCTATTTAGGTCTTCAGTCACTAGTTGATTAAGCAGGTCATGTGCATCATCTCTTGCCTCTGTTGCCAGTAATTCTGTTAGTATCTGTCGTCTATAGCAATTTTATTCTTTTTTTGTATTTGCACAGGAAGCCACAGAAATTGTTCTTAGTGCATTTCCTTACATATAATATGGACTCTAATTTCCAGGAGTTGTTTGCTGGGGAAAAGGTGCATGCTGTTTTCCAAGAAATACGATGCAGCTTTTAATACAGTTCATAAAAATCGTGATAACTCACTCGTATAACTATGAACATATGTAACTGTTCTAGTTTATTTCAGTAGTGATTTATCTGTCAAAAAGGATAGATTTTAAAAGTATTTCAAGGAACTTATGTTTCTTTGCGTCACGTAAGTTACTCTCACTTTCCCAGGATTATTACACAAATAAACAGCTTATCACCATATTTCAACTCAGGCTGAGCAATCAAAGTAATTGAAACTTTCTGAAGAATAAAAGGTGTTCTGAAGTACAGTATTTTCATTCAGAAACACTGAACTGTTTCTAGGTAATATAAATCTCTGGCCCCACAAGAGCTGTTGCAATTGCTGCCTCATGAGAATTATAAACAGAGTTTCTCAGGTCCCATTCTCCTTTGTAGCTCTTTCTGCCTGGCTAGACAACATCTCTCATAATGCAGCACAATAACTCCACATGGCCTTTAAGTCCCATGGTACACTGCCATGACTAAACTAACAGGAGGAAAAGCAAAAGCGTGAACTAAAGCTCATGCGCAATATTGCAGTACTTCAGATAAATATATATGTTAGTGTTGATGTGTAACAAAATATTTTATTTTCATTCTTCAGAAGTAAAGCCTCGTAGAAATCTTTCTGTGGGACATTTCACTTTCCAACAGCGATGCATCTTGGAGAGCTGGGTTGTTTTTTGTTTTGTTGCAGTTTTAACCATTGCTAACAAATGGGCAGGGATTCCAGCATAATAATTAAGGGGTCAAGGTTTCATAGAGAGAAGCAGCAATAAAGAATTCCCCAAATTAAACAGACTTGCATGTATGTAGCACATCTTCCACCTGCATTCATTAAAACCTCTTACTACTTTGTCAGATTTTCTGTACTGCTTCTATTATTTTAATGCTTTTCAACCTTTCTGGCAAACAATAAGGGAAGAGATCATCCGTATGTACCAAGAAACCGCAGTCCAAGTACTTTCTGCAATTCATTCAAAGGGACACATTTCTTCCCAGAACTCTAGAAAATGCAACCAAATCCTCACTATTGCTTACAGGGCAATTAGAAGTACAGAATCTATATTTGCCACCTGCCAAACACATTACCAGAGAAAAGAACAAGTGTGGGAAGACAGATGTCTCCCAGGTCCTGCAAATCATTCAGGTTCTATGGCTGACTGACCAGGAAGGAATTCACTTACATTCTCCCATCTTGTTTGGAGTTTACACCCTTGATAGACTTCAATATGCATTAGATGACCTGTCTGGGCAGGTAGCTCACATAGTTTGGACACAGATGCCACTTAACCCTCTCCCTCAGGAAATAGGTTCTGAAATATGTTATGAAATTATCTTTTGGAATTATGTCACCTAATGGGAACATCCAGAAGCATTAGGAAGCATACTGCACCACTAGCATACACTCTGCTACCTCTTATCCAATTTTCTTAGACTAGCTGTTAACTCCAGTGTCCACCAACCTGATAACTCCCTTGGTCATCTCACTGATTTCATCAATAGACTCTCAGCAGTACCCTGATGCTCCCTCCCTCCAAGCCTTCACTGTCCCTTTCCTTTCTATATAAACCCTCTCTCGGTCTCTCCCCCATTTCTTTCCTAGCATCTAATGAAGTAGGTTATTGTCTATGAAAGCTCATATCTCTCTGAGTCAGGCAGTCTCTAAAATGACACCTTGCCCTGCCTTCCGCTACAGAGGCATACTGAGCTACTTCCACACCCTGGGCAATGGATGGTAGTAGGTGGGAAGAAGAGAGGGGAGGGGAAATATGCTGACTGCCATGCTTTAAACTCCTTGCACTCAATGTTGGCACCACAGCAGCAGCAACTAGACTCTGGCTGCTATGGCCATGGGAAGGTCCAGCTGCCATAGCCCTCCACAATATGGGCTTCTTCTAATATCAGCTCCCAGGACCGGCATCCCATCAATGCCCTGGTCCCCCCACCCCAAGTCTCCCAGACATGCTACTGCCCTATTACCTGTTACAACTCCCAGCTAAAGAAACTGGTTTTTTCCAATGCAGGCTGATGGAATAGTCACCAACATTTTTAGCTCTGGACTTCCCACAGTTTAATTCTTATGGCTGGACATGGTAGTGGTTGCCACAATTATACAATATGAAAAGCGGTGGAGAATGAAGGCCACTCCTGAAAATAAGAAACAGACCCATCCATTACAGACAGAGTTTCTGATTTATATCAGGTTGACAAAGGGATCAGTGCATAACTTTCCAGGAATCTCCATCCCTTTCATCTCCCCAAAAAATAAGTATTTCTTGGCTGATATAATTAAGCTAACTCAAGTGCGGGGAATAAGAAAAATGTCAAGTTTACAAGCAAGCATTGGCTGGTCAGTGTTTACCCATATGATGTAGAGTATTTCTGTATACAACCTAGATGAACTCTGGAACACATTTTGTAATGTGTTTTTTAAATTAGTCATCATAAAATAATCAGACTATATATTTGAGAGGGAAAAGTACTCTTTATCCGCTCTCATTAAATTAATAAAATTGCAAGCAGAATTGTTTTCTACATCAAGCTATACTACTTTGATACCCAAATAATTTGGGACAGATATTAATGGTAACTGTACTTAATAAAAACATTTTTTGTGAGTGAATGGTTATTATTTCATTCAGATACTGCAATCTAGTGAGCCAGATACACTAAGGAAATGAAATGGCTCCATCGAGTGGTTAGATCTGGAGTTACCAAAATAAGGTTAGAGAACTAATCCTGAGACACTTTATAAAAAGCCCCTGAAAATGCAGAGAACATCAGCAAAATTAAATTTTAGGTGAATGTATGTGTGCATATAATACATTCCAGTTGAACATATGCATATAACACAATAATGTCCTGATCACTTTAAAAACTAAGAATCAGAAAAAGTAAGAAACATGTAAATTTGTTAGACAAGGGTTGGACAAACACTTCACTGGAACGGTTTAAACATGGATAATCCTAGCTTAAGAAGTGTGTTGGTCTAACCTCTTGAGGTCATTTCTAGCCCTGTATTTCTATTATTCTATAAATAAAACTCATAAGTATAATTATGAATAATTCTATTTATAGTACGGGGGAGGGGGAAAAAAAAAAATCACACATTTGCAGTTACTAAAATTGCTGGAATTTTCAAGTCAACATCAATAATTTTAATAAGGTCCTATATAGCAATGTCAGAAAAAGAAGAAACATCGTGATACTGAGAGTCTGCATATTGCCTTTTATTCCAAAAAATATTTTCCTGCTAACAACCACAAAACTATGGGAAGTTAGCCCTGTACCAAAGGGTTTCCAGTCTTGTATATATTTCCCAAATATTTTAGCTGCAAATATCACCTCCTGATAAATGGCAATTTTGCCACAGAAGAGTGACAAGAACTTCTTCAACACAGACACCTCTGACGACAGGACCTGCTTGAATATTTATACCCAAACAGACCCCCATTCCTTTTGCTATTAAAAAATACAAACAACAGACATGTCAATCAACTAACATTATGGGGTCTGCTTGGCTTCTGGATCACAACAGTAGATTTAAGGTAAAGCTGGGGGGAAAAATTTTCCATGGCATGCGTACAGAGATTTTGCCGAGTTGCCTGGGAATTTGTGATTCAGAGCAAGACTGAAGTACAAGGCATGTCAACTGTGCCACATTCTAAAAGACTCAAATACTGTAATGTGTTCTACATATTTATAGTGTCAGCAGCTTAGCAATTGTATTCATAAATATTAGATGCTGTTAACTCTTTTTGGTGTTTTGAATAACCTCTCTTTGACAGCAACAGTTCCTGCTTGGCCTACTCTAGGTCACTGAGATCAGTCACCAAAAAAAAAAAAAAAAAATCACAAGACACTGGGATTATGGCCCTGTCAAATAGTCATTCACAGACAGCATCAGTTAGAAAGAAAGCAGAAAATGAAATGTATTTTCATGTTCCTTATGTACCAGTGCAGATAAATTCTCTTTGTTATTAAATAGGCATAATGTTTCCCACCCCTGCTCTGCTCGAGTACCCTTCTTTAGTTCCAGAAAATCCATATGTTGCCATTATTCCTCCTTCCCACCTTATTTATGTCATTCTGAGCTTGTATATAGAGAAGCCCAGCACAGAATACAAGAAAACTGTTTTTCACATCTTCTCCCACTTGGCTCTTAAGTATTCCCACTAAAGTCTATTTCACCGTCTCAGGGAAACATATCAGTAGGCAAGGAAGTTTCCCAAATACCATAAAGGTCCTCAATCATTTTGATCAGTAAGTCAATCTTCTGAACAGTAAATTAGGTTTAAAAAGTCTAAAAATATGACTGCTCTAAGTCAACCAATTAGCTAGTGGAGAATACAGCATTAATCTCATCCTAGGTGCTGGAAAGCTGGTGCAGACTAATGTATTTATCATATTTGTAATTTCATATAAAAAGAATTTAAGCAAAGCTATATCAGCTTTAGGTTACCCTGAAAATCCATGTGGAGGGAGCTGCAATTACTGCATAAATGCTCTGTTCCAGTTCAACGCATTCTTGAAACCTCTTTGCCTGCGGGGCTGTGGAATCCCCCCCAGAATGAAGCATCTCTTCCCAGTCTGACTGCTACAAACACTGCAAGTCCCACCCAAGCCTGTGCTTCTCCACTGCACATATTAGCTACTGCATAGCCCCTGGCAACTTAATGTGTAAGCACTTCAGTTTCCTTCACATATTTAACTTTACAACTCCTCCATGAGCTGGGATATTGTTGTAATTCCCATTTTATAGGTGGGGAACTGAGGCACAAAGGCACTAAGCCCTAAACCCTCAAAAACACCTGTGCTTGGCAGTCCTGTTCATTGTACCATTTAATATTTTGCATTGGGTTGCCCGGCCCATAAAGCTGACTCTACACCCCCCAGTTAGATGCACAAGTGTCCTGTGCATAGGCAGAGGTAACTATATCACAACAGGATCCACAACAGTTAGCAGACTGAACAGCAGGTACGCAGCAGGAGCTGCTGCATTTACAAACTCCAGGTGCCCCCAGGATTACGTAGGAGTTTCGGGGATCACAAGTTTGGATTTAATGTTGCAAACAGATGTGAAATACATACAGCCACACACAGTGCTTTACCCTCAGAGGAAACATGTCAGTTTGACCCAGCTGCACAACATCTGTATAGATCACACACTTTGGCAGGGCTTTCTGGAGTTTTATCCAATAGCTGGTTCAGCTATTAGATAAAAGCCCTGCCGAATACAGACATTGGGTGAGCCGGGTCAAAGTAACGCAATGCCTCTTCTGGGCATCCACTGTGCTAAGCGTGGTGGCATGCCAAGAGGAAAGTAAAGTGCCGTGTTGGGTTTTTTTCCACATCTGTAAGCAACCTCAGTGCCAAAATCCTACTTTAATTGTCCAGTTCCCAACCTGGATATAACTCTAAGCAACTTAAACAGTTTCACACAGGAAGTCTTGGGCAGACATGGAAACACTAGACCAGTTTCCTTATTTCAAGGATGCAATGGCCCTGTTAGAAAAAGGGGTTGCAGTCTGTACCTTTCACCACCATTTAAACCTCAGAATTTACTGTTAAACTGTGACAGCAGGAACTTACAACTAGGCAGCAAGAATCCCCGTTCTCTTCCTCATCACCCCTGGGGCCAACACTATGAAAGCATTTTAGGTCACAGAAATATGATTATTTTGCACAAAAAGCTCTTTGCTGCATCTAACAGAGTCATTCCCTTTGAAGTCAAAAGAGCTCAGCAAATGGACAATAATGTCTTCACTAACTTACAGGAGCGGTTCACAGTGAAAAAATACCTTTTAATTTTTTCTTGAATACGTCTTCCCTTGATTTTTGTTTGTGTAGTCACTTATTGGTGCTACATTTATAGACATGTTTATATATTTATCAGGACAGAAGACTTTTAAAGCAATGAATAAATCATCCTTTTTGAATGAATGAAATGCATTAAACTGCATGAAAATTACCTTGTAAAAATTAAGAGACAAAAATATAAAGAGATACATTTTACTGAATGTAGTCCTCCCTAGATATAAACGAAGTAGAGATTATTAATTCAACTTTATCCCCCTCCCCCCGCCAATATAATATGCATGTAGTTGTGCTATATTATTTAGTTAATACATAATACTCAAAAAGTCTAAATCTCTAGGGAAGCTGTTTTCTTTTTTACAATTTATTTTGACCCTGATGATTATGAAAGATTTGATATTTTTAAATCAATATAATGCTAGTCCAATTCATGAAATGCATATTTCTGTACTCCAGGTGATGCAAACAGTTCATCTATGGAGCTCTGCTAAACTTTACGAGAATTGTAAGGTTCTAGAATTTATCCTAACCTAATCATCTATTATTTTAGGTGACTAGCCTTCTATCTGCTTGCTTCAAGAAGTAAACTAACCCTGAAAAAGGCAACAGATTTATTTTTCCTTCACGTTTTAATTCTAAGCCCTCCTCTTGCTGTACATAAACTTAAAAAGTCTGGAGACATCAAGAAGTTTTAGTAAGAACTACTTCAAACTTTTTAAATTCAAGATTCAGGATGTGATTTTACAAGCACTGACAGATATTTAAGGGTACTGTGCAACTTGAAAGCTTGACTACCATCTCACCTAATGGTATAACTGGTCCAATAAAAGATAATCATCAAACAAACCATGATTCTTTTAGATCTACTACAGTAAGGGATCTCTCATTGAATTCAAGAGGACTACTCATTACTGCAAAGTCAAATTTACTGCGACTGTGTGTTTGCAGCATTGAGGCCCTGGTTAATATCTCAGAGCTAACACTAGAAGGTCAATAGTTTGTTTCTCCCTCTGCTCCCCAATGGCTAACCTCCTGCACCAGATCTTAGCAGCCTGCCCGTCCTAGCTGTGGACTTCTGGAGCTCTCTTCGGGACCCTGTCTCCAGGGCCTGAAGGCAGAATTGCTCCAGTCCTTTCATTCTGGTGTCCTCCAGGGGACAAACATCTCCCAGGCTTAGCCTGGGTTTTGACTCACTGTGGGACACCCCTTCCAGGTGAGTATCCCTTCTGTTACAGCTTGTTACACAGGGAAAAAGATAAAATAGTATCTGATAATATTATTGAACAATGGCTCACAAAGCTTACCCCATGGGACCAAATTAATATTACATAGCATTTCCTATTTTCAACTCCTGTACTTTTCTTCCTTAATAGATTTATTTTACTATAGCTTTTTCCACATGCAACTTACTGGGTTTTAAAAAACACACACGGAGAAACAAAATCCATCCTGTGTCACCATATTAAAAACACATACATTTTTCATCAGCAGGGATGGAACTTCTGTCGCATGCTCTTCTACCAGAGCTAATGGAGGAAACGATCGTAGGAGTACAGCTTGTGAAGTCCAGCACATAAAAGGCTGGGCTATATGCTAATATAGGATTCTGGCAACAGAAGAGTGGGGAGACTTGTGAATCTAGAGTTTCATTGCAGGTGCTGAAGCATAATGTGCTTTTCTGAGAAGAGACTCTTTAATACCTTCCCAGACCCCAAACCTGGCCTAACCCACCTCTTCTCCAACCCACCTCCTTGCCATTATCATATGCTCCACTCCTCAGGCTTCTTTTCCCAATCTGTTTTCCCAGAAAGTGTTGTGTCCCCACCCCAGGTTTCGCCATTCTAGGCCATCTCATTCTTCACTTGCCTCATTCAGCCACTCTCAGTTTCGCCCTTCTGGCATCATGTCCAGAAGAGTAAGTCTGAGACCAGAATGTCCCAGAGCACCTAGGAACTGCAATTGGGAGGTAAATCCCACTCATGCTGTCCTAGGATGAAGCGTGCTCAGTTTAACACCAGTGCAGATAAAGTCTTAATAGAATTCAGCCGGGAAGTTCTATATAGTTCAGATGTGCTCAATATAGACTTGTTTTTCAACTGCTTATCACTTGATCTAATTTGTGTAGATTGTCACAGAAATGGTAGAAAGCACACTTATTACAGAAACAGAGGCCACAGCCTTAACTGAAGTATTATCAGAAGTCTTTAATGGGAACAAACAATTAATTTACTCCTATTTAAGTGTTGACAATATTATAAGCAACAGTAAATAGCAAGAAAGCAGGGCCATATCAAGAATTGTTGTGCTACTTTTATAGAAGGCAGAGCTAGCAAATCCCTCCCCCCATTTCATTTATTTACTTTTAAAGCATTTGTGATACAGGTTTATGCATATATTATTATAAACATATCTGAAAAGACAAGGGAAGTCAGGAAGCAACACCAAAAAAGATGTCTACAACATTCTACCACAATCTTCCATACTTATTATCACATAGCATTTCCATTCCTCTTTACAGCTAAAACATCATCTGTAATAGTACTTATTACAAGCAGCAGAAAATGATTTCTAGACAACGGGCATGTCTATAAGCGCCCCCATGGTGTAGCAATAGCTGTTACTGTGCTGTCCTGGTGACACATGATTATTTTTAGCAGCTATATTGCCATTACCTCAATAGTAACTTGGGTATCAAGACGGAAACCTTGTATGACCAAAGAAACTAAGTGGGTCAAATTCTAGCCTGTAGTTCTGGTGGGGAACATTCTGGGAAACTCCATGCGAGCGTGCTTTACTGTACATTGTAGCTGTAAAGAGTTGTGTAAGTTGGACATCTAGATGCCTGTTTCACCCCCAGGGGAAATGGTTCCCTACAACGTTATACTCCATTTCATTGGATGAGCATTAGTTTCTAGTTGAGATGAAAGTTGTGCAAGAGCTTTATTGCGAGTGAAGATGAATGTACCACCCCAGGGAAAACAATGATGTTTAGGGAGCTGGAAAGAGAAGAGACTAGTCCCAAGGAAGAGAGTGGAGCCCAAAAAGGCCATAGGGAACTGCTCTAGCATAATGAAGGCAGTTAGTTTTGAGCTAAGCAGTCTTCTGTGCTATTTGGGACATCAGCATTCCAACTTTCTTTGAAAAAACAAAGCTCACCCTTCCTGGGAGCAGACTAAAAATTAGGAGTTTGAAGTGGCATCCTCAAAGCCAGGAACAGAGAAGATCCATGGTCTCAAAACCAGAGACTTGCCCCTTACAAAGCCATCAGGGAATAAAAGAGAGCTGGCTTCAGAGGTTCCTTCAGGAGATGAAGAATGAGTAAGCCTTCTTCTTGGGGAGTCTTGAGGCAGAGAATCTATTGAAAGGAGCATGACCTGTGACTCCTTATCGTGTCTCTATTCAATAGTTTAAAGCAAATGGAAACAGAGACAGTCTGATAAGGCAAACTGAACGGATGTTCTCTCACACCCTGAATGATTATTTTAATACCAGATGTCTTTCAAATCTTTCCTGGTCAAAGATTCCACAATGCAACGTGGCCTACCCACCAAGAAGCCCTGGGAGAATTTGAAGACAAGCAAACTACTAGCAGAGATTCCAGCAAAGACCTGGAAGTCCAATAATGTACTTCAGCAAAGTACTTGTTGAAAAGAGGGAGTGAGAAAGGGATAAGATGGTTTTAACATTGAGTCTTAAGTAAAGTGTAGGGCTCTGAGCAGTTCTGAAATATTGCAGAATTACTAAAATTACTAAGTCTGAATGTAACCAATTTTCCTTGTAGTGAACTGCAACCACTTTTCCTCAATTAAGATAGCTCTCTGGGGTCTGAGCAGCTTCCCCACCAAGAAAATGTTTCTTACTTCAAAAAATTGGCCAAGGAAGTTGTCCTAATTAATATTCACTTCAGTGACTAAGCATTCTCCCAAGTGACCTGCTCAAACTGTTGTTTTGAAGCAAAATATGAATCCCTTGAACCTTCTTTTGCTAAGCTTGGATGTTACCTGAAATCCAAAAGGAATTAATCCCCTCTAGATGCTCATGAAGAAACATAGAGAAATAGGGTTAGAAGGGACCTCTGGAGGTCATCTAGTCTAACCCTGTTTAAGACAGGACCAGCCGTATCCAAAACAAATGCATTGCCTAATCTATTAAAACAAGCTACACAGTCAACACTGGCAAAAAAACTAAGACATAACACCCTAATCTGCTACAAGTAAAGCAGGAGGACTATAGCAGCCAATACCTTACTGCTGCAAAGGTTACTAAAATATGTTTGAGAGATGCCACAATCTCCACTATGGGAGGAAGGCAACCCCTGCTCTTCCCGTCTGTACCAATCTAACAATGGGATAACATTTTTCTGGAGCCCAAATATGGCAGTGAGTCTGACCCTAAGCAGAGGGGCAAGAACTTCTAACCAGGAACCTGTGGGTTTGGATCTTAGCAAAAGCACTGGTATACACAAGTCAAAATACACAGCCTTGGCTCTAATGAACACCAAGTGTTTCTGAGGAAAGTTTTTTAAGAAAAACTTAACACTTAGGAAAAAAATCCCTCTCAGCCCCATGTGGCAACCAGCAATACCCAGAATCCTGGGACATACTCTTAGTAGAACATAGGCACAGTTACTCCTAGACCAATGCCTGTCCAACTTTTTCTTAAACACCTCAATGATGAAGAGTCCATAGCTTCCTTAGGCAACCTATTCCACAGCCTCCTTGGATATCAGGAAAAACTTCTTTACTGTTAGAACAATCTAAACCTACTTTGCTGCAACTTCAGATCATTGGTTCATGTTTTATTCTTGGCAGCAAAAGAGATGAGGTGGTTTTCTCCATCTTAATGGTACCCCTTCAGGTACTTAAAGATTGCTATTATGCCCCCTACTAAGCATCATTTCCGCAAGCTGAACATGCCTACCTCCTTCAGCCTCTCTTCATATAACTTTAAGCAATATCTAAATGGTAAACCTACCACACCTAGTTGTAGGGCTTCCAAGCACATGAAGCCATTTCAGGCACATTGCTTCTTAAAGAGGAAGTGGTGTAGCTTCAGCCAGCCAGCACGGTGGGTGGGCTAGATGATTTAAGTGATGGGTTAATTGGCACCATCAGCCAATGTACTTGGTATCCTACCCAAAAGTTGCACAGATATGGTTTGTCATTTTCAGTTTAGGGCGTTGTACCCCAAGGGTAATGTAACATATTAGAGGGTGATAAATTTAGAAAGACATGGCCTTAAAGTTAATCCATGGCCAAACAGACTGTGCACAGATTATGCATTGAGTTACATTTCTCCAAGACTAGAAAGTTCTATTTTAAAGAATGAAGTGGAAAGATCTCCCTAATGAGCTCATACATATTTACAAAAAAAATTAATAACCTAAATGGACAGAACTTTTTCACAATGAGTGTGAAGAAATCCTCCTCAATCTGCCTTGGCTCTGTACTGAGACAGCCCAACCCACTCTGTTTTTTCACACTGCCTGATTTTGTCCAACCTGGTCATCTAGGTGACTGGGTTGAAGCAAATTCCAAAGGGAAGGGGGAGCTCGTTCTCCCTTTGTCTTGCAGCAGGCATTTTGGGAAGGGGTCAGGCAGTCATTCTGGGGACACAAACAAGCAGGAGCCTCCAGAGCTCTCTTAGCCTCTGGATGAATATGCGAGTAACTTACTTGAAATTTAGCCAGTAAGTTAGGGTTGTAGAACTTTAGACCAGTATTTAAGAGGGACTACACCACCCATTCTGTTTGTGTCAAGGCATTTTCTTTTAGTATTTCTCTGCTCTGTACCCCTTCCCCATTCTCTCCGTCTCCGATCTGTTACAGCACACCCAGCTGTGAATGCTTGAGGGAAGTGACAGGCCTTTCACTCCTAGCAGAGCTTTGCTGATTATTAACTAATTCTGTCCTACCCAAGAATACCCTGGGAGGCTCCAGGCTACAAGGAGCACCCAGAAATACTACCAGTGGGAAAAGCACCCCCCAAGGTCTGCAGGGTCTGTGTACCCCAGGCTGCACAGAGCCCTAATAGAGGCAAGTGCCTGGGTGATGGCAGCATTACCCCAGGCTTGCAGAAGGTCTCCAGAAAGGGGGATGGATGGATGTAGTTCCCCCAGGAGAGACACCTAAAGCATGGTTTTGGGTTGGGCACAGTGAGGCGGCTGGCTCAGCATAATAGCACCCTCTCCTCTCCCATCACAACAAAAATATTTTCATTTACCAGCACACACGACTGGAAGCTTGCCCCTTCTACCCTGATAAATTTATTTCCTATCTAGTTAGTAAATATTTCCTAAGAAATCATCATAAATGAGCAGCCGTGCAATATGCTTGTGCCTTAGCTGGGTGTGTCAACATGAGATACTAACTGCACAGTAGCCTAATAACACTGGATAGTAGTTTACTGGGCAAAACCTGTGCTAATATGCTACAGCAGTTAGCATCTGTAAAAACCCATGCATGGGCGCTACATAGCAGTGCTAGTTACTGCACATCGATTTAGTACTTGGTTGTGCAAAGATGAAATACATATTGAATAGCCTTTCTACTACGAATAGAAATTAAATTCAACCAAATAAAAACAAAGCATTCAGTGCTTTTTTTTTCTGGTGCAGTAAATAAATTGAATATATGAGAGACTCTCCCTCCTTTTTTCTCCTACCCTTTTCCCCCGACCCCACCCCCTTACCATTTCAATTTGGACAATACCAAAATGAGTGTTTAATGTTACTCAGTGCTTATATACCTCATAAATATTTGTTTAAATTGTGTGCGCGCGCGCGCCATGGTCTTTTTTTTTTTTACACACACGCACACAATTTAAACAAATATTTATTATATATATGAATTGAAACTAAATAATCCAGATTGGTGGTGAGCCCAGAAAGATTTTGAATGAAGTATTTATGAAACAGCGTAAAAATCAATTTTCTCCTCAAGCTATACAAACCAAATATGTACCCTGATCTCTTCAGCCATATGGAAACAGAGGTTACAAATGATCAAATCAATAAGAGTTGCAACATGAAAAAGACATTTCAGAAAGCAAAAAATCAAAACGGTTCACAAGAATATGTAATCCTATATTTTCTATTTGCGGTCCTGTCCCAACTTAAAAGAGGTTTACTAAGATGCCAGTGAAAGACATGAAAATGTCCTAGGCATTTTGTCAAGAAACACAAGACTAGACAAAAAGGAGAAATCACTTTTTTTCTTTTCTTTTTTTTTTTTTTTAAAGTTTCTTGAGACCAAGTTATAGAAACAGTACTCAAAAATAAAAGCTCACTTAATACTTCTGGAATAGTGAAATAGAAAAAACTTGAAAGACTTTTATGATTTTCCATAATGTAATACTCATTAGAACTCATTCTTGAGTCTCTCCAATAAATTCATTATTTACAAAAGGAGTTTGTAGATTTACAATTGGGTTACTTAGAAGTTTGATTGGATTATTTTATTTTAACATAACTTTTCATTTGGACCCAACTGTATCGAACAAAGTGTGTACATCTCATGATCATCTGAGAACACACTATTATAGTTGCATTTAATTTTCTGAACATTTAATTCTGTTCAGATAGAAATAATTTTCTATGCACAGTGTCAATTTCCAACTTGCAGAACACCAGAAATAATTTGGTATTGGTATCACACCATAAGGATAGTGATTAATCTGACTTCCTGCAGTCACACCAAGCAACTTTAAATGCTTCATTCACACTCCACTCACTAATCCATTTTTGCCTAGATTGCTTCTCATCCACTATAAAAAGCTGCCATTATAACAACAAAAATCCATCATAATAAAAACCTTCCAAGATAAAGTGTTCCTCTCCCACCCCCATATATACATGTTGCTCTTTTCTCTCAAAAAACATATATTGGCCTAGAATGATAAGCAGCATTCAGCCTTGGATCTGTAACTATATAACATGCAGTACATCTAGAATAGAAATTAAAAACTACAAAATATTTGAAAAGTATGGCTGCCTATCGACATACTCATTTGCATTCTAATTAGAACACTAACAAGCAGACTATTCATTGAATCCGCTCCTTATCCCAATTAGAATGCTCCAGCATCGCTGCAGTGTCGCATGTATTAAGCACTCCTCTCTGCCCATGAATAAGCTTTAGTTAAAATACCCTATGGTCATTTTTAAATGCATGGGGGCTTCATACACGTGATAAGGTATTTTAATTAGAGTAGCTCTCCAGGAACTGCTCTAATTAAAACTCTCCAACTCACACCTGGGCATATATACCTATATAGGCTGCGTATATATAGGCAGCCTAAGTACCTCACCTTTTAAATAAGACATTTCATCTGTACTTACTTGAAGATTTCCTGCTTTCAACCGCTAAGGTCCAATGGCACAATGGATACTTCAGGCCACTGGCATTTTGGAAGCAAAATCGCACCTGAACTCTGATTTCACCCATGGGTGTCTAACTGACCCTCCCAGGAACTAGATCTTTATTTCAGTGGCTAGCAGTAGCTATTTTCTCTCAAATTGGACGTATCTTCGCAAATCAGCAATCATCTGAATAATTTGGAAGCAACTGATATTATAAGCTAAGTACAGATGTTCAAAAAGCCCCTGGCAGGAGCTCTCTATCATACTTTAACTTAAAGCACTATAAGGTAGAGCATAAGCAAACTGAACAGACACAGTTCACTGGGGAGGGTTCAGAGCCTGGCCAGGGTTTCTGTGACGGGTGGTGGGGATGGAGACACCAGACCCCTCTTCCTATAGTCCCTCCGCTTGAGCTGTACTGTGATGTAACCCAGCAGGGGCAGCTGCAAGGAGAGTCCCTGGAAACCTTCCTCCATATCCCCCCGCCCGTCCCAGCCAGGCTGCAGCATGCCGCAGGCCCAGGGCAGCAGTGGGGACAGAAACTCCCCTTTCCCCATGCCTGCCAGGCTGCCGTCTGGGCTGGGATCAGAGGCTGTCACTGATGAGGGCTATTGTGCCCATCAATGGGATCTGGCAGACATTTAATAAAGCGCTCTAATAGAAAGCATTTTAGGTTAATACACATCCATCAAGGGTTAACTTGGAGCACTATCCTCCATTTTTAAAGCATTCTAAACAGCTGTGAACATCTGTTCAGTTACAGCTTTAGAGCTCATTCTGCCGTGTTTAACACACAACATAGGTAACATCTGTACCTAGTCAGTGTTCCAAACATATTCTACTACTCAAGGTGGCTGTTTTCTTCTGTTGTACTTCCACCTCAAATCACCAAACAACCTGCATTCTTTTCAGTAGTAATTGACAGAAGCTAGGATAGCAGCCTGTTGGCTAGCCCCACACTGAAGCACCCCTATGCCCCAGCCAACCCCTCCACAGCACACTGAGCCAGGCCGGAGCAGCCCTGGGCTGGCAGACTAACCCTAGGGCCCCCTGCCAGGTGGGGCTGCTCTGACCTGGCTCAGCATGCTATGGTCCCAGCTGCACATGTAAATGTAGCACCCAGAAGCAATAAACTCCAGCATGAACTACACCAGAGTTTATTCAGCTGAATTAATACCACATGTAGACATGCCCTCTGTGTCCATAAAAAAAGCTGAGGTTATTTTGCTTCCCTTCTAAATCTCAGAAAGGTTCTTCTCTAGGGATTCAAGGGACTATACTTCTGCTCCACTGCATAGGGTGACATGGACCCAAAGGAGTCAGCTTTCTCAGGAGACACCAGCTTGAAATAAGCAGGAAATCCTCAAGAGACCTGTAATGGTGTAACAGCAGAATAGGTGGTTAGGTCTAAAGACCATTGCTGGTGTTGTCAGTGTTTGTGCTGTGTCTAGTGCCTTCCAGTTACAGCCCAAGAGGAGATGGCTGTGCTCTCCACTCAAAAGCTATGGGTCCTGGTACAGGTCTTAAAAATTTAGGTCATTCCCAATCCGAGTGCCTCTTTTCCCACCTAGGGGAAGTGAGCAAAGCCTCCCGGATATGCTGCACTGAGCCTCCTTCTCCCTGCTGGGCAGCCATATTCAGAGGATATGAAAAACAATACCATTAGCTTCTTCTGCCCCATGCCCAGTAAAACTTGAAGCTGTCTGCAGCCATGCACTTGTGTTTGGTCATGGGTATAGACTGCTTTCTGTGGCCAGATCAGGTGAAAGTCACCACTTCTGTCTGCACCCATATTTATCAGCTTCCATATTTACCCAAATCCAAGATGACCCTGAATTTAACCCAATAATTAGATTCTATATATAGAAAATGTATCAAATTTGTTATAATTTTCCAGGTACAGAATCTAATTAATCAGACATTTGCCACAGATGTATCCCCTCCCACCTAGCTCCCCGCCACTACAGCAGGGAAGCCAGTGGCTGGGGGTGGGGGAGAAGGGGGTCAGGCAGACCTTTTTCCCCTGTCCCACCCCCACTTCTCCCTGCCTTCCAACCCCCACTACCTCCAGCCCCTCAACCCCTAGATCCCCAGAGCCTCTGCTGCTTCCCTCCCCACACTCCCCAGAATTCCTGCCTCTTCCCCCCTGCTCCTGACAGTCTTTGCCTTTCTTCCCCTCTCCTACCGCTAGGCACCACTAAGGCTGGATTCCCTCCTGGATCATGGAGCACAGTATGTGGAAGCATGTCCCCTGACAGGCCATTCAGCAACATCAGTCCTTCCAATTGTCTCCTGCCCAGTCAAAGTTTCTATGTGCTCTGTGCCTGGGAGGAAATCCAGCCTGAATGGGAGCTGAGCTGTGCTTGAGAGTAAAGCAGGGGAAAGAGACAGAAGGGATGGGGGAAGGAAGCTGTTGTGGGTCTGACTGGCCCCAATCTAGGATCATGGCCAGAGCCAGAGCTGTAGTAGCTGCCTGCCAATCCTGTCCCCTCCACTTTTTATATGAATCTAAGATGAGGGGCTTCCCCACCCATGCTGATTGGGAAAAAAAACCTCCATCTTATATTTAAGTAAATATGTTAAATCTATACAGAGTCCAGGATTAAGTATAAGAAACTCTCATCTGGTCTTCTTCAGAACAGGCCTGTAACAAGACCAATGCTCCGGGGGTGCTATGATACCCCTTGGTGGACATGCAGATCCTGCCTTGCTCTGGCTGTAGAGCATCCTCCCTTCCTTCTGTTCTGCCACTCCTTGAAAGGGAGACTGCCCAAGCATTGTAGAGCAAGCTACACTTTGTCATCCCACCAGCAGATTCCTTTCAGTCCCTGGTGGTCCTAATCTAACCCTCTCACTATGTTGGTCCTCTTGGCACATAGGTGCTGCAGGGCACCACTTGCCTTATGGGTTATTTATGGCTTCCAGCCTCCCCTACAGCCATGCCTATGCCTCACAAGTGTTACCAGTCAATTAGTTTGGTAGGCATTCAGCTCCAGGCTAATATCTTATGCCTTATCAGGCTTCAATGCTCTAGTCAGTCTCTGCCCTTCTTGGCCATTGGGTCCCTGACCCCAGCTCCTCCTCTGGGAGGCTTTGGGCCCTTCACCCCACCTCTGCCCCTCTCAGGCACTGGGTCCCTGACCCTATCTCCATGTCTCTCTCTCTCTCTTTTCTCTCACTTACTGGGCCTCTGTCCTGGTTTTCACCCTCTTGGGCTATACTGCAAGCTTGCTCCCTACCCCCAGCAGGGTCAAGCCTCACATGCCTCTCTGGCATTACTGAGATCTCCTACCACACCTGCTAATCCCAACCCAAACCACCAATTATAAAACTGTAAGAAAAGGTTCAGCTTTCTTGGCTACAAACACAAATTCCTCACTTTCTTAACCCCAAAAGCATCTCCTTGGGTGACTCGCATAAAATTTTCCTCCACCCCTAGTCATACTTCCTTGCAGGTCATCTGTGTTCCACCTACATGCCCCAGGGCAGTCCAAGTGTCTATCAAAAACTCCTCCGCATCTCACCTGTTCCAGAGCTGCTTCCTCTGGAGTTTCCAGGATCACACTACCTCCTTGGCTCAAGAAATAGGTTTCTATGTTGCCAAGCCCTGCCCCTTTTTGGTCAGGTGGCCTCCCCTAGCTAACTGTCAGGGTCACCTTGACATCTTACAGCTGAGGTTTTAGCAGCACCCTTGATGCTTACGCTAAGCTCTGTCTTTTAGCTGCCTGTTCCCTTGCAGCCAGCTTATTCCATGTAGATTTCCCTAGACTGGCTGCAGGTATTCCCCTTTTCCTTAATGTGCTGCTTTTTCTTTGCTGCTTACCCTGTTATAGCTAGCCTTTCTTCTGCTCTCCAAGCTCTGCCACAGTTTTTTCCCCTTAAAGTAACAGGAGCCCTAGGCTCCCTGTTACAAAGCCACAAAACCCAATCAAGTAATCTCTATATCAAACATAGTAGCATTATAGTGACAACAAAGTTCATATTTACTTATAACTTCTGGAGTAGCTACAAAGTGCATGATATTATTTCTAAAGTTACTATTAAATTAAAAAGTTTGACTGCCCGTAAATTAAAGAACACTTCTTGCTTCAAACTGTGTATTTATAAAGAGAGCATTTTTACTGAAATAAAATTGGTTATTACCAGAACTATTCCTCAACTTTAAACCTTTTTCACTGCATAGCAAGACTGCTGAAAAAGTGTTTAAAAAGATGAACTCAAAAATCAAATTTCAGTAAGTGAATAATTTTTAAACAAAATCCCAGCTACAAAGGGCTATTTCAACACTGTTTAAAAATATTAACTGCTCTTATTTCTACGTTTTTAAAAGCAAAAAAATTAGAAGCTTAAAAACAGATGTTTGCTGCAGGATAGTTAGTGGAGGTAAACATTTTCCAGTAAAACTTCATTTTTGTGGGGGGAGGGTTGGTGGAGGAGCAACTTGCAATTAATCTCTGGAAACATTAAATGACTGGAAGTCATTTCTTACTTAATCATCTTTCACTTTCCAGGCTGCTTTGAGCCACTAACTGGCCATTCTATCTTGGATCTTTGCAGGCCTTCACAGCCTACATTGATCTTTCAGAGGAAAGAAGAATAAATAAAAACCTTCTCTCTCTGTCCTCAGGCTGTGGCAGCCCATGAGATTTATCACCACTGCTATGAACCATATTCTCCTTCCCACCATACTTTATTCCCTGACTGGTCATACTCATTAGAGTGTAAGGACTGTTTAAAAAAAAAAAGGGGGTGGGGAGGGGGAATGTATGTGTATTGGGCACACGAGTGCCAATTTAAATATGGGCCAGTTCACTGTGAAATGATCTCTGCATAACTACATCTATAGGGTTTTTATTGCCAAACCTGAGCATCCTCCACATACAAATCAACCAGAACAGTTCACAAGAACCAAGCACTTCAAGGGTCATGCAACTTTGATCGTTGTTTAATTATTATTTTAAAAGTTTCCGTATAAAGAGAATGAGTGATCTGTTCATGATTCCTAATGGGGAACGAATGATTTGATTGACTGAACTCTCTCTCTAGTAGTTAGAAATGTACTGTATGTAACCTAGCATCTAAGGTGCTCTTTAGAGGATCTGCTTTTTAATTGGAAATGATTTCAATCAAAATGCATACTAAATGAAACTAATTATATATCATTCCCAGAGTAACCCTTGAACTCATTTATAATCGTCACAAGAACCTTCTTCTACTTTAATCTAGAATCCTAGGTAATGTACATATCAGAGGTACATTAAAATGCTCTTAACCTGATTGGATTTTTGAAAGGGATGAAAGGTGAACAAATGGAAAAAATGCATTCTAGAAAAGACTGAAAATTGCAATTCTGGTTTCTGAATTATTCATGAAGAGTGGTGTAACAAACATGCTGAAGAGCATTTTTTCCCCTTATCTTATGAATATTGCTGTTGTGAAGCATCCTACCGATGATTTCTGTCACTAAAACTGGAAATAATGCAGCCCTGAAGTTTAACGTACTTGGTGCTAGGCCTAGGTAGGAATCCTCCATCAGAATAGTGATATTAAACTCGATTCATTCTATGATGCATTTCACAGGTTCAACGTACTAAGAAACTGACTGTGCCGAGAAACTCGTTTCTCAGGGGGCTACTGGGGATAACACAACTAGCAGAGTCTGCAGGTTTGGGACAGAAAAATAAATGTCTTCTAGTACCCCTACTGTGAGAGTTTTAGGACCCTGAAAGCCATAGTTGCTGGTTTTTTGGTTGTAGCCACGTTGGTCTAAGGACACAGGTTTGCCTGAAAGTCATAGTTACACTCGGGGTTCAGTTCCTGGTGCTGCAGCAGGAAGCTGGCAAGCCTAGCAATTCCAGAAGCCCTTCAAGATCTGGCTATCACTAAGGCTTTCAGGGACAAAGTACCCATGTACTTTGGGATTGAGCTGAAGCATTCAGAGCTTCCAAGCTCCTTGCAACGCAGCTTGGAAGTTTAGAACAGGCTTCTATGATCCATAGTTTCTTCACTTCACAGAGTGCCCTGGGCTGGGAACCCAAGAACTTACAACTTACACACACACACACACACACACACACACACACACACACACACCCCCCCCCTAGAAAACAGCTAGTCCAGACATCTGAAATCATTTATGTCCATGCCCTGGGAGTAGGCAAGCTTTTCACAGGAGCCACGAACCTAAGAATGCTAATATGTGCTGACTAAACCCAACATTCTCAACTACTAGCAATTACTATTTGGGAATTTTTAAGTTGTAGGAAATTATGAATTTGGGACTCCTACTGTCCCGATTTACTGAGTGCTTTTTTCGTTTGCTTTTAAGAAAAAGTTCTTCTTTAGACCCAAGGTTGCCAGGGAGAGGGGTGAACTCTTTGAATTCTGGTCAGAATCCTAGCAGGCATTTCTAACAAAAGAAAAAAAATCCTCCTTGGCATTTTAGAATATGAGGGCAAGGAAGAAAGACAGTGGATTATCAACTACCAAATGACAGCAAGCAGAGCCAAATGTAACATATGTAATAAAAATGAAATAAACAATCCTTTCAATTAGAGACTCCTTTGCTAGAGAAAACTGTAATAATGAACTTAGGTGGCATTAAATCACTCATAAAATTACTAATGTTTTCATTAGCACACAGCATTCAACTTAGATATAACCCATCACATAAATTTTGTTCTACATGTAATCTATTTGAAGGTAAACAAGCCAAAACTTGGTGTAAACCCATTTAACATACAAAATGGGGTTGTATTTATGCCAGCTCTTATTTTATCTGAACTCCAATATCCATTTATGGTACCTAATAAAGAATCAAATGTGACAGTAATGCTCAGTTGGCCCTGTTCCCAAACACTTGATATGGAGTCTTTGCCTCCCTTAGCTATATAAATTGACATATTAAGTCCTCCAATCTAGATACGGAGCATCAACTTTCTTCTAAATGCACAACATACATTAGAAATTAAACATCAACACACTGTTTAGGACCTTGTAGAGGGGGGAAGCAGCAATGATTCATCACAAGACTTTGTTCACACTCAGTGCGCTGAACATACACTATATTACCATGCAAAGCATAGGAAGGCAAGCAAATACACCCTTCAATCACACACAGCCTTTTTATTTTCCTTAAGTACATGTACCTCAGTCCTCATTTCAGGTCATGAAGGAGTCCATCATTGTGTGCGCCCCAGGGGACAACATTGAGGCAGATAACAACAATTAGAGCAACAAGGGGGCAGAGCAGCACTCATGCTTAGAAATTCAGAGCAATTTCAGAACTTCCTAGCATCAGCAAAACTATAATTACACAGCGTTCTAGAAACATGAGCTGGGGAAAGAGGGAGGCGGTTCTGATTACAGACTAAAATGACCCCCTAGAGAAGTATGCACTGATGAGCAAGACAAGACACATTAATTAAAGCAGGAAATGGTAGCAATAAAACATAAGAAAGGCATTACCATAACTAAAGTAAGGTCAAAGAAGGGTCTGTTCTAAGACTTATACCAGGTAGTATTTCCCTTCCTGTTCCCCCAACCACGAATACATTCTCTGGCTTCTGTGCTTTTTCCTACCACTACAAATACTACCACTTTCCTCTGTAGTTGTGGTATGCGAAATGGACCCAAGTAGGAATCGTTGTGAACCCTTTTGGACAAGTATTTGCCTGAAAATGCAAGGGAACGGGACTTGAGGGTCTCTGAATCTTATGTGCCTGTGATTCACTTGAGTTCTCAAGTAGTTTGCTCCAAATTGATAATTCTATATTTCTGGGTACTAATCTGGGATTGCCCAGGGAATGCCTGTTATGCTGTATTCCAAACAGCCTCCTTGACACTGGCTTCCCAGGTGTAGTCCTTCAGTCAGTATGAAATGTGGGGGGCCCTGATATTGCCCATGTCTCAGTATTGACTCATAACAGAAATAATAAACTTCTATACTGGGAGCTACAATAAAGGGGCAGGAATGACTAATTGGTGTAGAACTTTTCAGCCTGAGCACATAGCAAAGGAGAGTCTATTTAAGAGCAGTGCTAAACTGTGCAGTGGGTCAACAACTGTTACATGCAAGAAGGACAAGAAAGAAAAAAAGGCAAACAGATGCAATTAGTACCATCCAAGTGGTTAATTAAAATACTGAGTAAACCTGGGCCTAGGATAGACTTTTGTAGAATCCCACATGAAAACACCCACCTATTTTTGACAGCAGACCACACAGATAGCTACTCTTAAGAATGACTTCCAGTTGTAATCACCATAAAGTGGCTTCACATCTAGAAAATATTTTATTAGCTTGCTAGTGACATTTTTGTGGGACAGTCTCAAGAGCATGATAAAGATCAAGATATACGTCTGTTACTTTCCCTTTATCCACTAAACGGTTATCCTGTCAAACAAGGAAATCAAATTGGTTCTACACAATCTGGTCTTGACAAATGCATTAGATTTTTTTTGTCTCATCTTCTATGTACTTATAAATTAATTGTTTAATAAATGTGTGTGTCCAGATGAGTGTGCACGTCCATTTTGCAGCACGGCAAACCTGTCTGTGGCACTGCAAACTGTATGCAACAAATGTGCAACTGTGCACTGCACCGCAAATTTGCAGTGCAGTGCCAAAATTTGATACTGGGATGTCCTAGTATCAAAAAGAAAAAAAGGCCAGAAAAAAAGGGGCATGGCTCTCATGGCAGCAGCATGCACTGCCAGAAACAGAGCCTAGCCATTCAGAGCCACATTCTAGCTGCAGGGCAGATTAACATATAGGCAAACTAGGCACATGCTTAGGGCTCTGAGCTGCAGGGAAGCTCTGGTCCTTCCCTCCGCAGCTGTGGCACAAACAGCCCCTGCCCCTTCCCCTTCTCTCTGCTGGTCCCGCCATGGTGGTGCCCATTTCCTAGCAGTGACTCCAAGCCCTGCTCCCCATGGGTGGCAGCTCTGGGGTGCGGTCTCAACCAAGCCAGGGCCCACAAGTTTGTTTGCCTAGGGTCAACTAAAGGGTTAATCTGGCCCTGTCTGGCTGCCAGTCAGGTTGTGTATAGCTAGATCAGTGCTGCTGTTCTCCCAACAGGCCCCCAGGACCAGAGGTGAGGCTGTTGGGGCCAGCACAGGTGCCCTACCCCACCTGGGACAATTCAGTGTGCACATGCAAAAGCATGCCCTGAGGCACAAAGCAGCAACACAAATATATGCCACAGCAAATATACACCCCTGCATGAGGGGGCATGCTCACAGTCTACCAAACCCTGGTTACCTCTTTTTTCCACCCATGTTTAATGACAGGATTATGCTAGTCCTTGACTAGTCCTCTGGGGTCTAATCTGACCCCTATTCTCTGTATGTTCTCAAAAGATAAATCACCAATAGCAAGCAATTGCTTGCTAAAAGTACTCTAGGGTGAAGTTCATCAGATTCTTCCATCTTGAATCTCTCTCTTATCCAAATATTTATAACCTGTTCTTTACTTATTTTGTCCTGTTAATATTTCACAACAAAAAGTTTTTAAAGGCTGGAGACTGGCATGTCTAAAAACAAACTTAGGAAAAAGTTAAATGATGCTTTCTAGGAGCTTAATTATAACCGCTCCACAGGCTTTAGTATATATAATGTTCAAAATGTCCAACAAGACAGCAACCATCATAGATGCCTATTCAATGAAGCATGTAAAGCACAAGTTTACTTTAATGAACAATTTCATATAACATCGACTTGAATTGGACTTAAGTCCTTTGCTGAACAAGAATAGATTTAATTGTGCGCTATAAAATTCAGCACATTTTCCAGAAATTGGAGATAAAATAAAGCAGCCTTTTTAGTATTATTTCTCCTTCACATAAAAGTTTCATAAAGGAAGAGGCAAGTGGGGTGAGGGGGAAGGATTAACAATATGATATTTAGTTTTCAGTTCTGTGATCATGACAGTGAAATCTGTAAGATTTAATTATTAGAATTACTTCATAATTATGAAGGCCAGTCAAAAAAAAAAAAAAAAGACAGCAGGACATCTGCAATGTAACAGAAAATTTAACTAGCAATACAAATGCAGATTTTCCTGGGGTTTTTTTGAGAGACCTATAACATGAAATAAAGTTGGCAGCTACGGATCTTGATTGCACCAAAGAAGGGTTTCATTCCATTGTCCATTTCTGAGGAGCAAAGAGTACAAATAGCAAAAAAGTATGCTGCAGTAGTTTGAGTGATGTAGTCATGATGATCCAGGAAACAAAAAAAAGGCAAGGAATTTTTGTGGGCGATATTTTATTGGAACAACTACATACTTGAGATAAACAAGTTTTTGAAGGCAACGTGTTTTTTTTGTTTTGTTTTTTTCTTTTCCCCACCCCCAGACTAGAGGAAAATATGGTGCCTTCAAAAGCTTGTCCAAGTCAGTTAGTCCAATTACAGCTATCACTCAGAAAAGCTTCGCCTCTTACAAAACTATTATGATGTTTTTCTAAAGTATCAATGGTATCCTTGCAACAGATTTCTTAAGCATGTGGTCACAGTGAACACGAAGGTTATCATTACTTGTTCAACAAGAATCTGAAGCCAGCCATTTCAAGCAGGCACTGTGTAATGCTAATGAAAGGAATATTGCTCCTTCACAATAATAGTAACCTGTATGCTGCTCGCCCAACCATGGAAGCCATCAAAAACTTGAAATACAAGTTCCTACCTCATTTGCTTTATACCCAAACATAAAATGAGGGAGCTCCAGGCTGAGGTGAGCATGCTGAGGGGGATCAGGGATGCAGAGGATGAAATTGATGCCCATCTCTGTTCTCTGCAGGCCTGGTTGCCCACTGTACAGCCCCCACAGGAGACTCATCCAATGCAGAAGTGGCAGAAGGTGTCCAAATCCAGAGCTGCTAGGCCTAGAGTGGTAGAAGCTCACCAGGTTCACCTGGGGAACAGGCTTGACGCCCTGGCAGCTGCAACAGAGAAGACAGAGAAATTGCCTCTGGCGGGGACGATGCCACTCCCCACATGACAAGGAATGGGCAGAGAGCGAACACCAGCAGGAAGAAACACCGGGTCCTCATCATCGGAGACTCCATCCTACGAGGACTGAAAGGTCCCATCTACTGGCCTGACCCCATGGTGCGAGAGGTCTGCTTCATGCCTAGGGCTCGGGTTAGGGACATCACGGAGAGGTTCCCGGCCTACATCCGACCTGCAGACCAGTACCCCATGGTTGTCATCCACGCGGGAACAAATGACACGGCCAGGGGCAACCCTGACCACATCATGAAGGAATTCAAAGCTCTGGGGGACAAGCTTAAAGAGACAGGAGCACAGGTGGTATTCTCCTCTCTTCTTCTGGTGAGTAGGCGGGGACGGCAACACGAGGCCTGCATTGGCAAGGTCAACCGGCGCTTACGCAGTTGATGCCACCAGGCAGGCCTTGGATTCCTAGATAATGACTCATGCTTTCAGGCAGGGGACTTGCTGGGGCGGGTTGGACTTCACCTCTCTCCTAAAAGCAAGTGTGTCTTCTCCTCCAGGTTGGGTGATCTCATACGGCAAGCTTTACACTAACCTCACTGAGGGAGGGGGCCACAAGAAGACGAGGAGACACCACCCAAGCAAGACAGGTGACAAATGCAAGGAGTGCCCAGGTAAGAAACAGGGGTCCAGACAGTCTCCCAAATCGGGGGGTGGCACACGCAGCTATGCAAGGCCTTAAATGCCTATATACCAATGCTCGTAGTATGGGGGACAAACAGGAGGAACTCACCCTCAGAACAGCCTGTTCAAAGACAGACATAATAGGGCTTACAGAAACGTGGTAGGATTCGTCCCATGACCGGGCAGTTAGCATTAGGGGCTATAGGCTTTACAGGTGGGATAGAGAAGGAAGGAAAGGTGGGAGTGTGGTGCTCTATGTCAAGGAGCAATACATATCCTCTGCCAGCAGAATGGGGCAAGCTAAAGTGCTCTGGGTCAAGATACAAGGGGGCCATGGGGAGAAGGATCTAACAGTAGGGGTCTGCTACAGACCCCCCAACCAGGGGAGCAGGAATTTTCAGGCCAGCTTGCAGAGGCACTTAAGGCAAGGGATGTAGTTGTCATGGGCGATTTAAATTACCCGGACATCAGCCGAGAGGAACAGTCAGCCAGGTCCTACCTGAGATAAAGGACTTCCACTTAATCCAGGAGATGCAGTCCCACCAGAGGAAATGCCCTGTTGGACCTGGTCCTGGCCACAGGCGATGACCTGGTAAGGGGCCTCCAGGTTCTTGGCCACCTGGCTGATAGCGATCATTGCTTGCTGGAATTCACCATCCGGCACAGGGTGTCTAGGGCCTGCAGCAAGGTAGTAGCCCTAGACTTCAAGAGGTCCAACTTCAATGAGTTGAGATTAGTGGGAGAGGCGCTGGGGTTAGAGGGCAGAGGAACTCATTGCCCAAGATAAGTGGTCGTTCCTTAAGGAGAAGATACTCTGGGCCCAAGGGGTGACCATCCCAACAAGAAGCAAGGGGGGCAAGAGTGTCCAAAAGCCCCCCTGGCTTACCAAGGACCTCCTGGAATGCCTGATTGCCAAAAAGATGGCTTACACACAGTGGAATGGGGGGGTGCAATCTCCAAAGAGGAGTATACGTTCTCTGCTCGGGCCTGTGATGAAGAAGGCACCAGGTAATGTGGGGCCCCTGCAAAGTACGCTGAGCAATCTGGTGGTTGCACCAGAGGAGAAAGCGGAACTCTTTAACCAATTCTTCACCTCCGTTTTCTTGTGCAGGGAACGGGACTTCTCCACTGTGATTCAAGGCGGACTCGAAGGGAATGCCTCCAGACCTCAGGTTGAGGAGGACCGGGTTAGAGAGCTTCTGGAGGGGCTGGACGTGTTCAAATCAGCAGATCCAGATGCTCTCCACCCCAGGGTGTTGAGGGAGCTAGCAGGGGTTATTGCCGGGCCCTTGGCACAGCTTTACAAGTGCTCATGGTGCTCAGGCCAGGTGCCGGATGATTGGAAAATAGCCAACATGGTCCCCATCTTTAAAAAAGGGAGGAGGGAGGACCCAGGCAACTATAGGCCCGTCAGTCTTACCTCAATCCTACGGAAACTCTTTGAGAAGATCATCAAGGAGCACATGTGTGATGGGCCAGGTTCAGAGATGATGCTCAAGGGCAACCAGAATGGTTTCTTTAGGGGAAGGTCATGTCAGACCAACCCGATTGCCTTTTATGATCAGGTCACAAAAGCACTGGATTCAGGTGTCGCCAAGGACGCAGTCTTTCTGGACTTCAGCAAGGCCTCTGACACCATCTCCCACCCCATCCTCATTAAAAACACTAGGCGACTGTGACATTGATGCTTACACTGTCAGATGGATTGCTGATTGGCTGAAGGGTCGTACTCAGAGGGTGGTGGTGGACGGGTCATATTCAACTTGGGGGGGGAGTGGGCAGCAGAGTCCCCCAGGGCTCGGTCCTTGGGCCCATGCTGTTCAATTTCTTTATCAGTGATTTGGACAATGGGGTGATGATACCAAAATTTGGGGTGAGGTGAGCACACTAGTAGGGAGGGAGAGACTGCAGCAAGGTTACAGGGGTGGGCTGACAAACAGGATGCGTTTCAATACTGACAAGTACAGGCTGCTCCACTTGGGCAGTAATAACCAGCAGCACACTTATAAAAGATGCGAAACAATGCGAAGTCACGATTGGCAGGGCTAACCAGACCTTGTTGTGCATCCACAGGTGCATCTCAAGTAGGGCCAAGGAGTCAATCCTCCCCCTCTACGTGACACTGGTCAGGCCACAGCTGGAGTACTGTGTCCAGTTCTGTGGGCCCCACTTCAGGAGGGATGTGGACAACATTGAGAGGGTCCAGAGGAGGGCCACCCACGTGATCCGGGGACTACAGGGCAGACCCTACAGTGACAGACTGCAGGACCTGAACCTGGTCAGCCTTCACAAGAGAAGGCTGAGGGGGGACCTGGTGACCATCTATAAACTCACTGGGGGGGGACCAGAAGGGTTTGGGAGAGACCTTGTTTCCCCTAGCGCCCCCTGGCATAACAAGGAATAACG
>NW_017728906.1:22797215-22849939 GCF_001723895.1 Crocodylus porosus
GGGAAGTGGTGCTGGCTCCTACCCTGGGGGTCTTTAAGAAGAGGCTTGATGCCTACCTGGCTGGAGTCATTTGAGCCCAGTTTTTCTCCCGCCCAGGCAGGGGGTCAGACTTGAAGATCTACAAGGTCCCTTCCGACCCTACTTCCATGATATGATTCTATGATACCCTGACCTGAATTCAAGTAACTTAACTCCTCAGTCTTCTAAAAGGAAGCTTTGGGGGAATGCAGATTCAAGTCCTAAAACAAAATGCAAGCATGGCTTCAGAAGCAGGGTTTTTTTTTTCTGTTTTGAATAGAGTAACAGCCTTAGTGGAACATTGACAAAAAACACATCAAGAAGCAAATGAGCTATGTAGACAAATAACCTAAAGATCTGGCTACAACAAAACATACTTTACCATGATGCCCTGTTGCTATTCAGCAACTCCTGTCTGTTTATTTTCTGTAAGTCCAAGTTGTATATGATATCATTTCTAATATAGCCTATTTTCAGATTTGTATGATGAGGAGGACATATTTAGTTGACTTAAAAAATTCAAGCATTTTACCCTAGACCTCGAGTATTACCCAGGTCAGTTATAAACAATCAGTACGCATAACCATTTTGTCCAATGCATACATAAATTAATGAATATGTAAATGTTCCAATGAGTGCTGAAGATGCTGACCTTCTTTCAAATAAAGTCAAGCTGTTAAACTTGGGTAGCTTATTCAACCAGCCTGACCAAATTTTAAATATAACAAAGGTCCCAGTTCGGTTTTCTATATTTTTCAACTCCTAGAATATAAGGAAAGTTTAAAAATGCATTTTCTTCCCATGTATTAGTGTGATCACCCAAGTGCTGACACTCAGGAATGCAATTCCACCTGCCCCTTATTAAAATCATGTTACTTAATGGAGATCCCTTTGGTCAGGAAATTTCCTACTGAATTTTCAGATCTGGGGGTGGAACTTGAATTCTGACTTGTTTTAAGGGCATGGAACTCATTTAGCAAATCAAAAAAAGTGTGTTTCATTGATTTCAGTGAGCCACTTAAAATACTGTACTAGACAGAAAAAAAGATGGGTGGAAGTAACTAGTAGGAACAAACTTTGGCACATGCATATAGATATATAGTGGTAGCTTTACAATATTCTGAAGTATGGTGCCATAATCATCTCTGCCAGTATTTGCATGCCAAAGTTATAAGCAAGATTCGCTAGTAACAATTATGGATGCCAAACTTTCCTGAAAGGAACATGCAATGAGTTGCAAATAGCATATAGGAAGTACCATATATAAAATAATACATTAAAAATTCCATACTAGACGTGAACAACTCTGCATGTCAGCAGGAAGATAAAACCACAGTTCACCAAAGTAATTTAAACATCACTTTTAAGGGTTTCTTTTTTTCCATTTATGTAGTTCAAGGATATCTGCATTTGCTACTGAAAAAATGTTATTTTATTTAGGCTGCTTTTAGAATGGATACTGTTTGTTTGAATTGTACCAAAGGACTAAGATGTCATTTGTTGCTCAACTTTGAAAGTGATTTTTGAAACCTTTGGCAACTTTTTCTCCCCAACAGCAATTTATTTAAATAGGCAAGAAATAAACTGAATTTCCTGAACATATATTAAGATAATGGAAACCAAGTTCTAGTCATGCATTTTAATGATATGACCCTCACACCGCTCTCATAGAGATCTACAACATCATTAAGTAAGATGAAAAAGCTGTGACTTGTTTTATCTGATCCAGAAATGAACTGCCAAAGTTAACTTGTCATGTAATTAATTGTGCATTCACTGGCAATTTTTCACTTGTGAATGAATGGCTGTACTGAAATTGCAAAGCACTAAATACTTTTATCTAATACATTTGAGACAATTCTTTGAAGACCACATTCCCTGGCAGAGTGTAAATCAAAAGCACCTTACTTTGATGAAACTCTATCTAATAAGCTAATCTAAAGAATATAAGCCCCTCTTAAATCATTATTCTTAGCTCGCCTGTTGCTGAACAGGAGGCTCTCATTGATTGAGCCACATGGCAAAATACAAATCAGACTAATGGAGTACAGTACAGTACTACAGTACTCTCTGGAATAGCCTCTGTTGGGACCTCAAGTGCAAGCTGGCTGTTTTATAGTCTATGAAACCAAGACACTGCCTGGAATTACCTTCCATTCACATTTCAACATATCGGTATATAAACTGTCTTGATTTTGGATCTTTCCTGGCTTGGACCTGAAAGAAAAAGTTGATAGCAACTAAATTTGACAGTTTGTAGTTCTTTTTCTGTTCACTAACTGTATGAGAGTCATTCCCTTCCCCTCCCAGTTTATTATGTTTGAAAAATTATTTAGAAAAAATATTTTCTGCAAATGGACTGTTTTATAAATATATTTATGATACATGTGTAGTATAAAAGAAGTAATAGCAAGACCAAGACTGTAGCTCCCCTACCAAATTATAAAAAGAAAACTTAACTACTGATAATGCCAAGGAGACAGAAATGTTTAATTTTTCCTTTTCTTCAGTTTTCATTGAAAAGGTCAACTGTCAATCAACATCAAGAATGGGTATGGGCTCAGATGAGATTCAGGAATGAATAAGTGAGAGATTACATAAATTTACTGGATGTTTTCACATTAGTAGAGCATGAGACACAATTTGGAATACCCAGGGTGGCAACAGACATCACCACTGTGCTGCCATAAAAATCATATAACAGAGGTCTGACTCACTAGAAACTTAGGGTGTTATACAACTATGGCGATGCATAGGGGGTGCATGTGGGTGCACGTGCAACGCCCAAGATTGGCTGCGCACTCCCTGGAAGTACCAGCCACAAAACCACAAGTGCTGGAAGAAGTGTACGTCCTGTTTCCGCTGAATGACCCCCCCACCCAATCTGTGATCTGGTGCCCCCCGGACTCAGGAGGCACCAGTCGCCCATGGTAATATAGTTTGTAAAAATTAGACCAAACATTTTAGATGTTAAATATATATTTAATAAGTGTCAAAATTCCATGCCAACAACCATACCCAAGCACTAACCATTCTCTAACAAAACCATAAGACCACATTCTGACAAGATTACAAGATTCTTTATCAAATTTCAAATTGACATCACTTCACCTTTCATTCACTAGTAATCTTTTTGTATAATCAAAGAGATTTGAGCAGTGGATCTCCAAAGATATTTCAGAATGCTTTCAGAGATGACTGTTCTGCAATAGCTACATCTCAAAGCATGCAATCTGCTTTATTTGCATTGCTAAATGTCTAAAACGCATAATTAGGATAAAACGAATCCATATAATTTCAAAACAGTATTCAAGATAAGAAAAACAAGTAGGTCTTCAAAAAATGAAAGAATGATAAGAATACATTTTGGTGCTTTAGATAAGCAGTAAGTTTTAACTGTTGATTTCTCCCTAAGGTAACATCTCAGGAAGAGATATTAACTTGACTTCTTTTTGAGGCAGTTGGTAAGACCTTAAAATATGAATGTTCTTGATTCCTGTTCATTCCTACTTCTGTCAATAAAGAGATATTTCCTAAGTTTTGATTGCCATGTTGTTCCAAATTGAAGACAGATGGGATAATTTTGACAAGAGACAGATTAAGCTATCTCTACTCATCCAAACATTCCTACAATATGTAATATTTAATTTAGTCAACTTTTTCATTTATGACATTTTAATTTATTTAGCATTTGCCTGCTTAAAAATTTAACTGCAGAATTATCACCACTATGATTAAGTCCAACCCCATGTTATAAAACCACCCATTTCCTCAGTTTTGTGAGTGTCTTTATGTAATTGCATAAAAGGGTAAACACTCCTGGATTCCTAATTCTCTGTTTCACAAAATGTCCAGAAAACTTTATATCCTTTGTGACTGTGATATAGCTAATACAACAATGCAGGGGAGGGGGGGGTGGCACTTAAGACAAGGAAGTTACTATTTAATTTACTGGTTCCTTAACTTCTGGCCCTTTTAGGTTATTGAGTTGTGTGGGGCTAGTCAGGGCAGATCAGGCCCTGGAGCCCAGCACCACCCCCATCATTAAAATTCAGCCCTGGGGGCCTTGTACCACCTCCTCCCATAGCAGGATTGGGCTCTGGGGCCTGGCATCACACCCTGCCTGGCTCTGCACACAGGGATTGGGTACCCGATCCAGTGCACAGGGCCCAGCGCTCCCCATAGTTCTGGAAATTTAGCTGCAGGGGAGTGATGCTACTGACCCTAGCCTTGGCGGTGAGGGAGAGAAGTTACACAAACTGGTTTAAATGAGCATAAACTGGTTTAAACCTGTAACAGAACAGAAGCTCAGTACATATAAACCAGTTTCAAAATGGCTGAACCTGGTTTAAGATTAACCTGTTTGAATGTAGTTATCAGACTTAACTGATTTTGGTCAAACCAGTTTATGATACTGCTGTCTCAGACCTCTTCCTGGTTCAAGTTAAATCACAGTCCCCTAGCATGCTTTTCAGCTCTAGGCTGGGCTATGCTATGCTGTCTGCTTCAGCAAAGAAGGGTTGGCCCTACCCCTCTGCTCCCTAGGTGGAGCAGTGGGGGCTAGCAGACAAAGTAGTAGTGGGGGGGAGGGGGAAGGCAAACCAGGCTACACATGCAGCCCAGTCCACAAAGAGGGGGGCTGCCCCCCCCCAGACAAACCCTAGCTGATGTCTGGGGCCAGGGAGGGGGTGTTAAACACTCATTCCCTCATTCAGACTTACTGCTGTCTGCAGCTGTGGACTACAAATCCCAGAGGCACCTAGAAGCAGGAAAAGAAAGTGATGAGCAACCCTGCAGAATCATGCTGCTATGCATCTGGACTGCAAATCCCAGAGACTGCAGAGGCAGCAGAAAGCAGCAAATACACAGCCCATGCTGGCAATGTGCCAGAAAGCCATGCTCTAGCACCCCTGGCTTCTGGCCTGAGCCACTACAGATATGTGGCTGCATTTCCTGAATCCAAAGGTAAATGTCTGTACACGTTTCAATTTAATGTCTGCATTTTAGACTAACCCACAAAGACTGAATCAATTCAGCCTTGGGCCTTTTGAACACCTGTACTTAGTCCAAATATCTGGACCTATAGGAAGCCCTGCAGAGTGGATGACCATGCCATGGGCCAGAGTTGGCCCACAGACCAGGAGTTTATCACCTCAAATTTAACTGATTTGATATTCAAAGAGTTTTAAAAATGTGTTGATTTCATCAAGGGAGCTGTGCTATTACCTGTTTTGAGTTACCCAAGAATAAGAGAATGCAAGTCCCATAACAAATGTCTTACGCTTCACTTTCCTATCTGTCCTCTAGAAATTCTCACCATTTTTCCAGTTGCTGCAGAATAAAGCTTCAAGACTGTTACAAACAATTACTCATGATAATAATTAAATCTATTCAGGAACCTTCAATAAGAGGTTAGTTTCAAAATTGTTGTATAATACAAGATCTTGTCAACCAACATTTTAGTTTTATCTTGTCAAGCTGTAGGGTGTGTGGGTAGATTGTGGGGAGGGAGGGAGGAGAGCGTTTCTCAGGAATGGTGGGTCCCCTGTCCCCCACAGGTTGCAGCCCCCCCTGCACAGCTCACAGACTGCCCCCACACAGTGGTCACAGCCACCCACAGGAGTCACATTTCCCCTGCCACCTGCTCCCCTAGCCAGCCCCAGCATCCCAGCACTTAGAATAAAAACAAAAAACAAAAGCCCCGCACTCACTGGATGTAGCAGCAGCTATAGGGGCCATGGAACATCTTGGCAGAGCCCCTCTGCCCAGGCCCCACACCTCGAATGCCCCCCTACCCAGGCCTGCACCTGAGCGCTGCCCCCTGCCACCTTCCTGGCCCCAGCAGTCCTGGACTAAACAAAAATATAAAGAAAAATTCACTCACTGGCAGTAGAAGCTATCGGGGTCACTGGGGCCTCCTGACAGAGTTCCTCCGCACAGCACGGGGCAGTGCCAGGAGGAGCGGGTACCGACCCTGGCTGTCTGGCACACACACTGCCCCATCATGCAGGTGTGGCTGGGGTTGACAGGGCGCCACACATCTGTCTGCTGTCAGGCAGCTAGGGCTGCTCAGGCCATCACCTGGGGCCCAGCACCACGCAGCCTTAGTGGCCCCAGCTGCCTGACAGCACATGGAGCCACGCGGTGACCTATCCATGCCAACTGAACCCATGCAACGGGGCAGTGGCAGTATGTGCGCCAAGCAGCTGGGGCCGGTCCCCACAGCCCAGGGGGGCTTTACCAGGAGGCCCCAGTGACCCCAATAGCAGCTGTTACTGCCAGCGAGTATGGTGCTTTTTAAAATTTTTATTTTATTTTAATTGCTAGGATGCTGGAGCC
This sequence comes from Crocodylus porosus, assembly GCF_001723895.1. NCBI lineage: Eukaryota > Metazoa > Chordata > Crocodylia > Crocodylidae > Crocodylus > Crocodylus porosus. Next base: position 22,803,573 of record NW_017728906.1, read on the forward strand.
AGGCAAGGCAGTGATCAAAAGGGTTTGTGGGGAGGGCAGGTAGGGGGTGGGGCCAGTGGGGGTCACCTGACTAGTCCCCTCCCCCCTATCCTCTACATACCAGAACAGAGGCTGGGTCCAGCTCCCTGCATGGGCAGGCAGCGTGCTTCAACACCGGGTCAAGGGCTAGCCACAGAGATACTCTGGCTGACTACCAGAGTATCTCTGTGGAGGACCCGAGCCTTCAGTTACCTCAGGGCATGGTTCTGGACCACGCAGCATGAACTGAACTAATGTAACCAATGCTAACATCGAGTGTAATAGAAGTGAAATGTAACCACGTTAGTCTTGCCCTGTAAGCAACTTGAAAACTCCATTTTGTATCCTTCTGCTTGACATGAGTGACTGAACTCTGCATGGCCTTTATGTATGAGTGTGTGTGAAAGGGTAAATGGTGAGAGAATGGCATAGAGACTGGCAAAAGAAAATGTAACTGTTTGTGTAAGCAACACGGCACCAAAAGTGTAATTTACCAGTCAGTAAATTAATTAATGGATGGCTGAACAATCCCTTTGAAGCCTAGGGCACAAGGGAGATAATGAGGAAGATGCATGCACACATCCTGCCAGATGGGCAGCAAAAACCATTCCAAGTCTGAGATACCAACTTTGACAACCAAACTGACCTCAGGCTGAGATAAGCTGAAGATGAATGAAGAACAACTGCAAAAAACAGAAGCTGGGTATGGAAAAACCCCAAAAGCACTGAAACAAATGATGCTATCCCCTATAAAAAGAAGACTTCAAAAATGCCAAGTTGGGCAAGTCTCTCTCTCAACTGCTGTTTTGTTGGAGCACAGACACGTCTGTTTTACCCCGCTCCAAGCTGTTATCTACAGGATCTTTCTCTCTCAGTAAGGCCTGGGCCAGCCACCCAATGCCATTATTGAACAACTGCTGCTGGTAACTATGTCTGAATAAAATGGTTGTTTTGTGTTCGTGTGTATAATGATGTGCACAATGATGTGTGTGCATCTATGAGTGGTGTCCGAACCTCTATGTAATCAATAAACGCAGCATTTTGCCTTATCCCCCTTCATAAGGTCTTGCTCTTGAATTACCAATTGGAATTGTAAGTAATAACTATGCCCTGCCCCACTTTTTTTGCCTGTGATATTTTCTGACCCTTGGATAATCAGGGGTCTAATTTTGCCCTTGCACTGCAAATTGCAGCACAGGGAACATTTTTTTGTTCCCGAACCATGCCTCGCGCTCGTCTGGATGAACCCTTAGAGTTTCAAAGCAAGTCAAATTCCCCTTTCCTCAGTTTCTAATAACTATATACCTTTATTATCCCATGTTGTGATTATGTTCCCTGTACCCTTGCCTACTTTTTAGATTCAGCCCTTCCATATAAATACTTATATAAATAGTGCCAAAAAGTATTACATTCAAGTTCTTCAATTTCGTTTACTCATTCAACTTCTAAATTTGGGGGTGTCATTGGTTACTTATGCTGAAAGGCATATATGGACTCAATAAAATGCATCCGGCTTCCATGCACTTCATATTTCAAAATATGCCAAATTAATAAATTTAAATTGAAAAGCATTTTTATAAATCATATAACCAAAACCGAAAGACTTCCATTATTTTAAAGCACATATGTTTCCCCATTAAAGCTCTGACATCAAGAATTTCAACACAAAGGTTAAATTGGCAAAACAAAATATGGCTGTACTCCTGGTAGCTCCACCCACAACCACATCGCCATCTGCTCTAATACAAAGGCAATGAGAAGCTGCCATCATGAACACAGAAAACAAAAAAGTGTACACGTTAGCAATAATAATTAGCACATACTCTGTGAAGTCCTGTACTGTTGTCTATTACCATCCAGTCTCATTCATTCAAGAGGGCCTGGCATTATTTTGCGCATTGGGATATCTGATGGAAGCTCAACATTGGCATCTTTTGGGCCTTCCTTTTTATCCCTCACAGGGTTGTACTAGCATCTCTTGCTGTGGTTTCTTGTCATATAATAAATGTAATATGAAGGAACCATATGGGAGCAGCAGGGTCCAAGTAACCCTGTTTTTTAAACCATATACAAAAAAAAATGCTACACCTTTGCTTTAGTGTCTTCGAAAAACAAAAACGGTCAAGGACAGTTGATAAAGGAGTCTCAAAATGATTTAAAGCAATACTGTCAGATAGCTATTCTCTGCACTAGTTAAGAACCAGGTTTCTGACAGGCCTCTCGCACGGAAGGCAGACACCTGGTACTGCTCAGCACAAGCAGCTCCTAAATATACTCTCTTATCTTGAACTGGGTAGGACAGGGTTGCTTTTGGCAGCAGCTTCCCAGCAGCAACAGCTCCTTCTATTTTTCAGTGATAGGAAATTAGCATTTTTTTTTTATTTCTGTTAAGCAATTTTGTTTGAACCAAATTAACTTGATATAAAAGGGTCCCTTTAAATATTCTGCTCAACTCACCAAGAGCATAAGTTTTATGGGTGTTGTAGCTTTTATAAACAAACACCATCCTCAACAGCATTCATTTAAAATGGGATATAAATAAAGTGCCAACCTATGTTTCAATAAATTTACATTAGTACACTCAGAACTTGTCCAGATTCCAGGATTAAGTGTTTTATACTGCATGCATTGTATCGCTCTCTTCACTGCCAGTTCTTCTTATTTCTATGAAAAACTTAATACCATTATGACTGCCAAGAACATGTCTTAGGCACATACATTCTCTTGGAACACCAAGAAAGCCATATTTTATCATCCATTTACTCTGGATGATACCTAGTAAAATTACGGTTTAAAAATTCCTAAAGAAAAAGGTTTTCCCTTCTTTTCTGTTTCAGATTTACTTTTTGTATAAAGCATAATATTTACAAGCTTGGAGACCAGAGCCCTCTTTTTTAGCAGCAAAGAACTATATCACAAGAAGAAATAGCACAACTTCTCCCATGCTTATTGCAACATGCCTCCATGCTGCTTTGAAGCAAACATTTTGTAAGGGAAGATAATAAAGGAACAATATTCTTCTGTTATTTTAGGACTTGGCCTCCCAAACAAAAAGAACACCAAATCTGCCATTTAATACCAAATATAGTAGAGATCTGTTTTTTATTTTAAATGATGTGGGCCCTGGTTTATCACTACCTGAACTTACACAAACCTGTTTCTGTAGTCCAAACAATCAAAGATTACAGGATAATTTTATTTTCTGTCTTTTTAGAATAGAGAGTGCGATTATAATTATATTATGCCTACTAAGGTATTGACAGGCAGACAAATTACACTGAGTTAACTGTAGACACTGCATAGCATGTTCCATCCTATTCCTTGTTAAATCCAGACTAAAACTGGGCAGCTTATTCCTGAATGAAGGACTAAGCTACTGTACTGTATATTCTACTAACTGAAGTGCAGCGGATACATGAAATTGTTACCACAGAGCAACTAGCACACCTAAACGTCCTCTTCCTACCCATGTCATTTGTTATCACTTGTTCATGTACCCATCTTCTAACAAAGGTTACCAACCCAAGACTAATTCTTGTAATGACGATTTTCAAAGTTTTTACTGGTGATGACCAAACTTTTTGTACCGACATAGGTTTTTACTTGCATGCGATGTACATTAAGCAAAAGTAACGCTTCTGCCAGACCTGGACAAAGAGTGGGTTCAAACAATAGCAAAGTTTGGAGATTTAAAAAAAAGTTCTTTAGCTGATAAGCCTACTTGACTGCAGCAATCCTTTAACATTGTTTTGTCTCTGCCCCACTCACCCCCACATCCCTGACTATACTGAATACTATGCTGTACCCCCCAGGGTTCCCTATGCACCTCCACACCCTGGATCCACTAATTGCACCCTGCACTCCCAGCCCCACCCTGACCAGTCCCACTCCCCGTACTAGCATGGACCCCCAAAGAAAGACCACTGTGCCTACTTGACATCCAGCAGTGTTAGAGGCAGATGGAAGGCAGCATCTCCAAAAAAAGCTACCTTTGGAGAGCTTTGCTCCTGCTTAGACAACGGAGCTAGGTACAGACATTCAAAAAGCCCAAGGTGGAACTGATTTAAGTTACATGGTTTACTATAAGTGGCATAATTCAGATTGGTATTGAATACAACACATTCACCCTCTGGCAGGAGGTCATGGAGTTGCAAATCTTTGACTGGGTTCCACCATTTTTAAAACAATCTGTGTGCACCAAACTTTTGTTCCATTACAGGTAGAGACTTTTACTAGTAAAAGTATATGTATCTGCACCTAGTCCTGGTGGTGCTCTTATGCTCAGTCTGTGCTTTAATAATGCAACCAGATTCAGCAGCTTTATTTTTTTTTTTTTTTTTGTGGGAGTTGTTTTTGCTTCCTGATTTATAATGGCACAAAACTTTAACAGAATCTATAGACAGGCATTTTCGGCCTGGTTATTTACCAAGCGTCTGTAAATTTACAGAGAGTTGGCAACACTGCCTCTAACATGGTCGACTTTTCAAAGGCCATATGGCATGGGAAGCTAACACCTGCAAAATGTGTACACACAATTATGCACAACAAATAAATACATGGTATTTTATATATAGGTTCATCTAGTCACATACAGTAACGAATAGATTTTAAAAGGCAAAAGGGACCCGTTATAATTCTGGCCTTTCCACAACACAAGCTATAGAACTTTACTAACTGGTGCCCGTATCAGGCCTAACAATGATGAAGCTGCAGCATGGATTTTAGAAAGATATGCAGTCTTCCATTAAAAAGTATGGAGCATCTACCAGGACTAAGCCACCTATGTTTTATGGCAATTCAAACAACCCAGAAGTGGACCAGAAGTACTCTAGATGTGGTCTCACCAGTGCTGAACAGAGGGGAAGAATCACTTCCCTCAATCTGCTGCCAATGCTCCTAGTAATTCAGCCTAGTATGCTGTTAGCCTTCTTTTCAACAAAGGGCACACTGTTGGTTCATCTTCAGGTTATTGTTCACTGTAATCCCCAAGTCCTTTCCTACAGAGCTGCTGCTTAGCTAGTCAGCCCCCTGCCTGTAGTGGTGCATGGGATTGCTCTGTCCTAAGTGCACTTGTCCTTGTTGAATCTCACAAGATTTCTTTTGGTCCAATCCTCCAATTCATTGAACTCTCACCAAATCCTAGTACTACCCTCCAGCATATCTACTACTCTCCCCAGTTTCGTATCATCTGCAGCCTTGCTGAGGGTGCACTGCATCTCACCTTCCAGGTCGTTGATGAACATAGTGGACAAAACCAGCCCCAAGACCAACCCCTGGGACACTCCACTTAATATCAGCTGCCAACTAGACATAGAACCATTGACTGCTAGTCTCCAAGCCCGATAATCCAGCCAGTTTTCTATCCACTTTACAATCCATTCATCAAACCCACGCTTCTTTATGGGAGACTGTATCAAAAGCCTTGCAAGTCAGGGTACACCACATCCACTGGTCTCTCTGCATCCAGGAGCCAGTCATCTCAACGTAGAAGGCAATCAGTGCATCCCATCCATCCCCATGGACTTGTACACATCCAGCTTTTCTAAATAGTCCCCAACTTGTACTTTTGCCACTGTTGGCTGTTCACCTGCTCCCCAAACTGTGCTTCCAGGTGCAGCAGTCTCAGAGCTGACCTTGCCTACGAGAACGGATGTGAAAAAGGCACTGAGTACCTTTTCCGTATCCTCTGTCACTAGGTTGCTTCCCCCATTTAGTAAAGGATCCACACTTCCCCGATCCTTCTCTTTCTGCTGACATACTTGTAGAACCCCTTCTCCTTACCCTTCATGTCCCTTGCTAGGTGCAACTTCAACCCTGCATGCCCGAGCAATGTTTTTATACTCCTCCGTAGTTGTTTGTCCAAATATCCACTTCTTGTAAGCTTCTTTTTTTGTTTTAGCTCACTGAAGAGTTCCCTGCTAAGCCAAGCTGGTCTTCTGCCATACTTGCTAGTCTTCCTGCACATCAGCATGGTTTATTCCTGTGCCCTCAGTAAGGCTTCTTTAAAGTACACCAGCTCTCCTGGACTCCTCTCCTCCTCAGACTGGCTTCCTGCCAATGCATTCGCCAAGCGGAGTTGAAGTCTGCTTTTCTGAAGTCCAGGGTCCTTACTCTGCTGGTCTCCCTCCTTCCTTTCCTTGGGATCCTAAACTCAGTCATCTTGTACTTGCTGCTACTCAAGTTGCCATCCACTACTATATTCCCCACTAACTCTTCCTGTTTGTGGGCACCAGATCAAGGAGAATAGGACCCCTAGTTTGCCTCCCTCCCCCACACTTTCACCAGGGAGTTGTCCCCAACACTCTTTAAAAAGTTCCTGGATTCCTGTGCATTGCCCCCCCAGCAGATGTCAAGGTGACTGAAGTCCCCACTGAGAACCATGGTCTGTAATCAGGAAACTACCACTAGCTGTTTTGAAGAAAGCCTTATCTACCTCATCCTCCTGGTCTGTAGCAGATACCTACCACAACATCACCCTTGTTGCTCTCCCTTCTGACCCTAACCCAGAGACTTTCAACAGGCCAATCTCCAGTTTCATACTGTAGCTCTGAACAGTCATACAGCTCTTTTACATGAAGCTCAGCTCCTCCTCTTCTCCCTTGCCTGTCCTTCCTGAATAGTTTCTACCCATCCATGATAGTGCTACAATCATGAGAGCTATCCCATCAAGTCTATTATTCCAATCATATCATAGGTCCCTGACTGTGTAAGGACTTCCAGTTCTTCCTGTTTGTTTCCCAGGCTCCATGCATTTGTGTACAGACACCTGAGATAACTGCCCTACTTTCTCAGGAATAATGAGGACACCTTCTCTGTTGCCCCCTCCTGCTTGTGCTTCCTCCATGTCACTCAATTCCCCACTTAGCTCAGGGTTTCAGTCTCCTTTAAAGCCTTTCTTACTAGGTTAGCAAGCCTGTCTGCAAAGATGTTTTTGCCTCTCTTAGTCAGGTGGATCCTATCTCCTCCTGGCAGTCCTTCTTGGAACAACATCCCGTGGTGTCAGGAGGGCTTTGGCTTCTTTCCGCACCATATGCACAGCCATACATTGATTTGCAGGATGCATCTGTTCCTGCCCAGGCCCTTCCCCTTGACTGGAAGGATCCCTTCCATAGTCTGGCAACTGTCAATCCTTCCGTAACATGGTGTTTGAGTGAGAGATTGCCTAGACAGGAGTACAGAAGAGTGGAAGCTTCCCAAACCTTCCACCTCCCCTTCTTTAGGCCATTGAGACAGAATCCTAAGGCCAGACTGAGTCTAGATATTTGATGCCTCCATGGCTATAGCTGTATAAATGTCCAGGAATTGAACCTGGGTCTCCTGTGTGCCAGACAGGATTCTACCACCAAACCACAGGAGACTCCCCAGAAGAATCAAGGAGAACACTACCTGATCCTGTCCCCTTCACCCTTGCTCCCAAAGCCCTTTGATCTGCTCAGGGTCTCCCCTGGCAGTATCGTTGGTACCCACATGGATAAGCACCATGCAGTAGTAATCAGAGGGCAAGATGAGTCTCAGTAACCCTTCCATAATATCTCAAATCTGAGCTATGGGCAAGCAGCTCCTGAGACAACAGGTTAGGCTGCCAAATGGATCCACCCATCACTTCTTGGTGGCAGTGGTTGTGTGTGTGGTCACAGAAAACCTTTTTTTATTAATTTTAATACAAAATCTTTCAGCAAATTGTAGGCACTCCCAAATGATTTCCATCAGAAACCAAACATGTTGTTCACCTAGTAGTTTGCTTAGAAATCAAGGCTTCAAGTTTTCGGTCTCTGAATCAGAGTTCCAGTCTGTATCAGACTGTTTTGGGACTGAGCACCTGGGGCTTCCAGGTTCCCTCTCACAGAGCCAGAAGTGTGGGAATTCTGCTTCTGTCTCTATGGGAGGGACTCGGAAAGTTCAGAGATCTGTGGTCCTGTGGAAGGCCATATTTCAATATTTCCAAAACAAATCTCTTTGTAATTACTATATTACAGGAAGCACTGAAAAGAAAATCCCACAAACTGAAAAAGTTAAGTTCTGCCCAACTCTGACTTCATGGATGAATATCTTCAGCTTTAGGTCATTAGGTATCATCACACCATTATCTGCTTCTTTGCATATTTCAAGTCTAAAACTCAAAATACATTGCAACTTATTTAATGAAATTTTCTCCCTTTTCCACACAATGTGAAACCTAAGTATTTTATCAGCCCCCCACCACTAACACGTTTTTTGTTTGTTTGTTTTCCTTTAGTTGTTATATGTGCTTTTAAAAAAAAAACAAAAAAAAAACAATCCCTCAAAGTATTTTTGTTGAGGAGAAATAGAAGTATTTTTACTTCAATTATTCCCTGAAACAGAAGGGTCATTCCCAAAAATGCATCACAATAATCAGTATTCCTAAAAAGTAATGTTATGTCCTGGTTAACAGGACTGTACCACTTAACATAACAGCAACACATTATTCTGAAAATAATCTATTAGGGAAACAGAAGATCTGATAAAGAAATCTAAAATTCAGTAATTAAAATATTATCAGAGGCCCCTAGTCCCCTCTTCAACCTCTCACCTGAGTTTCTCTGCGATTTCAGGACAAAGAAAAGGACAGGACAGAGCCCTTAAGATGCTAGATTTCAGGAATTTAAGAACTGTTTTATTTAAGGTGTTGACATATTTATGTTAACATAAATACATGTTAAGGGCTCTTAAAACAGGAGCGTCCTGGCAGGAAAACATGAGACAATGGCCCTCTGAGATGCTTTGAGAGAATCCTGTTCCAGCAGGGATTGTGTCTAACTAGTTTTGGGCAGCTTATGTTGCAGTCACATGTGACTGCTCCACAGACCCAGACCAGTTATATGGTGCTGCTCTCTCAGCTGAGCCCAGCCCATAGAACAGCAGCAGTGGCAAACAGGTTCCCTTTCCCCGCTTGCTCCCTCTACACAGTGCCAGGAGCCACAAGTGAGCTGGGAACTACCATGGGGGGCAGTTAGACAGGATCTAAGGTGCTGGGGGCTGGTAAGCCTGATCCAGGAGATGTGGGGTCAGGGGAGAATAGGACACCTGATCCAGGCTTGCTGGGGATAGAGTGGAGCAGCACACCTTATCTGGGATGCTGACTTGATCCAGGCTGGGGGACAGAAGCATAGCCAGCAGCAGGCCAATGGAAGGCTGGAGAGTGGCAGTAGGTCCAATCAAAGCCATTAGGGAGTGGTGAGTCTGATCTGGGCAGCAGAAGCCCAATATGGGTAGCAGACACTGGTGAGCTTAATGGGACCCCAGCAATCTGTAAATCTGAGTCACCTACCCTGCCCTGAGAGTAGGCAAGCTGGGCAGGCACCCCTTAATGTGCAACTGCTTAAAACAGATGCTAACTTAAACACGAACTACCGTTCCTTAAAGTTAGCAAATGCTAATTGTAAGGTGTAACTACACCTTCACTGTTAGCATCAATAGAATTTAATTCTTTTCTCCTCCTCCACATCTTTTTCTCATTGCTGGCAACTTTACCACTTGCCATGGCTGTAGCCAAGAAATCTATGGCTATCAAGACGGTGCCTCAAAAACTCAAGCTTTAAGCATATTTTGTTTATTGTAAACATAAGGTCCATGAGGCTTACCAAGAATCCTAAAACTATCACAAAATCTAGGTTGAAGATCTTTACTCATATGGTTTAACACATTCTAACAACATGAGGAAAACTACATTGCCCAAAGAAATAAATACTTAGAATACAAAAGGCATGGTATTAAACAAAAAGTTTAAAATCTTAAAAGGGTAGAAATACAATCGCATGCACAATAAACTAAACTAAAGTATAACTTCCCAAAAACTAGTTATTAGTAACCTATATATAAAATATTCACCTACCTAAAGCATAAATACTATTATTCATCCTTCTAAATAATGAATCTTCACACAGTTCTACCTCCAGTTTTAAGTTATCATGCCATCTTACACATAAACTATCACCATCTATTTTGATTTATCCATCAGTATGATATATGAACATGTATGTATGATTGTACTGTGCCTGTTTGACTTGAAAGATGTAAACTATGATTAAATCCTTCTAATTAATAACCACCATAAGTCATCTCTTCTTGTATTTACTACTATAAGGAATTTTTATTTTGATGTTGTGTTGCGTTTAATTTGTTATTTTGAACATAGTTTTGACTGGGTATATTGTTAAACACATGAAATAAGAACTTTTGGGTCTTATTTATGGATACTTAGAGATCTCTGAAATGTATCATTGGTGGAATGTTTTCTAATTGTTGACCATGCTTTTTAACTATAAATGGAAAAGTGTCTCCATGCTTATCATGTTATACTTTTTCTTTATGAAAGTCGATGAAGATTAATTTTAGAGAAATATAATATTTGTGGATTGTATTAAATTTTGCACATTGCCTTTGCTTGCCTGTGTGAAGGATACATGAAAAATGGAAATGTAATTGACTGAAAGCAAAGGCCACTCTTTCACCCATATTCAAAGTTCCACGTTCACACAGTCCAAAAAAAATTCAAACAGGATTTATCATTTTTATTCCTTTACTGAATGCTATGAATCCTGCAAATTTATATTTTACACATAACTGAAGGAAAATACAGACTGACTTGAGGACAAAACATGCTGGAAGAACTTCAACCATTTATTCAATGTATGCATTTTTGGAAAGGGGATAGATCTAAATTATGACAATGATAAATTTCCCTTAAAAGGGAATGGCAGTATTTGTTAATAGTCTTAGCAAATACACTGAAGTGCTTGCCAACTTTAAGTGGATAAGGTCAACCACTTTATTAAAATAAAGGTACTCTCTGCAAGATAGCATTATTGCTCATTATTAAGTCTGCAGAATGTAAAAGAGAAGCAAAGGTTAAGTATTAGATTATGTTCTATTGGTTTAGAAAATAATCTGCAGGGACTTGTGCTGATATATACTGCTAAGGATTTGTTATGGGGCTGCTCTACCGGTTTTGAAGCCCAGGCTTATGAAAAGCAGGATAGTCTACTGGAGAGCAAAATGGACTGGCCTATGCCATCTAGTCATCAGCTTTATGTAGTAAGATTCTGGACAAATCCCGCTGCTTTTTGCAGGGTCCTAGCTTCCCCCTTCATCTTTTCTGTAACTTCTGCAGATTATAACTTCTTCAAAGCAAGAAAAAGTAACTTGACCTATACAAAAAATAAAGTTGTATGGACAGTGTTGTTTATATGTATAATCCACTCCTGGCTCATGTACCCCAGGCTCTTGAGTCTCAAGGGATTGGGGGCAGCACAGTGTAAATAATTGCTTCAGTCAAGTAGCTATTTCACTCTGTGAAGGTAAAGGAACTGCATGGCAGTTGGATTGGTTCTCCCATTATGCACTCAGTATGAATATACAAAATATTGAGGTCACATTGGTGGCCCCAGTGGAAATTGCTACATAAAAGGCTTCATCAATGCTACTGTGCAAGTAACTCTAGTTACCGCGCATTAAATTTGCTTAATGAAGTACTAGTAGTAATTTAAAGGCACAGTAATTACTGCGTGCGTAGACACACCCACAGGCATCTAACATTGTCCAACTTGGCAGCCTTCCCTCCTTTGGGATATAGGTTGTCCTTTCCTTTATTTTCTTTACAAACAAACACTATAGAAAGACATCTTACATACGAGGTTCAATCCTATATGCTTCAGGACTGCAGCAAGATACCCAAGTTATAGGACTAAATACATGACCAGGCAGGGGAAAAAAGGCTGCTATTCCAAGACAACAAGGGAAAGGGAAAGAGATGAAGTGGGCTGTTTGCACAATACAACGATTCTAGAGATTTTAGAGACAAGAAGTCCAACTCCCCTATGTGATATACAACGAGGAAAGAAGGGCTGGATCTAGAGGCAATTATTAGGCAAGCTGACCTGACACATGTTCACTCCTGCTCTCCCCCCTCATCCCCAGGAGCTCCTCCATATTGCCTCTCTGCTGAAGCATGGACAGGAAAACTGAAGTGCCATGCTGGAAAATAAGTGAAATTTGACACTTTCTGTCCCACTCACAACAACTTATTTCATAGCTCACAAGTGCTGTCAGTAGTGTCCACTGCTGCTACCCTCATGATAGTACAAGTTTGGAGAAAAACCATCAACAATTTTGACAGAGTGACTACATGTTCATGAAGTGAAGAAAGTGAGAGGGGGGAAATTCAACTTCATTTTCACAAAAACAAAACCATTACTGTGGCCTGATGGGCTTCCTCCTGCTGCATATGTAGAGCCTAGAATGAAGGAAAACGTATGGATCCTTTTAGAAGGAAGAGAGTTACACCAACTTCTCCTATAATTAGCTGATTTTGGAGCTCTCTGAGCATGCTGAAAAAAGTCATCTGTTTAAGAGGGTTTGGGGAAGTGGCAGAGAGTATACACAATCAATAGTGTTTTCTACATTTCATTATTTACATATTTCTTGTTTCATAGAGCTATACATGTTTATCCCAATGCATAGGAACGGACTATCAGAACTCACTCTGTAGTAAACTTCCAAAATTAAATCATCTTCATTCTTCTACAGTGCACTTACATATTTTTGGGGTATTTGATTATTCCATATGCTATCTGGACAACTTTGGAAGAACATAAATCCAAATTAGAACTTGCTATACAATTTTTCAGAAAGACTAGAAAGATATGTGCCAACTGAATATCAAATCATGCATGCATATTATATGCATTGCATTCTAAACTGAAAAGCTGGCTGCTTTAACACACACACCATAGCCTAGAACTATCCACAATTATCAGGCATTCGGCTTTCTGAACTAAAAATAAACATGCTATCATACATATTCATATAATTTGTTGTTTACATGTATGTGAATGAAAGTGTTGTTATTTTTTCTTGTTTCTTTTTAGTTTCTTCCTTTGAACTGCAGGAGAAAGGTTCCGGTTGATGTTTACCTTCCACTGCTCCATTTCTGAGTCTCTCTGCTAGTCAGATCATTCATACAACAACATTTGACTAAGTCAGAAAACATAGGTGAGAAACTTATTCCTTACTACATATATGGCACATGACACACATGGGAACATAATTCACTTATTAGTGAAATTTGTGCAATTTTGGGGCCAACTGATGTGGGGAGGGAAAGCAAAGGTCGTCTGCTCCAAGGCCCAGAATCAGCTACAGCCTAATTGTGGAGAAGTGCCAAAAAGGCTTTCATTGGTTTCTTTTAATCCAATACCTTCTATCCACAAAGGCTTGTACTATGATGTCAAAAGTTATATTTCTGATCAACAAGCTGTTCCCCCACCCCCCATATCAGCTTCCGTACAGCATTAGCAGATGTTACCTAGCGACTCATTATGAAGAAAAACCTCATTGCTTTATGATGGGTGTTAGGAAGCTATTGGCTCATGGGCCAGATGCAGCACATGGAGCAATTTGATCTGGCCCACAGATATGAGGCTTTGGCAGCAGGAGTTTTCTCCATGCCACTGTGGGAAAGTGGCAGCTACAGTAACTCTTTCCCTGTGCAGCCAGGGGGAGAAGCAGCAGCAGCAGCAGCAGCGGCAGCCAGGTCCTAGCACCTGCTGAACTGCATGCCTCCAACCCAGAGGCGGACAAAATATGGCCTGTGAGCCAGATTCAGCCTACCGACAGATATGCTCTGGCCCATGGGTGGACAGCTGCCAGCTTACTGGATCTCTGCCTAGTGGCTCCAGCCACCACATGGTGCTAGGCAGGCAAGCAATACTGCTTTGGCCCAGCAACAATCATCAGCTGTAGACCCAGGCAGGGCAACTGATGCCACCCACTGCACCATGAGGGTGGCAAAATCTATTTCTGTCTTCTCTTCTCCATCTCTCTCCCCCTCCCCACTTCCCTCCAGAACCTTGCTAAAGCCGACGCTGCTGTCCGCCTGGCCCAGCAGCAGCTCCTACCCGGGTCCGCAACCGAGTACTGGGGCTTCTGGCAAACTACAGCTTTGACTGGGTTCTGGGGGCAGAGAAAGGAATGTGGCCCTTGACAGGTCCCCAAAACTCAGTAAGTGGCTCACCAGCTGAAATAATTGCCCACCCCTACTTTAACTCAAGTTAGTTAATTCCAGTCCACAAGCTGAAAAGGTTGCTTACCTCTGGTTTATGATACTTACAAAATGCTTTATATACAAGCTTTCAAGTACAAAATATATTATTTTTACTCCACCAGTTCAGAAAGGAGTTGCATGTTGGTTTTAGCAGATTGAGTAGGATTGTTGAGAACATGAGAGGAAGATGCTCCTTCAAATGCATGACCTCAAGACTCTATGCCTTCCAGTTACTGAAACTAGGAGTAATTTTGCTGAATCATTAGATATGCTTAAGTCCCTCTCATACAGTAGAGCAGGGGTGAGCAGTAAACAGCCCACAGGCTGGATCTGGCCTACCAACTGGATCTGCCCCACAGCTGCCCCTGTGGACCTCTGCATGGGGCCAAGACCCACCTAAGACATTCAGCACCATGCTCCCCCCCTGCATGCCCTCTAGCCCCAGTCCCTGCTAATGCTAACAGCTTCCAGTTGGGCTGCTTCTTATTCAGCTGCAGCTGCCCAGGTGCTGCTCAACTATCCTCACCTCCTGCAATAGCTTCTTTTTCTTCTGCTCCTGACCTGCTGCGCCACTTCAGGCAGAGGAGAAGCTTCAGCTGGGCAGCTCCTCCCCCAGCATGTAGGGCTCTGACTCCAGGTCCCAGCTGCCATCCATGGGTGGAAGGCAGCTAGGAGCTGGGGCCACCCAGAGCACCAGCCCTGCACAGCAGGGGCAGGAGCAGGAGGAGCTGCTGCTGGAGGTGGAGGGAGCTGAGCAACACTCAGGTAACTGCGTCACACTGGGTGGGAGCAGCTCGGCTGGGGCTGGAGCCGGAGCCAGCAGGCACAAGTGAAAGTGCGGCGTAGGCTGCCCCCAGGAGCAGGCAAGACTGAGCTCGAGTGCCACGGGAGCAGCCAGAAGCAACACCACTTAAGTGAGCTCTGTCCCCTGCTCCTTTCCCTCATCCCTGGCTGGCTCCCAGTACCTAGCGCCCAGGCAGCCACCAAACACACACGCCCCCCGCATACACACATACCCCACACCTCCCGCACAGGGCATGGGGTGCAGAAAGCAGCTCTGCCTTGGGCCCCAACCCTGTGCTGTCCCTGCCCCACAAACCTGGCATTGCCCACCCACCCTGCTCACTCATGGCCCCATCCCACAGAGGGAGTTGTAGCAAGTTGTTGGGGCGATGCACTGACCTGACCTACGATGACTCAAAGTTCCCCACGTGGTCCCTGGGCCCAAATAATTGCCCAGGACAGAAGGTTTTGTTTTGCTTTTTTAGACTAACTGGTGAATTTACCTCCATTTTTCAATGTTCAACTTCACACCCTAAATAAACAGATTTTCAGTAGATAGGTAATCAACACTCAGCATCCTTCAGGCATCTCCAGTAGTGACCTACAAAACTAATAAAATCTAGTAATATTATTACGTTTCCAATCTTGTACAGTTGCTGTTTCTACTTCCAATCTTTAAAGACAGTGGCTGAGAGGAGACCAATATTTTCTGAAGAAAAGTCACTTTGGACCACAGCAATGAACAGCCAATACAGACTTCAGAATTTTGCCAAGGGGCATTTACATTCCCTATGTCACTGACCTAGTTCAATAGTTACAAAGTTTCAGGGTTCATTCTTCCCCCCCCCCCGATTCTCATGCCCTTGAAATATATAACTCCTCTTAGTTGCTCTTAAATCCATACACAGTGACAGGCATGTTCATGCCTAATATCCTCTGTAGCCTCCATAGGAAGGAATACTCTACTCGCCTGGCCCAAACTAGAAAGCTTAAGAAATGAAAAGCCTGCCTTATCTGCAAAGATTTGTAAGCTGGCCACAACAGTAAGATTGCAATTCCCAGTCATTTGGGGAATAAGAAACTATTGTCATTTTTCATTGTGCTTTGTGGCTTTCCCTGAACTTCTGAAGAAACCTGCAATATTTGGTTTCCCTTGCTCCCTTACAGAAAGGGCCTACCCATATCCCATATAATCTCTTCAATTTTAGTTATACGATGATAAGAAGTCTACTGATATTTGTTTCCCTTTCTATCTGCCTCCTAAGAGCTTCAGGAGACAGCCAACTGACCCTCCTCAGGCTAATGGAGAAAATAGAAACCTGTTCTTTCAGCCCGTCCTTCTCATCCAAATAAAGTATACAACATACAGGCTTGAAATGAAGAGAGAGCCTGTGAGGAAAAGTTCTCTTATTTGAAAATGCAAAGAAACAAAAAACAAAGTGATAAATTTCCCAATTCAGACATTTTACATTTTGGCTTCAGTGGCTGGACTGACAAAGCTAAAATCTGTGGGTTCTTTGACAACATAACATTAACCAACAACACAGTTCCCTGAAAGTCATAGAAACTGGTGGATTTTCCATCTTCAAAAACCTATGCTAGTATGGTTAACTTCTATTTCATGTTTCAACTTCTATTTAAAAAATGAATGATAATGTTAAGTGCCAGGTAGAAATACTATAGAACAGTAGTTGTCAGCTCTCACTGTTTGCTTAGATAAAGAAGCCTCTTGCATTAATATGCAATCTGTTTATGCCTGCTGAGAAAAAGAGAATCCCGTAATTCCAATTTTACCCTTTTAAATTCCATTCACTTGATTACTTACTGTTTAAGTATGAACACTGTGGATTACATCTTCATAAAATTATTTAAGGGCACTGTCAAATGCTGCCTTTAGGGACTGCAAAGTGAAACTAATATCTAAACAGCAAGCAGGAGTTTGTCTGAAAAGGACACATATGACTAATTTGTTTGAACTCATAGTAAAATAATAGTGAGCTTCCTTCCACATTTTGGTCTGTCGGAAGCCCAGACTGAATTCATTAGTAGTGGCTTAAAAAGTGATAAGTGATCTTCTGACAGAACGCATTACGTCCATTTCTATTTCATTTGATTGGCTAGCTCTATTCACGTCAGAGATGAACTTGGCCCGGAGAACTCAAGTGAGACACATAAGAAAGCAGTTTAAAAATAACGTCCCTATCTCCCTTTCTCAAGTAAGTGGCTTTGAAATACTTTACATCCTCCCATCTCCCTTCTTTTCCCAGTGTGAGTGGGTTACTTACTAAAGTTCTAGTATTCATATGCTGTTCCATACATACATGTAGCCATATGTCTTAACCTCTACCTGTCTGTGGCCTGGATATTAACATGGGCAGCAGCCCTTCTGCAAAGCAGAATCTATGCAGTTTACTATAGATAGGAATTACACTGGCCTTCCTATAGAAACCCCTGCTCTATTTTTTAGTATAGTTGCTTCTTTTAATCTAAAACAATTCATCTATTAACTGATCAGTCTGGATTCAGAGTATGTACATTTAGTCTTTCCCATGAACAAAATTGTTCATTAAAATACAATGAATTCAGAATAATAGTGAAATTAAAGGCCTTTAAAATTAAAATCCTCCAATTAGTATAGCAGTTCACATGCAACTTTATTTTACTAGGAAAATAAAGGTTATGCAGACTGCCACTATATGCATACATGCAGAAATTATTCTAACTCCCCCCCCCAACACTGTTATACTACAAGTTTTCAATTAGCAATAATCGTGCCTCAGATTAACCTCATTGGTTACGATACTGCCATTGTGCAAAGCAAATTAAACCTGGATAGAAACCAGCTACAGAACCATTACATATTTTCAAGTGCTAACTTTACAGCTGCTTGGTTCTTTTTAAAGCTGGAAAGTCATTTTTGTGGTATAATAATTGCTTTGCACATGTGGGTGGTCTAAAATGTATTGTGCATAAACCAGTTAATTGCAGAATACAGGCAGAGGCCTACTAGATATACCAGTTAGACATAGTAGAGAAGGTACTTTCAAGGCCAGTGAACTTACTAAGATAAAGATTCTCACCCATGGCACACATCCACAGTTAAATACTAGTTGAATGTGAAGAATGAAAAATTTATTAATTTTGTCTCACTGCTTTTTAGTGTGCCAACACAGACTTTTAAAAGCATTCCAGAAGCAAGTTAAGTTGTATATCCCGTAAGTAAAAAGGGTTGAAACAACCATTCATACACACACTTTATCTGATGAATCATCAAAAAAAAAAAAATCGATTTGATATGAAACTGGGGTTGCCCTTCGGTTTTACTGAAAGAGAATTCAAAATTTTTAGCTACTTGAAATTTAGTATTGGGAACAGTGACAAGTATTAACAAATGCTTAAAGATATCTGCACCCAATGTATACTACATCAGTCTGTCATCGTTGAACAACAACTTCATAATGCTTTATTCAGTTGGTTGAAATACCCTTTATAAAAATATTTCCAAGTACAAAAACGATACCATATCTCATTAAAAACCTCATTTTCTTAAGATATTTTTCTGCATTTTTCTTACATAAAAGAGCACCAAAAGCTGCACCACACAAATGTAAAAGTTTTTTAACATAGTATGCTGCATATTGTGACTGTGCTCTTCCAGGCCACATACCGTAGCCATTTCAAATGGTAACTATATTCATTAAACTTGATTTTTACAAAACTATTCTTGGGAAAAAAGTGCTGCCTATTCTGAATGGAAAGAGTGGATATCATCATATAAAAACCTCTATACACAAAATAATATCTTGAAGTATTCTGAAGCTGATTATATTGCTCTCAGTCCAAACCCCATCAAAATAAATGGCAACTTTTCCTACTGATTTTTATGGATTTTTGGTTTGACCTTTGGGTTCTACACCTATGGAAGTGTTTAACATTTACAGATGCACTTAATGATCTTCTGGATAGGACTCTCTTACAATCCAGAACAATACATGATATATTTTTCGTTAAACTCGGGTTCCAAAACTTAGAGATTTTCAAAAGTTCATTGATGCAATTACCATTCCAACAAACAAAAGCATTACCAAACATTTATGAGAACAGACACTTCATAGATCCAGATCACAATTTTTTTTTATAATCATGAAAGCAGAACAAATATGCAGAAGATTATCTTTGTCTGGAAAGACAGCCTACAGCCTGTCTTAACCAAGTAAAATCAAAGCTGTTGTAAACTCACAGCACATCTGTAACAATTTTGTAAGGTAATTTGGGTATATCTACTGAATAAGACATTCTTATCTTCTTTACTTTAATGCCTCATTTACTCACAGAAAAAGAAAACATTTACTATTTCACAAAATGCAGCATTTTGTTGGTTTTTGTTTTTTTTAAATAATCTCAATATTGTACAAAAAACAACCTTTAAAGCAGAAACCAATGAAAAAAACTTCAAGGGGGAGGAGGAACTTTTGAGCAAAATGGCAAAATTATGCCATTGGTTTTCTATAAATATCTTGAAAAATTATGTTTAATACTGCAGGCAAACAAACAAAGTAAATCCACAGTAAATGAGCATATGTTGATTTCATATTTAGGATTTATCCAAGTGAAAATGTAACATGTTTTTAAGACACAAAGAACATGAATAAAACTTTATCCTCTTTCTTCGAACGTCAGCTGACATCATTCATGAACTTTACGCAACTGAAACCATCAGAAATACTCCCCAGTATAACACCTGAACACAGACTTCTATTTAACTATTAATAAGTTTTCCAAATATTACAGTTAAACAGTTATCAGTAAGACTTGTTGAAAATTTTCCATCCAAGTTCTCAGAGACTTTTAATGACCAACCATATTCACAAGTGACATCTACCTTACATGGAAGATTTTAATTTTCCATTGAAAAATGCATGAACGCAGATATCGTAACAAAATCCTCAAATGTTTTGATTTGCCTATCCTACCATTGCGCCTTACAGCTCTGTATTTTAGCTGCCTCATTTCCCCGTTTGTTCACTTGGGCTCACCAGACACTTCTTTCCCTGTGAAGTCTGACCACTGTCAGTGTTGGTGGGCAGTTAAATCTTTGATATGTGGCCTCCATTCTCTCTCACTCGGGTCCACAAAAAAATTCTTACTCAGCTGGAGAGCCTCATTATTCTCCCTTTAGATCACGGTTGGGCAAAATGCGACCTGGGGACAGAATGGCCTGGTGGGCTGCATCTGATCTGGCCCACAGGGCCCCTAAAAAATTTAGAAAATTAATATTTATCTGCCCTGGGCTGCCTGTCATGCAGCCCCAATGGCTTGCTAAAACTCAGTAAGCGGCCCTCTGCCCAAAATAATTGCCCGCCCCTGCTTTAGGTGAAGTTTTCAAGCCTTTAGTTCTCTTACAATTCACTGCAATTACCTCCACATGGTTTTATCAAACTGTAGTACCAGAAGCAGATGTTACAAAGGAGGATGCAGGATCTGCAATCAGTACTACAGGAGTGGCTGGACCCCCATTACCAGCCTTCTTCCCACCCTCAACTCTAGGGTAGACAGATTGCACCATAGGAGCATCAGCTAGGGACTTTTTAAAAACTCTAATAAAAAAGAAGAAAGACCATCTTTTCCCAGGTCCACACCATCTTTGTTCGCCCAGCTTCCTTAGTCATCAACAGCTAAATTCACCCGCGGGTATGGGGAGCAGGAGCTGGGCAGTTTTCCTCAGACTTGTTTACTACCTTTGGATATGCATTCATTACCACCTGCTACCCTTGATGAGCCAGAAACACAAGGATATACAAACACTTACATAATTGATACAAAAGCCTTATTTAATAGTGCATGCACTGACAAGAGCTTTCATACTGCAAGACAGTATTCTTCAAGAGACTGATTCTAAGGACCTGAATCTGGCCAGCCACAAAACCCCCCTGATGTGCCTAAAGACTCTCCCCTTACCAAGAAATGGTAAATATTAGGTCTATCACAGAAAATGCATTCCAGCCAGTCTACATAAGAGAATAAGAGCCCAGTGCACCAAAAATATATTCTATGATGCACTCATGCAAAACATTCAAGATTTGGCTAAAATATTTTGGATTATTAGCATTTTCACCAGAAGTTAGGGTTTACTAGGAAAGCCTCTCATCCATACTTTTCTAGTTGGCTTTAGTTAGTTACGAGCAGTGAAATATTCCAAAATTACAAAGCCTCCCATATGGAACTGAAGACATTTTCTTCTTGGTTGGTTTAGCCAGCAACAAACAGCTTGTTTTCAGAAAGAATTTTCACCTACCTTGCCCTTGTCCACCGGCGTGGTGGTTCCATGTCATCAGACTTACTGTTAATATCCAGCATGTCCACCCAATTCTGGCACGCTCTTGTCTTCCAGCCATTGCATCATTGGACACTGTGAAATGAAAGATTATTTTACTTGTATTAATTACAGCTCTTTTGAAATACAGCTGGAAGAGGATGAGAAGGGGGCAGAATTACACAGTGATTTTGCCTTGGTACACTAACTGAGATTAACATACCTGACATTTAATGATTTTTCAGATGTTAAGCAGGTTTTTCTTCTCTGAACTTTCTTAAGACTATATGGTCCTGTACAAAATGGAATTAAAAAATGGGACCAAAATAAATAACTTGGCTCCTTAGAACCTCTGCACATGATGCAAAATTCAACCTCACTTTTATAGATACTTAGGAGCGTAGAATGACTGCTACTTCCTTCCATGGAGGGCCAGATTATAATAGCAAGTTCTTGCTAACGTGCTTTAGGTCCTTTTGCTGATCTTTAAAAATAACCTGCTCAAACAATATAAGCTATACTGGGGAAAGGATTCTTGTTGGGTTCTAGCTATGTTCCCCAGAGTTGTGATTTTTCTTCTTAATAAAATGTGGATATTTCATAAAGTTCTCCAGTCAAGTGGGTTCATCTGCCTCCTCACAGAATTGGCCTTGTGAATAAGTTTGCTTGAAAAATTTTCAAAACACCCAATTCAACAGTTTCCTGATGATTTGTTCAAAGTAAATTGGTTTCAACAAAACTTTTGCTAGGAAGGTTTTTCAGATGCAAGAGAGAATTTCTGATCAAAATCATAGACAGAGGTAAGAATAAGAATAATCAATGCCTGGAAGAATGGAGCATTTTATTGAAAAGAAACTGGAGAGAATGGATTTGTACCTACAGGTTTCACATGCTAGGCAAATGCTCTAATAACTGAGCTATTTGGATTGTTTTTCTTTTAAAAAAAAATAAAGTTAAAAAAAAAGATTACAGATTTGTTCCAATGAAGAATGAAACCAGATGCTAAAACCTTAAAATTCTTCATGAAGTTGCTTTCTTGCTTTTCTACTCATTATATGCCTCTGTCTCAGCTGCTCTAACCAAGAAAGCAACTTTGATGCTACAATAAGCAGAAGGCAAGGATTTCTTGGGCAATATATCTTTTATTGAGTTGGGATAAGTTTTCAAATGCAAAGCAGTTTTCTTCAGGTCATCACTCTAATACAGTAAGAAAAAGGCAGGCATTAGTGATATTTTCACTTTACAATTAAATTTCTATGAATGTTACATAGTAACGGAGCATTTTAAAATGTTTTGTAATCATTTCATACTGTTGTACAATAACTTTTATTCCAATATCAGGTGCAGTTATCGAAAGGGATCCAGGGTCCAACATCGTATAGACATTTGCCTAAACAATCCTTATTAGCTTTTGCTTTCTCAGCCTCTCCATCTCTGTAATTAAACTGCGTACATTTTTCTACCAATTATCAATTTTAGCACAACTTCATCTCTGAATAATGCTTTAATTCTCCATTCTCCTATCCCTTTGCACAGCCTTGTCCAAAATAATATATCCAAAGAGTTTGATCATTCACTCAGAGAACAGAAGACCTTCTCTTTACATTATAAATCTATGTATTTGTCTAAGGAAAGAGCAACATTATGAAAGTCTAGATAACAAATTCTATTTAAAAAGAAGTCTACTAAGATGGGTGGTCATCAGTTCAGTGGGAGGCTATATTTATATTTGACCAAGAAGAAAGCCTGAAAATCATCTCTGCATCTCTCAAATAGATGACTCAGTTTTAGGAATATTAAAAAGAAAAAACTCCGAAGAGTATATACACAATATGCATTGACTAATATTTGATATGTCCTTTTATATATATCTGCACGATAATTCCATTTATCTTCAGTACATTCATAGCTTTAGAAATTCTTGTTGAAAGTGTTTCGTACAATTGCGAATTTTATCCTTGAACTAGAAGATGATCATTATTTCATTCTACCTCTCTACAAAGATATGAATGGATTTCTTAAAGACAGGATATAGAAACTACTGAAAGAGTTTCCTCAAAGGTAAAGTGATATATTTGAACTGTACCATAAAAAAAAATAAAAAAAATAAAAATAAAAAATAGTGTGCTTTATAAATATACACGATTTAAAAAAAAAGAAAAATAAGACAGAAGTCTGTGTATGAGCTACCATCTTAGAAAAAGATGAGAATTTTTCAAGAGATTGGATAAGTACTCAGTACTTTTGATACAAATTCATCTCCTAATATGTAGGAGCACCTTTGATTGTCAGTAACTTAGGACTGGAACATATACATGCATTTTCATTTCATGCTTCTCTGTACATACGGTTTTCTTCCTGCAGCCCAATTAGCTGAAAGGAAAACATGAAGAAGAATCCTAATAAAAGGAAGCTGGTGTCATGAATCCACAAGATGCTGATATGCTTCTTCTGCAGGATAGAAATGGCTCATCTTTTATAGAAGCCACTTGTCTGCCCTCTACCCTATTTTACTCCTCAATCATTAATGTAATTAACCAAAAGCAAAAGCCAAAGAAATAGTAGGCATAGTAAGAAACAGGCATTTTCCTCCATGCTTGATTTGTAGACACAGGGTAAGGAAAACACTACAAAAAGTAAGTATATGGCATATCACAAAGATACGGTCATGTCCCCCCCCCCACACACCCTTCTGTCCCCCACCTTTTCCCCCTCATATGCCCCCAAAAAATAGCTAACAGATCTAAATTGTGCTATTCCTAAATCTAATGTGTTGTGTCAGAATATCTAATTGGAACTATAATGAATCCAGAAGTCTCACACCCACTTGTGACAAGCCAGAATCTCAATCAAAGATTGTGCCAATTTAGAGAATGGACTGAGTCAGGGCTCTTCTTGAGGCCCACAGGGGGTTAAAATTACAGCTCCTGGGCCACTCCTACTCCCAGGCCACCACTGCCTCTATAGTTTCAGCTGCAATGGCAGCCAGTCTCTGGGCTATCCCATACCTCTTCCAGTTTACGTTTCTTGCATCTGCCACAGCAGATGGGGCAAAGGATGAGCTAGGGCCACAAAGTGCATCACTGTAGCAAAGGAAAAGGGTGGATGCCCAGGCAGGTGCCACGTGAATGCTTTCTCCATTTTATTGTGCATGTGGCCTAGTAGGGGTGGAGGCTCACCGTGGTGCAGCCCACACAAGCCCCTTGCTGCTAAGAAGTTGGACAGCCCTGGTCTAAGGAGCAAGGATACTGTGCTTTCTGCCCACATGGAATATGTTTTTGGAAACAGATAAAAAGTTATCCTTTACCAATATAACTGGTAGTCCAAATACTAGTTGAGAACTTGTTGTACTTCTTTAGGCTCTTGCAAGACTTGTTCTGGGATTAGTTGTCCTGAACAGATACCCCAATACAGAAGAGACAGCATTCAGATACGTTTTTTGAGGTCATATAATGATGCCCTGAATTACACCGATACAAAGTTTTAAAACTGTAGTTATGCAATAAATTTAGCACGACACCCATGATGCTTCAGTGCTAACAGGAAAAGCAGCAGCTGAACTTCATGAAACCCTAGTCTTGTGAGATACAATAGATACAAAATTTGTTTTAAAGCTCAATTAACAGTCACAGATGGTGAACATTTTCTGCAATTCAAAGAGAAGCAGAAGGATGTTGTCCAAACTGAGTGGAAATGGGCATTTTCAACAAGTGAGATATGATTCCTGGAATAAGTAACTAGTAAATTATGCCCAAGAAATAGAACTGGTCTAAATGCTACATGGCTAGTATATGGTAGTTACATTAGGATATGGATATAGACACACACACACACACACACACACACACACACACGAGGGAAATGACTGGAAGAGTGCAGCATATGCACACACACCAGCAGAGACAACCATGAATCTGAAGATCACAGAAGGAGCTAGTCCACATCCCCCTCCCATGATTAAGAAGTTGATCACTACTCAGTTCTACTCTATCTGATAAAATTATTATAAACTGGCAAAGCCTGTTGTGTAGCATCCTATAGTCTCTTAAATAAGTCCTTACTTGAGTAAGATTTCAAGTGAGGTGTGGCCCATGATATTCACCCAGAACAACTCAGAATTCTGACTAGTTTTATTAACATCTTGATTTTCCTCACTCTGAAATAGCAGCTGTGTTCTCAAATTGAACAGCTAACCTATAAGAAAAATCAATCCTTTCTCCAGCCATTTCTTGGTAGCTGGTTCTTAAACCCCAGCATATTGTCTGCTGTGCTGGGAGGGGGAGAGAGTGGGGAAGGAACTGCAAGATTTGGGGATGTATGGGGAAAGGGGAGTATAGAGACTGGCAAGCAAATGCATAAATTTGGATAAGAGATACATTTTTGTTTCTGAAGTATAAGCAAACAGATGGTGTTAAATTTGTTATTTACCTACTTTGAGATTTTAATTAATAGTAGGAAAGAAAATTTTCAATTATCCTGTGCCTACAGAAATCTGGTTTTATAAATGCCAAATTGTTATATTATCTACATTTATGCCAGTTGTACTATAAATTTCAAAACTCAGAACCCATTAAATTACTGCATAGGAATCAACATCTATATTTTATTAAATATGATATGGCTTTTTTTTCCACCCCCCCAAGCAACTTACATGCCAACATTAATGAAGTGATGCAACAGGGGCAAGATGTATTGGCTCATAGAAGGAAAATCTATGTAGTACCAAACAGGAAAAGAATAAAGAGGGCGGCAAATGATCTGTGTTGCATGATCTTAAATGCATTTTCTTCCTGCTGTGTTCAGTCAACGAAGATGTAGTGCTGCCTGATGCAAAGTTCAAATAAAAACAGGGATCTGTGGGAAAGCAAGCCATATCATTTTTTAATCTATCAAGATTACAATGTTTGAACTGTATTGTCTGCTTGAGTTTAGGGCATTGATCCTGTTTCTGTGAAGTCAATGATAGAACTCAGGGCTCTGCCACACGTTCATATTAAAGCTGGCTAGAAACCAACTAGAGTTGTTATACATTTTCAAGCACCAGCTTTGTAGCTGGTTGGCTCCTGCTATGGTGTGATAATTACTTTGCAGAAGTGGCTGGTCTAAATTTATTGTGCCATTAACCAGTTAATTGACTAACATATGTAACATGTAGCAAGGGCCTCAGTGGGAACAGGATTACCTTCTTCTAAGGTAAGCTTATCTTTCTTTAGGACCTTATCTTTTATTAGGTTTCCAACACTGCCGTTCATATTAACACATCCTAAATTCTAAGACAAAAAATGAGAGAGAGAGAAACAGAGAGAGGACAAGGATGATTTTGATATCATAAGACATGTGGGGAAGGGAGCCAGGACTGAGGCTCAAATTTGACACATGCCTTTTCCCCCTCCAAAAGATGGTTTCTGTGAAGAAGGAAGTTGAAGGCAGCGGTTAAATTGAAAGTTCCAGGTGAAAGTTCCCTGTACAAAGGTCTCCAAGGAAGATTGATCAGTAAGTTCACTTAGATCAACAGTTCAAGAAAAAGAAGGTTTTTCTAGTTAGCATGCTCTCTTTATGAATCTGTAAAGAACCTACATTTAGTGCAGGCTGATCAGCTTAAGCACGCAGCTATGCAGAGAGGTATTTTTATTTAGTTAATGTACAGTGCAGAGAGCTAGCATGACTAACTAGCTTTTGTATCACATAAGACTAGGATGAAGCAAATTAAGGTAGCAATCCTGGATGAACAGAAACAAGTTTACACTGTTTACATTTGAAAAAAAAACAAAACCCAACAACAACAACAACTACTACTAAAGTGTCCCTGTCAAGAGATAATTCAGGACCATGGTTATCCAATGAGAATTCAACTCCGATTTCTTTCTAATCTTAAACCATTCTGTATGCATTGCATAAAAAGTCAGTAAGTCTTGCCTTAATCAAAACACTTTTTCTTAATTAGATACAATTGCTCTGAAAGGATTATTGCACAGTACATAGGCTTCAGCATCTAGATTACATGTTACTTGTCAACTGTTCATTAGCCCTGGAACACTATTACTGCCTCATTAATAATGAAAGAATTTTATTAGAGAGTCAGAAGCACACAAAAACTATGCTAAATTAAAATAAGCAGTTCCTTTTATGAAGTCCAAAAAAATCAGTCTGCTTAAAAAAGGTTCTGGCTCCCATATGCCTTTATTCTTTAGTTACCTGATCAAGATGAGATTATATTGTAGAAAGCTTTTCTTGGTTGTTTCATAATCAAGAAAAAGTAACATAAATCCCATTAATTAGCCCCACCATCAATGAGAGAATACTTGATTTTAATTCATAATTTTTTCCAAACCATAGGAGCATTTCCTCTCGTATGTTAAAATGGAGAAGTGCAACTGTCATAATAGATATAAAAAAATAGCTATACTGGTTTTAGAGTTTTTTTCCACCAATTCTTTATGATACACTGTCTTATCAAACTATTCTTTGGGAAAATTAAAGTAAACTTCCCTTCTCCCCTAAGTAAATAATGTTTCCTATGCAACTAAGTAATACAACGTGGCTTTAGTACAACTGCAATGAAAAAGAAACAAGGATTTCTCCATGAGACTAAAGCTATAACATGTGTTTACTTTTGTTCTCCTCCTTAAGAACATAAGGACACAAGGACTGCCATGTACTGCATCAGACCATTTTGCCCGATGTCCCACGTCACAGTGGCTGAGTAGAAGCTGAAAGGGAGAGTGAGCAGAGCATGACCAGAGGTTTTTCCACTGTTACTCTCCCACTTGCAGCCTCCAGCATTTAAGGTACAGGAAGTTCTAATTCAGAGACTGTATTCCTAAATCCCATGCTAAATAGCAACTGATGCATCTTTCCTCTAACAATGTGCCCGATCCTTCTTTACTAAAATAACCATACTATACCAGAGAGAGCCATACCTTCTTCTTCCTGTTGATCAACTGAAAATGTCTGAGAGAGAAAGAGAGACTTCATCAAAAACTTTCTGCCTATTCACTGTGGAAGGGCCACAGTGAGCCTAGCTGCAACATAGTTAAGTTTTCAGGTGCATCCAGTTAGTAGAAAATAAGCAGTTAGCTAAATATGCACCATGAAAAACTGCAGCAGAAATCTGGGATTCATTTCAAGCAGAAGCTCTAAGGAAGTAGCATTATGAGGAACAGCTTTATGATCCTTTGTTACATTGTTTAATTGAAACCTGGTGCCATTGGCACCTCTCCTTAAAGTCTGTGAATACTGAACAGCCTCTCTCAAGCCTGAATGAAGCCTCTAAGGTGATTTTGATTGTTGAATAACTGCAATCTATATTTTTTTTCTGCTGTTAACATGTTTGAGGTTTTAAAAATTAAATGTAGAGAAAATATCTCTGAGTTGTCATTTTTTACATCTACCCTATGCATTTAGTCGATGATTAAGATAAGTATGCAGTAGGGTTGTGTCTCTAAGTGTGTTTTATTTCTGTATTTTAACTTTATGATATATTTTTCTATCTTGTGTATAATTTGAATGAATTAGACTCCTACCAAACTAGAAAACAGTGACAACACCCTCCTGAAAGCACAAGAATTTCATTATAAGCTACATGATAAATACAAGAGTCACTGAAATTCAGAAATAAAGACAAAGCTCCTCTCCATTTCTGTGGATAGAGAGGGGAAGTCTGGTGTACAAGATGTACAACTCATGAAGACAGCTGAGCCAAATCCAA
Organism: Crocodylus porosus; assembly: GCF_001723895.1. Lineage (NCBI taxonomy): Eukaryota > Metazoa > Chordata > Crocodylia > Crocodylidae > Crocodylus > Crocodylus porosus. Next base: position 22,832,457 of record NW_017728906.1, read on the forward strand.
TGAAAGAATCAGGATGTGAACAGATGTGACATTTGAAATGCTTCAAATGCCCTTGAAATGCTACAGAAAACAAGCAACACAGATGTACAAGCCCTTTGAAGCACTCCAAAAACAACCATGAAGAAGACTATTACTATTGATAAGTGTTTTAAAATGAAGTGCTTCCTGTTACACGTGCATGATTTGTGGAGCACAAGAGGGGACCCCTAGCTCCTCCAGCATCCCACAGTGCAGTTCCCTCCCCCATCCCCATAAGGGGGTTGTAAAGTGGGCATTGTATCAGTAAGCACTCTCCTGTTTCCTCTGCCTCCTTGCTCCCAAAGCATCCCAACCCCTTTTTGAATTAGGAGTACCCCTCTCCCCTCAGCCCCCACAAAACCAGGATCTCTGCTCTCCAGCTCCCAATCTCCACATACCTCTGTGCATCTGGTCTCCAAGTTCCCGGGGGTTAGGCAGGACCTCCAGGAAAGCATTGACTGACACTGGCTCCACTCACACCTCTCTTTAGAGCTATACAAGCAGTCTACTCCACTGCTTCCCAGAGGCCACTGCAACCCCCTGTGGTGCCTCTGGCTGAAAAAAATGTTTTACTAAATGCAGCTGCAACAATTTCAAAGCACTTTAGCTTTGAATCACAGCAGGAGAATGTAGGTTTGTTCACAGATGAACTCAATTTTTGAAGCACTTCAAACTGCAGCTGCAATTTGAAGTGCTGCAAATGTTACATCTGCTCCTACTCTTAAGCTCCTAAACAGGATTTAGGAGGACTTTAGGCGTGCAAGTCCAAAAACACCACTGATCTAATGGCCTGATCCTCAAAGCACATCCACTTTCCTCTAGCCTGAAAGATCCATAGACATCTGAAGTTCTGCCTTCTGTATATACCCAGAACTACCCTGTTCTAAGCATTTTGGAACTTCCCATTAATGCCCCATGTGGATCTAGACACAAAACCAAACAATGTAAAAGTCCTCGGAGAGGTCCAATTCAGGTGATGTTCCATCATCATCAGGAATCCCTTTATTCGAGGATGATCTGTACCCTGGCTCACAGATGGGTCTTGAGGTGACTTAAGAGTCCAACACTTGAGCCACAGACCCATCCACAGAAGTTGCAGGTCTTTCCATGGAGGAAAGTAGACTGCAAGCTAGTGTTCTTCTCCTTTTCCTTCCTTCAGTCTCTCTTCCCTGCTTCAAGGGCAAGATAGTTTACCTTGAAATTGACTGCTGCTTTTTTGAGATTGTGGTATCATTGGAGTCAGTTGGTAGCGAGCTCCTCCCAACTCTGGATGTCAGCATCTGTTCTCTTTAGATATCCCCTCAACATGTCCTTGTAGCATTTCCTCTGGCCACCATGAGATATTGGGTCCTTTTTAAGCTGGGAGGTAATGCACTTGTTTTGGAAGTCAAGAGTTTGGCATCTGCACACAACGTCCAGTCCAGTAGAGTCAGGGCTTGAGGATCACTGGCTCTATGCTGATAACAATGTATTCAGCAAGAATGCTGGCATTTGTGTGGTGATCTTTCCATTTGATGTGGAGGATTTTTCAGAGGCATCATTGGTGATACCTCTCCAAGCTCTTGACATGATAACAGTAGGTTACATGAGATGCTTTTCTGTACAGTAGAGCAAATTATTTCACAGTAAGTGTCACCATCTACACATGCAAACCTTACTGCGCAGTAATTTTCTCTACTCAGCTACCTGCAAATGAAAGTAGTAAATTAACTGCCAAATAATTATTGTGCAGTAATTATTGTGCCAGGCAGAGGTAGGAGGCTGTTCCCTGCCCCCAGGAGTTGCCTGCTGCCAGGGTGGGCTCTGCTACTGGAGCCCAAGCAGGAACAATGTCCACCTGCCCCAGCAGCAAGGCATTCCCAGGCCCTACCATGCAATCACAGTCATGGAGCTGGAGCCTGGAGCTGCCTGCAGCTGGCTGAGACCTGTCCCAAATCAGGACAGTTCCTGGCCAGCTCCAGGCTGCATGGGGAAGTCTGCATGTGCAACCTGGATGTGGCTGGGGACTGTCCCATTTCAGGGCAGGTCCCAGCCCTGCAGCTTTTTCCCAGATCTGTGCCCTGATCAGGCAATCAAGGCACAGGACTCAGAAAGAGCTGCAGGGGAGGGGCAGGGCCCAGCCCCTTACCACTGGTGGGCCAGCTAGCCGTGAGCACCTGGCTGGGTGGGGATTCCAGCCAAAGGCTAGTTGCCCCACAAAAGGATCAGGACAGGGGGCTAGGACCTGCCCTTCCTCTACAGCTCTTTCCAAGTCCCTTTCCTCTGCTCAGGAAGCCAGGGTTGGAAACTGACTGCTCCTAGGGCAAGGGGACATAGTCCCTGCCTGGGCTCTATCATCAGAGCCCAGCCCAGCAGCAGGCAGCTCCCAGGGCAGGAAGCAATCTCCTAGCCCCTGGCAGGAGAGAGCCATCTCCTGGCTCTGTTCTCCATGCCAGCCCCTGGGCTAGCACCCAGAGGGAGTCTAGAACTCCCCCTGGCTGCTGCAGGGGGTGCAGAATAGGGTGAGAGCAAATCTACTCCCAAATGTGCACACATGTAGATACCTTCCCAGGGTGGGTTTACTCACCAGTAAATTACTCTGGTATAAACCCATGCAGCAGCATTTGCACATGTAGATGCACCCAGTGTCACTGTCATTGAATAAGTCTTGGATAGGTGATTTAGCCAATGGATTCAGCATAGGTCATACCACTAACAGTTTTAAAACCCTTCCAGAGTTCTTCTATGTCACCTTCATTTGTGGATAGGACAGAGAACTTTTCACAGAGACAGCTGGAGATCCTTACAGACCTTCCGGTTTTGAAGAGATTTGGTGTTAAGAATCCTTCATGTTACTTTACTTCAATTATGCTTGCAACATGGTACATTCACATTTTGATGTATAACTAAGACAATGAACAACCTGAAAGAACTGCCATCATCTCCAGGGAACTAGTGAGATATAACATTTACATTGCAGCTGTCAGTGAGATCAAACAACTCGACAAATTCCAACTGAGAGAAGTTGGTGGAGGCTGCACCTTCTTCTGGAAGGGGAGACCAGCCTGAGAGAGGCATTCATAGCGTCATTAGTCTATTTGCAGAGCTCCCTGTGGCATATGGCCCTCCCTGTTGGTCTTATGAGCCTCCATTTTAAGCTGAGAAACATGTAACATGCTACGATCATCAGTGCATATACCCCACTGTTTGATGCTGATTATGATATCAAGAACAGTTTTACTCCAACATTGACCAGGTTCTGACTAATACTCATGAGGCAGAAGAGATCATTCTGCTTGATGACTTCAGAAAAAGAGCTCGACAGGACTGGAAATTCTGGAACTCTGCAGTGGCACCACTGGAAAGGAAGGAGTAGGAAAAGCCAGCTCCCACAGGATCCTTCTCCTAAGCAAATGCATGGAGCACAGCTCTGTTATCACAAACACCATCTTCAGAAAGAGTGACAAATACAAGATAACCTGGAAACACCCTCAGTCTAAGCACTATCACATCCTTGACTATGTTATTGTTAGGGCCTGTGATGAATGGATGTCCATATCATACAAGCCGAGGACGAACTGGTGACTGCTGAATAAATCACGAGCTTGTCAGATCTATTATGAACATCTGGCTTGCTTCAAAACAACAGGAACAGCCAAGAGCAATAAAAAGGTGTTGCAGGCATGCTTACTCACTCACACCAATGGAACTCAGCACACAATACACTGGCTATGATGACAGGTAGCCCTCCAGCCAGAAGCTGTTCCACAGTGCAGTCAAGAATACAGGAGTCATAGAAGAGTCATAAAAGACTTTTGTATGAAAGGAACAACCCAAGAAGGGACCTAGCCCTGTTTCCTAATTTCTAGAACATTTTCCTAAAAGAAAAAATTCGTAGCTTTCGGAACCTCTTTTCAGGACTATTTATGTCATTGGATAAAACAAGCAAACAAACGAGCAAAAACCAAATCACACCACATATCAGATGTAATATTTACAAAAGGAACTGGATCCTATGACTCCCCAGTCTTTGCTGAGTGCTTTAGTACTAGGGTACATAAGATTCTTGGCTATACTATGTCCCAGCTTCAACAAAAGGTCCATCCAAAATAATAAGTGGTTATTAGCTTAAGAGAGCTAGAAAATATGAATTTGAATTATTTCATACTGTGGAGGGCTCCCACTTTGCTTTAACCAGTAGGCTATTATAAAAGGCAGCCCACAGGACCACCAGTGAGCTCTGCTTAGTTCTTTCAAACAATATCTGTAAACATCTGCTCTCTGGGGAGGACATGGGGCTCTGGATTCAGAGCAGACAAGAGCACTTCCCTGGCAGCCTTGACTCAGACAGTTAAGCTCAGCAACAGGTGGGAGGTCAGTCACACTGTTGTGCTGGGTATTTCTTGTTGATCTCCTACTCATTCTACATATGTCCTTCTCTGACACCAACTATTCCTTCATATTGTAAAAGGAATCGAGATACCTGACTTTGGGCTTTGAATTCAAATCTGGGGACCAAGCACTGAAAAGTCCAACATTGTATCCCTCTTTGGTTCTGGCTCTTTGTAGTCACACATCCTTGTGGTCACCTAGAAGAGAGGTTACTCTACTCTACTATTAGAAACCTGAATTAGGGGCATGGATTGACTCTTCCATTTTAAATCCTTCTCAGGCAGCCAGGCATCATAAGACTGCAATGCTGTTCTGCCCTTCCTTTCTTTCATTTAAGTATATATCAATCTGTGTTTCCAAGAAGCTATGGATTTGGGTGACTGCCTGTTTTGGAAGAAAGAATATTTTCCAAACTTGCAGGAATACTTAGGTTTTTCATTTTTCTTCCAAAAATAAGGAGTGCTTAGTTTGTCAGAACTTGTGGCCAGTTTCCACTGCAAATAAATGCTAAAAGGGCCAGTACCTAGAGGTAAGTTAGAAAGAGCCTTCTGCCTGTAAACTAAATGGAGAAACTTCTTTCATGAAGTTTTTCCACTCATGTTCCCATTGTTACAATCTATTCTCTTTTCCATTCTCCAGAAAAGGGAGAAATTAGAAGTTTGTCTCACAAAAATCTATTATATTTTAATGGTAATATGAAAAGACCCATGTAACCCAAGTACACGTGGATTATATGAGAGGAGATAAGACAGATAATGCCCTGTTCCAAATCAACCTTGCTATTTGAATTATCTGTATATATTTGTCTTTAATTCATTGTGTCCTGATTAACATGAAGCATGAGGCTCAAATGTTATTTTTAAACAAAATAAACAGTCAAACTGATAATATTTGTACATTGATTTCTACTTCCTCTGTACAAAAATATGAACAACTTCCTATTGAATCAAAAGCACAGTCTTTGAACTATGATCCCTACAAAGACTTAAGTTCATATACTCTGAGGAAGATAGAAATTGAAAATCCCACAAGCAAACCCCATATCCTTCCTTCTTATTCTGCCCTGAAGAAATTACTTGCACCTTGTTTTAGAAAATAGTTGTTTGTTAATATCTGAATATTTCATATTTGCTGTTATACAAAGTTCAGGACAGGAATATTGTTCTACCACAGTTATAGCAAAGATGTACCAGAGTTACACAGAAAGTAGTTCATGCAGTGTCTAAAATGATATTAAATGTAACACAGTGAATGTTGAGGGAGAATGTCTGAGTCACAGATGTAGAACAGAAAAAAAAAATTTTTTTGGTCCTATTCTTTGTCCCTCTAGGGCCCTAGGAGCCTGCTCTCTTGGTCAGTATTTGTTTATAAAGAGGTAGTAATCCATCCATCTGCATCTCCACTGAATGGTACCAGCAAACAAGACTTTCCATAGATTAGCAATGTGCAGTACTATCCCAGATATCCAAACATAAAATATTGTTAATAAACAGATCCTTTAAAACATTCTGAAGGTTGTATGCTTCAGAAAATATTGATACCTCAGTGTTCAAATAAAGCACTTGCTAGTGCAGAAGGCATATTCTAAAATGAAGGCAAAAAAATGCAAACCTGGGTGCAATTGTGATAAAGGTTACATACCCAGACTGGTAAGTAAGCATCAGTTACCTGCTTGCTACCCTACCCAAGCTGTCCACACAATGAAAGAGGATAAATAGTTTGACTGGATCTCTTACATTATCTGTGTGGAAGGGAGACTAAGTGGGAAGGCAGGAAATGGACTGAGGCCTTGAGTCATCCCTCTGCCAATATGCCTGTTCTGTAAAACACATTTTACACTGAATGAACACAGATTATTCCTTTAGCTTTGGAGGGGAAATGGGGATTTCTGAGTCAAAATACAGTTTGTGGTAAAATCATAATATAGTCCTCCACAGCTTCTAATGGTTCCTTCGAGTCAACCAAAAAATGTTTAGTTATTGCAAACTTTCCAAAACTTATTTAATAACTGTGATTCAGAACATCAGTTAGTAATTACTGATTACTGAATAGGATATTCAGTAATTTGGTGCACTCAGGTCTGTATTATTTCTGTTGTTTGAATTGCTTTTTCAACATCCAATTGTTTACTACTATGAACAAAACAATGCCCTTGTGATGCCAAGAAAGAAAAAAACTTATACCTATACAGTAATGTACTAATGTAATAATGTCAGTGCAAAGGCCAATGTACTTTAACTGAGGTGTCTAAAGTTAGTGTTATTATTTCTCTAGAGCTTGAAAACCATGAAGAATATATATTTTACCCTCTAGGCCCCAAAGCAATTAAGTTAAAATTGAAATGAACATGAACTAAGAAAAAAAAAATCAATAATTAGTGAATGTCTAACACCTTGGGAAGTCAAGCCATTTACACCATTTAGATGTCTAAACACAGATTAAAGAGCTCAATTTATGACATCCAGTTTTGAACTTTTTGTTAAAATAAGTTCAGCTGTCAGAAAAGATTTTGATGGAATCTATTTCTATTAAAGAAAGCAGATTCACGAATTCAGAAAGATTTTGCTGGAATGTATAGACTTTAAGAAACTTCATTTGGATAGCCAAATTTATTTGGATATTCTGTGGTTTGGAATCAAATTTTGGGAGGCTTTTTATGTCCTGAAAAATTTAAATGTTTCAGCTCTACATTTTAACCTACAATTGGTTTACTTTTTCTTAAATAACAGCATTTCCCTAAGCACTGAAATTCAAGTGCTTGAACCACCATTACTTTTTAATTTCCTTTCACGATAAACCTAATAATAGCATTTGATAAAAGAACCAACAAGATGACTATACAACCAGTAGCCTTAAGGAGAGCCCAAAGCCTTGTCTATTCCAAGTACTCAAAAAATCATGATACTAATCATAAACAATCATAGATTATTTTGAAATTATTTGTCCCTCTGCTCCCACCCCACTCCCCACACCTTTTTTCATTTATTTGCCTTCTGCTCTTGCTGCTTGTAGAACTCTGAATTTCAAGCTTTCTTGACTTCTGTGAAGGCTAGAAGCCCACTTCTGAAAGTTGAGACTTTCACTTAAGCTAATATATCAGGACTTGGGGCTTTAGGAAAAGTACCAAATATAATAAAACCAATAATAAAATAGCAAGAGTTCAAGATAGTGAGTTAGATATGTCATTTTTTGGGAGAGGATGCAAATAAAGAGTGTTGGATTTTGAACCTATCCTTCCAGCATAACAATTCGCCATCACAAGCCACAGCAACTAATAGTTAAGTTTTTTAATAACCAGCTACACAAAATTCAGATGTGCATAATCATGTTCTTGCACAACTCTTCTGCATACAAATATGTGGGTTCATAATCCTGAATTAAGTTAAGACAAAGATATATCAAGATACCCATGTTTTGTTTAGTTTTGGATTTAAACTACTGAATTATTCATAACAAATATAAACTACTTCCTTGTCAAACACAACTTTCCCACCTTTATTCAAAGTGCTTCCAAACATTGCTTAATCTACTCAGTAACTGAGTTTTGTAAAAGCCTAAATAAGGTACATTTCAGTTTCCATTCTCAAAATTTAATGCAACTTTGTTTTGTTTTGGGTTTTTTTTCATGTGTTTGGTTGTTTTTTTTTAAGCTTTAAAACCCGTTCAGCAGAGAAAATAAAAGCAAGGAACAAATTATAAAGTGACCAGTAAACTTAGGTTCCCTAAGCACAAGCATTCACACAATCTACTTTTACATTAATAGGTCAAAATCAATACTATTGACTTCTGGTGTATAAAAACATTTGTTTTGGTTTTCTTTGGTATCTCATACAGTAAGAGATAAACTTACAAGGCATTAAGAAATCTCAACCAACTGGTTGCTGTCAATACAATATGAAGGATGAGGAACAAGTGAGTGAGTAGTTGTACATTTTTCATGAAGTGTTGGATACCCTGAACAAGCAAATGGGGCTGGCACAGGCTAAAATATCTTCAAATTCTTGAAGTTGGTGAGTAATTTTATTGGTGCCATATACTTGTGCATCAATCACAATTGCTGAAAAGCTTTGATAATCATTTTGTATTTTTTCATGCTTTATTTTTCTGGTGATTAATGAATGTTTCATAGTAACATCTGAAATACTGGGCCATCACACAGAGAAAATTATGATGAATAATCACATTAAAAATGTTATTCACGTAATACAAACTCTAGAAGCATAAAGGAAAGATATAAAGATTAGATCTGTAGTCTTACAAACTTTTTGATATTACCCAGCATAAATCCAGAATTTGTCACCTAGATTTATTTTCAAAACTATTTAGATAAATTAGTTTAAAACAATATAAATGTGACAAGATCTAACATTTGACATAGGGATAGAATAACGTACCAGGACATCTGCTTAAAATATTTTAATATTCGTTTTGTGAGATGCAAATACAAACTGAAATTGTGAAATCAGACTGAAATCCTGTTTAACAAGGTGCCCAGTTTCTCATAAAGAAATGTCCATATTGTGAAATAAGTCTCAAGTCTGACACGTATTTCAACCCTATGCAGAGTAACTGAAGACACCTGACACCTCATTGATTCAACATAAAGGTGCAAAAATCACAACAGAAAGATATCAGTATCCAGAAGTTAATCCCTCCGTATATCACAAACTGTGTTCAGTCTTCATTCCTTTCCAACTACCACCATGTGGAGATGCTCACCTCTGGTGCACCAATCATGTTCCTTAGATGGGCTGCTTCTCCCTATTTGCTAAGAGAAACAAAAGTGATTGTAACCTATCTGTATGCCTCCCATATTCTTGTATATTTCAGAAGCCTACTAGGCCTCAGATGTAAATCTAAGAAACTTAAGGGTTTCTCTAATTTATGTTCTATTCTGTTTTAATGGACAGTAGAATCCAGTCTAGCATAAACCATTTCACCAGATCTCTAGCAGCTGGGAAGGCTGGTGGATACAGCCCCTAAGTGCAACTTTAAAAGCCACTTTCTGCTGCCCAAACCATGTAAAGAAACCTTAGTGTATCTGAGAAAACTTAATGCAGATGCTGTATAAATTATGCTTTTATTTTTTCTCTATTTTTCATTTTTGTGTGGGAAACCTTCCTGTCACTCAGACACATACACAAAGCCAGAAGAAAACAAATCTCTACCAAGAGCAATATCATCATTTAAACTTCAAGAGAAATGCCACACAATATATCCTGTCTGCAGACATATGTTTTACTACATTTTTGGAATCTGACCAATTGCAGGAACCAGTGAGCTATTTTCCTGATAAGAATTTATGTAAGTGGGGGTCATTCTTACCAGTGTGATGAGATAAAGTTAATTTACTTTCTTTCTTAATGGCTCCTTTTTGACAAATAAGAAAATATAAGGAGGACAATGCTGTCTGCACAGTCACCACTAAAACATGTCACTTTAGCATACAATTTCACTTAAAGAAAAATGAGGGAGACACATTTATAGCAGGAAAAAATAAATTGCATTTAATTAATCTGAATGGAACAGTTCAAATTTTCTTCATACACACAATAGTTTTGACATCAGAAAAGGAATCTTAAAATAAAAGCCCTACAACGCATAATTTAGAAAGAGAGTTGTCTTAGAAAAATGCAATGATACATGGAACTTTTATTGCCAAATTTGCTCAAAAACTTACACGGTCGTTCAAAGAACATTCATTTGGAAACGTATTTGCTACAAAGCATAATTGCAAGATATGTTCTGGGTAACTCTTATATTTAAAATTCGTCCAGTTTCTTTCTATTCTTTCCATTATATATATAACTATACTGAACAGGGTTTTTCAGTCTGTTCTTAACTCTGGGCACCTATACACAAGTGCTGAGGCTGCTCCACCATGCTAGAATTCCAGTGCATCGGAGAAGACTCAATTAACTGAGTCTACTGAAGTGTGGCAACTGCTGCACTACAGCAGTCTCCTGTGTCTTCTGTACCATCATCCCCGTTCTTCAAAATGGTGGTGAGGGTACTTGAACTAGAGCTTGTTCAATGAGCCCCACTGCCATTTTTAACTGCAGGGACGCTAATACATGAGATGCAGTGTGCTGTAATTGAAGCAGCTCTTGCAGCATCTCTAAAAAAAGCATGGTTTTTTTACCAGCAGTGCACGTGTAAAAGTGCCCTCTGACACTGACTCTGTATGACCTGGATCATATAAATTAATCTCTAAGCTTTAATTTCTCTTCTGCACAATGGGAATAATACCTACCTCAGCAGTATATGAAGCTTATTTAACAACTGGAACTGCCTTTGAGGCTCTTGGGTGCATTCAACTCAAAGTGAAGTAGTATAATAAGGATGGTGTTAAATCCGTATTAGATCTTGGTTTTGAGACTGTGCAGGATGTTCAGAAAAGCAAGGAAATGTAAGCAAACCATAATTTCCCAATATGAGAGGGTTGTTACAGATCTTTCAACATCTCACAGTCTCTGAAATCATGATTCAGACAAGGAATTAGGGAATGTGGTTTGATACCTGGATCAGGTTAGTTATAGGTAAACAATATAGTAGATCGTATGGAGTGTCTAAACCACTAAGGCCCATTCTGATCACAGCTGATCTGCCCATGCTTGTCTTATTGCAAAATTGGGACCTAAAGCAAAAGATACCAAAAGCTGTTCAATCTCATGTTTTTAAAGTGAGAAAATACCCAGTATACAATAATATTCTCAAGAGGCCATGTACAAAAAGTAGGTTAATTAAAAAAAGATTTACTGAAGATTTTTTCTAATGTTGCATCATACAAGCATTAATTGTTGTTTATTATGATTTAATACCATTTTAAATTATGTTCATATCGGTACTTTATTTTGTCCCATCTATTACCACTGTTAGTAAAATATTATTCTTTCACACCACCCTGACACAAGCGATGAGTTCAAGACACAAGGCCTAAGAACACAGTAAAAAAGCCCAAAGCTGAATCTATTCAATCTTCACAGGTTAGCCTGCTGCACCAATAAGTAAATGAACGGACACTAACTTTTGATTTTGGAAATGCAACTGCATGCCTGTAGTGACTCAGGCCAGAAGCCAGGGGGCACTAGAGCATGTCGTCCTGCTCAGCTGAAGCAGACAGCTTGGGCCAAGGCTAGCCCACCCACGCTGCGAGGGGGGATGTGCAAGGGAGGTGCAAAGCATCCTGAGATGTTGGAGGACTGTGAGTTTACTTGAATCTAGAGGGAATCTGGGACAGAACTTCAATAAACCATGTGACAGGGAGCCATCCCGGGGCCGAGATCTCACGTCGGCCTGCCCACCTGTCTAAGTAGGGCAGTCTACCCAGATTCGTCTGCCACAACTTGCTCATTTTATAAACTGGTGTTCTAAATGAAAGGCTGCCCATTATAATACTCCAATGCCAGGGGGTGCTATGCATGGCTCTGTACTGTCCCTACACGGTGGGCCATGCCTCACAGATGGCATCCAAACAAAATGACCCTAACTTGGCCTCTCAGCATCTGAGAACATAGTGGAGTCTCCCACTGACCCAATCACATGGCCCCAACATGCCTGAGGACTTACTGGGGTTGTGACTCACCCTGACTCCTTAGCTGAGCCACACACTCAGCCTCTGGCCCCATTGTGGCCTCAGGCATCCATAGACTAACCTTGGTATCCACCCCATAACTGGGGCTTCAACTAATGCCCTCTGCACCTTTCAACTATGCAATCTCCCTACCAAATATCTTACTGCCCTCCTCCGGGGCCACTCTTCTGCCCTCTCCCTCAGGGCTATCTAGGATCTTACATCCTCCTGGGCTCAGGCACATCCATGGACACCATATTAGTGCATAAGTGCCAACCTCAGCAGACCAAGCAAAAATGTATTTTTCGCAGAAGGCAGGGTAGATTTGCTCCTCATAAACTAACCAAAGTAGACAAGTAGCACAAGCTTTCATAAGCCTAAGTTCATGAAATCAGATGCTTGGACTCATGAAAGCGTGCCCTGCCTATAAGGTGCTTTGCTCAGTCTATAAGGTGCAAATCTACTCTGCCTTCTACTTGACTTCAGACTACTAACATGGCTAACTATGTCTCTCTGCTCAAATATTTTGAGATCATTGTACTAAAAACAGTACCACAGTTTGGTTTTTCAAGTGAACTGAGCTTATTTTATAGGCAAACATTAGCACTATCTTTTTTCCCTACAATTCAACCCTCAATTTTGAGAAACACAATTTCATTGTTGTGTATTCTCAAATACATGTTTATGCTATAATTCCCAACTCATTAGTACTGCATGCTCTTTTAATCCTTGTTCATACATTATTTAGAAGAAAATAAAAGGGACTCATATCCGTATTCTACCTATTTCTTCATAAAAGTGTGATAAAAGGTTCTTAGGCCATGCCAGATTAAAATACTGTCAAATAGGACTGAGTGAATGGTGTTTTAGGTAGTGTTAGAGTAATATTGTAGCTGTGATGGTCCAAGACTTTACGAAGCAAGGATTTTTTTGGGCAATCCCAAAACCAAGTGTATGTTGAGATAAATTTGGACAAGCTTGCAAACACATCAAGGCAATCGAAACTTGTCTAAGTGTATCCCAACCATACAGTTAATCCAATAAAAGATACCGCCCAAAAAAATCCTTGGGTTTCTTGCCTTTCGCAGTGTTTCAAGAACATCTTTGGCCATCTTTAATGTGCATTTAAGGCTCAATTCAATGCCACTGATGATATAAAAGTGGCACTGGTACTGATTTAAGATGGATCAGACTGAGGCCCCAGTTCAGCAAAGCAGTTAAGCATGGCTGCTTGTAGATGTCAAAAACAAAACAAAACAAAACTGTGCTTTAGCAGAAGAAGCAGCATGTTACTTCAACCCAGCTCGGCAGCATCTGTGTAGATCAGTAGATTCAGCAGGGCTTTCTGGCGCATTTAGCTAAAGCTGAGTCAATCAGCTACTAGACAAAAGTGCCAAAAGCCCCACTAAAGCTCCCAATCTATACAGATGTTGGGTGCCTCCTCTGGGCATGTGCTGGGTTCAGTGCGGGAGCATGCCAAGTTTTAAGTAAAGCGCTGCTTTTTTTTTAACATCTGCAAGCAGCCCATGTGCTTAACTTTAAAGTCAATAAAGTAAAGGGAACTAAAACCATTGAAGCCAATGGAATCAAAAGCAGGCTTATCACACTGCTTTTATGGCTAGAGGTGGGCTTGTATAAAGGCACTGCAAAATGTACAAACTATGAAAACTTTAGTCCACCCTGGGCACATCTATATAGCAATGTGCTACAGTAACATAGCGTCAATGGGCAAAAACTACGATGCTGGAGCTACATCGCTATAGTGACACACTCCCTCCGTATAGCGTATCGCTACAGTGATGCAGTGGCTAAAAATAACTGCACTGCATGGACAGCACAATACAGGCTGTTACTGCACCATCATTTAATATTTCCAAAAAGAAGTGCTAAATGACGGTGTAATAACAACAGCACCATAGGGGCACGTGTAGATGTGCCTCCTGTCAGACCTGTCAGATTGTGACTGAATGTACCTGAATTTATGCTTCACCTTCAAAAGATCATTCTTAACAGGAATTCCATGAAGCATCATAAAAGTTTTGGTTTGCTTTGCTTTTTTGTCCCACTAAAGTTCGCCTAGGATATTACATCAGGTTTAGTAATGGTTCTTAATTTTCCTTCTTCCTTACCACATATATTTTACCCATATATAATCAAGCTATGACTCTAAATTCTAAATGCATAATTAGTAGAATATTAAGGAGAGTGGTTAAGAGTTGTGGATACACGTAGAAAAAATGTTTCATTAGATATGTAGGATCTAGTCCTTTCACAGGCACAGACATAATCTCTCTCCTCCTACTACACTGTTTCATTAACAAAAGTCCCACAATGTGCCATTATGCTTATCTTGCCATTTTTAGTTGACCCTGTAACAGGCGTTCAACCTTCAAAGTTTTAAGGCAAAGCCCCTGAGCTGAGAGTATTCCTGAGCTTTTTCAGTTTGTTGAACCATGGATAAAGGTTTAATCTGATGTCAATTCCCCAAGATCATTCAGATCAGTTACTTCACAGAACAATCTAAATGTTCTCAGGGACTTGACATCAGATAAAACCTTTCTCTACCGCTCAGCTAACTGCTAGAGAAACCCCCGTTCAAAATACTGTATAAAGAAATGGCTAGGCTTTCAGTTTTACAGTTTATGTTTGAAATTTCAACTGCCAGTCACAGAACAACCTGATGACCTCTCACAGTTGAAGAGCTGTATTCATTTCAGCTTAAACAGGAGGTCAGTGACGGACAAAGGGAGAGAGCGATACCCATCTAATATCTGAACCTCAAAATTGTCATGAATTAAGTATAAAACTAATCTGGCCTTATTTGTATTTACAGTAACATTGCAATGAGTTTGGCACAACATGATAATGCTTTTCCACATGTTCAACCAACCAAATTCTTCTTTTTCCTTAATATTCCTGCACATATGCTGCAACATGCTTCAATTTTATTAATATAGGTCCACATTCTCTTCTCTAAAACTGCATTAATCTAGGCTAGCTCTGTTGACATGGGTAAAGTTACTCTAGGCTCATGCTGGTTATACAGAACTTAATTTCTCCCAAGGTGTTAATTAAAAGAATACAGGAGTCATTTGCGTGTTCTTCATGATAGTTATTCAAAGGAGCAGACATTTGTCATGCGATCGGCCGCCTAAAAGCATTCTACAGCTATGCCATGACACACATGCACAGCTGCAGAGTGCTTTAAAAGTGGCCAATCGCATGACAAATTAACCATCATCAAATGAGGGATCAGATGAAGATGCTCCACTCCGGAGCACCTGTTCCTTAGAATATATTTGTGGTGGGATGCCCCCAGGGTTGTCCACAGGAAGGGAGCAGGACAGGAAGTGAGCTGCAGGCTTGGGTTTGCCTGGCCTGAGCTAGAGGCGGTGTATAGGTGGATTGGAGCCCCCCTGCCTTGCCCCCCTCCAACCCCTCCACTCCAGCTCAGGTGGGCTAAGCCCTAGCTCACAGCTCACTCCCTCTTCCCCCTCCCTTGTTGCAGATAGCACCAGACCTGGGAGGGGAGCAGGGAGGGGGCAGGGCTGAGGGAGAGGGGTGACTCCTCCACTGCTGGCATGCTCCATTCCCAACACCCAACACAAAAGGTAAATGTCTGTTGAGTCAGGGAGGGGGGGACTCAAACTCACAGTGCTTCATGTACGGTGCCATGAGTTAGAGCAGGGGCCACACATCTGTCAGTGCCCTCAAGGACCAAGCCCCACTTAAGTCCCATTTTGAGGGCTGAAATAATATATAGGCCATGCACCACCCATCTGCACAGAAGTGAAGCTACCTTTAGGGGAAAAAAATGTAGACCTACTTTTTATTACAATGGTAGATTTCTTATCCTATAAGACCACTGCCTCCTACTCCACTTAACAGTAGGAGAATTTAATATTACATGTGAAATAATGTTTTTAGCAGGTAAGAGACACAAACAGTCAAAATACAGCAGAAACGCCACCTATGTGCATATCACATCTTCATCATTTCCCTATCTGCGCACACAAGGATTTTTATTTTCAGGCTTTGTGCAGTGACTCTGAAAACAGCCACCTGTGCACTTCCCAAATGTACAGAAGTGTACGAAGAGCTCTGTGACATGTTGCATGCAACAATGATGGCCAAATTAATGAAAACTGCAAGAGAGAGGCCCGCTGCTGTGTTGATTGTAGTCATGTGGAGGGCCCGACGTGATATGCTTCTGGTAAAGCTGGCATTAACTGTAAGACTGTCAAAAAGATTTGCCGGTGTAATACTTTTCTTAAAGCTAATTACAACTCTGTTTTTACTACAAACTTTTCCTTACCATTAACCTCAACATGAGCAAACGTTTTATACAACCCTTGGCCAAATAAGCTAGATCTCCAACTGCAGTATGTGTGCTATACTCTAAACCTCTGATGAGCTCATCTCTTTGGAAATGGTCAGACACAGCTTGGAATAGTTCACTTTCCATTTCTTACCATTAAATGAACACAATGCCTAAGTACTTTTTTAAATACTGTATTATTATGTTTATTATCAATTCTTTCATAAGCATGGGGAGGAAAATGTAAGTGGAAGGTTGGAACCACTTTTACTGGAAACAAAGGGAGATTTCACAGGGAAGAGGATAGAAATGTACACAGCCAATATTTGCATCATTACACTCCAGCAGTTCAGGCACTGAATCCTGCAACCAAGTGTGAAGGAGCTGGGCCCCAGAGAGCGCCTCCCTCTTCTCAAGGCACCGTCCGGAGATAAAAATCTGATCCAGACTCCTTTGCCCCCCCCACCGCCCCAAACACACATGCGAGTGAGTGCACACACACACACACATGCAGGTGCACACAGGTATGTGCATGTACACACATACACATAAAAACGTATGAATGCACACACACTTACGGATGCATACACATGCACACAATTACACACATGCACACACACTTACGCACACACTTCTGCATGTGCACAAAAATGTACTTATGCATGCACACACACAAGCGTTTACACATGCACAGACTTGCATGGACACACACACACTGACACACCTACACATGCATGCACATGCAGGTGCAGGCACACTTATGCACACACAAACACACCCAGGCAGGCACAACCTCATGCACATGCACACCCACTTCCACATACACACGCATGTGTGCGTGTGCACACCCACTTCCACACATGCGTGCATGCAAACACACAACCATGCACACACCCACTTCCACATACACACTCATGTGCTTAGGCACACGTGCACAGGTGCATGCACATGCACACTTCCACTTCCACATACCCGCTCATGTCCACATGCACACACGTAGACATGTGCATGCACCCCCACCTCCACATACACTCCTGGGTGCGCACACACGTACACATGAGTATACACGCACACTTAGGCGCACCGGCTTCCCCTCCAGGGTGCGCGGCACGGCGCTGCGGGGCGCCCCGCACTGCCCAGCGCGGCCCCCAGTGCCCCCTCTCCCCGGGAGCTGCGCTCAGGGGCGCCGGGCACTCACTCACC
>NW_017728906.1:22850039-22870779 GCF_001723895.1 Crocodylus porosus
TGCCCCTGGGCGGAGCCTGCGGCGGCGCCCGCCTGAGGGGCGCGGAGCTGCTCTCCGCCCCGCCAACGCCTCTGCTCTGCGGGCAGGCGGGCGCCGCGCGGAGCAGCCCTTGGCACACCCCCGCCTCCCCAGGGCGCCCTGCGCGGGGCCGGGACCGCGAGCTGAGGAGATACGGGCCGCCCGACAGGTCCCGGCGCCAAGGTGAGCCGGGCGGGCTGGCGCCGGCAGCTCACGCCCTGCTGCAGCCGGACCCACCCCCGTAAGCCAACACAGTCCAGGTTAAGCCCTCAAGTTTAGCCAGCCCGGTGAGTGAATGCGGGCGCACCGTGACTTACACAAGATCACAGTGTATATGGACACACACTGTATATGGGGACACACACAGTGTATATGGTCATACACGCAGTGTATAGGGACACTGTATATGGGGACACAGTGTATAGGGACACATGACAGGGTATAGGGACACACACAGAGTGAATATGGATACACAGTGTATATGGGGACACGCTCAGTGTATATGGGGACTTTATATGGGGACACAGTGTATAGGGACACACACACAAGGTATATAAACACACATAGTGCATCTATATGGACACACAATGTATATGGGGACACATACAAGGTATATGAACGACACGGTGCATATAGACACACACACACAGTGTATATGGGGCACACACACAAAGTATGTGGACATATTGCATATGGGCACACCCATTGTATACGGGGGCGTGCACACTCAGTGTATAGGGACACAGTGTACTAGGACACACAACAAGGTATATGGACATACACACTGTATATGTGCACACGCGCTGTATACGTGGGCACACATACACAGTGTATAGGGACACGCATTGTAAATGGATACACCGTGTATAAGGGAACACGCACACACAGCGGACAGGGACACACAGACGCAGTGATTAGAGGGACACACAGACACTGTACACACACACACACACACACACACACTGTACATGGCGACGTGACACTGCGATCCCTAGGAGCGGAAGAGGGCGCCTGTCTCCAGTCCCCGAGCTCCTCTCCAGACCTGTGTCAGCAGCGAGGCACTCAGGCAACCGGACTGAAAAGTGAGGTCCCCGCTAGAGCTCCTCACAAGAGGAGACGTAGCGGGCGGGCATTTCAGCACCCCGGACAGCGGCCGCGAGAGCCTCGCACAATCAGGCACTACGGAGCATCAGGATTTACCAGAGGGGGAGAGAGTGAGAAATTCAACTGTCCCGGTTGATTCGTAGATTTTTAAGGTCAGGAGGGGCCATTTTGATCACGTAGCTGAAGATCAGGTCATAGAAACTCACCCAGCCATTTCTGCGAAAAGCCCAGGCTTTCTGTTCCAGCTACACAATACTGTGAAAAGGACAGAGCAGTCTAGATGTAAAGATTGCAAGGGATGGAAAAATCCAACACCTCCCTTAGTAAATTCTCTCAGTGGTCAATCACCTTCACGATTAGGAGGGGGAGCCTTGCTGCTGCTCTGCATTTGTCAAGCATCAGCTGCTTACCGTTATCAGCTTCCAAGGATCAAATCACCCCGGTTGCCTGGTGAAGCACTAAGACGTTTCCAACGCTAGTCATCAGAATTCATATTTGGTTATATTAACATTGTCTAATCTTGCCTGAAAACTACCAGGAATCTGTTCTTAACCAAAAAAAAACCCCAAACAAAACAAACAAACAAAAAACCACCAAATGCTGAACAAATGATAATTCAGTTACCTTCAGGAGGGGAGTACTGTAAATCAAGGTTTCCAACTAGGACAAATAAGGCAGAAACTTTTAAGAAATGCAAAAGGCTGGACTCACAAGGGCAAAGTGAGTCCCTGATGTGAATTCAGATCTATATTCATTCTGCTTGATCATGGTCCTTCTCAGAGCACTTTTCTCCCTTGAGTCCAAGGGCCATCCTGACTGAGTGAAGTTACTGAGAGAAGTGACTCTGTGATTTGGTTAGAAGGCTTTTCATCAATAATGGCTCCCACTCATTCAAACCTAAAATGGAGTTTAGGATCTGTCAAATTCAGGAAGTTGCTGTTGTGGAGTTCATGGAAAACAAAGGCTAAATCAGGAATGATTATATGAAGGATGCAGGATCATCATGAGAAAAAATTATCATGACAGATGTTCACTCCTAAAAAACTGAGCGCAGGGGAAATGGAACTTTAGATTTTCTCTGAAATAAACAGGAATGAATGCTTTCCTTTTTAGGTAAGGGAGATCAGCTGTGACAGTTTTTGGGGAACCAAATATTCCTGAAGGAGGGGTGAGGCACAATAACACATTGCGTAAACCTCCAAAAAAACCCTTTCCAACTCTCCCATAGGAGTTAAATCTAGATTTCAAGCATGTCACTGATTCAGGACCAAATATTGTGCCTGCCAGGAGATAGCAAAGTAATCTTGGAAACAAAATTCCGTATCTGGGAAAGAAAAAGAAAACTTTTCTTTAATAGTTATTAAACCAAACAAAACAGTCATTACTGGAAACAGCTCTGAAGCTGGAGATTTTAGAAAGTAGCATTTGGTGAAGATAAATGAATGAGCATGGTGGAAGTGAGACAACATATTGCAGTAAATAAATGAGTTGAGGTTCTAAAATCCCAGGATAACTTAAAATATGTGCAGTAATATAAGTTAATAACACTTCATAGTGCATTTTTCATCAGATACAGTTATAATCCCCTTTATACAAGTTGTCCTAACAACAGCCTGAAAGCAGCAGACTCTGCTGTGCCAATCATGCTGGTCACAGATTGTACTGTGAAGTCACAGACCTCTTTACTGAAGGTCTTCTGGAGCATGTCCCAATACTAGAACATGACTGTTGATATGGTAGCAGCCAAATCAAATCTGCTGTGGCTTCATACTCATAGGTCACCTTGGTATACAGATGGTCTGAGAGATGAAGCATGGAGGAAGATAGTTAAAGTGCTGATGGCAAAAGTCATGAACTGAGTTGGGCCAATTGCAAGAAATAATGTATGAAATCTCCTGCTGTGACTGTTTAGAAACAGTTTCTTTGCTCCTGCATGTCATTCACAAATTCCCAGTTAGAGGACCCGATTATAATTGCAAGCATTTCTGCTTAAGTCTTTAATGTCCCTTTCCTAGAGAATAATCTAGTATTTTGTTATTGTGGTGTAGTATCATTTTACTGTGCAGATAAAATTGCTGTAACTTGGGGACAGAATTCCTGGAAGATCTTCTGTCCTTGAACTTCTGCTCAAGCAATAATAATCAATGGTTAATCAGCTCAAAAGTATTGTGTATTGTATTTTTATGCTGAGATTACTGGAGAAATAGTTGCATTCAATTTAAGTCAGACTTGGAAATATGCATTATGTTCTATTTATTTATACTGCAGTAGCACTGATGAGTCTCAGCTGAAAATCATGGCTCTGCTGTGCTATAAAAACAGAAGAAAAAAGGGTTGCTGCTCCGAAGATCTTACAATTTAAGTAGGTAAGATAACTTGATACAAATAATGTATTTACTATGTGAGCAGCATTTGTTTTATGGTGTTCTTAATTATTCATTTGCTTGCTTTTAAATGCTTTGGTTTTGTAACTGACATGATGGACATGTACAGTGATGATACTCTGATAAATGTACTATAACAAGGCATATGATAAAAGGTCAATAGATTGTGCCTTATATGCATTATGGAGTGTTTTCATGTTGATGCTTATTCTCTAGTGACAGTTAATGATTCCTAATATACATATAGTGTAAAAGAGATGCTATTGTGATAGACACTAAATAAGTGGTTAGACAGACTGACGGACATGCTAAGAATGGTTCTAAACTGCTTTCAGAAGTGCAGTGCATCTAAAATATGTTTAAGCAGGTCCTGAGGCTCTGAGCACAAACAAAGCAACAGAAAGCAAAGTAGAAACACATTTGGGGCAAAATAGAAACAAAATTGAGGTACAGATTGGTTTACAAATAAGGAATAAAAAAAAAGCAACCAGAATTACTGGGAATTCTAGCAAAAACCCCTCCAAATTATGCTAAATGTTTATTTCCTCTAGAAATCATTTTCTAAGGTAACCTTCCCACCCATTCCCAAGTCACTTGTAGATACAGGACATCATGCAATTCCATTTAGTACTGTTTAAATAATGTGCCCGAAAGAATTCAGATAATCAAAATCTAGATACCATTTTTCTGTGAAAGAGAGACAGAATGCAGGGAGAACAAAATATAACCGTATATAACTGCTGTCTGTTTCTTACTGACTGTAGATCAGTGCTAATAACAGTGTTACACTTGTTCCAAATGATTCAAGAAAAAATTAGCTTACTGAAACAGAGAGAGACAAAGTAGATGAAGGAAAGACTTACTTTTGTATACAGATCTGGGCAACGTATAAGCCCTTAGGTTACTATTCCTAAAAGAATTCCCCTAAGGCATCCCTATCACCTAGTGCAGTGGTTCTCAACCTTTTTAGACTCTAGGCACCTTTTGCTGGACTCAAGACACCCCTTGTAAAATGCCAGCTCTTAGCTGTCACTTCTTTTTGACCACAGGCAAATACAAGAGCAACTTTTCTGTTGCAAAGCACGCAGAAAAACCACAACAAGTCAGAATGTTTGACACACTGAATTCCTATTCAAAATCTCTGGGTATATCTTGTGACTCATGTCTAGGTGTTGACACAGCTAATAGTGCTAATATTGTGTGGTACCCTAGAAGAGAGTTTCTCAATCCATGGGTCATGACCCAAAAGTGGGTCACAAAAATATATGAAAGGGTCATAAATAAACTTTAAAAATGTATGCGCCTTTAAAGAAGCAAAATGTGAGAAATTGGGTTTTCTCTTGCAGGCTGGCAGAGTTCCCTCTGAAAGGGGCTGCTTGGAGCTCTCCATGCCCCGCACACAACCTTGTCCCACACACTGGAGGACTGTGGCCTGGGGGTGAGGAGCAGTGGGTTAGGAGTGAGGGGCACTAAGTTGGGACTGGCCACTGATATTTACAAATGGGTCTTAGTACAAAAAAGAATCACACCTCTAGAGTACCCTTAAAAGGATCTTTTAGCATGCTGGTTGAGAATAAAATCCTTAGTAACAGAGTCAATGATTGCTAAGTTCTATTGTAAACTGTATTTTGCAGACCAGTTTCTGTAGAACATTCTTACTATTGTTAAGGGATTGAGGGAGCAGAAACCCTACTCAGATAGTCAAAAATCTATCAGAAACAAACAAGCTAAGGGCCCTGTTACATATTCAAATTAAAGCTGGACAAAAACCAGCTATACAGTTGTTAGACATGCATAAGCACTAAGTATATAGCTGGTTGACTCTTTTTATAGCTGGCAAGTCATTTTTATTATGTAATAATTACTTTGCACATGTGGCTGGTCTATTTTTATAATGTGATTAATCAATTAATAGTGTGATAATTACTTTGCACTTATGGCAGGTTTAAATTTATTGCATGATTAAGCAGTTAATTGCATAATATATGTAACATAGCAGGCACCTTATATTTAGCATTATTATCTTCCCCTCAGCAGAGGACACTGCCAACTACCAACACTGTGTAGCCCACTTGAAAAGATTAGCCCCATTGAAGTCAGCTAAAGTTTTGTTATTGACATGAATAGGGCCAATACTTCAGCCCATAAGATTTGAAAAGCATCATTATATAATGTGGTAAGCAGGGAAAAGCACATATGCGATTCAGCATGTACACCACATTTCTCAGCAAACCCATGAGGAAATTCCTCCAACCTGAGACTGTATTAGGTTGAGCTGGGGTGGCACAACCCCAGCTGGCAGAGGGCCCTTGGGGTCAGCCTGCAGCTGCTCTGTCCCTGGCTCAACATGCCACAGAGAGGTTGGCTGGGGCAGGAAGGTGCTACAGTGCAGGGCTAGCCAGCAGGCAGCCCCACATCGTAGCACCCTCATGCCCCAGCCAACCCTGGTTACTGACTACACATGCATTGTGGTGGAGTAAATCACTCTGCTGTAGGATAGTACTTGTGTTGGGCAGTACTATCCTATGACAGAGTTAATTAGTTTACTCCAGTCTAATAGCGCCACATGTGTAGAGGGTGACTCTTTACTGTGAAGCTAATAAATCAACTCTACAGAAAAGCATACATGTAGATGCCCCCACTGACATCCAGCAATCAATCTTGAGGGTGAAAAGTCTTCCAGATCCAGTGACTGAGCCAGTCTGAAACAAATCTAGCAACCTTAAATTTAAAAAATGGAGAAAATGAATCAAAGTGTGTTCCTTTATTTAGTAAGTTAATCTTAGAAGATACTTTGGTTATCATAATAAAAAGAGATTTTTTTTCCAAAGAACTCAGAGATAAATATTAAGACTTTGAAAAGCAAATTGAATCATGCCAAGCCCAGTAAATCTACTAGTAACGCTACTGTCTAATTTTTAGTATAATTATGCAGTTAGGCAAAAAACAACTTCATAAGGCCCTTCATGGAGTAGAAGGTTAAGCATTTAAGTTAGTTGAATCTGACCTAGCATTTTAGCTTCATGATAAAAGACCAATTTGAAATTGATTTTATATCACCATTGATTATTACAACAATGTAAGACTTCATCCAAAATCTATCAAAGGCTCAGATGAAGCATCTGTCAAAAAAAAAACATTTAGAGTAAATGGACATTGCTCTTTTTTAAAGTTGTATTTGTATTCAAGGGAATGACATTTAGTAGCCATTAATTGTCAATTATGGAAGTATTCTGACCTTGATTCCAACTGAATGTGGAAAATGAAACCACAAACCAAACTACATAGATTTAAAAAACTGAATTCTGTTCCTTGTTACATTGTTTTGAAAGTATTTGTTAATAAGATATCTGCTCTTTCACTACTCTCAGAACTACTATAAATCCATTTTTAACCAAAAAACTTAATGGTGAACAACTCCATGGGCTGCATCCACACAAGTGCAGCTGTGATGTATGTGACATCAAGGCCACATCTGTGGCACTACATACCACACATTCAGCTGTTCTCCATGCTGCAAGGGAACAGTGTGGGGGGAGTTAACCCCTGGCTATCCAATGGAACCAAATTTTCACACGACACCTGGTTTATCTACCACTTTTCTACTGATGTAACTGTTTTGATTAGGATTTTTGACATTTTTTTTTTTTTTACAGTTATATCAAGGTAGCTAATTTCCCTTTCCCCATGAAAATAATTTATACTAGTACGACTGCAACCACACTCAATAGTATGTACTACTATAACTATAATAATATAGTTAAAGCAGTACAGTTTGCATCCATAAAAGGAGTATGAGCAGGAGAAAGATTAGATCCAAAATGGAATGGAAAAAGGAGGAAGCAGTCAAAATCCATACTCAATGGTTACAGTTTCAGATTATTTGTTATGCAATTATGTTAACAAATACTGAGTTGCTATTATTTACGTTTATATGTTGAGCCTATAGAGTGTGTTAAGTGGTTTAGTGACGGGCAAGGAGGAAAACCAAGTGGGGAAGGAGGGAGGGCAGCAAGGAGAGACAGGGGAAAGCATAGCTATTTGCTTTACAGTAGCTGCTGGAGCAGCATTCCAGATGATTGTTAATGGTCTCGCACATCAAATGGCACTCACTGAAAGAAGCAAGTCTTTTTGATGTGAACTTACAAATGTGGCATTAAAAAGAAAAACAAAAACAACAACTACTTTTGCCAGTAAATGCATTTTAATGCTTAGGGGAAGCCTTATTTCCAGGAAGAGACCAAACTTTTTACCTTTCTTTTATTGTTTTTGAACAACTTCTTCTAAACACAAGCTGTAAGTTGACACAGTCAAGATGTCTTTCAGATATCCTCATAATAACTATGCTTTTGGAACCAGAGCATTTAGGAGGTGGGGGGGGGAGGGGAGTGCTAGTTCTTTTTTCCCCTTCCAGAAGCATTTGCATTGATATTTCAAGCTATGGGCCAGATCTTCAGCTGGTATAAAATAACTCCATTGAAATCAATATACTATACTGATTTACACCAGCTGATGATCTGGCCTTGTAATTATGCAACAGTCTCTGGTGAATAGCTTGCATCTCTGTCACAAGTGGGGATTGTATGCCCAGCTTTGCCACAAATGATTTTTTCCTAAACAGCTTGAATAGTGACTTTATGTAGTTGGCAAGGTAAGCAAAATCCCTATCCCTTTTAAAGGATACATAATTCCTGACCCTTCTTATAGACATTCACTCTCCTTGTGGAGAGAGCACTAGGAGAATACTAGGCTGTTTGGTAGAACAAACTGCACATCTACAGGAAGGTTTTACAAGTCTTCCTCTGGAACCTGAGGGCCCTATTCTGGAGAGGCTGGGGGTTAAAATGATGCGAGTCAGAAAGGTTAATGATTTTCCATAAGAAATATGTATCTACAGGATCCGAGTTGTGCATGGAAAAGGTAGTAAACTTCTCAGTTGGGGGAATAGGTATAATTCTAGACAGTCTTAGTAAATAAATGGTTAGCAACCAGGTAATCCTAGGAAGCAGCAAAGCAAATTACTGGCACCTCCTAGTGCCAGATGGTCAGAGTAGGTACTCCTTCAGTCCAGTGACCTGATAATTTGGAATTAAAGGGGATTGGGAGAAGGCAGCACCTAAAGAAAGTAGAGAACAGTTTTAGATTACCTTGTGACCACTACACTGAAGAAATAACTTTTTCTTCCTTATCCCCTTACATGAAGATGGGGCTTTACCCATAGAAGTAGGTTAATACTGGGTGTGGGGAGGTCTGATTCCAGAGAGTTCTCAGATCTGGTCCTTAATAGTTGAAGCCTAGTTAAACAATATCCCTAGCTTCTTGTCTTTCTTCCTGTGACTATTCCCACTATATTGGGCAAGTAATTTTCCTACTTGTGCCCCAATTACCCTACCTGAAGAATAGGGTGGCCATCATAGTGGACATTCCAGTTTTCTGCTACTCTGTCCATTATTGATACAAAACCCAACACCTTTATGTCCTCTATTTTTCTCTTCAACTGGATATAAAGGCATCCAGTTTCATATCAATAGAGGACAGAGAACAGCTGAACTGTCTTCTATGACTGCCACCCTACTGAAGAATAGATCTGCCTACCTGGCAGGTTGCTTAATAAGCTCACTTAATCAAGGTTGTCATGTGCTGCTGATCCTCATTAAGAAGACCAGAACTCAGAACCAAATCCATTTCACATTCGTTTCAGACAGAAATGAGTTTTAGTGGGGAATGCAGCTACCCTGCATGCTTCCTTAGCTTAAACTTACACTAAAAATAAGTGATGACTGATACTGGCTTACCTATCTGAATATGGAGCCAATTTATAAGGCTCCCAAGGTATCTGTGTGGGTTTCTAAACCATGGAAACCAGGAAATATCTGTAATTGACTCAAGCCCACAGAGACCTGCAATTGTCTGTTCTGATCTACTGTATACAAAATTTTAAGTGTGGTATTTCATTCCAGGTGCTGCATACTGTGCGTCTGCTGGTAGTATGAAAAGAAAATGCATTATAAAGGACTGTAAAGGATATTCTATAGCAGAAGGAAACTGTGACTAAATAGAAGGAAAAATATCTAAAAAAATGAAGCCAGATTCAATGACTTTTACAAGTCTTTCTCCAAACAGACAAAGGTACAAAGAATCTGAACCCATATATTCAAAGAAGACTTGGTACGTTTCTATTATGTTATAGATGTACAAGAAAATAATTAACAATTTAAGAGGGAGAGTAAAGAAAAAGACTCGAAACCAGAGCTTTTACTTATTAGTTGTATCCTTTATTAGAATCATGATTGTAGACACTGAACAAGAAAAGGCCACAAATCTAATTTTGGAAAAATGCACACAAAAGTTAAGAGAAAAAACATTGTCAACAGGAACCTAGAAAATATGACTCAGACAGTCACAAGTATGAAAGTAGTTACAGTGTGAATGACAAATGAAAAGAATAAATCAATAGGATCTTCTGAAGAGTGTACCATAAGAATAGATGAATATGTGCATGCCAGAAAGTTTAGTATTTTGTGTCTGATGAACAAAATCTATAGAGAAATCCAATGTAATGTCCCATCCCATAACATTTGCTAATGACTTTGAGATAAACCAGCTTTGATGCATTTGGTATCTTAAAGTTAGGGCTAGGTGGAGCCATTGAGAGAGCCTGTGGTGGAATGGACCTCAGTTATGCAGTTTTCTTTAAGTAGTGTAGTTTAGATTGGTAGCAAACAGAACATGCATGCATACTGAGGTGTGGGGTGGGGGGCAAATCTTAGACTGCGTTCCGCCATTTTTAACCCAGTCTATGCATGCTAAGCTTCTGTTCTGTTATGGTTATAGACTGGTTTTGTATGCTGACTTTTTGTTCTATTATGGGTTTAGACTGGTTTCCAAGCACTTATATCACTGAAAGTATAATATCTATACCTGGCTTTGATGGGATTTCTAAGGGTTTGGAATACATTCATGTTCTTTATATACTAGATATACCCTTTCATACTTGCTAAACCCTCACAAATTGAGAGGAGCTGTCTTATTCTGAATCAAGGGCAGATATACAATAGTTAATATTGAAACTTTCATGTGCATCAAATCCATTATTTCCATTAAGAACATATAATCTAAGGGAAAAGAGAAAATTATTGAGATATAGAGCTGGTCAGAATATTCCTGTATTCAGAACAAGACTTTTTGTCTGGAATGCATTGGTTTTGATGAACTTTTGTTGGAAAAAAATTAAGTCAATTATGGAATTCCCAGAAAAAACACAGGGCACAACCAGCTGGCCAATAGCTCAGTAGTTAGGGTGCTACCTGGCAGATGGGAAAGCCAGGTTCAGGTTGCTCTGCCCAATTCAGAACAGAGAGTTGAATTTTAATATATCATGGAAGTCCGAATAACAGGTCATTGCTATTAGGGCTTGGGCCTCTATAATTTCTTTAAAAGGTCCCATTTTATGTGATAAAATAAATTCTCATTAGAACTAGGAGCTGAACCAGGGTCCCAGATGTCATGCCCTAGCCATTATTCTGCAGGTGGTCAGCTCAGTTTCAATAAAAGCACGAGTAAAACAATCAAACCTGTTTTAAAAATAATAGCCAGAAAGACACCTCACCAAATGCTAAAAGCAATACTTTTTTTTCTGCATGCTCAGATTGTCAATCTTATCATCATACTTATTCAAGAAATTTCAGAACCCCCTTATCATCAGGTTTGTTTGTTTTTTAAACAGATAAGGCATTTCCTTCAGCACTGACAGCACTTGGAATATACACTCATTTCTCACAAAATGCTGCTTCCCTCTCAGTTACAGGATTATCCCATAGGATTTTCATTTCCAAGGTGGGGGAGGCGCAAGAGAGGCTCAGCTTTCATGGGTTGTTGCTCAAAATCTTTTCTATATATGTGCTGGGTTGATCAGCGGATGAATGTTGTTTTGCATCTGGTATATGAACACATTGCTCATTTGTGCCCCTTTGCCTAATTCCTTGTTAAAAAGAGGTTTAACAGTGCACTTCTGAAAAAGGCAAATGCATATAGGGTGCCAGTTCCTGTTAAATAGTAATTATTTCCCTGCCATCATATTGTGTACTAGAGAAGGTGACCAAGCCCTTACAATGTATATGAAATCATATTAAAGCCTTTTGCTCTTCTTTATTATTACCCTGAATATTGGATTGATATCATGTTAATGTTTTATACCCACTTTGGTGTCTCAATCTTTTTTCAGGGTAGTTGTAAGTAGTTAATGACACACACAATATTATTTTGCAAGAAGCTACCGAGACAGATTTTGTCCTATGCTATGTCTGCAGCACAAAGGAGCTGTTCAATGGTAATGAATGAGGCAACTGAGGATTCCCTTGATGTGACAGAAGCATAGGAGAATATGCCAGAGGTGGGTAAGATCATAGCAGGAGCAACCAGCACTCCAGCAATCCCTGCACCACATAGCATATAATTGTGGATCATTATAAACTGCTGTCATTTAGTGTGTCCAGAGGCCCTCTATTCTATTGCTCTGACAAGTTTCTCCACCCCTTTTTTGTGAAGAAACCAAGCAAACTACTGCTGCTGGAGATCAAGGAGAGGGAAGAGCTTCTAGTACTTCTTACCTTTTTATTCCTCATGCCCCATTTACTTGCAGCAGCAAGCATGATGGGAGCAGTTACTACTGTATCATGTAAGACTGTCCTCCTGTTCATTCATTTCACTATGAACACTGTACTTTGTGAATATGTACTCACTGGGAGCCTCTACACTTGCTATTAGCATGAAATAATAAACTCCGACACATGCCATTTGAATGTGTGCCCAAGACCACAGCATGTTCAGCTGGGTCAGAGCAGCCTCAGCTGGCAGGGGGCCTAGGGGTCAGCCTGCAATCCCAAGGCTTACCTAGCCTCTTACCTAGCTCAGCATGCTGCAGAGGGCCATGAGGATGCTCTAGTGCAGGTCTAGCCAGCAGGCAGCCCCCATACTGAAGCACCCTCATGCTCTAGCCAACTTAGCATCTACATGTGCACTACTGCAAAGTAAAAAACACTGCAGTTGGCTAGTACTTGTATTTACAAGTACTAACTTACTGTGGAGTTTATTAGTTTACTCTGTCTTAACAAAGCTGCATGTGTGGACATTTACTGCAGAGCTAATTAGGCAATTTCAGTAAACATCCTGTGTAGATATACCCAGTGCGTTTTCCAGGAGCAAAACAGCTATTTCTAGCAAAGGACAAATTAATGTAGGTTTGTTGCCTGGAGTTTTTCTTCCCCATCCTTATTGTGATAAAAAGATTTAATTTAAACCATGAAACAGAATAATAGATTCTATGGCGCTTATCCATCCTCCTTGGAAGTACCTACATACCTGGTACATAGGGCTTATCACAGGCAGAGGGAGGATTTTTATGGAAGCTCTTGTTAACAAATTAGGCAGTTCATTTCTGATATATTGTACAGTGATGTTTATAGAAAGAAAGGCAGCATGCATTGTGATTTGTGGCATTATATAGTATGTTCCTCTAACAAGGTAAGATTTCAGCAGGGTTGAGCTGGGCACAATATTTTTATTTATCAATAAGTGCATATTTAAGTGGTGGCACTGATTTGTTGAGCTGTATTGAACTCCTTACAGTGTTTTATGGGGAAAACCTGGAAACCATCCACAAAATACTCTGTTTTTTCCCAAAATGAAAAAAACTTAATCATTTTAAAAGTCATCCTGATATTTATTTTTTATTTTTAAAAGGCAAAAAATTAAACTAAATCCAAGGCATTTAGATACAATTTAAAAGAAAGTGTTTTTTAAATTTAATGAGGGGGGTGGTTTTTAGGAAGAAATGGAAAATGAATTAGATAAATCAATTCAATTCGATTCAGCCAGCAAACTGAAAAAAATCAATTGTTTGTATGGCTCTACCTCAAAGATGGCATGATGCTGAGAAATTCTATCAACCTTCCTTTCATTAAGGTCAACTTTGTCCAGAGGTTCCCTTCACTGTAGGAAGCCTGTATAGAGACCAGCATCACCACTTCCCCACTTGAGTATGTTTTTCCTCCTGCCTCCCAACCCCACTGCTCTTCACTGATTTTTCCTGAGGTCATTAAGCAAGCTACCTTTTCAGCTTTCTTCTTTCTCATCACTGGTCTTTTTCCCCACTCCACTGTCAACAACTCATTTTCTTCTGTTACTTCCTAGGAAGATATCTAAAATAAGTGAAAAAAGATAAAAGAAAAAACAGATAAAACACAGATATAAGAACATTTTTTCACAGTAAAAAAAGACTGCCTTTCTGACCTCACAGTTTGCATGTTCAAGGGAAAATTACAAGACCTGTTCAAAAATGGAGCCTGAGAACAAAAATCTATTGGACACTAAAAACCAAGGATTACCATACACAGTGACTTCATGGACAATTATAATCGACCCAATACTTGCACTTCACAGCTGACAACAACACTTCTGAGTGGTCTTGGTCTTTCAGGTTTCTACTGCATGTCTCTTTGGTTGGCTACCTGATCATTTCTCTTATATGCTGCTTTTGTTTACATATGGAGTTTTACATCAGCCCTTGTTCCATTGGTTATTTAGCTTTACAGTGTCTACTTCTATTCCACAGACCTGAGGAAGGGTGCCATAGTACCTGAAAACTTGTCTAAATGTATCCCAACTATGCAATAGGTTTTCTCCTCTGAAATCATTCATTTTCTTCCCACTGACCAAAAAAGGAAAAACAAAAAAACCAAAACCCCTTCCTTAACTCTCTAAACTTCCTTTCAATAGGTGAGTAAAGCAGCCTTCCTCACTTTCCCCAATAACTTGTCAGCAATCTCCTCGACTGCTCTTAATCAGAGTTTTTCTCTGACCCTATGATGGACAAATCTCTCCTCCAATTAGTTAATGGTTTCCTTTTTTCCTTCTTCTGTTTCCTTCCCCCACTTCATTCTCCTTGACCTCAGTGCAGCTGGAACTCTGAAATTAGATTAGACTGTATCATATGACTCTCTTAGCTAAATAGAAACCACTTTAGTGGTTTGGAAATTTGGATCCAAAAATATGCCTGAATGTTTTTGATTCTTATTCTGATATAGAAATGTATATCAGGGTAGATTTGGCTCTAATATAAATGAAAGCTAAATATGAGCATAATCCAAATAGTATCACCACATGGGGAAGAGCTTCATATTTTTGGAAGCATTAGCATGCTGAAAACTACATGTCATCTTTCCCTTATTATTGTATGCAAAAGGGCATTCATTCAGCATCACCACATAAAGCAACCTATAGAGGGGAGCTACCACTGAGCTAGCTATATTATAGTTGTCCTAGGGGAACAGAAATGAGGGAACAGAAGACCCCTCCCGCAGCAGGACCTGGGGTAGAGACAGCCTGTCTCTGCCTGGAAAGCCCTGAAGGCAGGGCAAACTTACCTTTTCCAGGGAGAGAAGGGACAGAAAAGCCACGCCAGAACAGTTTGTCATCTGCTTTTATTTCCGGCTAATTTTATTTCCAGTGGCATGGGAGAATGATGTCACACAAGAATGCCACCCAACAAAGATAAAAGCCAGGAGACACTGTGGGGAGCAAGCTGCAACAGTGCTTCCCATGGCAGGCAAGAATGACAAGCTTCCACAAAGGGACCCAAGGGCAGACCCATTGGAGGGGCCCGTGAGTAGTTAAAGAGATGAGGAAGATGTTGAGGAACTGAGGAGCCACAGACACCAGAGTTGTGAGTGGGGAAGGGCTAAGACCCCACTCCCTTTTTCTTTCTTCGTTAATTTTTTCTTCATTCAGGGAATAGGAACAGCCGAGGCAATGCTGTGAACAGCAGTGCAGCCAGGAAGACCTGACATAGCAGCAGGTGTAGTCAAACATCCCAAAGAGACCTAGGAGAGAGCAAGATCACTAGAAGCCCTGCAGACAAGGAGGGTCCAGAAGACACCATTGGAAGGCAAGCCAACTGACTATCAAGTGACTGTCTTAAAAGCTAGTGCATGGCTGGTGTGTAGGAGAGGTGGAACCCCAAGAATACCCGCTAGGAAGTGCAACTGACCTGCGAGAGGCTATAGGAGGGAGCCCCACCACTGAAAATAAGACCCAAGTTGTGGCAGCTGAATTTCGGGCTTTCCCTGGGTTCATGCTCCAAGGCAGCAAGGGAATGCCTATAGGGGACCAGATGGGCACAACAGTCTAGTAGCAAGACAAAATATTCTAAAGTATGCCTACACTGATAAGCCAGTCCACAGGTCTACTCTCAATTCCTTGCTCAACACACAGTTAACATACCATTAGCATTAACCAGATTAAACTACCCTTTAACTTATTTTTTATTGTTACTGAGGTCAATAGCAGGTACCCACACAGAATCAAATTTGTAAAGTCATCGGCCTGTTTTGAATATCAAGACTGAAGAGTGGGGTAGCAGCACCAGCAAGACAACTGAAAAAGATTTACCCCTTCTTCAGTAAGGGCAACCAAATTAGGCAGTGTGGTTACCCTAACAGGTCAAGTGATCACCTTTGAATCAGAGAATTGGAAGATACCTCAAGAATACCTCCTCTGACCCCTTGCACAGTGGCATCAGCAGCATCTAGATTATTTATGTCCCACAAACTAGATGTTAGGCCTCGTGCACACACCCCTCTCCAAAACAAAAGTACACACCACGGTTGGCTAGGCTAAAGGCACTAGCTACTAGTTCTGCCACTTAGGTCCGTCCCCCTAAAACACATAGGGAAAGTTTACCCGTTGCAATTCATGATACTACTGGACCTGCAGCCATATACTAAAGCTGTTGCTTCTGCCAGCAGTAAGATGTTAGCAGCTGTTGTTCTTACTATGCAGTTCATGTTATTTATACTCCCAATGACAGTTTCTCTGTCCTTTTTGCCACTTTTGTCCCTGCTATTGAATTAGCAGGAGAGCTACTTTGCCACTTGCTTTGCCCCTTGGCTGTACTGCTTTTGTATTCACTATGAGTTCCTTTAACGGTGACATTTTTGTGACATCTACAGCAGGGTCAAATATAGATTCCCTGAGCTCTTTGCAAACACTTAAACCTCTAAGACCAATCAGAACAAAGAAATACATCAAAGTTTACTCAGCCTAATGCTGCTGCTGCCAGACTACATAAACAGGAAAGGCATTTTTTCTACTGGATAATCTTTCTTATCCATTGCCTGAAAACATATATAACCAAGGGAATCAGATAATGATATGTAGCAGAGTAAGAAGATATGTTAAAAAACATGAGGATGAAGTGTTAGGTAGAAATCATAGACAGACAGACAAATAAATAGATAGGCAGATGGATAGATTTTTATTAATACAGTTCTGTAAAAATAAAGCATCTTTAGGTAGACTTAGGTGCTGGAATAGTGTGAAGAGTCCTTAATGTAAAGAGGCCCGGTGTCAACTCCCAATTTAAAGATCCATTTAAAAACAAAATACAATTCTCTTCTTGTGAACTAATGTTCTAGTTGTGCACTTCTTAAGATAAGGGAAAAGATTAGGAAATAAAAGGCAAGAAACTCCAGGAGACCAAACTGTAAAGCAAGTATAATTTGGAAGACATTTTTTTCCTTAACAATGTCAAGCTTATTGTCATATGCCATGTACTGGGGTTCATTCCTATTGGGGGGAATTTTCCACCACTAAAAGGTTTCTTGGAGAAGAAGCAGTACAGGTGTTCAACCTGCAACTTTCCCCTCTCTGCTGTTCCTTGTACCTTCCCAAGACAATGATCCCAGGCTGGGAAAACACGGAGGAGAACCTACTTCCTCTTCTTCCCAGGGAGCCTGGAGTAGCATGGTAAATCCTCTGCCCACTTAGACCTGGTACCCTGGTCTGAGCAGTAGGCAGGGAGCAAGGAGCAGCTGCTCCAATCATCAACACCCAATGGCTGGAGTTGAGCAGAGGGAGAAGCCTACCAACTTTCCTTCCCATCCTCCACTTATTCCTCAGATCAGGGACTCCAGTCTAAGAAGTTCATGGGGAGGAAAGAGCATGGGGAGCTGCTTTTTCCCTTCCCCTCCCAGTCTACAGGAGAAGTGGGAGCGACTGTCTTCTCCAGACCAGGGATATCTCAGTCTTGGGAAGGCATGGGGAATTTTTCCCACTGCTTAACTCCTCACAGAAATGGAGGAAATAAACAGAAGTATGGTGAGGGGGGTGAGGATTACTGTTCAACTCCTCCAGGCCCATATAAGGACTCAAGCAGTAGACAAATGTACAGGAATTCATCCTTCCAGGAGAAACTCTCCCAAGAGGAACTTCTACAGGGTTGAAGATGAGTTCTTTTTCTCCTGGAACCACTATTTGTGTTCTGGGAAAAAAACTGCACCTATACACTTGTAGTTTCTACCAAGAGAGCTATAGTTCTCCTGGTTGAAATGTAATGCCTGCATCTGGCCATTATCAAGTTTATCAAGGTGAGAGCAGCAAATACATTTCTTTAGGAACCCTACTCCCTGACTTTTTCTGCACTGATATCCAGGAGTTAAGTATTAACTGATCGATACTTATCGTAATCAGAGGTATGTGCACATGTAAAAGGATATATAATTCTACTATAAAACAAAGGCCATTAGATATATTTTGTTACTGGCTCCTGTTCAGGAAAACTCTTCAATGATTCATTGTCCTACTTTTCATCCTCTTTCATCCTTCCATGTTTGAAAAGTAGATGGTTAGGGCCTGATTCTATTAATTGCTATTTAACTTTGTCTCTTAATGTGGTTGAGCAGTGAAGGTGGGTAGTAAGCATTTCAGATTTAAGGTAATAGAGCCATACTACAGCTTGTTTGAAATGTCCATAAGTTTGTCCCCTGCTTTTGTTGCAAATGCCATTGATATGATTCCACGCACATGATTACTGGAGGAAAAAAAAATCAAGTATTAAACTTTTACAGTAAGGTTAACATTAAATGTCTATGTCAGCTTGCTGCTGCTTCTGATTTTGTACTTCAGAGCCATGTCCAGTACCACAGACTGCATGCAGGGTTTATGCCACTACTATTTTTGCCACTGCAAGTGCACACACCAGCATATCTGGACGTGGCCTAGTAGTTCTTTTCAACTTTATTTAGAAAGGACTGATTTAAATGTGGAAAACTTAAAAAGTGGTAAAACATTTAAATTTATTAAAATGATTTTGAAACAGAAGTTGGGGAGAAAAAAAACAGAAAATTTCCACTCAAGTTTTAAAACAAAACAAAACCCAACATCACTTCAACTTTGGGTCTCACTGGGCACATCTACACATGCAATTAATGCAAAACAATAAACTCCAGCACATATTGCACTGGAGTTTATTGCTCCCAGATGCACCATTTGAACATCCGCCTAGGATCACAGTATGTTGAGCTGGGTCAGAGATGCCCCAACTGGCAAAAGACCATGGGGGGGGCGGTTATCCTGACAGCCTGGGGCTGCTCCAACCCAGCTCAGTGTGTTGTGGAGGGGCTGACTGGGGCATAAGGGTGCTTTAGCAAAGGGCTAGCTAGCAGGCAGAAGTTCAGGTGTATCCCTTGTTGGATAAATTAGTATGATTTTGGTTCATATCAGTGACTTAAAATGCCTCAGTGTATCTACAGTGTGAAACACATTCAGCAGGTAAAGTGGAATAGGGATCCCAGGCTCAGCTCATTAGTAATCAGATGAATTCTAAGGGGTTTTGCTTACTTCACTGAATTTTCATATTTTCATTTATTATTTCATGCTTCCCATTTCAATTCCATGTCTGCAGTGCATCAAACTCTCTCCATTATTTTTCACATATTGAGAGAAATAAGTTGTACTTCTGCAAAAAATATACTTTAAATCCAGCACTGAAAGTGCTGCTTAATATTCCCCATGAATACAGCTTTGGGAAAAAATGTTGGCAAGCCATTAATTGTCAAGCAATTATTTTTGCTAGATTCTAGAAGAGGTGTATAACACTACCACCATAAAAGTCATAACTCAAAAACAGAAAGATACTGGACAAACATGGCTTGATTTTTAAACTTTTAGGTCCCTAATTCCCATTGAAAGCCACCTAAGAACCTCTATCAAAACCCACAGTTCAGTATGCCAGTTGGCACCTGTCTCAACTATTTTTCTGTATAAGCCCTCTAGTCTTTGCATATGAAACCTAGAAAGGCTTCAGCTGAGGCACGCAGCTCCTTCCAGAAAGGTGCTAAGAGCATGTTTTTCAATAACCCTCTCTTTCTGTTCATTTATAATAATTAACACTTGGAGCTTTTTCATAACATTCCACTATATATATTGTCTTGGCATTTTATAAGGGTACAGAACATATATAGAAGAGTATATTATTATTACTATACTAGCCTCTAGGAGTTCCAAAGAGGGGCAAATTTCTCACTGTATCCTCTCCAGACGGGGCACATCTACAGGTGCATATTAATGCACAGCAATGAACTCCAGTGCATATCTTACTGGAGTTTATTGCTCCTGGGCATACCATTTTAATGTGCACTTAGGATCAGGGACCAGCCTGCCAGCCTGGGGTTGCTCCAGTCCAGCTCAGTATGCTGCAGAGGAGCTGGCTGGCAGCCCCGTACTAAAGTATCTTCATAACCCAGCCAGCTGGATCAGTGTCTACATATGCATTGCTGCACATGATATAACTCCACAGCAGGATAGTACTTTTATTTAAAATATTAACCTGCTGTGGAGTTTATTAGTTTCCTGAGGCTTAATAGGGCAGTACATGTAGATGCTGAGAGCTCTCCTACAGAGCTAATTAGGCAACTGCAGTAAACATCTCATGTAGGTGTGCCAGCAGAGTAGAAAACAGCCCTCATTGTCCCTACTTGGATTCCATTTCACTTCTTCAAAATTATCCTCCACTTTTCCTTTCTTTC
The DNA here is from genome assembly GCF_001723895.1 of Crocodylus porosus. Classification (NCBI taxonomy): domain Eukaryota; kingdom Metazoa; phylum Chordata; order Crocodylia; family Crocodylidae; genus Crocodylus; species Crocodylus porosus. The sequence goes on from NW_017728906.1 coordinate 22,870,408, forward strand.
TTCCACCTACTCCTTTAGCTGTCCAGCCTGAGTGTTAGGTAACTTGCCCCTTTTAATTGGTTCCAGTCATACTTAGAACTGGGAGAAGCAATGAGGGCTTAGTATAAGGAGCCATTAATCCTGAGTCTTCTACTGGAAATGGCTCCAGCTACCTAATTTAGGTCAAATTAAGCATAAGCCCCAGTGTCTGATGTAGCAGGTTTCAGGTAAATACAGCATGATAGAAGTTAGTTCAAATGGGTTTCTAGCAAATGGCCTTTAAAGTTCATTCCACTGAGAAAAGTGGACATGCGCTGCTCAGCACTAATGCGTGCACATGCACATGCACACGTGCGCGCGCGCGCGCGCACACACACACACACACACACACAC
>NW_017728906.1:22870879-22890444 GCF_001723895.1 Crocodylus porosus
TGATCCTCCTATCAGAATACATTTACACTGCAACCTAGAGGGATTATTGCAGCTCATAGAGCACATCTACACATGTAATTAAAGCACCTTAAGGTTACTGTGCGTTAAAATAAGGTGCAGTAAACTGTGACAGTGAACATGTCTACACCGGGACCCACTTCAAGAGCAAATTTGCTCCCAACAGAAGCAGTTGAGTCCAGGGGTGCTTCCGATTCCCTGCCCTGCTCTGTCCCCCTAGAACTTCACTGGTGCCAGCTCCAGGCTGGCAGGGTAACAAGGATCAGGCTTGCACTCCACGGAGCAGGAGTGAGGAGCTGTCCCAGACCAGGGGACTTCTCCCAACTACCTAGAGCTTCGGATTGCAGTCTGGCTCAGTGGCACTGGCTTCGGATGATGCCCCATGGCCAAACAGAAGCAGTACTCTGATCTCTCCCCTCACTTTGCTTGCTGAGAGGATAGGGGAAATCTCTGTCCCCAGTCCCAGTGCTACTTAGCTCCTGGCACTTCCAAGGAACTGGGAACTAGGCAGCGCTGGGATGGAGGAGCTCTCTGTCCCTGCAGTGTTGGGAAGACAGAGAGCTCCCCTATCCCCTTAGCCCTGCCGCTGCCTGCAGAGTGCATGGCCTAGTCAGCTCCCACTTCCTGCCCATGCCTGTTGGGAGCTGGGAGATCAGTAGTGCCAGAACTGGGGAGGTCTGGGGGGAGGTAAGCAGCACGTGGACCAGGGGGAGATCCCCTCTGTCTCAGTGCTGCTTACACACCCAAGGCTCTCCCCATTCCTAGCCCTACCCAGCTCCCCGCCCCTCCTCCCAGGTAGTGGCAGGGAACAGGAGCTGACTGGGGCATGTTCTGCACAGGCAGCATCAGGGCTGAAGGGAAGTGGAAGGCCTGTGATCCTGGCCTGGTGCTGTGGAGACAGAGAGCTCCCCCATCCCTTCAGCAAGGAAAGGGAGGGGAGAGCTAAGGTGCTACTGCTGCTCAGTCCTGGGGCATTACCTGAAACCAGCACCATCAAGCCAGGCTGTGATCCCCAGCTCCACACCAGAGTCTTCAGACAGCTCCCTCACTCCCCTAGCTACCTAGGTTGACTGGGAGCAAATTGCTCCCAGTCAGAGTCTACATGTGTGCTACTGTACAGCAGCTAATGCACAGTTAATCTAGTACCTGTATTTATGGGTATTAACAAGCCATGCATTAGCCTAATTTACTATACAGTAATCCCACACTTGTGTAAATGATGCTTTACTGTGCCTTAGATTAGTCCAATGTGCAGTAAAGCATCTCATGTAGACATGCCCATGTAGACTTACTTAGAATTGCTTTAATCCAGATTATTTCAGCATAACTAGCAGTCTAGCCATAGCAGTGCAGGCTTTAACACGGGCTGAAAAAGTCTCTCTAGAACCTTGGGATGTAGTTTGTGGGTGAAGCATATCCTGCATTTATACTGCTACTGATATCAAAGCTTGCTAATTTCATTCTAAATGAGGCATACATATCTGCATGAGCTATAATCACATGTTTGGATTAGACATAGACATGTCTTAGACATGTTTGGTTAGGCATAGCTAAATTAGATGACTAGACAACTACACTTTGTATTACAGGTTAATTACTCGATTAATTGAGTCTTCTCCAATACGTTGTTACAGCACATCAGAAAAGCCTCCACACTTAGGTATAGGAAGAGTGTGTGCGTTGCGTGAGTGAATTTTATAGAGATCTGGAGAGGAGAATAAATTCATTGAAGATATGCAACTATAATATCACTGCTAGTCACTGAAAGTTGATGTCACTGCTAATTCATAAAGAGTCTTCAACTGCATACTGACAAGTTAGACTTCAGTAGATCATTCATTTTAACCAATTGTGTCCACAGTGTGCACATTTTAAGAGCTGTACTGGGCATCAACACATGAAACCATATGACAGGTACTTTTTTTTAAATGTAGAGAAGGCAGTCACTTCTGATAAAATTGCATGATAAATTACGGTCAAGCAGAGTCAGAAGCACAGAAAAATATTATAGTCCATTAAAATTTAACAGTGGTAATTTGTCCAGCAAAAATATATAAATACTGGGACTAGATGACCACTACATGGACCACTTGTTTGGTCCATAAAGTAGTCTTTCACAGTGCTGGATCATGCCAGTTATTTTAGAGAGGCTTGTAAAAATGTTCTGTCCGGTCTATTGTCAGGACTGAGTGATACTTAGGAAAAGGATTCTGTGATATACACAATTCAACTACAACTTCAGCTCATTCTATATAGAATTGGCCTGTTGTATAGGATTCTTTCAGTGCGATCTGGCTTACTTCCCACCAAAATCTCTCTCTGTCACACCCCACCCTTGTGTTGTAGGAAAAGTGGAACCCAGATGCCTATGCACCATTTAAAATACTTTTCCAAGGACTGTTTATCCAGATAGCTTGACAGGTGCATGCCGTCTAGGGAAGGTTGTGGATGAAGCTCTGGACTGGAACTCCAGCTGTTTTCCATTCACTTGTCTGACCTGATAGGTGATTTAGGGCAAGACACTGCCCATCTCTGATGAGCCTCAGTTTCATCAGTTGTAGAATGGAGGTGATAGTAATACTTACCTCCCTTTATAAAAAGCGCTTTGAAGCTTACTGCTAAAGAAAACACTATGTAAGTGCTAGGTATTACCATAGTAACCCTCAGAACCCCAATGTACTCATTAGATGAGTTAAGACTTTACAAATGTTAACTACTTAGTTATCAAAGCACTCTTGTGAGGTAATTCAATCTCATTATTGATGTAGAAACTGGAGCACTAGAAGAGTAAGGGTAAATATTTTCTCTCTCAGTAGCAGTAGCAGTAACAGTTGCCCCATTGATTCACTCCAGAGGTGGTGCAATCATCTACCCTAGGGGTCTTCAAGAGAAGATTGGATGGTCATGTTGCTGGGGTTGTCTGACCCCAGATGTCTTACCTGCTCATGCTGGAGGCTGGACCCGATGATCCTTCAGGGTCCCTTCCAGCCTTATGATTCTATGAGTCAAAACCTATGCTACACTTACATTGCTGTAATGGAGTGTAGAATTTGTCCCAGTGATTTATTCTATGTGTGGAGAGACACAGACTGATACCATAGGGACCGGGAATGAAGGAGAGACAGAAGCAGCAAAACAAGAACACCATTTCCAGAGCAGCTGTCTCTAAGAGCCTCTGGAAGGGACGCGCATTGCTGGGTGGAGTAAGGATCTGGGGGGAAAAATGGAGGAAGAAAAGAAGCCTGGAGGAGTAAAAAGGACCCCCAAAGACCAGTCCTGCCGGCAAAAAGCAACTGGATCAAGACACATCAAGCCAGGAGGGAACAGAGAAGAAACTTCATTTCCGGGAAGAAGCTCTGAGCGGTATGGGAATGTCAACTGAGCTGGCAGTGGGATAATAGAGAGCAACCCCTTTTGAGGGTATACACTAAAGAGTGTTTATTGTTTCCTTGTTGTGTTCAGACATTTTTTAAAGTCAATCAGAGTCTATAGAAGTTCATAAATGTGCTAGCCAGAGTGGGGATTACTCTTATCATGGTAAAGGAGCAAAAATATCTGGAGAGATCTGTCAAGATAAGATCTCCCCTAGAGGCTGAGTATACTGCAGGAAAAAAAAATAAAAGCAAAGAAGAAATTTCCTTGTTTATTTCAAACTGTTAAGTTTCAGTTAACCTGTATTATATCTGATGCATGAATAGAGGAAGCCAACTGAAGATTTGTAAAGTCAAAAATTAAGATATACCTGGAAAGCGTATAATTAACAGAATCTGTCTGTATGTTGTTTGTATTTATAAAAGGAAAATAAAAAGTGATTAACCCAAAGCAAACTGTAATTTAATCACCAACGTTAATTTCAGGTCTAGTCAAGAACAGATTTGATAGAGCTTGGGAGCTAGTAAATCCATATGTAGACTGCCGTTGTATGACTGCGGTAGAAAATAAGTAACACCTTCCAACTAATAACATTGAGAAATAATCAACATGTGGCAAGCGAGAGTCGGACTATATCGCTAAGACTCAAATATTGGCAATCACAGAAAAAGGGCTAACAAGTGGATAAAAGCACACCAGGGATTAGACAAGGGGGTATCCAACCTGGAGCGTGGGTACCACAAGTGGGATAGGCAGTCTGTATGGGGCACATGGCAGATGAGGAGACAGACAGCACAGTGAAAGACAAGGCCAGGAACAGACATGAGAGCAGTAGACTAGTCAGGGAGCACAGGGCAAGAAGCAGAAATTAGAGCAGCAGTTCAGGCAGAGCAGAGAAGTGGCACTCAGGGAAGGTACAGGGCTTATTTATGGCATGCCTGCCAAAAAAGGTTAGCTCTGCTGCATTAGATAGGATGACTTGACCTCTGTGTCTCAGGCCCCTCTATGTAAAATAGCCCAGGCTTGTTTCATGTAAGACCTAATAGAAATACAGCTTAACCTTAAAGATGCATGCCATTTGTAAAGATTTCAAAGATTTCATTCAAGCCTCTCTCAACACTCCTCCTAAAATTTGTAGTCATATGTGAATTTATCCAAGGTCTGCATGGTTCAGGTAAGTGAGAACTGTTTCGACACATCCCTAGGAACTATGGAAGGGCAAAATTTCACACAGCCCTAGTAAGTGTCTTTCTTCTTCTTCAGCAATCCCTCACAGCTGAGAATGATTGTCTTCTGTTATCTTATCTCTGTGTCCAAAGATGGCTGATGAGGCCTATCCAGGATCAACAGATTCTACTGCAGGTTGGACATGTGTTTCCATATGGGGTGGCTGAGGCTGGATTCTTGACTTGGTCTGTGACACGGTTTCTGCCACTCCCACTTTTCCATCTCCTGTTGTTGTTGTGAGATTTCAAAGTACTGACTCCGTGCAGCAGAATCTTCCTCTATTTTGGATGGTCCTAGGCAATAGCTTCCCACAAGTTGACATCAATGTTGCATTTTTTTTTAAGTTGGCCTTGAGAAAATCCCGGAAGTGCTTTCTCTGCCCTCCTCTTGAGTGTATGCCTTGGCTAAGTTGGGAGAATAAAACTTGCTTCAGGAATCTGGAGTCAGACATCCAGGTAAAATGGCCAGCCCAACCAAGTTGATACTGAATGATCTTCACCTCAATATTCATGGTGTTTGCTTGCAGGAGGATGACAATGTTGGTGCATCTGTATTCCCATTGGATGTGGAGGATCTTCTTCAGGCAGCATAAATGGTATTTCTCCAACAACTTTAGATGTCACCTGTACACTTTCTAGGTCTCAGCTGCATACAGCAAGGTGGGGATCATAACTTCTTGATAAACCATGAGCTTGGTTTTGGATATGATGTCACAGCCTTTGAACACCCATTTCCCTAGGTGTCCAAAGGCTGCACTTACACACTTGAGGAGATGCTGGATTTCTTCATCAATGTCAGCTTACCTTGGAAGCCATGTTGCAGAAAGCTGACAGTGGGAGTGATACAGTATCCAGTTCCTCTCTCCAGCCCAGGAGCCTGCGGCGGCAGGATCAGAGAGGGCCACTTGTGTGGAGACTCCAAGCCTGGGAAGACCCGCTTGCAGCCCGGTGTGGCTGGGTGAGCACAGCAGAGGGCGGGGAGGGGGGGACTGCCAGAGTCTGCCCTGTTTTCCCTGATGGATGGGGGGCTCCAGGGGCAGGCAAAGCCCAGGGAGGGGCTGTGTTTGCCAGGGCTGTGAGCCTGTGCAGGACAGGAGAGTTGCTACCACCTGCAGCTCAGACACTGCTCCCTGCTGAGCTAAGGAAGGGGGGCAAAGGCAGGGGAAGGCTGTCTTGCAGGAACTGAAGAGGAGGAGCTACTGCCTGATGCCCAGAGACCCTTGCTGCCTGGAGACCCCAGGAGCACGGAGATGGACACCAGCACCAGGGAGCATCCACAGACCATGTTCAGGGACACAGACAGTCCTGCCCCCTGAGACACCCCACTGGGGCAGTGCCCACAGGATCCCCAGTACACCGTGTGCAAGTGAGATACTGCGTAAATAAGTTCTTGAGGGTTTATTAGTTGGTATATCAATGTGTTTATTCAATGGTTATTTGTTATGTTGTAAATAATTAAATCTTGTAAATATTTTGAGAATTGTCTGCAAGTCTGCTTGATTGTAAGGGGAGGCTCTCTGCTCGGGAGCACTGCAGCAGTTTCCCCAGAGGGGCTGGGCAGAGCTACTGGCTACCGGGTACCCCAGGATCCCACTATTCAGGTGACGGCTAGTGTAGTGTCACGCCCAGGGTTACAACAATATTGTGTATTTCTTCGTGACTGGGTAGCCATGTTCAATGGGATGACCTTTCCTGCAGTTGAAAATACCAGCAAAAATACACCATTGTTTCCAGGACATGGAACATCAGGACCCTCATGGAATGCCCAGAGTGCCATGCTGCAACTTGGCTCAATAACCCAGGCGACATATTTATGTAGCTGCACTGAATGAGACCTGGCAAGTGAGAGATGGGCAGCTCAAAGAACATGGAGGCAGCTATACTTTCTTCTGGAAGTATAAACAAGAAGGTTTATATCTTAAAGTAGAACTTGAACTTGGACTTTCTTAGGTTTATAATGGATGATAAAAAAAAAAAAAAAAATACAGGAATGAAGCTATAGTTAACTTTAATAAAGTTACATGAAATTCCTGGTGTTTATGTTTACTATCTTGTCTACGATTTTTTTTCTAGGATTTATATTGATACCAATATATGCTATATTGTTCTATAGCACCTGAAACAGACATTGTGAAAGTTACTGTTTGCAAAATAGTCTGCCAGTGCAAGCCACGGTACAAATGAAAACAATTGTTCTTTTCCTACAGTAGATACAGATCATTTGCATAGCACTGGAGAGAACAGAAGGGCAATGCTGCATTATGACAAGATTATATTTTAAGTCTTCTGTGATGATTATCTTATGTGAAGATTATATTTTAAGTCTTCTGTCCTCAGCTACTCTTGATTGTAGAGCAGCATCGCTGGTGCATTAAGAAATCAAAATATTTGTGTACCAAGATCTTCTGATGCATTGTGACGCATAATATCATAATTATTTATTAAAGTTCTCCGCTGTTTAGCATATTAAAAAGACCTTACGTTCTTTGACCCTCATTCTGCATCCTCAGAATAGAATGGCCAAGAACCCACTGGGCGCATCTACACATTCCTTAATATAGCGTAATTATGACACATTAAGTTTAGTACCTGTTATCACAGGTACCAACTTAAATACGCCATAATTGGCACTACTGCACATTAGTGTCAGTACACATTTTTAAGTGACACTCAAGTGAAGTAGACTAATTCTACTGTGCAATAGTGCACTAGCATGGTTTTTTTATGTTATGCTAATGGGCAGTAGAATTAGTCTACTGTGCCATTAGTGTCTCATGTACCATCACAATTTATCTAATGTGGCTTAATGTTTTTTTTCAGGATATGTTGGACTTGCAAAAATAATAGCAAGGAAAATGATCTTTTTTATTTTTTACCCTTTCCAGTAGTTGTACTGTAACAAAATAGAAAATAAATTTACATATGCACCTGGAAAAAATATAATTCATTAACACCTTATATGGTGAATGCAACTTGCTAATTTAAAACCTTTCTTCTGGCAACAAACTGGAGGCATGTAGTGTAAATTGATGTTTCCCATCCTCTGCTTTAATTGTTTGGTGGGAAGCATATAATTTACACTTCAAAGACATACTACAGATTAGTTGTATACTGTGTGGTTGTGTGAAAGTCTCAGGATATCATTAAAGACTAAGAGACCTTTGCTCATTAATACGAGAGATTTCTAAGAATTTAGATTTTAAGAGGGACAAGTTTACAATTGCTTAATTTTGTGGAAAGTGTCAGGTTTGATTAGGTTATTATTTTGTATGGTATTTGAGCACATATTTGTTGTTAAGATCTACTTAATCACAGAAAGCAAAAGGGAAATCTGAGCTGTATGTGGAACAACATCAGAAATAGTATTAAACACAAAATAAAATTGTCACCAAAACTAAATATATTATCATATCCAGAAATAAATCTCAAGAACAGAGGAAGATAAGGATATGGAATGACAGCCTAGAAAAAAAAGTAGAGAAATTTAAATATTTAGAAACAATCATCACTGAGGATGATCAAACAACTGAAGAAATCAAGGCAATAATTTAGATGCATATTGAGCCTGGATAAAATAATAGCACCAAGGAAAAAATCTCAAGAAACTTTTAAATCCAGCTTCAGAGTATAACTGTTCATCCTGTCCTTTTATTCAAAATGTGAATCCTGGATGCTGACAAAAGCTAATGGAAAAAACATCTGTAAGTATTTGAAACAAAGTGCTAAGGAAAATATTAGGTGCAGTACAAGAAAATGGAGTCTGGAGAAGGCATAATCAAGAGCGTATGGACCATTATGAAAGACCTGACATCTTGAGCAAGGTAAGAGCACAGAGAATGAAGTGGTAGGGCATACTGAAAGAATTGATGAGAGAAGGCACGTGAAGCAGGTTTTGGAAGCTGATGTGGAAGGTATCAAACCTCTAGGTAGACCAAGGCAAGGATGGGAAAGTAACTTAAAAACTGATCTGGATGGGAGAGGCAAAGATGAGACAAGGTAGAACAAGATTTTACAAGGTAAGAGATGGAAGAAAGTTGTAGTTAAGGCAGTTTTAGGCTCTTGAGGCCTGTGAAACCAGAGAGTGAAACAAAAATTAACTAAACTGGGCAAAACGGCCCTGATAAAACCCTCCACAAGACCACCTCTGCACCCTATATTTATACCTGCAGTGACTACATGCAGTGAGTTAAAATCTTAATCAGGGTGTTGAAATACATAATTAGACCAAATTCTAATATAATAAAAGCCATAGTCTATCTGTCCATAATGCTTTTGCCCAACTGTGCATGCACCAATTGGCTGTGCAGCTGGGGACGAGACCAGCTGAGTTAAAATGGGAGCTCTTCCACTGCACTGCCTCTTCCTGCAGCCTCCGATGCGGCAACCCCCTCTGCCCCACCTCCACAGGTGGCAAAAAAATAAATTGGCACAAGCACTTTACAAGTGGCAGGGCCAGCTAAGGAAAAGCAGGAACCCCTCTGTTGTAGTAGGGTCAGACCCGAACCGGAGTGGGGGAGGGGAGTGAAGTGGGGAGGAAGGGGTGGAGCCGGACATGGGGCCCCATCCCTGCCAGCCCCTCTTCTCCCATCATTCTTGATGAGCAGTCTGCTAGTCTAACATAAAATTTCTGACTTAGAGCTCCCTGTAGAAGAACTGTAGAATTTGAAGCCATTTTAAAAATACATCAAATATATAATATACAATTCTTTATTTTACAGATGAAGCTTCAAATAGCGCATGAAGCAAAAGCACAGAAACAATGTTTTCTTTTCAGATTCACATTCTTCAAAGAAAAGAAAAATCTTCCCTTGACAAAAATATTTGAAAAAGCTAACGAATTCTACCACCTCAGGCAGACTTCATTGTTTGACTCTCTGCAGTTAAATCTTTGCCAGAACTCAAAGCCAGATTGTTGCTGCACTTATATCTTGTGATATACTAGCCTTGACACCAGTGCACTGATTCATCATGCTAGCAGCTAAACATTTCTTACATAAGCTACAGATGCACTGAACTGAGAAAACTATATATCACTTGGATAGTGACTATCTTCTACTTGAAAGTACAAAAAATTACTTTGAGAAGCTACTAATCCATCAGGTACCTGGCCAGCAAGGTTATTTTCAGGAAAACATATTGAGGGAGGAGAATGGAGTGTAAAACATAATAGACCATATTCTGTTATCAGTTACAGAAGCGCAAAGCCATTGACCAGTCTAGTTTACTTGGCTGATTTAACCCATGATTTTCCTTTCTTTATAAAACGTAATGGTATTCTGCCTGCCATAACAACATTTAATTAATTCAAGTTAGGACTCTCAGTTAATTTTTGCGATTAACCCCAAAATTAAATGCATTACTTTTTGTAACAAGCATTAATCTCACACATTCATTTTGACCAGGAGTGGGCAAAATACGGCCCACCCTCCACCCTCTCCGGACTTGGCCCTGTGGAGCAGACCAACTCCAGATCAGCTGGAACCTGTGCGCACAGCCCCGATCCCAGCCTGCCCCGTGCCTGCTCTGGACTTGACCCAGTGGAGCAGACTAACTCTGGACTAGCTGGAATCCACATGCACAGCCTCAACCCTGGCCCACCCATGCCTACTCTGGACTGCCTGCTCACACTAAGCAATGGCACCAGACAGGCAGAAGCAGCTGTGCAGCGTGAAGGAAATGTGGCTTTTCCCTCTCACTACTGCTGGGCCCTTCTTGCTACAGCTGCCTGGAGCCCACATCCAGGGTGCCCTGCAACTCCTCTCTGATGCCATCACTACTACCTCCAGGCTGCCCAGCAGGGCAGCGGTGGCAGTGCAAAGAAATGGTAGGGCAGCCCAGGCATGGCCTCTGGGTGGCTGCAGCAGGAAGGGTTCAGCAATGACAAAGGGGAGGGGCCGCTTTATTTCCCTGCACCGAGCAGCAGCCTGTGCCTGGCCACTGCTGCTACTGCTTGGGTATGGACAGGCAAGTCTGGAGTAGGCACGGGGTGGGCCAGGGTTGGGGCTGTGTGCACAGGTTCTGACTGGTCTGCTCCATATGTGCCCTTGGGTGGGGGATACTGACCATTGTTTAACTATGCAATCAAAATTGCAGTTAATTGCAACCCTTTTTTAGGTCTCTCAATTAATTGCAATTTTTTAAAATCATTTGTCAGCCCTAGCTCAAATATTAAACAAAGAACCTAATAATCATCCTGAATTACTGAATTAAGTGAAACTCATTTATTTTCTGATTTATAAACAATCACTGATCAGACTCTCCTGCCATGTAGGCCACCGAAACACACTGAACTCACCATTATAAGAAAACCATTGAACCTCAGGTTAATTATATCTGCAACAATTAAAAAAATTCAACTATAACCTGAGTTAAAGGGGTGGAAACAGGTGTCACCTTTCCTTGTGTTTGTGCCACCATGAAAACGTTTATGGCAGCCCAAAGACAAAGCAAACAGATGTCCACCCCTTTTGCCATGCCACAGATACCCAAAATTTGTAGCTGTGACAAAGGTGGTAATAGATTGTATCACTTGATTGCAGTGGGCATCTGTTTGCTTGATGATGGGAAAACACAGGCAGAGCTGTTCAGGCTCTCCAGCTGCCCCAGGTAGGTGCTCCAGAGGCTTGAGCAGCTTCCTGTGTACATCAAGAATTCCCCAGGCAGGATTGGACCCCTCAAGCCCATGGAGCACCTGCCTGACTTCCCTCTTACTACCCTGAGAAATCTCAGGATGCCCCTTCTTAAGTTGGGAAAGTCAAGGTTTTTCTGCTGATAAAGACCCACCCCCAGGATCTCCCTGATGTGTCCTTAAGTGGGCAAAGCCCCGGATTCCTTGCTTAAGGGGACACACTAAGGAAATCCCAGGTTCACATCTGCATCATGGCAGGAGAGGCCTTCATCGCAGTGGTCAACCGGCGGCTTCGGAGTTGGTGCCACCAGGCAGGTCTCAGGTTCCTTGACAACGATCTGCATTTTCGCACAGGGGGCATGCTTGGGTGGGATGGGCTTCACCTCTCCCCTAAAGGCAAGCGGGTCTGCTCTTCTAGGTTGGCTGATCTTATATGGCGTGCTCTAAACTAGTTTCATCAGGGGATGGGGCCACAGAGGGACACAAGGACACTTCCCAGGCAAGACAGGTGATGAGCACAAGAAGTACCCAGGTAAGTGACAGGGGTCCAAATAGTCCTGGGGTCAGGGGGAGGGGCATGCAGCCATAGGAGGCCTTAAAATGCCTCTACACTAATGCTCTTAGGATGGGGAACAAACAGGAGGAACTTGCCCTCCTGCTTGCTAACACAAACCTGGACATAGTGGGGCTCACTGAAACCTGGTGGGATTCAACCCATGACTGGGCAGTAAACTTAACGGGACTTAACGGTGGGTGTCTACTATCAACCACCCAACCAGGGAGGAGAGCTGGACTGGGAATTCTCAGGTCAGCTTGTGGAGGCAGTTAGGTCAAGGGATGTGGTCATCATAGGTAACCTAAACTACTCAGACATCTGCTGGGAGGAGCAGTCAGTCAGATCTGACCACTCATGTGGATTCCTAGCAGAGATACAGGACCGCCAGCTAAGTCAGGAGGTGCAGTCCCACCAGGGGAAGTGCCTTGCTGGACCTGGTCCTGGCCACTGGCAATGACCTGGTGAGGGGACTGCAGGTTCTCAACCACCTGGGTGATAGCAATCATCGCCTAGTGGAATTCACCATCCAGCACAGGGTGTCAAAGGCCTGCAGCAAGGCAGCAGCCCTGGACTTCAAGAGGGCCAATTGCAATGAGTTAAGGACATTAGTTAGGGAGACACTGAGCTCCCAGAGGGTAGAGGAGTCCAAGATGAATAGCCGTTCCTTAAGGAGATGATCCTCCGAGCCCAAAGGTGACAGTCCCAACATAAGTCAAAGGGGGCAAGAGTGCTCAAAAGCCCCCATGGCTCAGCAAAGGCATTCAGGAACATCTGAAAGCTAAAAAAGAGGCATACACATGATGGAAGAGAGGGGCCATCACGAAGAAGGATTATACCTCCATTGTTCAAGACTGTAGGGGGGCTGTCCAGAAGGCTAAGGTGGAGACAGAACTAGGACTAGTGACCAGGATTAAAGATAATGAGAAGTCCTTTTTTAAATACATAGGGAGTAAAAAGAAAGCACTGGGTAATGTGGGTCCCCTGCAATCTGGCAATATGGTGGTTGTACCAGACCATAAAGCTGACCTCTTTAACAAATTCTTTGCCTCCATTTTTCTGAGCAGGGACCAGGACATCCCTCCCACCAGGATTCTGGACAGACTCAGGAGAGGCACAGCCAGACCTAGAGTCAGAGAGGACCTAGTTAGGGAACTCCTGGTGGGGCTGAACATGTTCAAATCAGCAGGTCCAGATGATCTCCACCCCAGGGTGCTGAGGGAATTGGCAGAGGTAATTGCAGGACCCCTGGCATGGCTTTATGAGCACTTCTGATGCTCTGGCCAGGTACCAGAGGACTGGAAAAGGGCCACTGTGGTCCCCATTTTCAAAAAGGGGAGGAGCTAGGAAACTATAGGCCTGTTAGTCGTTCCTTGGTCCAGGGGAAGCTCTTTAAGAAAATTATCCAGGAGCACATCTGTGAGGGACCAGCAGGGGACATTATACTTAGGGGCAATCAGCATGGGTTCATTAGGGGCAGGTCCTGTCAGACCAACCTGGTTGCATTCTACAAACAGGTCACAAAATCCTTAGATGCAGGTGTCACGGTGGACGTAGTCTTTCTGGACTTTAGGAAGGCCTTTGACACTATCTCTCACCCCATTCTCAGTAAAAAATTAGGCGACTGTGGCATCAATGACTACACAGCCAGATGGGTCACAAATTGGCTGGAGAGGCCCAGAGAGTGGTGGTGGATGGGTGATTTTCAACCTGGATGAATGTGGGCAGTGGGGCTTGGTCCTCAGGCCCACACTGTTTAACATCTTCATCAGCAACTTGGACAAGGGGGTGAAAAGCACCTTGTTCAAATTCATGGATGACACTTAGATGTGGGGAGAGGTGGGCACACTAGGAGGGAGGGACAGGCTACAACTAGATCTTGACAGGTTACAGGGGTAACCTGTAACCTGCGGATGAGAATAGGATGGGTTTCAATACTGACAAGTGCAAGGTGATGCACCTAGGGAGGAAGAACCAGCAGCATACCTACAGGCTGGGGATCCCCCTTCTCATCAGCACAGAGGCAGAAAAGGATCTTGGAGGCATTATTGGTTCCAAGATGACCATGGGCCACCAATGTGAGGATGTGGTCAGGGAGGCTAACTGCACCTTGTCATGCATCTACAGATGCATCACAAGTAGATCCAAAGAGGTGTTTGTCCCCCTCTATGTGACATTGGTCAGGCCCCAGCTGGAGTACTGCATCCAGTTCTGGGCACTGCACTTCAGGAGGGATGTGAACAGCTTTGAGAGGGTCCAGAGGAGGGCCACTCACATGGTCAGGGGGCAGCAGGGCAGGCCCTATGGGGAGAGGCTACAGGACCTGAACCTGTTCAGCCTCCACAAGAGAAGGCTGAGGTGGGGGATCTGGTGGCCATCTATAAACTTACCAGGGGGGACCAGCAGGGAATGGGAGAGTCCTTGTTCCCCCCAAGCACTACCAGGAGTAACAAGGAATAACGGTCACAAGTTTACTGAGAGTAGATTCAGGCTAGACATCAGGAAGCACTACTTCACAGTCAGGGCAGCTAGGATCTGGAACCAACTTCCAAGGGAAGTGGTGCTCAGTCCTACCTTGAGGGTCTTCAAAATGAGGCTAGATTATCACCTTGCCAGGGTCATTTGACCCCAGCATCCTTTCCTGCCCATAGCAGGCGGTCGGACTTGATGATCTGCTCAGGTCCCTTCTGACCCTACCAACTATGAAACTTTCTCTAAGTAAGGAAGCTCAGGGTTCCTTGCTTATGGAGGCACACTCCTGGGATCTCCACAGCATGCCACCTTAAGTGGGGATCCCTTTCTTATGCAGACATATCGAGGAGAACCTAGGAATGCGTTTTCATAAGCTGAGAACCTGGTATTTCCCAATTTAGAGACATGTCTCCAGGAGATGAGAGCCAAGGAATTCAGTGCCCTGTGCCTACATGCTAGGACCCATGCTTCATATGAAGGCATGAGTTTCTGCAGGTCCTGGAATAGATGTGCAAGGCAGTGTGTGAGCTGGCTCCTATGCTGTCCCAGGCCTCTGTGCCACCCTGCACTGAACCGTGCCTCCACATGAAGCACAGGTTATCATGGGACAGGGGACAATGTGTGTTTTTTTTACCCAATACACATCAACTGTGGCAAGTCTCATAGCTCATCTGCTTCAGTTTGGTGCAGTCTGTTTTTCACTCTTAGTGATTATAATCAGCTACCATAGCTGTAAGAAAGAGTGATAAGCTGAGTTTTTATGTACTAGCAGGCTCTGTTATAGCAGAGATCTCTTATGCTAGACAGTATTTTCTTTTTTAATCACTCATCCTAGACAGGCTGTAGGAAATGGATATCCAACATGTGCCTTTCTGCTCTCTGGAAAGATGCCTCCATAAGTGTGCTCTTTACTCACCAGTCTTGTCCCAAAATGCTTTCATTCAGTGGGTGAATGAAAACTTCCATCGTTACCACAAACATACTTTACAAGTTTCCTGTTATTTAGAGGGGGTTTTTAAGGCTTTCCTTTAGTCATTTCTTCCTAGAAAATAACCATCCAAGGTATTTATAGTATTCTATATATGCCATCCTGTCAGAAAAGTGTCCATAAAACATCCAGCTTCTAAATTAGATTTTCCTTTCACTGACAGATTATGAAAAATCCTACACTAAAAGCCAAACACTCTTGTGTTTTCAAGCACCTTTCTACCATTCAGGTGGTATAAGTGGACTGTAATCTGTCTGTAGCTCCTACAAATTTCTCTGCTGTTGTGATCATGCTGCCAGGCATAAACATACCCAAGGCAGGTTTGCATCTCTTGACAGCCTGAGCAGAGGAAGAAAACTCTGGAGAAAAGGGGTAAGTTGGGTTACCAGGCAGTGAATAGTTTCATTTTACTAACCATTAATTGGCATAAGGTTTCTAAAGAGCTCTACATGGTTTATGACAACATGTTGCCAGAATGAGCACTCTGATGGCTCACAAATCCCACTGGAGGAATTTTTCAAAGAAACTGCATGCAGGTATCTCCCACCTGAGCTGTACATGGGAGATCCCACCTGCTACCAAACACAGTGTACAAGCAATATTTAGAGACAAAATAGTCTTTCATGGTGATCTGCCTTTGTTAAGCCGTGAACAGGAAGATAAGATCAGGCTGATTCCAAACCTTCTTCTTGGCAACTTTTTTTTTTGTTTTTTTGGGGGGGCTTTTTTTTTTAAATTTCAGAGCAGTTCAACTCACTACAAAGTTCAGCTATGCCTAGAAGTCAAGTTTCAGCTGTTCTGGAAACTCAGCTTTTAAGTCACGCTCTTTAATTTTTTTCCCTCCAGCGGGAAGGCCTATCCTGCTCTACTTAAAAATTAATGGCCAAATTGAAAGAGTGGGCTAGTTTAATCTCACCGTTTCCAGGACTCTACCTGCCATACTTCCTTGCGTTGCTTTATGCATGACACACCAACAACTACAGGTCAGAAGTTATATTACCTATTAGACAAATTCTTCTCTCAATTATGACAATTCACATTCTATTGATATACATCAGGATATCTGAAAGCTAGAATTGGCCTCAAATGTCGAATGTGTTGCTGTGGTGACAGAATATAAGAACATAGGGCAGAAAGATGCCTCTTGGACCTTCAAACCTAGCCCCCTGCATGTTCAGGCAACCACATACCAGTGAGTCACCAAGTCACAACTTGAAACTTGCACACACAATTACAAGACAAAAGTCAGTAACACTAACACTACTCTACAGCATGCTATATACAAAAGCATGTCGGTAGAAAGGCACTGCCGATAGGTTCCCTATCACTGCAGAAAAAAGACTATGTCCCATGCTGCAGGAGGAGGCAAAAAGCTGCATAAATTCTATTAAAGGTAACTATGAGAGTAAGGGTTACAAAATCTGGTTAGTTTTCATAAGGGTAATGCTGGTCTGTTGGCCTAGAAATGGCATTTAAAGGTCTGTTTTTTGAGAATTGGCTTGTAAGTATAGATATATGCATTATAAGGGTTCAAGATGGGCAGCAGGGGTTAATGGATTTTTAAATAGCTTGGGGGAGACACGTACAGAGTTTCATATAGCCCTGGAAGTAGACAGGCTGTCTAGTACAACAAGGCCAATGGATGAACACACAGCCCAAGAATGGAGGTGGGCATGCCATAACACAAGATCACAGCCTTCAAGGCAGACAGACATCCCACCTCCAGACTGCTGACACTTAAGAGAAAGAGCAGAGTGAAGCCTGCATCCTGACCGGATGTACGTCGACTCTGATGACAGCCCTAGGATTGGTAGATATAGAATTGTTTGACTGTTTGCATTGTTGCTTTTTTGTTATAACTCTGTATCAATAAATTTGCCTATTATCAAATGGAAAGGTCATGGTTGGTGTAAGGATGGTGCTCGCCCAGAACAAAAGGTATAGGGGCTGTGTCCAAATCCAGTGCCAACACGGTTCCATTGGTTGGTCCACAAAACTCTCACTGTCGGGCTGCAAAACAAACCACTGCAAGAGCCAAGCAGTGTAGAAATGGGATCTTAGGACAGGAAGTGGCTCATGAGCCGATTTCTATCTTCTGGCATAATCAGCAGAATAAAACCAGAAGTTAAAAAGTATCTCAAAATATTTAACAAGACACAGGAATTTGCACTCACAGACATAATATTTGAGCATAATAAATTGTGAGTATTGGCATAAAAATCATTAACATAGAACTCATTGATTTAATCTAAAATTTTACTTGCATCATTGATAGAAAAAAGAAAAGAAAAGTCATCTAAAAGCAGGTTAAAATTAACTTTAAAAAACACAAAGCTCTCAGTCCAAACTGAATATTAAACATAACAATATAAAGACTCCCCTAACTCTATAAGGTATTCTGCATGAGGATTAATCTCTTATGTATTTTATGACCTTAACTGCGAAGCACGTCACAATCTTTAATATATTTATCCTTACAACACTCCCGTGAGGTAAGGCAGCACCACTCTCCCCATTTCACAAAGGGGGAAGGGAGGCATAGAGAAACTAAGGATTAAGCTACCTAGCTGCATAAGGGCAGCTTTCAGCTCTTATGCACATCTTGGATTTTATTTCTGCCTGTAGTAGAATAGGACCACCCAGGTACACGTATACCAGCAAGAAGTAAACAAGGAAGAAGGAGCACCACCTTTTTTATTCAATAGCCTAGAGGTTAGGACACTCGCACACTAAGTGGAAGACAGAGCAGCCAGGAAGGAAAGATATGTGGGGTCAGGATAAGGTGAGCAAGTTACTGGGAGGATGGCTCAGTGTGCAATGGTGCTACCCTGGAACGGAGGAGTCCTGGATTATGGCCTTTGCACCTAATGGATGTTCTGCATTTGTATTAAATATTTATTAAACACAACAGATGAATAGCAGGTGGATTTCTACCCCTTTGTGGGCAGGGACGGAGACCAGGGCCAGCACCAGAGATAGAACCCAGAGTTCCCCATCTCCCGACTTCTAGGAGCAACTCAGCAGGACCAATTTAGCCTGCCTCTAAGAAGGGCCCCTTGGTGGCCCAGTGATTCTGCATCATGAAGAAACAGAGCTGGGGAGATATACAAGCTCCACAAGGAATACTCTGAAAACAATCCTTAGGCTGTATTAGCTTTTCCATGGATCTCTTTTAGACTGCAAACCAAATTCATTACACAGGGTTCGAGGGCAGCCATCAGCATCACAGAATTGGATGGGACTTCAAAAGTCATCTGGGTCCACATTCTGTATGAATGCTATTTCTAAATGCTTAGTGTGGTACCAGTTACCCCTGTCACTAGTGGGAGAATACGGGACTTAGAGAGGCTCCAGGATCACAGCATGGTTGGCCCTGATTTCCTACAGGGGCCTCTGAATCTTTTCTCCTGTTTCTTCTTGCAGACCAATCTAATGAAGCCTTCATAAAGCAAATCTTGATACATTTTCCTCTCTCTGAGCCTCTTGCTACAGGACTGGAAGAGGTGATCAGCCCATGGATAGATATTTGCTTACTAATTCAAAACTCGTTCCCAGCTCTTTACAGTGTTCTTTATTACCTATTCTTTTGGTCTCTAAAAGAAACAATCCTTGATTAAAAATATGGTTTTCTACAAGCTGTGACTAGATCATATAAATCAAGAGAAATCAGATGCATTATTGCTAATTTGAATTTGGCAGGTTAAATCATTCCTGGGGTGCTTATGAATTCTTAGCCCAAGTGGCTGTAATCAGAGCTAGCCACTACTTGCACTGGTAATTCTACCACTTCAGCCTCAGGAAACCTGATTACACTGATCAGTCTCCTAGACTTTGCTTTTTATTTCCTAATCATTTTCCTTCTTAGATGATATATACATTTAATAAGGTAAGATCACAAGGACTCTGACTTGAAAGAATGTTTTCCTTGCACTCCCTCCCTGCCCCAGAATTAAAAATCCTCTAGTGCACGACAGGTAATTGAAAACTGAAGATGACTGATTCTATTTTAAAGTTTGAAAATAATGTCTTATGGAAAAATTTAGTCTCAGGAAATTTGAAAGATAAGAATGTTAAGGTCTGTTATAAGGCACTTAGGTAAGGTTATTTCCTCCTGTCCCTACTCAGACAAAACGCCTGTTTGTTTTAATAGCATTTTGCCAAGAGAGTCTTCTGTTGACATCTTTTACCAATTCAGGCAAAAATACAGGTTATACACTAGACATTTCATAGATTTCATAGACATTAGGGCTGGAAGGGACCTCGGGAGATTGAGTCCAGCCCCCTGCCCAAAGGGCAGGAAGTCAGCTG
>NW_017728906.1:22890603-22910109 GCF_001723895.1 Crocodylus porosus
AATGATGTTATAGCTGGAAAAGTCTCACAAACATCAACAAGATAAAAAAAAAAAAAAAAAAAAAAGAGTTGAACTACATCTCAACTCATTGCTGGGAATTGGGGCTGGTAGAAAGTTTTCATCAAAAAAGCATTTTGTCTAGAAAAATTCTTTAACCAAAACCAAAATTCAAACACAATCATAATGATGCTTGGTGTAAATTCATGTAAAAGTTTAATTGTTTTAAAATTTTTAGTATAAAATATTAATACACTATTTTTTTGTTTTTCCTTAATACCAGCTGAAGTATTTGATATTCTAAAGCATCTCCTATTTGTGGTGTAGTGGAACAGTTTTCCCAGCACATATTTTCTGACCCAGGAACTCAAAACCTCTCATGGATTTACCAACATTTCTAGTCATGCTTTAAAAAAAATGTCAAAATCTGAGCCAAGTATAATTGCATGCATCTACATGTGTGCTTTATTACAAAGTTGACTAATTAGCTCTGCAGTAAAATGTCATTGTTTACACAAGCATTGGTATTAGGGCTCTGGAAAATAACTCCATCGTAAGACAATACTGCCACAGATGGCAGAGTTATTCACTCTGGTAAAGCGCACATTTAAGTGCTGACCCAGGCATAAATTGTGCCTGGTCAGCCCAGGCAGCAGGGGGACAGACCTCTGTCTGCTGCCTAGCTACATGGCTCCAGACTTTGGCCACTCTCATGCCTCAGCCAGCTTCTCTCCTGCCCAATACCACCACCTGAAGCCTGAGGCTGATATTCCCTGCTCCAGCCTGGGACTGCTCTGCCCCAGTTCCAAGTACTGCTTGGACCCTGCACCAGGGAGCAGTTAACTCCAACATGAACTGTGCCAGAGCTTATTCTGTCACTTTAATGGTCCATAGAGATGCACCCACTGAATCAAAGCTGAGACTGCACAGACAATAGAGAGGTGTCGGCTGCCCCAATCACCTTAGGAAGTACAAATATGTATGTCTGCACTACAACTCATATAAACAACATGGGACTAATTAAAAACATTAGCAATATAGACAAGGTGACATGGAACTCACTGTGTGCCAGTCACCTGATTATTTAATCAGGGTCTTTCATAGGTTTTGCAGATTTTTTCATCAGTGACCTAAAGAAATGAGACTCTTACAGAGTTGATCTACGATGAACACACAACATGATTTTTTCAGTCTAATTTTCATGACCATTTTTTTCCCCTCCCTCAGATGATGTGCTCATGCCACAAATCTACAGACACCACTCAACTCAGAATAGAACACTTCACAACATAAGTATATAAGGTAGATAATTAGTGACTGGCTTACTCTTCCTTTCTTCCTGCCATTTTGATTCCAGTTTGTAAGATTGCTGGGCAAAATATAAAAATAGCAGAAAGAACAAACTTAACTTGTTAAGGATGACACTTAAAGACATTAAGAGTAGTTTCGATGTTATTCTCTGGAGTGATTACAATATCAAAGCATATTGCAAAAATTAATGAAGAGCTGTAGACTAGACACATAATAGACATTAAAAACAAACTTTGCAATTATGCAAGCATATAATTAGTAGAGTGCTATATAATAAAGACCAATTAAGCCAGAACAGTCTCAGAGGGAATAACAAAACAAAATGAATATTAAAACAGCAAAACCAAAAAAATACTCAGCCATCTGCATGTTGAAGAAAATATAATGAATCCAATGATGGACGTGCACAACTCCATACCTGAAAGACTGTTTATATCAAATTAGTAAAAAGCTCACAGAGTGCTCCGACTGTGAAGAAGTTCATTATACACACACACAAATAATCACTGGGAAATAAAGTTTAGATTGCATTGCTTTTTTAAATTTGGGCTTTCTAAATAGCATACGTAGATGCAAGAAAGTCCCCTTCTAGTCGCTTCTGCTGAGACCCTTAGTTTACCATGATGTCCTTGCTTGCTGCATCCACAAGTAGATATCTAAAAAATTGCACTTACCATAAGTCTTTCACTGCCTCACGTGTACTTGTATCCATCCATTGATCCATCTTCCACCTTTTTTCTAACCTAACCTTTCAAAACCTGAGTCAGACAATAACCATTTAAAAATATCTCTTTCACAGAAACATTTCTTTACTTACCCCTGTAAATGGAATGCTCCTTCTTCCTTTCACTACTAAATAAAAGCCATATCCCTCACAGTCAATGGCAACACTTTCATTGAGTTTAACTGTCCTAAGTGGAACCAGTCCTGGATCTATGACAGGCTTTAAATCTGTCATATTAAACAAAAGTTCAGGTACTAAAATGCCATGTGAAATGAAGCACTGAACTTTAGTATGCATGATAGTTAACCAAAAAAAAAAAAAAAAGGGTCTCCTCAATTCCCAATAGTTCTAGTTTCAGGACCCCACATGCAATATTTTTGCTCTGGCAAAGTTAGACCATGTCTCTACTGCAACTATAATTTACATTTAGTTTAAATTATAGTTGTATGGGATGGTTTGGATAGGGATGATCCTGCCTCAGGCAGGATTAGATGACCTGTGGAGGTCCCTTGTAGCCCTACTTCTCTATGGCTACTTAGAGATGTGAAATAAAAAACAAAACAAAACAAAAAATGGTGCTTTAGGTTCAGCTCAACACACTCCCACATGAAATGCAGCGCATGCCCAGAAGAGGCATCTTGTTAGTTTAACCCAGTTTGCCCACCATCTGTATAGATCAGGCACTTCACTGGGGCTTCTTGGTGCTTTATGTAAAGCTGACTCATTCAGCTATTAGACAAAATGCTCCAAAAATCCCTGCTGAAGTACCCAATCTATACAGATACTGGGGAGCTAGGTCAAAATAATGCACTTCTTCCAGCAAAGTGCTGGCTTTGGTGGGGTTTCCATGTCTGTCAATGGCCTATGACTCCACAACTTACCATAACAGGTAGAGCACCCTTAAGCACACCATGCAACTCTATGTAGGCTGCTTCATAAATCCAGACAGGGCTTCAGATGTGCTAATTAGCACTGCTGAATGACAGTGCCAATTAGCCCACCCCATGGTAATTGTCCCACCTACAGTACTTAGTGGATATGGCTACACTGCTTCTGTGTTTAGAAGCAGTTTCACACTGCATGTGAAAGTAC
Organism: Crocodylus porosus; assembly: GCF_001723895.1. NCBI lineage: Eukaryota > Metazoa > Chordata > Crocodylia > Crocodylidae > Crocodylus > Crocodylus porosus. The sequence goes on from NW_017728906.1 coordinate 22,893,728, forward strand.
ATCATGCTTTGGGGTGTTGCAGCTAAGTATGGCATATTTACTGTGTGGAAATGTCCTTAGCAAACCAAATCAAAGCAGGAAGACAAAATAATAAACCCTATTTCAAGAGTTTAGTAAAATGTCATCTGTAGCAATGACAACAAAGAAGAATAGTAAGGCAAAAAGGAAGAAAGACCAGGTGCAGGGTATGTGCTTTCATTAGACTGCAGCCTCTTTAATTTGCTTGGGAATGCTGCCCAGCAGTAAATGGTTTAGTGGTGACTAACCTTGATAGCTTCCACCTCTTTGGGAGGGATGCTTTCAGCATTTTCCTATGCCAGCCTCAGTTTGTTGCCCTACTGCTCCTATGAGGATTGAGGATAAGTGGGAGCTGGTGAAAGAGATTTGTCTCTCCACTCTGTCAAATATTAGGATCTTCAAACCCCCTTTTTGTGTTTTCTTAGGGGGCCTTCCCATGAGTCTCATTCTAACTCCAGTTTACCAGGGAACCAGACTCCCATATGGAATAAGGGCCTGCCCTGGGTCACCTGCCATCTCCTAAATTTCAGCATTTTGGATCTAACCTCTCTATCTACTGGACTTCTGAACTGCTGTGGGGGAGGTAAAAACAGCCTACTCCATCTCATTCAGTCTGGCAGTGACAGGAATCCCTCATCACAAAGAAAAGAATGAGCATAGCGCAGGTCCCACAGCAGATCCCAAACTCCTTGGCAGCAGGAAAAGGGCACAGTCAGACAAGACAGTGTAAACCTACCCTCACCCTGGTAGCTATACATACCACGTCTCTTTAGTGCCTGGCTTGGGGAAGCCTTTCACTGAAACATGAAGAGAGGACCTGAAGAGAGTCATTACATTTTTTTTAGTGCCAGTAAGACAAGGATCCTCTACTGCTCAAGCATGCAAGCTATGCAAAATACAACTATGCTGTACCAAGTAAAAGCAGGTACTAGAAGCCCATACTTTAAGAAGCTGAATGTCCTCATTTCCAGGTGACACTAATACTGGGAGGCAACAGAGCTCAGCTCTCACCAGAGAACAATCCCTATCATTTAGGACTGCAGTAAAATGAGAAAAGAAACCTTTTTCAAGCAACTACATGAGCCACTGTTAAAGAGCATTAGGCAATATTAACTTACATAGTGATAGCATTAACAACACTTCAGTAGTGCTTGGCATAAAAAAGTGCAGTCACAATAAAGAATACAGAGCCTTGTTTTTAAAAATATTTAGATGCCTAGCTCCCACTGTGCTGTTATTGCTCATTTTTGTGCATTACAAGAAAATGTTAGTAATTTAAAAATTATATTTTCAACTCTTGTCAATTAAAATGGAGCATAAATTATCAAAATTGTGGAAGATGAGAGACCAAATCATTATACACAACAAAAGATGTGTTAACCGGCACTTTATTAGCTGGAAAACAATATTAACCGGCATCTGAGGGACGTGGCAAAACTAAAACCAGAAGTACCACTTCTGGGTTTCGCTGCTGCAAGCAGAGTTTTTCTTTGCCACTTCTTCAGCCCATGGCCCGGGGCAAAGCAGCCTGCATGGGGCCCCCCTCCCTGTCCCCTGGCACACTGACACCGGGGAGTGCACTGGGCAGTACACATTTGATTACCCGGAATATTTGATTAGCCGGCATCCCCCATTCCTGGGGGATGCCAGATAACAGAGCTTTTACTGTATAATTCTTGGCCTACAAATTTATTTACCCTTTTACAGGTGGATGATAAACACCCCACTGTGTATTGTTAAAGTGACATAACCTTTCCATTCCAGGGGCTAAAAGATTTTGCCCAGTCTGTCTAGGAGTTTTGGAAGATACTACCCACTATGTATTAGAATGTTCTTTATATAATGACATAAGGAGAACCTATTTATTACCATACTTGCAGAAATGGATACATTTCTCAAACAGAGAAAAATTAATTTGGCTTCTACAACAAACAGATCCAAATGTAGTAAACCATCTTGCAATTTTTGCTTATATGACCGAGGCAATTAGAGTTAAATATCCTTTATTACTCCTATGAGTGATACATTTTAATATTAGATTCGATTTTATTGTTTCAGTTGTGGATCTATGTACAACAATATTATGGATTCATATCTTGATTTACTACTATATTTATATTAATAATATTTTATGTTGGTGGGCTCTATTTTTAGTATAATATTTGTAATCCAGTTACTTTGTTCAAACTTATTTACTTTACAGTTGTATGTATGTCGTGCCATCTTCGGGAGCATGACATTTAGCCAGAATCTTTCATAATAAATGTCTAATTAATAAAGTGACATAGCCAGAATATTTCTCGACTGTGTAGATTTTTTAAAATGAAGCACACTTGGTACCCTGAACCATTATTCCTACACTATTAAAGAAAAAACCTTAAATAGAAAAAGTTTAAAATATACTACACTTTACAATATTAATCAGTATAAATTATGCATGACTTGCTTTGAATTACTTGTATATAACTCATATATATTGGGAATAAATGAATTATAACAGTAGGAGCCTTCATGCAAAGGTTAAAACCAGGCACACATACAGCCAATCTACAGGAAACCTGAAAAGTTTAGGTTAATGAAATGTCTGAGAAAAAAGAGTCATATTAATTAGCAGGTTCACAGGATTCTTCACAGCTATATTTTAGAAATGCCAAAGTGTAATGCATTAATGGTCTGGGCAAAAAATTCTCTTCATCTAGAAAATCATTCCAAGATTATCTTTTTCAATCTTGTACCTTTTTTTCTAATAATTTGTATGCTATAAAGTGCTCTCTCTCTCTCAAAATTTTTTATGTAAGAGAAATTACATGCAATGTTTATGGTTTTGCAGATAATGAGAAAAACTACTGAAGGAGGTTTGTTTATTTATTTTTATGGATTGAGTTTTCAAATTTTCATTTTTATTGGACTTTAAATAGATAGATCAGTGACTCCCAAAGGGCATGCTATGGGGCACTAGTGTGATGTGAGTGTGGCAGAAGTCTGCCACAAAAAAATAATCGGCATCAGACCCAGACCATGGAAATGTGTCATCTGGCCTGTGGGGCTCCTCATGAGTCTGGAAATTTGGTAATGGGGAAGAAGTGGCAACTAACACTATCACCACTCCCCTGCCACAAAACTTTCAAGCTCCATGGGGCAGGATAAGACCCTGACTGCGTCGGCCCTGCACAAAAAGATCGGGCCAAGGCAGCATGGGGCCCAAGGGGTAGGATTCCCTGGCTGCACCAGCCTCATGATGGGATCAGGCTACAGCTGTGCTGCTCCCACATGGCAGGATTGGGTCCTAACTGTGCCAGCCCTACACAGCAGGATCAGACCCACAGACCAGATCCAGCCAGTGGACTGACCTGGCACCACCCATTCAGCCTGCAGGTTCAAAACGTTGGCCATTGCTATGAAAGGCTTACACACACACACACACACACACACACTCTCCTTTTCAGGTGTAACAATGAAGTGTGCCTCTAATTTTAATTCAGAAAACAAGTGTGCCCCATATGTCAAAAGTTTGGGAAACACCAAAGTAGAGGTGTTTCTTCCCACTAGTTTCATATTGTGTGTTGATACAATTTCATAGAATAACAAAAATTTTGAGTTGGAAGGTGTAACATGTTGGGATCCCAGGGGTGGCCGTGACACCCCCAGTGGCTCTGCAACCATGCCCTGCTCTGCCCCCAGGGAACCTTCCTGTCTCGCCTGCTATGCCTTGATGGTATTTATAATAAATAGGGAGGCTGCCCATAAGTCTTCACTAGGCCTTCACCAGCCTGGCTGGGCCTCAGTAGTTGGCTGTGCCCGGCAGGGAACCCAAAGCCTTAAAGGCTAACTGCATGGCTCCAAATCCTCCCCACCCATGCCTTGCGGGTGTTACAGGTATGTTGTCCCTCTGTTGGGGCTTCAGCTTCTCTGGCCTCTGCCCCTTCAATCTAGCTAGGCCTTCTAGCCTAGGCCAGCTGAAGATGGACCTGGATTTGAGGTACTAGTTTCATTTGTCCCTTTCAGTCACCAGGCCCCTGCGCCCTCTGTGGCTGCATCCTCGCTAGTGCTGAGTCTGCCCCGGCAGGGCTCAAGGCAGTCAAGTGCCCCCTGGGCATAATGAACCCTCTATCTCCCCTTATAGCCTCATCCCAGTCCAGCAGTAGAAAGAGTAATGTAACATAAGCCCCTGACCTATAACATAAGCAAAACAAGAGAAGCAGCCTTCTGCCTCTTAAAAAAAGCAAACCTTCTTTCATTTTTCATCCAGCATTCCTCCCAGCCTGACTCCTTGTGAGCTCCTCAGGCCTAAGTCTTCCTGTAAGCAACATAGCAGTCTGACAAGTGTCTCTGCTTCTCCTGGGCAGGAGCTCCTAACCCTGCAGCAAGCAGGGCTAGACTGGTTTGCCAGCTCAAGCCCCACATTTATATGCACTCAGGGCCCTGCCTACATCCGGTCAGATGACTGTCTCAGCTGATTGCTTATTGCTTCCAGCAACTTGCAGCTGCTGCCCCCTGCCTAGCCTGCAGAGCTCCTTCACTGGGCTGCTTCTCCTCTCAAAGTAACAGAGGGCCTGGGTCTCACTGTTATAGAAGGAACCTCAGGAGGTCATCTAGTCCAACCCCCAGCTCAAAGCAGGACTCTCTCCAATTTGTCCACATCTTTTCTGTAGTGGAGGACTCAAAACTGAATACAGTACTCCAGATGTTGAGGTACAATCCTCCAATTTGTTGAGGTATCTCTGAATCCTAGCCCTATTCTCCAGCATATCAACTACTTTCCCCAGCTGGTGTCATCTGCAAACTTGCTGAGGGTGCACTCTATGCCATCTTCCAGGTTGTTGATGAAGATATTGAACAAAATTGACCTCAGGACTGACTAACCTCGGCACTCCACTTGCTACTGGCTGCCAACTGAACATTGAGTCTTTAACAATTGCCCTCTGATTTCAATAGGCCAGCCAGTTTTCTATCCACTTTACACTCCATTCATCCAACCTGTACTTCATTTGCATGCTTGGAAGAATGTTGTGGGAGACAGTAACAAAGGCCTTTCTAAAGCAAAGGAATATTACATCCTCTGCTCTCCCTGCATCAACAAAGCTAGATCATAGAAGACAATCAGGCTGATCAGGCATCACTTGCCCTCAGTGAATCCATGCTAACTGTTCCTAATCACCTTCTCCAAGTGCTTAGAAATAAATTATTTGAGGACCTGCTCTATGACTTTTCCAGGGACTGAGGTAAGTTTGACTGGTCTGTAGTTCCCTGGATCCTCTTTTTTCCCATTCATAAAAGATGGGCACTATATTTGCCCTTCTCCAATCATCCACTACTACATTCCCCACCAATTCTCTCCTGTTTCTGAGCAGCAGATCAAGAAGAAAACAACCCCTAGTTGGCCACTCCAACACTTGCATCAGGAAGTTGTCCCCAGCACTCTCCAAAACCTTCCTCGATTGCCTGTGCACTTCTGTATTGCCCTCCTAGCAGAAGTCAGGGTGAAGTCCCGCATGAGAACCAGGACCTGTGATTGGGAAACTTCCATTAGATGTTTGAAGAAAGCCTCATCCTCCTGGTCTGGTGGTCTATAACACACACCCACCATGACATCATCCTTGTTGTTCTCCCCTGTGATCCTAACCCAGACATTTACAACAGGCCCATCTCCAGTTTCATACTGGAGCTCTAAGCCAGTGGTCTCCAAAGTCGAGTGCGCAAGACGATCCATTGGGGTGCGGGAAGAAAATATTAGAACTTCTATTTATATTTATGTAAATATACATATATTGGAGGTGCATGCTCAATTTTTTTTATTGATGGGGTGCACGAATATAAATATACATATATTGAGGGTGCATGCTCAAAATTTTTTTACTGATTGGGTGCATGATCAAAAAAGTTTGGAGACCACTGCTCTAAGCAATCATACAGCTCTTTCACATACAGCATAACTCCTCCTCTTCTCCTCTGAATGACCTTCCTGAACAGTTTGTACCCATCCATAACAGTGCTCCAGTCATGCAAGCTATCCCACTAAGTCTCTGTTATTCCAATCATGTCATAGTTCCCAGACTGTGCAAGGACTTCCAATTCTTCCTGCTAGTTTTCCAGGCTCTGTGCATTCGTGTACAGGCACCTGAGGTAAATAGCCAATTACCCTACTTTCTCCAAAAGAATGAGAAGGCCTCCCCTGTGGCCTCTTCCTGTTTGTGCTTCCTTCAAGTCACCCACTTTCTCACTTAGCTCAGAGGTTTACTTTCCATCCACCAGCGAACCTAGTTTAAAGCCCTTCTCACTAGGTTAGAGAGCCTATCTGTGAAGATGCTCTTCCCTCTCTTTGTCAGGTAGATCTTATTTCTTCCTAGCAATCCTTCTTCTTGGAACATCATCTCATGATTAAAGAAGCCAAAGTCCTGCTGGCAACACCATCTGTGCAGCCATGCATTGATCTGAACAATGCATCTACTCCTGCCCAGGCCCTTCTGCTTGAATGGAAGGATCAAGGAGAATATCACTTCAACTTCTGTCCCCCTCCCCCTTGTACCCAAAGCCCTGTAGTCACTTTTATTCTGCTAAGGGTCGCCCTTGTTTGTATCACGTAGATGAGCAACATGAGGTAGTAGTCAGAGAGTCGGATGAGTCTTGGTAATCTTTCCATGATGTCTCAGATCTGGGCTCCAGGAAAGCAGCAGACCACCCGAGACAACAGATCAGGCCAGCAGATGAATGCCTCTGTCTCTGGCAGAACAGTCTTCAACCACCTGCACCCATTGCTTCCTCTTGGTACCAGTTGGCGTCAATCCTCCCAACCTTGGGAATGCCTGGCCTGGCCTCTTCCATGAATGGAATGTGCTTCTCCTCTGCCTCTGTTGCTAGGGCTCCACAACTGTTCTCCAGGCAAACCACTGCAGGAGGGGATGATAATTTCTGTTTGCTTCCAGAAATCACAGACTTCCAGCTTCCACCTTCATGGGACTCCATGTCCTTTTCCTTCTCTAGTGTTGCCTCTGGCAGTTCTTCTGCTGCAGTCCTAGAGGTCTCCTTCAGTATCGAATCAATGAAGTCTTCATGGCAGAAGATGCTTCAGAGCCTCACCACCTCTTCCTATAGCTCTCTTGCCTGCTTCTTGAGGGACACTATGAAGAAGAACTACACACATCACAGGTACTCCTCCCCCATCTGACTGTCACTGGAAGGAACTTGCAAGCTACAGTATCCAAAGTGCCAAACCAGGACCTGCATGCAAGCCTTGACAGGGGGCGGTCCTGCCCAGATAGACACATCACAGGTACAAGCAGAAGAGCTGGCTGTGGCAGTGGCTCTGGCATTATGATATCCTCCAGCCATTTCTCTGGGCCTCTTAATCTGCCGCCTCTCTCTTCCTGCCCCTCTCTTCAAGCAGACCTTCCCTAGCAAAATTCCCTGTAAGCTGGCCTGTTTACTGCTCCTTGGTCCTGAAGTTTCCCTTTTCCTTGCTATCCTGCTTTCTCTCACCCAGTTTATAGTGAAGGAGAGTGAGAGAGTTTCCAGGCAAACTCCCAGGAGAACTCTCCACTCACTCTGGACTCTAGTTAATGTGTGGTTTAAGTATCGGTCTAACTGCTGAATTTTAGCTACTTGTGCTAAATATATTAGAGTTAATTACTCTTAAGGAAAGAGCTTACCTTAAAGGCTGCCCTTCAAAAAGGGGGCAGCAAACAGATCCGAAAACTGATTTCAAAACTTTCCTGTTTGCTACCCCCTCCCCCTGCCCTATTTGCTATGGGAATCTCCTTTTATTCCCTCCTGGGCCTTGACTGGCTCCACCGAATTGTTAGGGCTTTTGACAGACACAGGCAGCAATCACCCAGCAATATTCAACAAGCCAAACACATGGACAGCCCTGGCTCACTTCCACAGCAGGATCTGGGGCTCCTCTTCCCCTTCCTGCTCTTGCTCTCAGCAACTGCTTGGAAACTGCCCTGTTTGCTACCCCGTTCACTCATTCCTTTCCTCTGTATGTGCAGGTGAACCTTTGCACTAAATTAATTAATCAACGGAAGAAAAAGGATGGGCAAGGTGGATTAAATTATCAGTGAAGCTATTCCAGCTTCAAAATTAGATTTATTAACAGTAACTAACATTAAAACACAATTAGAAGAGAACAGGGTATATTTACTTAGGCCTTCCATGCAGCTCCATGATTGCGCTGGTCAAGCTTCTTCGGCACTGCGGTGAGGGTGCTCTAGAGGTCTTCTCTCTCCACAGGATGTTTTACTTCACATAGATTCTCCACACAAACCCTACACCACAGACAATTACTTTTGCAACATTTTATACCTCTTTGGATGACTGAGAACATGCATATCACAAGCTCCTGCATTATTCACCAATCACCTCCCAACAACTCCTAACCAGTCATTCTCCCGCAGCAACCACTCCTGTCACTCACTTACTCTTGCAGCTTCTTTACTACTCATTTCACACGTAACCAATCCCTTCTTCTCCTGCACCTCACACTTTAATACTTCTTGCTGTCAATCACCCTATAAAGTCAGCTAAGGATGAAATGAGCCATGAACATGTTCTTTTTCTTTAACTAGGCCAATAAGCCAACCATGGGTCACCCCTAAGACAACCACAGGCTTTTAGACTCTGGACGCTTATGGGTTTTCAGAAAAGGAAAAGAAGTCAGGAGCATACAATCCAGGCTGTGGAAGTCTCAAGATCCAGCCCTTTGTGCTGATGAAAAGGCAGAAAATCTTGCAACACTACAAACTGCAGTCCTTAGTTTATCTACATGGCAAGACTAGGAGAGCAGCATCAGTGTTACCTTCTTCTTCATACCACACCACTTCAGTTCAGTATCCCATTCCAGACTCCATTCCTATTCAGTCCTTGGTCTCTTGAAGATGCCAAAAAAGAGAACTGCTTCTTGTGTCTTTTTTTTGGCTTTATGCTATGGGGCTTGTCTTCAGTGTCTCTATGCTGAGATTGGAAGGGCTGCCTCAAAGCACACTTCACCCTCTCACTCCTTCTCTGCAAACAAGTCTCAGAAATGAGGCAGTGTAGGCATGTTAGTGTTATCTTGAGTGCATGCCAGTAAACACAGCTGGAAATGGCTCAGAGGCATGCGCTTATGTATGCTCAGAGGTGCTTGGAGGTGGCTGCCTTGCCTCATTCTGGGATTTTTCACATTTGGAGCAGGAATAAATGTGATGAACAACTTTGTGGCAGCGCTTTTGGGAAGGCATGGTTGTGCTATACTGTACATGCTTTCATAAACAGGAGGTATGAGACCTTATAAAACATTGCCTTATTTTTGTGTTACCACTTTTTGGTCCAAGCCAAAATTCCTATGGGTCATTTCTAATAGGAGAAGAATTTGGTGATGGAGTTAGTTACTGCTCTGACATAATCCTGTATATTTATGAAGAAAGTGTAAAGTATCCTCTCTACTGGTGTCCCAAGCAGCTGACTGTGGTTCAACACAGCAAAGGGAAAGCTCCCCTGCCACTGCATGCTGCCAAAGCCATGTCTCTATGGGATGGATCCAAAGGCTCCACAGGGCCTATCCAGCTTGTGAGCCATGGTTTGTCCCCTGGGGTAGGAGTTGGCAATCTGGCTGTTGTTCAAAACAAGTCTCATAAATGACTGTAAGAAATAGTATCTTCTCTCTTAAAGGATTCACTCCTTTAGTGATTTCAGAATCAAATCTATGTGTAACAACTAAAAGTTGTAAAAATTGTAAAAACAACACATCAAACAAGTTCCATGATACATTTCAGAATCAAGAATCCAGGTTAGCCCCAGTACCTCATAAAATGGATAACAACCAATAGCAACTGCAAGAGATCGACATTTTTATTCAACCCAGTAATAGCTTCAATCTAAGTACACCAGCCTCTGATACCTGGATCCTCTAATACTGATACCAATGCCCGATGATGAAGTCAGGGCAGATCTCAGCGGATAGGCAGAGTCAAATCATGAACAGTACGGGGTCAGTTTATTTATTTTTTTAACAGTGGAGAGTTGGCAGGGCTCCACACATTTTTGCTAGGCAAAGTACTAGGAAACATCCCAAACCCAACATCACTGAAATACCATAAGGTGTATGCCATGTACTAGAACATCCATAGAATCACAGGTGAAGACCCAGCCCAGTTCATTCAGCCGTGTGTTCTTCTGAAGAAATCCACATGGAAAGCCAACACTTCACTAAAGGAATTCTTTTATGCAAGCAGTTAAAAAATGGAGTCCCATCTGCTTGGCTAATACAGTCAAGATTCAATGCCACATTCCCCAAGGGTAGGAGTTGCCAATGTGTCCTAGTTATGACACAGAATGCTCCTCATGTTGAACAGCATGCTGTACTATGATCAGCTGTTAACCTTCATCTCAGAGTTGTCTAGTGGGTGGATACTGCAGGCTAGATTCATCCTCAAGTGTGTGGAGAGATTGGTGTTGATGAAGACTGGCAAAGCTGACAGATCAGCTCTGCTCCTTCTGAATTTGCACAGTATGCTAAAGACTGATGCTCTGTCTTCATGTTAGTTTTGAGCACTATGGCCAAAACCTTTAGGCAAGCGCTGTAATCCCATCCCATGAACTCAGCTGCAAAGGTGCTTTGCTGAACCCAGTTTAATGGAACAGCGAGCCTTCACCAAAGCACAGACTACATCCAAACCTGGAATCTTCTTGGGGAATCAGAACTAAACATCAACACTGGAGACTATGATCCCGCTCAATATTTAGCTATTAGAGATATAGGGATGTGCAGTTTTAGTATTTCTTTTTGGCCCATAAGAAGGAAGGTTTGTGCCTGCAGACATGGATACAAATGAACCTAAATCTGAGGCCTGATTCTTCTCTCTCATATGCAACCTTATTGGACTTCACCGCGGTGGAGTTAGTCCTGACTTATATTGATTTAATTCAGTGAGAATCAAGGGCCAGTGCTTTGCTCTGGGTCCCCCTCCTGTTACTTCCTGAAGTCTGGCTTGTTCTAGGGATGTGGAACTAGCCAAAACCATACATTGCCTCGTGACTCACTACACACTACAGAGCCCCAGCTTTTTAGAAATCACCTGTCACTAGTTCTCATGGATCAGAAAGCCACATAAAGCGGACTTTAAACTTTCTTGTTCTTCTACTTAATTTCAGCTGTCAGAATTACAGTATAAACAGCACAGCATTAAATAGAAAGTCCAATTATATTGCTCTTTGGCGCAAACTAAAAATATGTAAATTGATTAATCCCAAACTAGGTGCAATAAATTCTCATTAATACTAACAAAATCTAAATGCCACTATGACTTGGTAAGCAGTACCATTCAGGTTTAAAATCACCTAGTCTTCACAGTCCTACTTTCATAACACTTACTTAATCACTTCAACCAGGACATGCAGAACATTTGGAGTGCATCATGTCATAATGCTGTAGAATCTCATTGACTAAAGATTTTTGCTAGAAGTGGCTCTATTGTTATTGTATCTTATAGTGATTCATTAAAATTTTTAGCTGAAAAGTCAGCCTGAGCTGGAAGCACTCAAAATGGCAAAACTCCCATTTTTTAATGTTTAAGTAAAGAATTGTCCTGATCTGGTAAGGCATAATTTATACTTCTCTGATTGCTTTGCCATTTCCATTTTTCCTAAGTGATAAAATGTGCCAAAATATTATTGTCTGGCATAGTAAGCATGAAGTTCCCACTATTCTCTGAGCAGAATGAATTCTTTCTGTATTTAGTCCTCCTTTGAATTTGGCCAGGTTGGTAACCTAGTAACAAAATAACAAACTTCAGCCTAAATTTTCTTTCACATATTTCTTCAAAAGTTTGTGTTTTCCTGCAGGACCTCTGCCTGAGGTTTTAATTCTCTCAGCTTCTGCTAGAGGTTCTGATCTCTCTTCTATCCTAGTCACCCTAAATGACTCATCTTCCATGACTCCGCAACTATTCCACTGCAAGCCATTTTAGACCCCTCCGAGGAATTCAAGGCCTGGAAAACATTTTAGTGGAAAACATTGCAGCTGTACCGATGGTCAAAGAACTGTGCAGATTTAGATCACTTAAGAATCTGGCCCTTTGAGTTTGGGGCCTAATGTTAGTTTGTGGAAACGGTTTGTGTAAAAAAACCACCTTGTCCTTCCTTCCCTGTTACCAATGTAATGTGTATAAATATTGTGCCAGTTTTTACTTCTAATAGAAAGTGCTCCATTTTGAGGGGTTAACACAGAGGTGGATCCAGGATTTAGCAAATGACGGTGCAGAAGCAGCAGCCTATGCTGCAGGGGTGACTGCATCTAACATTCCCATACTTTCCCACCTGCCTCTCCCTTCTCCTCCGTCCCCAGAGGTGCCTGCAGCCTGGTCCAGCCCAAAAGTAGGGAATAGGCAGGTCACTGCACCCCCTCCGGATACACCCCTGGTTGAACTTTATAAAGAACCTAGATAGAGAGAACACATTTAATTTATTGCTGGGACTTGCTGCTGATCTTATTACTCATCAAAAAAACCAAACAAATGGGGAAAAAAAGAAGCATGCCACTAGTATCGGCTTGATCTTCATAAACAAAGGAAAACAAAACCCCACAGCTTCTATTATCAGAGCACAGATGTTTTCCAGTCTAATTTTAAATTGTCTCATATTTTCTTCTTGGAAGTACTTGAAATGCAACAGGATACAAAGTTGTGTTTGTTTGACAGCTTTCATGTGTACTTATTGTATGTGAACAAAAGATGGAAACAAACTGATATAATGAAAGGGTAAGATGCATCAAAGGACTCCATACTTACTCCTATGGTAACATTTTTATAACTACATCAGCTCAGGTAAAACTAGATTCCAAACTATAACCTCTCTGCAATACAAAGTCTTTATTTCATAAAGGAGTTATCAATGTTAACACAGAACAAATGCACTTCACGCTTGAGATACCTGCACTGTTCTGAAAAGTGTCTTTGTCTTTAATTTTAGAAGAAAAAAATAAAAACCTGAAAGATGAATGAAAGAAGATCTGATTTCCCTGAACTTAACATTTTAATTATATTTTTTGAAGTACAACACAAAGAAGAAACAATATTACGAAGTAGATAACCTCATCTTTTGAAGATGAGGAAGTAAGAGAGTGCCACACTCATTTAGATTGATATTTGATACAGTCTTGTTTTCTCAATTATTTGTTACTGATATATTAAATCCCAGTAAGTGGAATAATTTAAATGCATGTTTCTTTTGATCTAGTTTACAATTTATGTGAAAAGCCTGCCCTCTTCTGACAGCTTAGTTTTCAATTTTTTTTAATCTTTTGTTTTCTTACTACCACCACAACCACTAATTCTTTATCCTTCAGCCTTTAAACCACTTATATGTACAGTATGTACCCACAAGCAGCAACAATCCCATTCTATATTACTTGTGCTCATACGCAAGAGTTTGAGCAACAGTTCAACTTACATGCAGCTCTACAGATTGCGAAAACACAGGTAGTTCACCAAGATCAACAATGAACTCTCCTTTTAAACATCACAAAACAGAAGAGATGTGGCTTTCAAGATCTACCATTTTGGGAAGGTATAGAATAAAAATCAGAATAGATCTCCGCATCACGGTAGCAATATACGCTTTCCAAATGTCTAATTGTTGAGCGAGCTCCAAATACCAACTTCAGTACAGGTCATGCAATGTAACATCTTAAGAATTTAACCCAGGGTTCCAGGTACATTATCATCTACAATTACTGCTTCTCTCTTACATTGCATACACTACTTTTAATGGATCAACTCCTAAGTCCTCTCTGCCGCTCCAAAAAAAATAAAGGTAGGACAATGCTGAGATCCTAAGGACATAGTTTCACTATCTGGTCCTGAGAGTAGATCGAGAAGCCTTAGTATCCTTCATAGCCTGGAATCCAATCCTGATTGGAGGTCCCTGTGTTCTTCCAAAAGAGCAGAGGTCATTTTTTTCTTTTGAAACATGGCTGGAAGTGGAGGGTTGTGCCTCCTGTATGCACCCTCTCAGCAGTTACAGGCACTCAAAGATACAGGAGACCTAGATTCAGTTCTCTCCTTTGCCTGAAGAGATTCAAATCCACATCTGCTGCCTTCTAGAGACACTAACTACCAGACTACAGGTTGTTCTTATTGAATTTGTTCCACAGAGCAGAAAAGAATACAAGATTCCCCGAGCCAAAAAGGGAAAGGAAGTGATCATCTTCTGGTCATATAGGAGTGGGAAGGCCTGGCTTTTACTCTAAGGCCCTTTTTGTATATTTAACATGATATAAAGAACATAAACAATCCTCACAATAGGAACCAGAATTCATGTTTTGCCTGCTTAATACCACTTAGGTACCACAACTCCTGGAAAACTAATTAGATTCAGTGGCAGATTCACCATGAAACAAACCATGCAGTGGCATGGGGCCCTCAAAGACAGGGGGCCCCAAAATGCAGGACAAATCTGACAAATGACTTAACTTAATAAGTGTTGCAAGTCATGAAGCGGTCCCGGCTTTCTGCATTCTGCCAACTTCTTCTGCAAACTGTGCTCTAAACATGCTTTTTGAAGTAGTCTAGCAATAATTTGCTTCACCATTTTTCACTGTCTCAGCAATGGCATAACAGGAACTAAGGAAAATTGTCATTTCCTAATCAAAGTCTGTCTGCTTGAACAATTATCCAATTGAACAAAAGCACCCTCCCCCACTCTTTGCATAATAGCCATGATTTGTCACTAGTATGCAATGGTTCAAAATCCTGTTTTTACAGAGCCAGATAAAAACATGGGATTAACTGTATTAAACCTAATTGGGTGGTCCACAGCCCACTCAGACCCACCCATGACCATGACCCTGCTCTTTTAGACATTTTTAATCTGCCTAAAATCAAGGTAAGTTTTTTAGCAATAATGAAGCGACACTATGAGTCTTACAGTCAAAAACACAAAAAAATGAAGGCGAGGCAAGAAGAAGCTAAGTAAAAAGAGATCTTATTTTAAAAGGCTTGAAATATTGATGAGTAACAGACATTCATCAAAAAGTATGGGTGAGGAAACATCTGAATTATCTAATCACTTGCCGAGTTGTGGGGATACCACAATGACTGCAGAAGTTGAACAAGTGGACACTGAAGTGACAATGGAACTACAAAATATTGGTAATTTTGTTGAAGTAAGGAAAGAAACCTACCATGAAGACATTGCATTATGGCCAAAATCTGTTTCATTGGATATGATACAATATTTCTTAGTAAATACACCAAAAACATAGGGAATATGGAAAATCTGAGAAAAGAGGATGAAAACAATTTAGAGGTCTTCATGAGTCCCATTTTCTGAGGATGAAGAAAAATGGGACAACAGAATTGAGAATTTGATTGATTTTTGTTGATTGGAGGTTGTAAAGGAAAACAAACATTCATTGACAGGCACTCTAATTGTAGAAACGTTGCAAGAGATTTTGCTGATCATGAAACTTCCAAAGTTCATATTAATGCTATGTGCAAGTTCATTCAAAGGTGTAAATTATCTGGAAGAATTGATTCTGTGTTATTGGTTCAGTTTAAGACGTGTTCTTCTTGGAGGAAAGTGCTGAAACGTGTTGTTGCTACGGTCAGACTGCTGTCTTCTTTGAGACTGCCTCTGAAAGGACATGATGAGTTGTCATTGTCAAAAATTAAAAAGGTAATTTTTTAACCTGTCTTGAGTATCTTAGTGAATGTGACAATTTTCTCAATAAACATTTGAAAAATTATCATTGTTGTGGCTCAGGGAAGACCAACTTTTTAACTCACCAAACCTATGATGAATTCATCACTAGGATGGCAGAGCGGCTCAGAAACCAATTCACTGATGAAGTAAAGGATGCCAAGTGCTATTCCATAATAGTTGATTCTACACCAAATCTGAGTCATATAGACAATTAACACTAATTTTAAGATATGTGACCAGCAGTGGTGAAGTTGTAGAGCGATTTCTTTGTTTTCTCCTGCTAAAACCCCACATTTCTGAATGTCTAAAGACAACTCTTTTGGAAATCATTGCAAATTTCTGTCTGGACATAAAAAATTGTTGTGAGCAGAGCTTTGATGATGCCGCAAATATAGCAGAAAAATATTTAGGTCTACAGACAAGACTGAACAATGCAAGCCCCTCTGCTTTATTCATACCACGTTCCAGCCATTCCTTAAATTTAATCTGCAATGCTCCAGTCAAATCTTATGAGTGAGCTACACTTTTTTTTGACTTTGTTCAAAATATGTATGCCTTTTTTTCAGTTTCTACACCTCGGTGGAGCAGGCTACAATCACACTTCATAGTTTCATAGTAGCTAGAGTCGGAAGGGACCTAGGTAGATCATCTAGTCCGACCCCCTGCCTTGGCAGGAAAGAGCACCGGGG
>NW_017728906.1:22910120-22952206 GCF_001723895.1 Crocodylus porosus
TCTGCCTCGACCGCTCACTGGCAGGATGGAAGAGAAGACCGCCTGTGCGCCCATCTCCCTCAGTACGCCTCCCAGAGCATGGTAGTCCTCCATCAGGCGATCAGGGGCTCTCCTGGCCGCATCGTTAGTACCCACATGGATAAGGACCATGGAGCAGGCAAATGAAAAACATTTAATAGTCAAAAGAATTTGTGACACCAGGTAGTCTGTTTGTACAGATGCTGTTTTGGTTTTGAAAATGAGCTATGATGATATAAAGGAAACCTTATTAAACATAGCCACATCAAATTCTGAAAAACTGCATAAGAAAACTGAAGCAAAATCCTTAGCCGAAAAGTTTGAAAAAGTACGATATTGCTGTTTTTACTCTTTTGTGGAAATATTTACTTCAAAGAATTAATGCCATCAGCAAATCATTGCAAAAGGTTGATACAAATTTATTGAATGCTGCACAATTGTTAGCCTCAGTTAAAATTTTTGCCATAGAAGATCGAAATGAGTATAGCTCAGTGGAAGCAGAGACAATAACATTAACAGAAAATATAGGTTCCTCTGATATATTTGATGAGAAGTGTAAAAAAAGCAGGAAGTTGTTTTCTGATGAAACTAGAGACAATAAAATTAATTTAAAGGGGAAAGAGAAGATCATTGTTGAGACTGTCAGTGTTATTTGTGACACAATAATAGTTCAATTGCAGAGTAGAGGTAAAGCTCTAAAGAAAATTGTTGATTCATTTTGTGTGTTTTTTGACAGAAGTATGGCCAAAAATGCTAAAAGTGTCTACAGTAAGAAATTAAGTGAATTCTACCAAGATGACATAGACACAAATCTTTTTGAAGATGAAATGAAACATTTCATTCATTTTATTGAAAATGGTGAGGTCTGTGCTTTGAGATCACCAGCTGATTTGTATAGACTTGTACGTGATGGTTTGCAGGCAACCTTTCCAAATGTAGAAACCATTCTGAAAATATTTTTAACAATACCTGTCACAAATGCTTCTGGTAAACATTCTTCTTCTGTATTCAAATGAGTAAAAAATTATTGTGAAATACAATGAGTCAGGAACATTTGACAAGTTCGGCAATATTGACAATTGAAAGTGCCTCTTTACAAAATATTACTTATAATGGCTTAATTAATGATTTTGTAAAGAAAAAGTGTAGAAAAGTGCTATCTGAATAAATATACATTTTTTTTCAAATGGAATAAGTTTCTTCAGAGGAAGTTAATTTTTATTTTTCCATTCATGCACCATCTATACTTTTTATTTTTACACATTTTTCATGTTAGCATAATGAAAGTACAAGCTTTCATCTAGACCAGAAGTTCTCAAACTGTGGGCCGAGAACCCCATTTAGGTGGACTGAGGAAAGGTAATTAAGTTTTTTTTTTATAAGCGCTGTTATCCAAAACACTTTACAATAGTTGACTAACAGTACAAACAACATTTGGAAAGATCATTGAGTGGTCTGCTAAGACCCTCAGCAATTTTCAAGTGGCTTGTGAAAAATAAGTTAGACTACAAAAACAATGAAGGTACCTCAGTTTATTTTCATTTACTTTCTATTATGTATAATATAGGAGGAGAATGAAGAAAAAAGAATGAAAAATGGCGGGGGGCAGAGGGGTGGAGATAAGACAGAATGTTCTTTTTCTTGGCTGGGTCCTGGGGTTGGGGGGAGGTGGGGGGCGCGAAAATAAAGCTGCGCATAGGGCTCCACTAACTCTAAATTTGCCACTGATTAGGTTGCTAGAGAGCCTGAGACCTAACTTCTTATGCAGATTCAGAGGCGTAACTAGCTATTTAGCACTATTGGCAAAGCAGAGGAAGAAGGGAAGGTGTTGTACCCAACTCACAGCAAGAAAGGGAGGGACCACCAACAAGTCCTGTCCCATCCTTGAGACTCAAAAAAACCATGTTGGTGCTGCCACAGTGCATGGCCACCACACTCTGGTTGTAGCAGCCAACTGGGCAGGGGTTACCAACTACTGCTGCTGGAGCACAGGCTCCTCATGCACTGGCTCAGCAGGCCCTGCAATGTGGGCTTTCTGGGGGTTCACCATTCTGGTGCCCCCTCTAAATCTGCACCCACCTCCATGGGTTTGAACAGTAGCACAACTACTCTATGTTATAGGCAATCAGAATTGTGTATGAAGTGCATCCCTGCATTTTATGGCCTTAGTTTTACTTGTTATCATTAGTGTAATATATATATACACTGCCATGTACTCCTGCTAAGTCATGCTAAATTTCCCCAGAAGTTCCCAAGGCAAGTACAGACAGAAAACTAAACTGAGTAAATGTTTAAACTGTGGCATGTCTACACAAAATGTTTCTTCATCTATCCCTTGATATGAGAACGATGTCTGCTGGGGAGGTAGGGCGGGGATTATTGGTGTCTTTGTAACACTTCCTCTGTCCTCCGCAGGTCCTCTTGCCATGACTGTGTTGACATAAGAGGACTTGCTTTGGGAGACAAGTGTCAGCCATCTGCACACAGTGGTCAGGCCAGCAGAGTTGATGTTTCATGATCATTGCCTCAATGGTGGTTATACTAGCTACAGAGAGCATGCTGGCATTGGTGCAGTGGTCTTCCCATCTAATGCAAAGGATCTTCCTGAGGCAATACTGATGGAACCATTCCAGGCACTTAAGATGGCTTTGATATGTCACCCACATCTCATGCCCATAGAGGAGCATGGGGATAACCACTGCATTGTAGACCAGGATCTTAGTTTTCATCTTCAGATCTCAGTTGGTAAAGACACAGAGAAGAAGCTTTCTGAAGGACATGCTAGCACAGTGAATCCTCTGTTCAATTTCAACATCAAGACTGACTGAGTGGAAGAGGTCTTACTAAAATTGCCAATTGCTCAAATTACAAGTGTGATTTTATAAAGGGAGATAAGGCAAGGTGCTGCGTTTATTGATCATATGAGTTAGACATAGAGGTTTGGGCACACCATTCATACAAACACACACAAATTATTATACACATCATTACACACAGGCATACACATACACAAAACAACCATTTCATCCACACATACACCAGATATAGTTATCAGCAATAGCTGCTCAATATCAGCCCAGGGTGGCCAACCCAGGCTTATTGAGTAGACGATTATGATTTGAAGATAGCAGATTTGAAGATAACAGCTGGAGCAGGGTGAACAGATGCATCTGTGCTCCAATGAAACAGCAGTAGAGACAGAGACTCACCCAACTTGGCATTTTTAAAGTGTTCTTTTATAGGGATTGGCATCCTTTGTTTCAGTGCTTTGGGTTTTTTTCAGACCCAGCTGCTTCTTTTGTCTTCAGCTTATCTTAGCTTTGGAGTGTTCTTGTTGCCCATCTGGCAGGATGGGTACATTCCTTCTCTTCGTTATCTTCTTTGTGCCCTAGGCTTAAAAGAGATTCTTCAGCAATTCATTAATTAGTTTACTGATTGGTAACTTACATTTGGTGCCTTGTTGCTTACATAAACAGTTAAATCTTCTTTTTCCATCTCTATGCCATTCTCTCACTATTCACCCTTTTACACATGCTCATACATAAGGGCTATGCAGAGTTCATTCACTTATGTCAAGCAGGATACAAAATGGAGTTTTCAAGTTGCTTACAGGACAAGACTAACATGGTTATATTTAACTGTTATTACACTTTATGTTAACATCAGCTACATTATTTCAGTTCATGCTACAGAGGTAGCTGCTAAGGTATGGGAAACGCTGGACATCTCCCAGGAGTTTTCCACCAATGGTAATTTGTGGGTACAGGGGGGAAGCTTGTGCTGGGGCAGGATGATGGAGCACCATGGTCTTCCCAATATTAAGGGAAAGTCCCAGACTGTGATAGGCACTTGAGAAAAGGTCAAGGGTGGACTGAAGATTGGTCTCAGAGTACACAAGGATAACAGAGTTGTAGGCTTACTGAAGGTTGGTGATGCCAGTCTTGGAAACTTGCATTTTTATGTGAAGGTGCTGCAGGTTGAAAAGCTGACCATCCATTCAATACTCAACCCCAATTCTGGGAGGAAGGCAGTCATGGATGAGAATCAAAAATCACAGCAAGATAGATGGAGAAAAGTGTTGGGGTGATGACGCAGCCCTGCTTGACACCAGTACAGATGTTAAATGGTTCTCTAACCCATTTCAGAGGACTGTGGTGGTCCTGGAGCAGCTTGAGGACACTGGTGAACTTCAGTGGACAACCAACCCTAGCCAGCACCTGCCATAAGGCTTCATGATTGATGGAGCCAAAAGCCTTGGTTAGGTCAATGAATGCCATAAACAGCTCCTGGCATTGCTCTCTACACTTCTCCTGCATCTGTCATGCAACAAAAATCATGTTGGTGGTACATCATGATGGTCTAAAGCTACACTGGGATTCTGGAAGGACATCTTCAGCAAGGGGAGGAGGCAATTCAGAAGTATGAGAGTAAGATTCTTTCTGGCAATGGAGTGGAGGGCAATGCGTTGGTAGTTCCCACACACTGACTTGTCCCCTTTCTTAAAGATGGTCACAATGTTGGCATTCTTTAAATCAGGTGGAACTTCCTCATTAACCCATATTTGGATGAGAAGTTGGTGACGTTTTGCACTACCACTGTTCCACAAGCTTTGAAGACCTCTGCAGGAATGCCATCTGGTCCTGACACCTTATTGTTCTTGGTCTGAGTGACAGCACACCAGACTTCATTGAAGGGTGGGGGATCAGCAAGAGATTCTACGACTGGGTATTGAGGGATGGACCCAATGGTGGCAGTTGAGACCTCAGATTCACGGTTGAGTAGAATCTTGAAGTGCTCCTTCCAGCATTGTTTGCTGGATACACTACCTGTGAGAAGGGTGAAGCCATCCTGGGATCGCAAAAGGGTTGGGCCATTGGAACATGGTCCATAGATGGCTCTTACTGCTTGAAAGAAGCTTCTTGTGTTATGTTGATCAGTGAAACTCTGGATCTCTGTGGCCTTTGCTTACTACCACTGGTTCTCAATGTCCCATAGCATCCTCTGAGCTACAGCTTTTGCATTGAAGTCATAAGGATAGCCATGTCTTTCTTGGCAGTGGCAGTCATGACTGTTGCAAGAGTGCAGTAATTGCTGACTTTTTTCATCATCAGGTGTGAGGGCATACACACTGATGACTATAGCATACTGGTTGTTACTGAGTTTGGGGCAGAAAGTCAAAAAGCATTCATTAATGCCCACAGGGAGTTCTGAAAAGTAACTAACAATCTTGTTCTTGATAGCAAAGTCAAGCCCCTGAGTGCACCTCTCTTCAGGTGACCTTCCTTTCCAAAAGAAGGTGTAATCATCTCCTTCTTCTTTCATCTGGTCTTTATCTGCCCAGCAGGTCTTGCTTAGGGCAGAAATACTGATGTCATATCTTGCAAGTTCTCTAACTACTGTGATGGTTTTTCTTTCAGGACACTCATTGCTTGAGGAGTCCATAACAGTGCAGACATTCCATGTGGCAAGTTTCAGTACTTAATTTTGGCTGCAGGTAAAGTTATCCCACTGGATGCGGCAATCCAGCTAGGGGAGTTTGAGCCAACCTATGTTTAGGGCACCTTTCTAGTCCCTTCCCCATTCAGGGTGAGCAGAAGGGATCCTAAAGAGGACTGCTCAGTCATGGCTGCAGCTGCTAAATTGTATTTCTGTTTTGGTAAGTGCAAAACGACCATCACATGACTACTGCCTGCATGAAGATTTGTGACTAGGGACTCCCAGAGATCACTGTTCCTGCCCCCCCCCCCCCCCCCCCCCCCCCCCCCCCCCACTCATCCATCACCACAGGATTTCATTTATGGGAGATGTTAACACATCCCTGGCAGAGGCCTGTGCATCTTTTAATGGGGGAGGGAAGCTGGTGAACAATTGAGAGCCACAGAACCTTGAAAGAAAGAAGCCCTTAACCCAGTGCAAGGATGTCCAAGACAGCCAGAGACCTCCATCCCACTGCAGCTCTTGTCCACCTTCCTCACCGTCAGCAGTCCCTCAGAGTTGAGGATGATGTTCGTCAGGCTTGATGGCTCTTCAGGTGGTTGAGGAGCCTGATTCTGGATACACATATTCTTTGGCAATGGGGGCATGTAGTTGCGTGGGGAAGTGGGATTTGCAGCCCCAGGTTGGTCTCCTTCTCCTTCCTCTACTGCTGCCATTCCACCTCAGTATCAAATTGTTGGGCCTCAAAGTGGTGCACACCTTAGTGGATCAGGTAGTGCCACACTAAATCGTCAGCAGCTTGCACCTCCCAGCTGTTCGTGTCAACATCTCTGTGCTTGAGGGTGACCTTGAGTGTGTCTTGGTACCATTTCCTTTGTCCACCCTTTGTGTGTTGGCCAATAGAGAGCTGGGAAAAGAGAATCTGGCAAGGGAACCAGTTCTCAGGCATATGGATGCAGTGGCTCATCCATTGGAGTTGATTTCTCAAGAGCAAGGCTTCAATGCTGGTGGATGCAACTTCAAGGAGGATGCTTGTACTGGTCTGGTTGTCCTCGCATTTGATCCCCAAGATTTGACGCAAGCACAGCTGATGAAAGCTCTTGAGGGTCTTCATGTGGCATTGGTACATGGTCCAGGTTTCACTGCAGTAGAGGAGGGTGGTCAGAATGACAGCCTTGTAAACCAGGACCTTTGTCGACTTTTGAAGGTCTCTATTTTCAAAGACACATTGTTGCAGCTTGAAGAAGGTGGCACTGGCACAGTTGACCCGGTGCTGGACTTCTTCAATCGAGAGTAGCCCATTGAGACAGGTGGCTGCTGAGATGTGGAAAGTGTTCCATGTACCCTGCCTCCCTGCCTATGTAGATAGTGTGAGGGATGTTCAGCTGGCCACTTTTCTGAGCAAGAAAAAACAGGAGACTTTCAACCTACTTGGAAATTAGTCTCTCTCTAAAAATAAATTAAATTAGTTACGTAACACCCACACACACTTTGGTTATACAGTCGGACCCCCAGCTGTGCAATTTTGTGTTACACTGATTCACATATACATGCTTTATATAACATGACCATGTTCCAACTCACGCGATATGCTGCTTCACATTTACGCTGTTTGCGGAAGAGCGGTTGTTAGTTTGGAGTCTGCTTACATAGCATTATTTGTCACCTTCTCCAAGATTGTCCATCATTTTTGTTTATGTTAACCCCTGAATATTTGTGAAAATGGCATCAAAGAAAGCCTTTGATGTTGTGCCCAAAAGAGCATGTAAGTCTATCACCCTGGCCCAGAAAATAGAAATCCTCAATAAATTAAGAGACGACAATAGTGCTGTGTCGATTGCTTGCCAATACAGTTTAAGTGAATTAACTGTGCATAACATTAAAAAAGTGAGCAAAAAATTAGAAACTGTGTGAAAACAACAACCCCTGTGAGTTGGAGAGTGTTGTTGGTGTCTAGAATTCCTCATTTAGATAAGGTTGAGAAACTCCTTAATCTTTGGATCAATGAAATGACCAATACAAAAGGAGCAGTTGTCGATGGTGCAGCAATTATGGCTAAAGCTTTGTCTCTGTATAAGCATGTAGCCGGGAGTGAAGGAGACAGTAGCGATGCCAACCCATTCACTGCTAGCAAGGGTTGGCTGTACAGCTTTGCTCAGCAGTATAACCTGCGAAACGTGAAATTTAAAGGCAAAGCAGGATCTGCTGATGTGGACAGTGCTAGCAATTTCAAGCCAGAGTTTTTAGAATTTATTAAAGATAAAAGCTACAAACCTGTCCAAATTTTCAACTGTGATGAAACAGGACTTTTTTACAAGAAAATGGGCAACAGAACTTATTTAACCAAAGAACAAAGTGTGGCCAGTGATTTCAAGGCATTTAAAGATAGATTTGCACAAAACAAAACTCTTTTGTTTTGTGCAAATGCCTCAGGGGACTTCAAGTGCAAACCTCTTTCAGTGTACTGAGCCAAAAATGCACATGAGCTAAAGGGTAAAAACAAGAAACATTTGCTGGTAGTGTGGCATTCCAATAAGAAAGCTTGTATCACATGTGTTGTTTTTGAGGACCGGCTGCAGAACTTGTTTGTACCAAAAGTGAAGAAATTCCTTGCAAAAAAGAATCTCTCTTTCATGGTTCTTCTTGTGTTGGACAATGCGCCAGGTCACATGTCAGAGTCACTGTCCTTTGTTGAGCCCAATGTTTCTGTTATGTTTTTGCCTCCCAACATGACATCAATTTTACAACCTATGGACCAGGGTGTTATTAAGACTTTCAAGTCTTATTACACCAGGAGGCTCTACAGACAGGCACTGGATGCAATCAACTCAGAGAGAGTGGAGAATCGGATGCAGTTGTGGAAGCAATACACAGTATTGGACTGCAGTAGCATAATCCAGGAGGCTTGGGAGGAGGTCAAACCTTCAACCTTGAATGCCTGTTGGCATGAACTCTGGCCTTAGATTGTCAATGATTTGATAGGCTTCTCCATCATCGACCATTAAGTCATTGACATTGTGAGGCCTGCCAAACGGCTGAGAGGAGAGGGATTTGAAAACATGGAGGATGTGGAGGTGGTTGAACTGATCGATTCCCACCAGCAAATGAGGAACTTGAGTAGCTTGCTGCATCCAGCAGTGACAGTGAGGAAGAGGAAGAGACAGAGTCTTCACTGCTAAATCCATTCGAGAGTTCCTGTGTAAGGCTCAAAACCTGAGTGAAGAGATTGCGGAACTTGACCCCATCATGAAAAGGAGTCTCAACTTTAAGAGGGGCTTAGATCAACTCCTTTCATGTTACAAGGAGCTCCAGAAGTAACTGGACAAGAATGCAAAGCAGCAGAGGGTCACCACCTTCTTCAAGCCTAGTAAAGGTAAAACCTGAGGAAAGGTTTTAATAAGGCTATTAATTCCATTATTTTGTGTTTAAATATCCTTTTATTATGAAATAGTGTTATCAGATCTTGGTCCCAGGTCCCTATCCCCCTGTTTTCCATTGACTTAGTACCTTGAGTTACACCATTTTAACTTACACCGTGTTTTTCAGGAACATATGCACTGCGTAACTGGGGGTCCAGCTGTATATTGTGGTTTTTGTGTGGGTTTTTTTAATGTGGAAAAGATGGCCCTTGTGTTTTGGCCATGTGCTTGCTCAGCACATGGCAAGGAAGGGCCTCTATCTGGGGAAAATATGTAAAACCCTCTAACCTCATTGGCCAGGGGAAGCAAAAGATTCTTCAGGCCGGTTAGTTGGGAGAGGAACTGGAGTGTGCCACTTCCTCGCTGGACAGGGCCAGGGTGATGTGACACAAGGGATACAAGGTGATGCTGCTGAAAAGTGAAGTCTCCTCCAGAGGAGGAGTTGCAGATAGGGAAAAGGGAAGCTCAGGTAGAAGGGAGAAAGGAGAATTATCCCAGTGTCTGGCAACTCCCCTCTCCTACTTTTCTTCCCCTTTTGCTTTTTGAGGTTAGTCCCTTAAAACACAGGGGAGAAGAGTATTGGTTCTTTGGGTTGGCTGGCCAGGATTTAGACCTGGCAACTTAAAACGGTTTGGAACCTGGGAGTTTCTACTCCTGCCAGTTTTGGGCCAGGGTTCAGGTTTGCAACTTTCTGCTCCCAGTGGAGCTGTGACCCAAATTACCGACAGCCCAGGCCTAGAGGGTAGGCTTGGTCTTTCCCCTTATTTCTGTTGATAGTTCTTTATTTAAGTCAGCTGTGTGATTAGGTTTGCTGTAGCCATTAATTAACTTGGTTCCTTTGGAGTTTTTCCTGCAGTTTTCATTTCAGAAGGCCATATAAGCCAGCCCAAAAGTATGGGGTGCATAGGCTGTGTGGAGCTGCAGTCATTCCCTGCCCCCCACACACACACACAAGCCTCTCCATGGGAGCAGAGTGCCACATCACTGTACCTCCAAGAGCACTGAGGGCCCCTTGCACCACTGAAAGACGTGCATTCTCAAAAAGCTTCTCCTGGTGCAAAACATCCTATAGACTATGCTGTGTAATTAGTAGTGTATCACATTGCATTTGGTGTTTTCTGTATTAAATTTGTTTTTGGTTATACTGCTTGTGAGGAGGGGGTTTCTGTTCATTTGGGACCTCCTAATAATTAATTTAGTGTTCCCAGATTTCTGGGTAGGAGCTTGAACCAAAGTAAAATATATTTAGTGTCCCCAAAAATGAACCCAGCGTGCCTGGCAGAAGATTTACAGTTAGTTTATCAATACTTAAAAAAAAAAAAGAGAGAGACAGTGTCACCTTGTGTTAATCATTATATTTTTATAAGTAACCCATGTCCCCTATATGAAGAATAACTAGGTTACTAAATCCAAGATTTATTTAATGTGCTTATTTTTACTGGGGGGGGGGAGAAATCAGAGCCATCTCCTTCAGCCTTTCCTAACTAAATTATTACTCTTCTGCATTTAAGCCATAATCCTGCAAACACTGACAAAAAAAGCTTCACTTTCCTAAAATGAGTAACCACCAGTGGCAAAACATAGGAGGTTCACAGGGGTTCTCATACACCCCCTGAGAGCTCTGGTGCACCCCCCGTTTAGGCAATGGGCAGGGGGGCAGGTGAGAGTGCTGGTGCCCCCCCCACCACGAGTGCTGGCCAGGGAGTGGGGGCACTGGATGTAGCACCGCAGCCACTTCCAGGAACACCACGATCAGGCACGGGGTGACCCCCCTGCCCCTGATCAGTGAGATTGGCCATGGGGGGACTCCCCTCCCGGTTGCTGACAGCGCATGTGTCCCCGCAACTAAGATGCCACTAGTCACCCATGGTAATCACATTGTTTTCAACTGGAATGTTCATACAAATGTATCTCGCACATTTAAATATTTGCAGAAATCAACCTTGGTTTGTAAGTTCTTTTGGACAGAGTATAAATCAGAGCTCCAGCTGAAATAAAAAAGTCCTGGGCCATTTTAAGCCAAGGTAACAAATCTGAATTTAAGTTGGTGGAAGACCTCATTCAATGATATCCAAGTACAAAATACTCCCAGGCACTATGAAATTATAGTAGCAAGACAAGTATTAGAGTATCTTCTGCATTACATTCCATCTTTTGCCTGAAGTCAACTCTGATTCCCCAGCAGCGCTGAATAAATTTGTCATTGTCACAGTGTGGCTCAAAACTTACAGGTAGAGAAAAGTAACATGAATCCAATCCATCACATTCAGATTACATTTAGATAAATTTCAAGAATGGAAACCGACATCAGAAGCATAGCTGCAAGAAAACTGTTCATTTATCCATTTCTGCTTCCTTATGAATTAATAAATAATAAAAATAAACACTGCATTAAACTTCTTAAAGCTCTTTGCCTATGGATAAATCAGTTTTAAGTACATTACTACAAGTACATGCTAATGAGGTCCCTTTGGTATTACTGCAATATATTGGTTAATTACAGATTCTAAGTTTACCATTGGGACATATCTTTCTTCAGCTAGAGGCCTTCTGTTCTTTTATAATATAAACACAAAGCACTAACCTTCATTGTTAAAATAAAGATAGGACATTATTTATAAAACCATATTTTTTTTTTAACTTAGAACCTGAAGGATTCTTACGGCAAAGGGGCTAATGTAAGTCACTTTAAGGCTCCTTTACACTGATAGAACTAAGCAGCTTCAGTAGAAGTGGGAGCCAGGCTCTATAATCTGCTGTAAAAGTAGTTCCATTCTTCTGTAATAATCAAAGGCTCAAATCCAACACTGTGTTGTGTGCTTGGGTACAGTTGCATTGTGAGGGTTTTGTTTAGTTATGCTTCCTCATTTCTCCAAGAGCTGGCACACTTTATGGCTAGGGACAGGTTCAAAAAGCCTCAATTGATTCAATCTTTGCAGGTTAGTCTTACCTGGAAAGCTTGAACTTAGTTGGAGGTGGATAGACATTCTCTTTTCATTCTAGACATGCAGACACATGACTGCAATGGCTCAGGCTACAAGCCAGAGGGCACCAGAGCAACCCTCCCTTCCCTTCTACAGTACTGAGCTGGGGGTGGGGAGGGGATAGCCAGGTCCTGGCAGGATACTCCCATTAGCCCAGCAGGGAATTTAACAGCATTTATCACCCCTAACTCTGTGTTTATCACCCCATTAAGAAAACAGTAGAGGAACATTACCAGCTACCTGTTGATTCTGCCTTTGTCACAGCAAACCAGAGCCAGCATGCTAATACACAGATCCCTCTGCCTTGCTGAGAGGAATGGGGGTGGGATGGAATTCCTGCTTAGCAGGGAGTAGATGTGGGGGAAGGAAAGCAGCCTACAAGTCTCTGCCAGAGCTGCAGCCAGGGAGCAGAGGGGAGGGGCCAGCTCTGCTGTGGAACAGAGTGCCCCACCCAGCCCAGAAAGCATGCTGGGATGCTGGGAGTGTTTGCTTTAATCTTAAACCAGAAAGGAGTCTGGGGCAGATATTGCATAAACCGGTTTGAGTCAAATCAGTTAAATCTGATGCTACATTCAGCCAGGTTTAATCTCAAACTGGTTTCAGCCATTGTCAAACTGGTTTATGTGCACCAAATGTCTGTTCTGTTACAGGTTTAAGCCAGTTTCTGATCACTTAAACTGGTTTGTGTGTAATGTCTGTCTCTAGCCTGTAGGCTCAATGCTGGTTTGCCAGTTGTATACTTACTCCTTTTTTGCTTCATCTCAGTGCCCAAACTAGTTATCCCTGGATACATCTATATGAGACTTCACAGAGCAGTAGGGCCAATTACTGAGCAGTAAGCATCTGCACATGTAGATGCTTACTGCTCAGTTATTGGCTCTAATCATAAGTTAATTTGCTACCTGCAAATGCAAGCAACAAACTTACTTGAGATTAGTAACTGTGCAGCAGTGCACATGTAGACCTCCAACCAGGGACTTTTCCCTGAAGTCAGTGGGAAAATACCTGCTGAATTTGGTTGGAACAGGATCATGTTCTCCATAAGGTTTGTTCACTCAAGCTGTTAGAGGTTAAGTATTCCCTCCGCACCTGGATCCTTATAAGTGCATGACCCATCACTACTAATGGAACAAACACTTGAGTTTTTGTCTACAACATTTTTTGATATAGTTTCATAGTTAGTAGGGTCAGAAGGGACCTGAGCAGATCATCAAGTCTGACCCCCTGCCATGGCAGGAAAGAGAACTGGGGTCAAACAATCTCAGCAAGGTGATTGTCAAGCCTTGTCTTAAAGACCCCCAGGGTAGGAGCCAGCATTGGCATTTCCATATTTGTACAGGAAAGTTGAAATACCAACATTTTTCTGGAGCAAGACATCCCAAAGCTTTTTGATCTGGAATTCTTTTGAGTGCCTCCTCTTACTAGTAGGCTCCTGACTAGACTATATCTGCTATGCACTGGTGTATAGGTGATCTTGTCTCACGGGTAAAGATCTGAAGCACAAGTGCAGTTTCCAGGGAGCTGGGGGGCTGCAATAGTCTGGTGTCAGGAGTGGACTTAGAAAGCCAGGGCCAAAATTAGAAACGGCCAGCATCAGAAGCTGAAACCAGAGACAGGGTAAGCCAAGAGTTAACTAAGATCAGAAGGCAAAGGCTAGAAAGTCAAGCCAAAAAAAAAATGTAAGAGATGAGAACTGGAATTAGGGAATGCCAAAAGGCTTACCAGAATCAGCAGCCAGAGTTGGAATCAGGAGTCAAACTCTAGAAAACTTGCAAGAAAGAGCACAACCAGTCAGAAGAAATACCTTTCACCTTTGCTCAGACTAGGATACTAGGAGCTGGGTCTGGCTTTTAAGGTCTGGAGAGGGTGTGGCTTCAAGGGATTGGCTACCCTGATAGCCTCACTCAGCCTAGCTAGGACCACAATGCTGCTCTGGGCTTGCTGCAGGTGGTGCTTGTTCCAGGGATGTCTTGCCTTAAAGTCTTGATTGGGACCAGCTGGGTCAAGTTCTGACTTGGCCTTATAACAATATTTCATATTATGCATTCTCAGTCAGGTGACTATGATGCACTATGCTGCTGAGCTCAGTCAAAATTCGGATCACAGTTTACCACAGGTGATATAGTCCAGCAAATAAATCAAGCACATAAGTGAGACTGGAGAGGCTTAAAACATCTGAACCTAAATTCCCAGGAGACAATGTGCACCAGAGACAAATACTAGCTAGTTCTTGCACAGCACCTCTCACCCACAGAGTACAAGTACATTATAAAGGAGGTTATCATCATTATTCCCATTTTGCAAATGGAGAAACTCAGATGTCGTGATCACACTTGGTCACCCACCAGACTAGTGCATACAGTATCATTTAGAACTGCCTTGAAGTGAAGCATTTCAGTTATTCAACAAATGGAAATGTTACATTTGGGTCAAATGGACATGAAATGATTTTTTTTTTCATTTCCCAAGGAAAGTCATAACATTTCAGCAATGCTGAAGTTTTCTTTTTTGGAAAATTTGTATTTTGCAGACACTGGATTTTCTGTTAAATAAGTTGTTTCAACAGAAAAAATATGCTATTTGCTTTACCTATAATGTTGTTGTATCAATCCATTAAGTTATTAGGCATGCAGGTACATAATGAAATGTATTAATAGAGTCTGTGCTTCATACTTGAAAGTGCTTCACAAACTGATATGCAACTTATTCAGGGTTCCCCCTCCAGAATATAGGGTATATGGAACCAGGCAACTGTTTAACAGCATACAAAACATTACATAGCACATCAGACAGGGAGTAAAGACTTCCATATCTTCCTTGAGTTGCAGGAAAAGTGAAGGCATACGCAAGTTACATTACCCAATTCAACGTCTAGCTAAATCATCATGATTAATATTTTTTAACATGAAGTAGTATAGTTTTGCTAATGATCAGAAGCCAACAGCCCAGGGGTTTTGTTTTACCTGAAAGAGAGCACCTATAAGAGCACAGTCTAATGCAGAACTGAGCATTATTTCAGTATGGATAGTACAGACCCAGAAGGTGAAGTGTTTTCTACTGTCAGTGGGGAATTCCTTGGAGGTTTTTCAGTCTTCATATTGGTCCCCAGTATCCTTTGCCTGGCTCAAATTCCTTGAAGGTTTTTCAGTCTTCATACTGGCCCCAAGTATCATCTGCTTAGCTCATGAGAGCAGACAGAATCAGCATAAAGTGGTATATGGCATCAGGCCACAGCAAGCGGTGCATTTCTGAGCAATTACAGTTCATTTTGGTTAATGCCACAAGGCAGAAGGCTAGAGTCCAAGTGGTTAGCCACTTGAGAAGTGCAATTATGTACTATAAATGTACTGCCTGGAACAGTGTCTTATGAAATAGAAATTATAAAGTGGAAAATTAGAAGCACCCCCACCCGTTTCAGATTTCTCTCACATTAACTACTGGAATCTCCTCAATTACCTCACTGTTTCTCCTTGAATCCACTCAAAACACTGCAACAAAATTGCTTCCCCTTTTTCACTGCTTCTGTGTCACATTGTCACGTGTCACTCAGTATGCTTTTTATATCTTATCATAGTTCAAATTCCTCATCCTCTACCTTAAGAATCAACAAGGTGCTGTACTGCCAAGTGGGAATTCTTGAGTTACTATTACTGGGCTCCTTCAGCTCATAACACTATGTGTTTTCTTTTTTTGGTACCACCCACCAGACCTAAAACAGCTACCTCCTTTCTGTGAGCCAGATCATGGTGTTCTTCTTCTTCAAATTTAAACTTACAGCCTTTCTTTTATCCTGCATATTACCCATATGATATAGGCCATATCAACAAAAGTGGGAAGTACTCCCATGTTATCTCCACCTGCCTTGGTGCCTGACCATTTCAAAGAAATACAAATACCTAAAATAAAGTTTATAAGATGCATTTCCTATTAGAAATAAATTATCTCCCTAAATAGCCAGGAGGTAAAGGTGAATAAATCCACTTGCTTGGATTACCAGGATGTCAGGGCCAGGTCGGGTACACAGCACCAATGGTCCTGAGATACTTCCCCTCACCATAACTAATGGTCTTCCATCATCTCCTCCTCATATACACCATGCACTAACAACATACATTTCATCCTTTCATGGCCCACTGTAACTGCCTTCTAGCCTACCCACTGCAGTAAAGAGGAGCAGGGAAGAAATTGTGTTTCCCATTCAAGGTGCCTTTCATAGCCACAACTCAGGGGGTGCAGCCTAACTTTCAGTAAAATAAGACCATAGATTAATTTAGCCTGACCTCTGCAAAGCACCCAAAAAAACTGAGGCTACTTAACTAACTCATAATATTAATCATAGCAGCCACATGCAGGCATTCAGTGACCATTATTCGCAAAGACTGGTACCCAGAAATCTTTGCTTATCTAGTGTTCTATACCTATTTCACATTAATGAAATCTGGTCATTAAAGACATACCTCCCAGTGCTCTAGGTATGTTAGAGCTTTCCTAAAATAACATATCCAAGAAGTAAAAGTGGTACATGTGCCCTTTGTGTTCTTGGGCACTTTACAGTTAATACATTGTCACATATTTCATTTGACAGCAACGTGAAACTGAATGTCGGCGCAGAAGTGAAAGAGAATAAGGTCAAAGAAAAATTCAGGTCATTATACTGCTGACTCTATTCTTTACAACTCAGAGCTGGAAAACACCAGGTGAGAAACTCAAACATGGCATGGATTCTAATTCAAGTAAAATTTACTGACTGTGTAATCCTGGTTTCTTTACTTATCGCTTCGTACATAAATTTGAAAGAAATCTAACAATTATAACAAATACTTTGGGGGCATGAGAAAATGCAGGGAAGAGTGCATCAGACCTGTAAAAGGAGAATTGAAGGGGGATAGGAGCAACGTAAGAAAAAAATCCACAAAATGAGAGCAAGCAAGAAGCAGCAAGTAGAAAAAAAGATAAAACTGTTAAAGGGAAAACAATACAGAGGATGTCCCTTCCAACTCCACCCACAAAACTCCACACCTAACCAAATGACTCTCTTAGAAGAGAAAGGAATGCGGAAGAGGAACAAGGAACACCATGGAATGAAGGAAGAACACCTGAAGGAGCCTTTACCTAATATAAGATAAATGTCTAAGGAGGCAGGGTGAGAAAAGGGGAAAAAAATACAGAAAAATTCATAAAATCCCATTATTATAGTGGAATATAATATATAATTATATTATATATAATTATATTACAGCAAGTGGGAATACTTTAGCTATTGTTGTGGTTGCAGAGGCAGGATTGATTCCTACTTCTCATCAACTTCAGTGTGAGCAGATTAAGGCCTGTGCTCTTGTAAAATTATACAGATGTCAAAAAAAGCAAACCCTATCAGAACAGACTATCCAGCATCTTTATATCTGATATGGCAGTCCCCTGTCATGGTCTATTAACAGACCGAGTGGTTTCTAGTACTATTCCTTTATGGCAGACACTGGAGATTATTGCTTCAAACAGCAAGTTGACCAATGCATTCACATATCTTACTTTTCTGGTTCTCACAAGCAGAAGCATCATATAATGAAATAGCATTAATTTATTTATTCAAGTAATGTGTTATGCCAAAAGTATTGTATAGTAACTCTATATATCATATGTATAGTATAATAAATTCATTCAATAGTCAGATAATTATACCTTGACAAGAAAGTTATTCTACAGAATAAATAATTAACTATATGCATTACATAACTCATTTGCCAGGATCAGAGGAGGTAAGTCACATTTAATTGGGTGGTACCTTGAAATATTCTCGCTGCCTAAAAGTAATAATTCATAAATTACTGCATGTTCTTTTTTGTCTTACATTTCTCTGTCAAAACGTTATTTGCACATGGATATCTGAACTTCCTGCTGGCCTTCACTCAGTGTCACTCAAACAAAGTAACGAAAGATAAACTTCTCAAAATGAGCCTGATTTATATAATTTTCCCTTCCTGCTGCATTCCTTGTCCAGAAAAAGAATTAAATGTTCGATTTTCTATACAGGAAATCAAGTCAGTAAAGTCTCTTTCTCTGAGGCTGTTACGCCCTTCTTTTGGCATGGAATCGGTTTGAAGGTGACTTCAGTGTTCTCTGGTAATACAAAATCATATCTGCACAGGTGCAATCTACATAGAAAAAAGAAAGAGAAAATTATCTCAGCATAAAAATATTTTCCATTTTTAATTCACATACAAAATACAGTAGATTATGAATTATTAAATTAAAAATCTGAAATCTTTAAGAAAAGATGATCAGGACAAAGGGAGAGGTTTTTCTTTTTCTTAGTTTAATCCCTGTTTCACAGATCATCAGAAAAATGTTGCCAGGCTTTTTGTAGCAACCAGGACATCAAGTGGATGGTAAGTGAGACAAGTATCTTGCCTATCTCAAAGTAAAAGTATCCTGTTATTCAGTCTGTAATAGATTTAGATTGAGTCTTGGACTGACTGGCTCAAAAAGGGTAACCAATTCTTAGGTAGCCATTAGCACTGTTCCCCTTGCTAAAGAGTTACATAAACCAGGAACACTTGACAATGATGGTTTTATGCTGGCCATGTTACCACACAAGAGTTGCATCTGCATGTGCATATTAATGTAAAACAAATTCTGGAGCTTATTGCTCCGGGGGCATCATTTGCACGTGTGCCCAGGACTGCAACATGTTGAGATGCATCAAAGCAGCCCCAGCTGAGAGGAGGCCTGGGGGTCAGCCTGCCAGTCTGGGGCTGCTCCCCCCGGCTCAACGTGCTGTAGATGGGCTGGCTGGGGCACAAAGGTGCTTCAATGCGGCGCTACCCAGCAGGTGGCCCCCATACTAAAGCACCCTCATGCCCCAGCCAGCCACATTGGCATCTTAACATGAGCTGCTGCAAAGTAAAAAACTCCACAGGAGGATAGTACCTGTATTTACAAGTTCTATCCTTCTGCAGAGTAAACTAGTTTACTCCAGCCTAAAAGGGGTGACTGTATAGTCTACTACAGAGTAAATATCTTGTGTACATGCACCCAAGTTGCTGGAATCAGCTTACCTAGGTGGGTTTGGGACAAGTTAATTAGCACTGCTAAATGACAGTACCAGTTAGCCCTGCCCTATGCTGATTAGCCTACCCATGGGACTGCAAAGACATGGTTATGCTGCTTTTGGATTTTCTTCTCTGCAAGTGAGATTTATTGGAGATTCACACAGAGCTAGAGGAAGAGGCTTAAAACCTGAGCAGGTCTAGCAGGATGTGTAGGTTTAGACCCCATCTGTGTGGATTCCAGAGCAATCCACCCTATATGTGATATTCCCTCTATACTAATGCTACTGGCTTGGGAAACCAAGTTGCTATTATCTCTCATTCCTGCACCTGTGCCCTTTAATCTATTTTTTGTTGTTACATGAATAATTTAGAGATTTCTTTTACCCCCTGTGTTTTTTAGCTGATTATTGTGTATTTATATAATTACTGTAATTATCCCTAACTGCATAAGGTGAATATGTGTAGTTGCATTAATTGCATGAATTTATGGAATTACGAGGCACAATTACATAATTATAACATATAATAGTGTCATAAAGTCTGAATTTTAATTATTTTGAAATCTTAAATCTTTCCTATGACACTTTAATTCAACACTAAATATTTTAAGATAATGAAAGAATTAATTTTTTTGGCAGGCATAAGTATCTGGAAATGGGACTATACTAGATTCTACATTAAAACAATAGACCAAATACAGCAAAATATACCATAAATATTAAAATTAATGAGAACCTCAAGACTGCATAAGAACAGAAAAGCAAGTCTGAGACAGGCTTCTGTAAACTGTGAGTTGGGTCTCTATAGACAAATCATTAACACAAAAGAAAGCACAAAGTAATTTGTAAAGGGTATCCCACTCATTAGAGCAAAGTAGCGAATTACCTGTTTGTTGTGGAGCGTTTGGGATTTTGTTAATTTATTATAATAGTCTGATTTTGATAGCAACTCATAAAATATTGGAGTTTTCCTATTCATTACTCATTCTGTTACCAATATTAGAAATTCTGGCTTTGCTGGACCAGGCATTAATGTGCAGGATATACTAAATGCAAAAAGATTGCTCAACTGAATGTGGGATGAATTGGGAAGTAAAATGTCCTGCTAGTGAATGTTTTATTTTCACAAAATGGAAAGTCAAACCTTCTATGTCATGGTGTTATATACTTTTCTGTGGACAATTTAAGATTACCTCTATGGCAATAATATTTGGAGCTTCTCAGGTAATGAAATGTAGGCATTTAAACATTGTGTGCATGTATCAGTAAGCACTGTATACACATTTTACTCTTCTACTTAGCAGGGACAAAACCTGTTTGCTTTACTCCTACAAGTAGCAGAACTGAAGTCAACAGATTTAGTCCAGAGTTGAGTATAAGACTGTCCAAGGAAGAAGAGTGCTTCAGTAATGATTTTAAAATTTCTCTTCCATTAAATATTTGAATTGTGCAATCCCTCCATTGCTAAGTCATCCTCACACACACAAGCTTAAGGACAATAAGCCACTACAAGCAGGGCCATCCCTAGGATGGAACAAATTGGGGTGACCGCCCCAGGCCCCATGCTTTGGGGGACCCCTTGGAGCTGGGCGGAGTGGTGGCTCTGCATCCAGCCACTCGCTACCCCCCATCCACTGATGCTGATGCTGATGCTGCCGATGGCGGTGGCAGCTTCTTCAGGTCTGGGGCCTGTGGGATCAGAGCGGGGGCAGGGGCTCGCATGGGCTGATTTGCCCTGGGTCCCACACAGGGCTCGGGTCGCCTCTGACCACAAGCCATATGTTTGTGATTTAAATATGAAGGTGATGCCTGCTGGACACAGCCTGCAATTAATTCTTACGTGCAAGTCTTCACATTCTGATATAAATCTCAGTAATCTGAGGAAGTAATTTATTTGGATGCCAATATTAATGTAAATAGGAATAGGCACAACAAACCATTTGCTACAAGAAGCCTAATACATAGTTGTCCAGAAACACTTCAAAAAATAGAATTTTTACAAAGTTTTATTAGAAGCTGCCCACTTACCTGGCTGGATTTGTAATAGATCTTAGCCTCATCCTGATAATCCTGAGTTTATATCTGGGGCCTATTAAAGACTCAGTAGAAAATGTTAAGGAAATTCTTGATATTTTATCAAAATCCTGGTTAAATCCAACAAGTACGCTGGCTTGTCTATATTGCAGAAAAGTTGTGGGTTCACTAAAGAGAAAATAATAAATGTCTTGTTAGTCAAGTCAAATGCAATATAATTAACAAACTAGGCTTAGATATGATGTGCTGTCTGGTGGTTAATATTTGTAACTGGGGGTCTGGTGACCCTGAGCCCAATATAAACTATCAGTGTTAACGGGCCCTTACCTGTATGCATGTGGCTGGGAAGGATTGTCTCAGTGTTAGGAGGCTCTATTCCTGTGGAATAAAGTCACCATGGGGACTGCAAAAATGAGCTGTGTTCAGAGGAGAAGGTGGCCAAGACATCACTATGTCACACTGATCACTAATGAAGTTATCAACTACATGAGACAGTTCACACTTGCTGCTAGTTAGAGCAACTCTCAGGTTGCTTTAATCTGTCCTACTATGATGAATCCTGCACAGAGCTGCAATAGATGCCATGCACCCCAGAATTAAGCTTTAATCCACCTTTTAGTAGGCAAGAATTTTTTATGTTCCATGAACTGTACAGAAAAGCTGGACTCAGCATTGGCTGCTGGTTCTTAATCTACCTCTGCTTCTGCCACAAATGTTGTGACAGTGTGCAACATTTAGGGCCTGATATTCAAAACTAGGTCCATGCCATCACAGACACAATAAAGTATACTTCATACCACGTTTGCTTCTCTTTCATATATTTCTGATTACCACTGAAGCCAAAAAATGCCAATTCCATTATTTAATTGGCCATTAGGTAGATAATTACCCCAGTTATATGTGTGAAAATGGTAACAGCACACAAAGGCTAAGTATGGACAGTCAAAAAGCCTGAGGCTGAATCGATTCAATCTTTGCAAGTTAGCTGCATAGATTGTCCCTTCCAACCCTAACTTTCTATGATTCTGTGATATGCAAGTGAACAGACATTAACTTCTGGTTCCAGAAATGCAGTCACATGCTTGCTGTGGCCCAAGCCAGAAGTCAAGGGGTGCCAGAACCTCCTTGCTTAGCTGGAGCTACCAGCTTGGGTCAAGTCTAGCTGGCCTATCTTGTGTGTGTGTGTGGGGGCACACAGAGCAGCCTGGAGTGCTGAGGGACTGTGATTTAAACTTGAATCTGGAGGGGATCTGGGACAGAAATTCAATAGGCTGCTTTAACCTAAATCAGTTAAGTCTGATACTACATGTGGTTAAGTTTGATATTACATATTACATGACCAAAACTGATTTAAATTAAACTGGTTTGGGCCATTCTGAAAGCAGTTTATATACTTCTGTTGTGTTAAAGATTTGAACCAGGTTCCAATCACTCATATGTGTAGCTACTTTAGATAAATGAAAGATTTAGAAACTGCAGGGAAAAAACATGACTTACCTTTTCATTTGTGAGACTATTGTGTTTCCAGAATAATCTGTTATTTTAATTTTAATTAAACCTCTCCTAATGCTTTTGTTCCAGGTAATAATGTCTACAAAGTATTTGTACACTGCAAAGTAGACACAGAAAATATTAAAATTCAAACACAGAATTCAATAGGACAAATACAGTTCTCATTATCTCCCCATTAAAAATACTCATTGGATCATAATGATGATGACTCATTACCTCTCTTCCTGCCTCAGCTACTGATTCAAATCAGAGGTAAGAGGCTATTGACTAAAAGTAGTTTCCATACAACAGCTATCTGGCGATCTGTGAAGTGAATTCATGGCTTCACTTAGTGGGACAGTGTGCAATCACAGAGCACTCTTAGAAACAAAATTAAGAGTTTGAGGACCCTACCTAGGGTAGGATTTTGCATTCATTAATTGCCCTTTGTTTTTTTGGCAGCCTTCAAAGACAATGATGACAGAGCTGTAAACAATCATGTCATTCCTGAAAATGAGTGCCAGAAAATAGTCGAGGAGCTGCTAACATGCCAATACCATGCTTGTTTTATGGCTAACCAAAAGAAGACTTCAGTGTCCTGCACTGTCAGGCAACTTTTCTACTTAAGAGACAGGGTTTTTTGTGTTTGCTTGCTTGTTTTTTCTTTTTTGTTTTTAATTATTCTTTGCTCAGAAACCAAGCCAAACTTTACATAAATGCCTATAGTTTGTTTAACCCTGGAGTGTCTTGGGTTTTACTTGGTTTTAAGGTTGCTTTTATTTCTCCCTATTTCAAATCCTAGGGATTAAATACTTACCCTTCTTCACTCAATAACTACCCTGTCTTCTTGACTTGCTTACTGATCTAATTTCTTAACTGGTATTTTTATTAGCTTTTCACTCTGCCTGTCATATCAGACTGTTTATTCCTTTGCATTCGTTTGTCTTTCCTGCACAAACATATTACATTGCTTTTCCCACTTCAAGAGGGTCTCTTCTCAGCTCAGCTTCTTCTTTCTTACTTTAACTAGTTTCTTCAGTGACTCCCATTTTTCTCTTGGCAGTCCAGCTATGCCTCTCACCGAGTGCAGCCTCATTTCTCTCTCTCTCAAGTTCTACTTGCTCATCACTTCCCACTCTGCTGAGACCATCCCTCTGTGTTCGTTACACTATACAGTGGCATTTAACTAATTGTTTAGAGTCTTTTTGTTTCATTATTTTATGTGGTATATATAGCAACAACATTCAAAATGTAATCAAGCATGTACTATCATTTCTAGCTCTGTTAATAAACAATAATAATATTAAAGGAAGTGTGGTAAGTTGGAAATAGATAAAAGATAGTCACTCACTGCAGTATGGTTCTTGGTCCAAGGTATCAAAAAAAGCTGTTGTTTCTGGAGGGTTCTTTTTGCAGAGCTGTTTTTTCCACAGATCTGCATAATAACCTGAAATCCAAATTTTGTACATTTGACATGAGGAAACTGAGCAAAATAATGACAAATTATTATTATTGCCCTTTCAGGAAACTACAGAGGGTGATAAACTTTGCTTTAGTTTTTTAGTGCATTCACTGGGAAAGCGAAATGAAATGGAAAATATAAGAATAATCCAGCCAGTCTGGCAGGTGACATATATTTCCCTACCCTCTTCAGTTTCCAACAGACTTCTTAAATTTCTCTTGCTATACTAGAATCATCCAAATTGCCACACTGGAGTAAAGTGGTTCATCTGGCATCCAAACATTAAAAGCAAACAGTGTTACCTGCTTCACATCAAGATGCAAAAAACTTCATAATGAGCTGTTATGGAATAACGTATCTATAGGTTACATTTTCTCCTACTTGTCACTGATGTGCAAAAGTCAATGTGCCCTTTTTAATTACCATCATTGCCATGCTCTTTTTAAATATATTCGTGGATGTTCTCTTAATTTTGTGATGTGCTTAATTCTCTTTCAATCCTGCCAAATCCCCAGACTCAATGTGAGTCTCCTTTTTTAATTTGTTGCATACTTCAGTAATATCCCCTCTAATTCCTGTCTGCTCTAAACTAAAATTTTCAAATATTTTAAATCTCTCCCCGGTCTCTAATTAGCAGCCATGTAATAATAGGCTGGGCACCTGGGTTGACTGCCACACACAGGGGCAGCAGCAATTTCTGGCTGCCACTG
Source organism: Crocodylus porosus (assembly GCF_001723895.1). Taxonomy (NCBI): domain Eukaryota; kingdom Metazoa; phylum Chordata; order Crocodylia; family Crocodylidae; genus Crocodylus; species Crocodylus porosus. Next base: position 22,934,723 of record NW_017728906.1, read on the forward strand.
CTGTCACGATTGGACAGCCACAGCAAAAGCTATCTTTTTTCTTCACTCCCAAACCCCCACTGTTTTCCCTGTTGCTCCATCTTCATTATACTGCTGCTCATTAGTTTGTTGTCTCTCTGTTCTTTCTGTTGTATTTTTTTGAAGTAGGGCAATAGGAACTAAACAGTTCCCTAATTGTACCCTAATGTAAGGCTACACTCTTGATGTATATTATATCACAACACATCAAGTGGAGTCAGAGTTTTCCCACCTTCAGGAAGCATTTCTCTCTGAGAAACTTTTCCAGCAGAAGGGCTCTGCTCAAACACTCTTCCCTTAGTCTCCCACTGCTTCCCACTACTTACTTTAAACAAACCAAACCAAACAAAATGTTTCCCAAGCAGACCTTTCAGCTTAAAAGGGGAAAAGAGCCAGAGTGTCCATTAAGTGTGGTAGCGATTTCACTATTACTATTGATTTTATGTGAAAGGCACTTAGATAATATGATGATAGGCAGCAATATAAACTACTGTGATGATTTATTAGGTTACACAGAAGCAACTTCTTAGTGCTTACACAGGAAGCATGTTGTGAATCTACTTCTGACCCAATGAAGAGAGTTATATAGAGTTTAACGCACTTGCCAACACAGAAACCTTTAAAAATGAGCCAAAGCATTAAAACTTGATATTACTTTTGAACGTTAGGCAGTTGTTCAAACAAGCACTTTCCACAGATTCTTGGCAGTGGTCCTGCAATATTTATGGTTAGTACAATCCACTTTAAAAGCAGCTGTATTCTAAGAAGAATCTTATTATTTTGTTCCCTCTTACAAAATACATGCTAAATAACACTTACCCAGAACTGGACAGGATGCTAGATGAAAGTCTTCACAGTTAGCACATTTTCCTTTCTTAAAATTTGAGTATGAATCACAAGGGTATGTGGTTATGTTGCAATCTTGTTTCAAGGATGATAGGAACAAGTAAACAGATCTCTGATGGTCACACTTAAAATATTTACTTCCTTTAACAAAAAAAAGGGGGAAGGACATACACCAAATGATCAACTTTAGAAAAGGCGAGTACCTGATTTACACTTATGCAAGGAAAGAAAAGGCAAGGAATTAAAATAGGAGTCAAAATACAGAACTGCTCAATGACGTAGTGAGGCATTTTGTATACTCCCACAAATTTACAAGGACACCATGACCAAATACAAGGCCATGGTAAGATACGACAAACCACCCTTCCCCTGGGAGAGATCTTCCATGAGGACTGCTCCATGGGATTTCCTTCAGATAGCTCTTTTGGGGAAGAAGTTTTGCTTCTCCCCACAGAACAGGTTTCAGATTCCCAGGAATCCTGCAGGACCATCCAGACAGATGCCCTGTATCCTTCACAGCAAATTCTAGTTCCTATTGATCTCCCAACCCTTTCAAAACAGGGGTGTATTGGAATCATGTTACCCAGAATTTTTCTTCTTCCCACAACTGCTCTAGTTACTGTAGACAGAACTTCAAAGAAGTCTGTAATATTACAATACAATACAATGCCTTTTTCTACATAGATTCTCCACATACACAAATAGTTAATGTCATATGCATACTGTACATTCCATAAATAGTTATATGTAGGATAATGATAAGTTACAGCAGGGAGATATATTTTTCAGTATTGAAATCACCTACAGGCTGACAAAATATCCATCTACATACGAAAAGGATTTCTGTGAAATCTAAGCAGTAGTGTGTACTCACTGATTCTCATTCATTCAATAGCAACGTGGATAAGAAACAGAGAGCATGCATTGGTTTCTATCAGGCACTAATTATATGAGTGTACAGATATTAAAGCTTTTTCTCTCAGAGTAAAAACGGTCACTCCAGGAGAAAAATAACCTGGGAACAACCAGGGTTAAATCACTCCTAGCAGAAACTCCTGAGAGATTCTCTTCTGCAAGAGTGAGTGTCTGTACTTCCTGTGCTTCTCTCAGAAGATAACAGTCTTCCAGCAGCTTTACCCAGAACCACCCCCACAAGTCCCCAGGGAGACAAAGTTTCACTTGGTGGACTCTGCTTCTCCAAACAGGGAGCAAAATACACTCCCTTCACAATTCCCACATTGTACTGCAGGGAAATACAAGCTTATCATGGACAGTCTTAGTCAGCCAATCAGAGCTTCCCTATTCATTGCAGCCATCTCTCCCTAGGCATAATAAAGGAGTCTGCAGAGTACACTGAGAAATGTGCACACGGCCTCCCCTGGCAGCACAGTATCAACACTGCAAGCTCGCCACTCTTCAAGGCCTCAATATTTGAATGTCTGTACACTCAGCTCTTGGTAAGTTATTCTACCAAGATAAAAAACCTGGGAGAATTCTCCCAGATTATCTGTATGTATGTATGCAGCCTATATACATACAGTCTCTACTGAATTCAGTCCTTCCCTTACTGGTGATAGATAACTTTTTACATGATCGCCTCCTAATTTAAATGAACATATCTTTATTTACCGCTGAAGATTGTTTGTGGACAGCCAGGTTGATCTGCTCCTCCATTTGGGTAGAAATCGATATTTCCCAAGGGTTTCCTGAAGCCAAAAGCTAAAGGAGAAACACCATAAACAACAGTAAAGTACATAATGGGAATTTTCAAATGATGAAGATACAGTCTCAAAAGGTAAAAAAGTTCTTTTGAGCTTCTTTTCCTTTTGTTCTGTAAAATCAGATGAACATGTTCTTTCTTTTTCTAGTTGTCCTGTTCTGCAAAAACATAGAGAGCATCTATGCACATGCTCTGGAGGGTGGGAGAGGGTGAATTAAAGCACCCAGAGCATCATGTGTATCAGCATCTCCACACTGAAAAATGGTGGTGGAAGCGCTTTAACTAAAGTTTGTTTGACAAGCTTCAGTTAAAGTGCCCCTGCTGACATTTTTCAATGTAAGGACCCTGATACATGTGATGCTAGAGTCAGCTGGAGTGCAGTAATTACCATGCTGCAGCAGATTTGATTAATCGAGTCTGATCTGATGCGCTGCAATTACAGTGCATCAGAGCAATCTCAATGTATATATATAAGTGCCCAGAATGACAAAAGTGACTTCATATGGTACCCGAGGCTTAAATTTGAGCTTCAGTCCAGACTGATGTTAAACATCACCAGCAGTCAAGTCAGCTAGTATGGGAAATAAAAACTGGCTAAATGTGGTGCCACCTGCTTCAGTCCCTTTATGCCACTGCCAATAAAACCTTACATGAATCAACCATAGTAGCCCTAGGACTGTTTTGAATCCCTCCTGCCTTGGTGTAATTTTTATAGTTTCATAGTTGTTAGGGGCTGGAAGGGACCTTACAAATCATCAGGTCTAGCCCCCCTGCACTTGGGCAGGAAAGACTGCTGGGATCAGATTACCCCAGCAAAGTGCATGTCAAGATGCTTTTTGAAGATCATCAGGGTGGGCAACTGTATCACCTCTGGGGGGGGGCCTGTTCCAATCCCTTGGCACTTGACTTGTAATTTATATATTTGTATTATAATATATACTATTTATTTTTTAAAAAGTAGAATTAATCTTATGTAAAATATCTGTTGTCCTAACTAGATATTTGTACAATATTTCCATTGACATTGAGCTCCTGAAAATCATGAGAATTGTATTTTGGCAGAATTCTGGTATTGGTGAAAGGAATCCTGATTTGATTTTTCTTGCCAATACCAAGACATTTTCTTGACAATGAAATTATTAATTTTAGCATCATATGAATACGGTTCTACACAAGAATCTAAACAGTGGACCTAAATCTATCTTCACATGTACAAAAGCTACTCCTTTAAAATGGTGGAACTGCAGTTGCCTTTCTGACAAAATAATTTCATATGAAAGTGCTCACAATTCTTAAAGTGTGTGTGGACAGCATGTGAGTACTGTAAACTAACAGTCATGCTCAACTATTCCACAAAGAACCCTATTTTGACTTAACTGATTGCATAGTCACATATATTTTCATGCAATGGGAGATTATATTCTTTTCATTCTACAAGTAAAAGACTGAAAGAGGTCTACACTCCAGTGAATCGTAATCTCGAGTGGAGCTGTGTGTGAAATGATTATTTCTACAAATGTACTGATTTTTTAAAATTTAAGAATGCGATTCCAATTATCTGTAGGCCCAATGCTGAAGCTCTTAACTTACTTAACCCCACTGATGAAAGTATAACTGCTCATGTAAGAGCAGAAGGAATAGGTCCTTCACCTCTAACGACTGTCATTAGTTCAATTCCATTTTAGATTCAAATAACCTCATCAGACTTATTTCTTGCCACTGACTTCAACAGGCACCGGTCAGACACTTTTAAGGATACAACACAAACTCTCCTTATTAACAGGATGAACCAAGGCAATCTTAAGTAGGTGATCCTAATTTACCTCCTCCCTTCCTTTCCTAATTTACCTCCTCCCTCACTTTTGCATTCTGTTTTTTCTGTTTCCACCTCAGTACAAAAAGGAAAGCAAAAGCTGAGTTATTACCATCAATATCAGTATGAATGACATCAACAAACTGTGCATCTGTATGATCCAGCCTCTCATCTGGAGGTTTCCCAGTGAACAAAGGGCCTGCAGGATCAAGACCTGAAAAAAGTCATGTGGCAATTACTTTTTGAGAGGTCTCTTTCTATAATCAAAACCACAGTTTGAACAGGTGCATCTACAATCCACTCCAAAACAATGTTCATACACAGCGTAGCATCAATGACTCACCCTTTATAAATAAATTAACATTAAATTAACTAATTCATCTCATACATTCAGCCAAGCTTAGCGGCATCTACCAGAAGATTACTTAGCCTATACCCTAGAAACTCTCCCTCATCTCAAGAAAAGAAAGACAAAATAATTTGTTTCAGGAATTTTAACAACCGTCCTTGTCCTCTTTCACCAAACCTGTAAAGCATTTTAATGAGGGCAATTCTCCTAGTAAATAGTTTTTAAGATGTCCTTTATATGGGGGTAAAAAGAAGAATTTACTTATTGGGGTCCAATCTTGTATTCCCAAAGACAACATAAGACAAACAGACTTAGAGAGAAAACAGCAGCAAAATTAGAAAATGCATCTTCTGTGTCTCATGCTGAATCTTGCTTATAAACCTGTAAGCAAAAATTGGCACAGCATGTCACCCTTGAGCTGCTCTGAGACCTAATCTGTAGTGGTGTTGGATTACTGACAACATCACTTTTAGCAACCTTTCTGATGACACTCACAGCAGTGCTGCAAAAGTCTCACTCTGGTCTAATGAAGCAGGATGTGTTAAACAAAGGCAAGAAGGCAGAGAAAGAAAAGAACGTAAAAGGCTTAAAGGAAAAGGAGACATGAGAGGCTGAGAGAAGGAATCCAAGTATCATACTCCAAGTTTTGTTCAAAACCTAGTTGGATCCAGTGAGATAGTGGCATATTCTCACCCTCTTTCTGTGGGTGAGATTAGAAGTTACAATTGTACCTTATTAACAACTCTTAAAATATGAAGCATCACACATTCATGCTTGTTAACAAGTGGTAGGTGCCCCCTAGGCATCTTAAAATTACACAAGTTGACGTGAGGATTTTCTTTGAGTTGTGCTAGTCAGCTCAGCTTTGCCTAACTTCTGATTCTTTATAGGACATCAAATGACCAATGCACAGTATGCCAGAAGGCATTGCTCCCAGGTAGACTAGCTGTCCTTCTGGACTCTGACGCTTTCCTGCCTCCCCCCTGACAGCCTGAACAGTGAAGCAGCAGCTGGTGAGTGAGGAGGAAAAAGGGCGAGCAGTGGGTCAAGCAGAGGAGGAAGGAAGGGAACTGCTGGGCTGCTGGGATGGGGGATACACACAGCACAACAAAAGACACGCAGCATAATAATACAATGTACACAGCACAACCCACACACACTGATAGCACAACACACAGAACGCAGCACAACACACATACAACACAGCACAACACAACACACCCACCCACATCACAGCAAAATACACACACGAGAGTGGCAGGGTTGGGGGGGGGGGTGGTGTTCACATGGTGAGCCTCTAGTTGCTGCCAAGTAGCAATAAGGGAGCTCTCCACATGCCCAGGCTCTGCACAGCTCCGTGCAGTCAGAGATGGCTGCTCTTCCACTGCTGCACACGTGGCCTAGTTGTGCTGCTTGGTGGCAGCCAAAGGCAAATCTGTGGATGGGGTACAGGGCTGTACTGAGGGCTCTCTGTGTGTGTGCATGCTGTGCTGGCAGGGAAGGAATGCTGTGCTAGGGATAATGGAGTGTTTTGCCACTAGAGAGCCGGCAGGCATGAAGCAGCCTTGTCACTTCCTTGCCACACCTTCTCGCCAGCCCTTTGGTGGCATCTCAGAGCTGTGCACATTACAGAAGGTATTAACCCAAAATGTGCTCACAACATATGATCACTATAGCAAGCCCTAACACTCCTTAAAGTTAGCAGGTGCTAACTGCGGGCACCGTTACACATGCTCTGGGGTGAACGTGCTTTAATTAAAGTGGCTCTCAGAAGCCGTTCTAATTAAAGCACCTGAAACGCTTTGTGTATTCAGCATCCCATGCTTCAGAATGGTGGCAAAGACACTTTAACTAACACTCATTCGAGAAGCTTCAGTTAAAGCACCCCCACCACCATTTTGAAGCACAAGGATGCTGAATGCACAAGATGCTGAGGCTGCTGAAGCATGCTAATTAGCATGCTCCAGCAGACTTGATTAATTGAGTCTCCTCCACCCCATACTAATTAGCAGGCATTGGGCACATGTATAGGTACCCTGTAATGTGTAAGCATCTCCTATGTTAGTCGGGTCATGTTATCACTCTGAACCAGAAAAAAAGGGTCCAATAGTGAGATGGTGGATCTTGGGGTCTCAAAGATGATAATCATGACAAACATGATGAAGAAGATTGCTCCATTCAGTTCACCCATTCTCCTGGTATCAGTACAGTCTAACAAATTTTGTTAACCCAATTTCCTGTTTCAGTGTCCTCTCACGTATCAAATGCCAGGGGCCTAATTTTGTTTTTAGTAATCCAGTTATTCAAGACTTTTTCTTTAATTATTTTCAGCAAAATCTGTTGTTGAAGGAAATTAGAACTCTTTACACACTTTCATTTATTTCCCCTCAGCTGACATAACAACTGATATAAAGCTGCTAGGTTTTCATAACTGCAGCAGCCCAAAATTATGCCATTTTTGCAACACTGCCCTTATCCAGAATAGCCTCTTCTCTGATGACTAGGACACTGGCCAGATGGAAGAAATAGGGTTTGAATATCCTCACAAAAAGAAGGGAAATGAAACCAGATCTCCAATATGTTTTCTGACTGTCCTACTGGACTATTGTATTAAGCACCTCAACTCTTGAAAATGGTAGGATTTAACTTTCACCCCCAGTCAGCATTTCCTATTGGTTATCTTAGGCAATTCCATTCTGCACATTGGCTTCAGTGAATCCTATTCTGAAACACTTAACTCTTCACATGCCGTGTACTTGCCATATACCATGTATCTAAGCCAGACCTGTGGATTCTGCCCCTGAAACCAGGCCTCTAAAGTTAGGCACTGTAGATACCTGTAGACTTGGCCGGAAGCTGCTCCAGCATGCTGTAATTACAGTGCATTGGCATGTACTTCATTCATCAAGTCTGCTGCAGCATGCTAATTAGCGTGCTTCGGCCAGCTTCCATGTCTCCTCCACCAGTGTCCCAGCACTTGAAAATGGCAGTGAGGGCACGTTAACTGAAGCTTGTTCAATGAGCTTTAGTTAAAGCACCCCCACAGCCATTTTGAAGTGTGGAGATGTTGGTACATGAGACTTCACGGATCCACTCTAATTAAAGTGCCTCCCCATGCCAGAACACATGTAAAAATTCCCCCAGACCCTGCCTTGGTTCTGTATTCTTTATGCACCCCACTTCCTGTTGTATTCAAAATTCTCACTGAAGACAACAGATGTTTCAAGCTTGTAAGAAATATTGGATAAAGCCCTAGGACTAAAACTGTTAAGTACAAACCTTGCACCTAACATTAGACTTGCAAATCCACACTTAAAAACCTCTTAAAGCAAATATGGTAGATCTCTGTAACTCTCACTTAGGAACTTAGCTTTAGACAATCAAATTAGAAAATGTTAGCCAATTTTCTTTCTAAAAGTATAAGCAGAATTTTTGTGCTAGACTAAATAAATTTAGAAAGATCAGGTATTTCTAAATACTTGTTATGATGCTTCCCTATCATATCAAATCCTCTCTAGATTTACATCAAGAATGCATTGGCTTATTCCCTATTACCATATAGTTTTATCACGTCAGATTTGTGAATTTTCAAATCCTGGCACCCATATGGTATGCAAGTAACTATAATAATGATGAAAATATACACAAGAACATGCATACCAAGTTTAAAAGCCTTACCGGTAATTCTGCCAAGTTTGCCATTATACATCTGTCCAACAAATCCAGCTATATGAGCCCCAAGGCTAACTCCAATCATATAAATAGAGTCAAGAGAAGCTCCATCTGCCTGTCAGTGAAAGAAAAAAAGCCAGTGATTATGGGTTATAGAAATGTTAACCATAATGTCTGCAATATGGTTAGTTGAACAGACCTCAGTAAACTATGATTTACTCTTCACTTTTTCCTCAGACTTGTAAGTTTTATTTCTGACTTTGAAACCCCCTGGAAATTCCAAAAAAATATTTTTTATTACATTTTCTATAGTAGACATACAGTACAGCAGTTATGAAACTTTTTGACTATATAAATGCATGAAGAAGGATACAGTAATACCATATTTGCTTGAATATAAGAGAACCCTAAATGAAAGATGACCGCCCCACCCCCGCACTAATTAGATTCTATATATGGGAAATTTATAAATTTGATATAATTTTCCAGGTATTGAATCTAATTACTGGAGACCTTGAACATGTCCCCTTCCTACTGCTACAGCAAGGAAAATAAATCTCAGGGTGGCAGCTCTTGTCCTGGCCTGCCTTCTTCCCTCCGCAGCCTCTTCCTTCCATTCTTACTATCAGACCCTTCTCTCCACAAGCACATGGAATGAGGGGAAAATCTGAAAAACTGGACATGTCTACATGTGAATATTAATGGGACACAATAAACTCTGGTGCACTTTGTGCCAGAGTTTATTGATCCCGGGTGCAGCATTAACACATGTGCCTGGGACTGCAGCACATTGAGCCAGAGTAGAGCAGCCCCAGCTGGCGGGAAGCCCAGCAGATCAGCCTGCCAGCCTGGGGCTGCTCCAACCTGGCACATCATGCTGTGGAAGGGCTGGCTGGGGGACGAGATTACTTCAGTGAGGGGTTAGCCTCATTCCCTAGCCAGTCTGTCAGTGTCTACATGTGCATTGCAATGGAGTAAATAACTCCTCTGTAGGACAGTACTTGTATCTGGCAGTACTAACCTATGACAGAGTTAATTAGTTTACTCCAGCCTAATAGCTCCACATGTGTAGACCTGTGACGTTTCACTGTGGAGCTAATTAGGCAACTGCAGTAAGCGTCTCATGTGGATGTGCCCACTAACTTTGAAATAAATTTGCTTGTGGTAATTTGCATATAGGCAAATTACTATGAGTTCCCATAGATTAAGTTAATCCAGGATTGATGCGTTTCACTTTTGTAACTGCTGCAATTTATAGCATAGGTACTCCATAAATACAATTTTAAACAACGCTTTTGTACCTACTTACATATAGTATAAACTATGCATTATATTAGCCCAAAGCCAAAAGGCTCATGACTTACCATATCGTTCACTGGGTAGGGCCCCAGCAGAGTCAATGGCATTTTAACTCCACAGCTCAGCACTTCTCAATATGTGTTTATAAAGGATCCATGTGCTAATTAGCCCCACTCAGGACTGGAGCCAGGTGTTTTAATTATGAGTCCTGGGATCCTCCAAAAATGTATAAGGTGCAGGTCAACCTGGTATGGCTTTACCCCCGATGGTGGAGCCACACTAATCATCAGTGACAGACTGAGGGAGGAGGCAATAGAGGCCTTCTTGGTAAACTGTTTGGGGCCCTGCTTGGTGATGTTTGCCAAATACTTAAGGCTAGTGAAGAAACAGAAATTATTGGAAATGGGAAAGAGAAGCACAGCTTAGCTGTGGGAGTAAAGAGGATATCAAAACATATTCAGTGTAATGGGCTCACTGTGACTTGGGAAAGAGTTGGCACTAAGCAGGAGTCAGCACAACGGACATTTTCATGCATCTCATTCAGATGGGCTATGCTAACTTAACCTTGTGGTAGGTCTTTTTGGCTTGTATCTATTCTCTTTCTTTCTCAGTATAGTGACCCCTTCCCTTCCCCTCCCCCTCCCCCTCCCCCTCCTTCACCTCACCTCCCACCTCTGGGCTTAGCTGACTAACATTGTAAGTATCTAACCTAGTTGCACTCCCCTCCTCACCCCCATCCGTCTTATGTTAGTCCTTTGCTTTGGCACTCTATTTCCCTTATGGCTCTGTCATTTTTTCTATGATCCTTAACATTTCCTAACAAAGCTAAATCTGTTTTTGGCACCAAGGGGAGGGCATTGGGGATGGCTCTAGCCCTGCCAGTGCCAGCCTAGTATAGCAGTACCTCTAGGTCTGGTGTCAGTTCCCTGAAGATGGAACACCTGTCTTTAAAGGCCACACACACACATACATACAAAGTTTCCCATCAATCCGCTTGCCTGCTATGAGTGTTTTATAGTTATGCTCAACGTTGGCTGCATTTAATCCACTTCACAGGTGGTTGCCATTACTGAGCACATGCTGCTTTTGGCAGCAGTTCAGTAACAGATAATGTATTTAATGAAGTTTGCTTGTATTTGAATATCAGACAAGGAGCTATTTTCCCTGTGCTGAATGGGGTGAGAGAAAACCTCATCTTATATTTGGGTAAATATGGTATTTCTTCACTGATTTATTTGAAGAAGATAGAAAGTACTACAAAAATACAGGAAAGGAAACTATAACTGTCAGCTAAATGCAACCCTTTCCCCTACTCTCAATAAAATAAAAAAATTCTAGTTACAAGCACTTAAGCAACACAGCTAACTGAGCAAGGCTGCCAAGCCTATACCTGCAGTGAATCCTGAAGGGAGGAAATGCTTACCATGTGTAATAGATAATGTTTTCATTAAAGCTACTGCAGGACACAAAGCCAGTGTAAGGAAATCTACAACCATGATTTGGAAGCCTCTCTGTCAGTCCCAAAGGCAAGTGGAATCTGAAATAGTACTCTAAGTCTGGAGATGAAGTAATAGTTAGACAGTTCCATGACAATCAATTTTCAAATATGGTATATGAAGTTTTGCATCTTGACTTTTCACCTCTTCTGTGATCATTTTGCTGTGACCTGGTTTGTTGTGACCTGTGATCTGGTTTGTACCAAGAAGGGACTGGTAGAGGAACAAGTTCAGAGGAAGATGAACTATACACATGAAGGGCAGCAACAGTTCTACTACGTTCAAATGTAAGTGCTTAACATTAGTTTTCATCAGAGTTGGAACTATGTTTTTAAAGTTATTTTAGTCTTCCATTATATTTTTATAAATTAACAGTCTTTCCTCCCCAAGTACAGGGGGGCTGGATCAATGGTCTTGTAAGGTCCCTTTCAGCCCCTAACATCTATCAAGGTATGAAATATAGCTATAGTCAATACTAGCTGATCCCAACAGCCAAGCTATAATATGCCCTCTTGTGGTCTCCTATGGTCCCCACTACTCCCTTACATAATATTCTAATTATTTGTCCATTTGTTTAAAAACTATTTAAATCCACAGAAGCCTTTCCATTGACTTTCTTGGTTTTGGCTTAGACCCTTAGTCAGAAAAACTGTTTTCTCAGCTGCTGTTAGCACTAGATTTATCAAATGCTTTCTACAATGGAGATGTGTTCTTAAATGTCTTATGTCAGTTGTTTCTTATAAATGTTTCCTATGAGTTATTTTCATAAGTGAATGTTCTTTGCACCTTATTTAGTAGTTAGAGAAATAACATCTGCAATATTTTATTTAAACAATATATTGACACCAGTTTTTGTATGTTTCACTTGGCCACTCATTTGAAAGAGCGGCTGTTTTTTTGACATAGCTAAAACTCATTGCAAAACAAGGGATTCAAGACACAATATTGGTTCCATTGAAATAAAACTGTCATTCACTTCAGTGGATGGGAGAAGAAAGGTGGAATGTATGATACAGCAGAAAGTATATACAGCATAAGTACATACAATGTTCACATCTTGATTCAGACAAAATGATCGTGTTTACTATGTTCCTCCTGCAGTTCCTTCTATATCAAACCTTTTTATAAGACACCAAAACTATGCTATTTTAATTCATTTACTTCCAGGGCAAATGTCTGACTTACCAACATCTGGTCAATAAGTTTCTTCAAGATATATGCAACTTTCTTGGTGTTATGAACAGCAGTAGGATAAATTAGAGTAGTAGCACCCCGGTTCCAATCTACTATAATGAGGTTAAAATCTTCTACAGCCAGCAGAAGTTCCTTTATGTCATTTAGCCATGCTGGTGGAGATCCTGTTGGCCTGTAGCCATGGATAATAAAGACAGTTTTCTTGGTCGTATTCAGGCTGGTAGATGCTGTTACATTATGTTCACTGAGATTCTCAGAACAATTCTGGTTTTGCCTTGTATACAACAGTAGTTGCACTTCCAGGTCTGTTCCAGTTAAAGCATTGCTTATACTAAGATCTGTAAATTCAGGACATTTTTTCTCTGCATCTGAAAAATATAAAAACATCAGACAACTATTTAACCAGTTAGACTATGATAAAGACTGTTACCCTTTCTTTCTTTCTATTACCCTTTTCTTTCCTGTTGTTCACAAAGAATAAAGTATTTCCACTTACTCTACCATTCTGAATTCAGTGCATTTCCTAATTATGAAACATGGGCAAGTAGCACCTCTACTGTGCTGGCTTTTCTAGATTCCTGCAAAGCCAATGTCTATTTCACAAGCTGGAGGATAATTGAACTTGACTTCTAATTCCAACTAAGGAGTTAAAATCCTTTGTCACTTGGCCAAATAAAAAAACCCCAAACAAATAAGATCTGGTTGTTAAACCAGACAACTTTCCATTATTGCACCTACAGATCAATTGTTCCTTTCTGGTTTTGGACTTGAGGTAAAAATCCCACTGTTATGCAGAACATCCAAAAAGGATCCTAAATTGAGTCTGGAAAGGTGAATGAAAGATGTGAGAAAATGGCAATGTTTGTAATTTCTTTGCTTGAACGATGCAGTTGTAGGGAAGTACTACAATGTGAAGTTTAGCTCAGGTTCTAAATGATGGCCAAGATCTTCAAGAGAGTTGAACCATTCATTTTTTTGCTGTATGCTTCAATATCAATATGAAATGCCCAGCACTTCAGTAGCTTTTAGTTAAGCAAGTCAATCACCTGCTGCAACTGAATCTATATGGTTCTCTGTCAATAGAATGAGACTTAGGAGCTTTGGGTATAATTCCTAGCCCTATCACAAGATCCCGGTATGATTTTGGCAATTCACAGTGGCCACATCTACACGAAACGCTGATTGCACAGTAGTTCATTACTACTGCACAGTAGTATTGCATGGCACAAAGCATGATGTGATGCTACTGCACAGTAGTAAGGAGCTACTGCATAGTCAGCATCACCAAAAAGCCATGCTGCTTCACAGTAACTCTGGTTACTGTGCAGTCATTTAGTACTTGTGTATGTAACACAAGTTACAACACAGTAACAACTGTGCACTCAGGGTCTCATGTAGACCGGGTCATTCTGCCTAAAATACTGTTACCTATGTGTAAATTGGGAATAATTATACTGTTAGTAATCCTGTTCAAGAATCTGAAACTTATTAGAGGAACATAAGATTTGTTGAGAGAGATTTCTCTCATCCAGGGTCGTAGGAAGTAAGGCCAGTAAGATTTCTCACATCCCATCCTAGTAACAGTAAGACCTAACTCTTTCAGAATTTCCCAGAGATGTGAGACCAAAGTTCCAGTTCTTGATCTGATTCAGGCAGAGCAAACCTGAGTGTCCTTCATGGTGGGTAGGGCACTTTCTGGTTTTTCCATTTGAGTGTGGAATTTATAATAATTGGAGTCATAAGTAAGATACCACTTCTTAAATTACTTCAGTAGTTCCTGTACAGTGTTATTTTCAAATAGTTTTTCCCAGGAAAAAAGGAACGTGTTGACTTCTTTGTATTAATGCCTGAAAGTGAAAAACTGAACTCTTGCTCAGCCTGTTCCCAAGAAACCTGCAAGTCAATGAACTCAGAGTGCATGTACTGTGAGTAGACTGCCTGACTCTTCCTTTTTCTGGAACATTACTGCAGTTCTTAAATTCCAGCTGAACAGATTAGCAAAATACCTAAACAGTGATCTAATACTATAATTGTAGATTACTTTTATGTATTGTCTACTTTGAGAATTAAAAGACTGAATGCAGACATCAACTTATGAACCTAACAGTGAAAGACAAGATTTTACAAATTCAAAGTCAGCTGGTGGTGTTAGGTATACTGAGTATGGTGGTTTAAGTGTAAATCTTTCACACCACTAAACCCCAGAAACTTAAATAAACACTCATTGCTGCAAAGACGATTTTCAAAAGTGCCTAAGTATGAAATTGTTTTATGTATGCAAGGATAATCAAAACAAGCAGGAGAATCATGTGGACTCATTTCTACTTTCCATCATGGTCTCTTTTAGGCTAATTCAGTAGTTTTCAACCTTTTCAGTCAGGGCACCCCTCCACAACTTTTTTGAATTTAGCAGCACCCCTAGCTGAAAACCACTCTTGTTCTGTCTCTGCTTGCTGCAGTGGTTCTCATCTAGGCTGTTGCCCCACACTCCTGACTGCATTAGGCTTTTCTGATAAATCTAAAGCAGGCAGGAGCAGACATGTAACTAATGAGTTTTGTGCCCTGTACCGCTGGGGTATGGGGAGTGAGGGAACAGAGGGTGGTCTTTTCTGCCCTGTGTCCCCACACCCAGCTTCTCCAGCTGGACAGTGCAAACAGTTGCTTCAGCACAGCAGGACTCCTCTAGATGTGCAGTGCAAAGGGCTTCTGCAGTCCAGCTTGACCCCTCCTGATGGACAGGGCTGGAGCCTTGGCTGGAACACATGCTTTTGCCATGGCCCTTTCTGGTCTGACTCTGTACAATCCTTCTGGATACAGGAGGGCACAGTTGGTCCCACCTGCTCAGCGCACCTCTATTTTTTGGAAGAACATGTGGGATCAGATGGGGAAGAGCTCCAAAAAGAGCGCTGACTCTAGTCACAGCTGCTCCCCAATCTGTCTCCAGAGGAAATGCAGGGCATTTCACCCCGGCTGCAGTGGCACCCACATCCTGTCACCCCTGGAAGGGGCTCTCAGCACCCGGTTAAGAATCACTGACCTAATGGCGCACACATTCATAATCAGATTTGAGAAACATCCTGATTTCAACTGTGTTAAAGTTCTGAGAAGCTAACCTCAGGCCCAACACCTACTGAGTATCATCTGTTATAGCTATTTGTTATATAATTTGACTTCAGCAAAGATAATTTATATTGCCTAAGAATCTGGCCCCTTATATTTAAACAAGTTTTCCTCAGTTTCTTTGGTCACAAGAGCTTTGTATAGAGCAGCAAGAACACAAACTGTCAAATCCTTCTTCCAATAAGCAGAAAAAGGAACAGTGTCTCTTCAGTTCCTAAATGGTAGTTTCTCATGTAAGTTTCCCATAAATAGCTCGCGTGAATTACTCACGCTATCAGTTTACTTAGAATTCTGTAAATTGACAACAAAAAAAACTACCCTAAACAGAGAGGATGTAGCAGACATTTGGAAGAAGTGGTGGCAGCACTTTTGTATCTTGCAATCAAGTGCATTGTTGAGACACTGCACAGGATTATATATCCTCCATACTGTTAGACACAAATCTAGAGGTACTGAAAATCTCCAGTGCACTGCATGGAATCATGAAGATAACAGGCCATCTTACAAAGGTATTAAAATTTGCAGGAATATTTTGATCCATATAAAAAAATGTCACTTAGGAAAGGCAAGAAACCATTTTGATGATGAGAGCTTATTTTCCAAATCTACATCAAGATAATCATGCAGACTTAAACAATTTAGAGATTCGAGACCAGATAATTTGTAGAATATATGAGAACCAGGACAAAGCCATCTTATTGCAAGAAATAGATTTAACATTGCAAAAAGAAATGAATATTTTCAGGGTTAGTGAAAACCATAATGAAGGTGGAAGTGACAGAACAGACTCAGAAAATGTCCTCTAACTTTCTACCCTAACATATCTGGGAAGACACAAAACTTCTACCTTCTCTTTCTTTTATTCATAAAAGTGACTGTAACTATGAATATTGTACATCTGGAATACTATGGATTCCTGATTGTTTTAAGTAAATATAATCTCTTTAGAATGAAGACATTTGAATGTTTTATTTTTTTTCAATTCAAAATGACTTATTTTTAAAGTAATGATTTACCAAGCTACCTCCTTCTGGGATAATATGACTCACTAAATAGATTAATTTATAAGAGGAGACAACTCCACATGTAGTCTTTAGCATGCTGATGTACAGCTGAGAGTTAGCCAAATCAGGAATTCTGAACTGTTCTCTTGCAGTTACTTTGCATTAGCAGTATCAAAAGACCCTGGAAAAAAATCTGACAATGAAAAAGATCCTGAAATTTTAATATCATGTAAAATTTAATTTCTGGCTTTCAAATCATGATTTAATGTTATATACAAGGTGAGATAACTAAATGTAAAATCTCCTTCACACATGCCACTCACACACCCACAGCAACATGCTGAAGAGTAATTTTACTTAAGCATTTCATTACATATTCCCTATTCATGCCTAATTTATACAAATAGTAGATGACCTTTTTCTACTATGCACAAAAACCAACTGTTCTCTCTCTCTGTATCGCTGCACCTTAGCGTTATATTTTATTGCATATTTTTCAACTAACTTAGTGAATTAAGCTAAGACACCTTAAAAGTTTAAATGCTTCTTGATATCTGTGGGCTTATTTTGCATTCTAATCATTAAAGCTCAAGTCTTGCCTCACTTGTTTGTATAAATCAAGATTCACTTCACTAAAGCAAATGGAATTACAGGGACCTCGTATGAGTAGGAAATCAGTAGGGCTGCACGAAGCTTTGGGGGCTGATTCGATTTGGAGGATATTTGGCCTGATTTGGTGGCTGAATCTCCAAATCTGAATCGAATTAGGGTACCAATTAAAAGGTCTGAATCAATTTGAAGCTCTCTGAATCTTCAGAAAGGATTCAGAGAGCTTTGATGATTCGGACAGTCCCTGGTGGCTGCAGCAGGGAGCTGCAGCCAGACTAGGAGCTGGTAAGTAGGGGTGGGGTAAGGGGGCTGAAGGGGGGCAAAGGGGACCATGGGGGGACCTC
>NW_017728906.1:22952306-22958820 GCF_001723895.1 Crocodylus porosus
CTCTGCCAGCCCCCAGCCTGTGCCTTCTCCCCCAGCCCTGCCATGGCTGCTCCGCCCGCCCCTGCTCCCAGTGATTTAAAAAAAAAAAAAAGCGCTTACTCAGAGGGTGATCCTGGGCAGTGGGACAATTCCCAGTGTCCCCCACTGCCCCATGCCACATGGAGAAGTAACTAAAGCTATAAACAAGACATGGTATTTCTTGTGGGACTGGTTGTGCCCCATCATCTAGAATGGAGAAGGTATGGGTTTGACATCTCTACACATCTCCCTTCCAAGCGGCTGATTGCACTGCTGCTTTTCCACCAGTAGGTGACTGGAGAGAGCACACATCGCAGCGTGCCTGGTCAAGTTCCATAGGATCCCTTGACTGCAAGTGCTGACAGAGCACCTGCTTTTACATTTTGCGTAGGTGGTGACATTTTGGTAGGATTGACTTTGGTGTTGGTCACTGTGTAGCTTGTGCCTTTGAATAACTGCCCTTATTTCTGGTACACTGGTGTGGCCATCACTGATCATAAGTCAGAGCTTTCACCAGCAACACCTGCTGTGGATCTGTATACAGTCATAGCCTAGCTGGCCCAGTGTCATTAACTTGTGGGACCTCAATGGCTGCTGCTACTTTCATTTGCCCTCAAGAACAAAGGTTAGGGGAGAAGCTCACGTGTACTTGCTACCAAACAGTGGGTGGGGCTGTGTCTACATCTGGCTTGTACTGGGCAGCAGTAGATACTGCTCCCCTAAAGCTGTTTTGGCTGCAGCTCGGCATCTGGCTGATCGGATAGGGGGTTGACTCCAAGTCATGAAGCAGTGTTTCTGGGCCAAGGAGATAAGCAGCAACTGGTAGGAGCAGATTGTTTTGGCCACCTTAGGTGATAGGCAATGGACATGCAGAAGTGTAACCTTCATGGAGATTTGTGCCAAAATTGCCTTGCACATACAGCCATGGTCAGTGATGATGAGTTTGCTCTTACCTGTAGAGAACTGTATTCCTATAGTTATTCCTAACCCTATGGGGGGCTGGACTCGATGATCTTCTGAGGTCCCTTCCAGCCCTAATGTCTATGTCTATACAAGCCATTGCCGGGCTGAGAGAGTGGGCGGGGGACAGGCCTGGCCTGGCTGATTTGGAGATTTGTCTGCTGGCAAATCTCAGAATCAGATTTGGCCGAATCGATTCAGGACAGTAATTGGAATCACTGAATTGAATCCCTGTCCCCTGAATCCAAAGCCAATACTAGCTGCTTCGCATAGGCTTAGAAAACAGGTCTATGGAAATATAAAAGTCTCTCCTTTTGGGACAATCAGACATAGCTGAAATCTAAGAACTGAGCAGCATGCTACACAAAAGGTACTTATAACTTAGGTGTTTATTTAAAAGTATGAAATTAACACAAAGGTATTCACTGAAAAGTAAACAGAGAAAAAATATGTTGCCTGGTTTGTACAAAGATATGTACTTTACATAGTGGAATAAAATGAAAACTACAGCAGGTGGTTTTGAAATATGAATAAATAATTTTAACTGTTCAGCAGTAACAGCTAAGCAAACAGGAAGTTTTTCAAATTCTTTAACATTCATTGATAAGTATTGCTTACATTGCTTTTTAACACATGAGTACTCAAACAGGAATTTTTATAGAAGAAAAAATTAGAGCTATCAGTTGGGCAATTAGTTTAATTCTTATAAATCTATCATTTCATCTAGTTCTGTGAGTGATATTTCTTCACGTTCATTTACGGGTAATAACTTTTGCAGGTCTGACAAAGAAATTCATAACTAATTAAACTAATCATATTTTGATCAAATGGACTTTAACAAACAAATGTATAGTGCTTATAAAAAAAAACTGATTCCTGCCTTCTCATTATCTATCTATCTATCTACTTTGAAAGTCTTCATCCTTAGTAAACAACTGCTGATTAATATCAAATTACTTCAGAATAAGTAAAACACTTTTCACCTGCCTTCAGGACACAAAGCATATGTAGTCATACCAGTTTGCGTACAAAGTACAGAAAGAGATAAGGTATCATGCTTTTCAATATTTACTTTAAGCTGAAAACCTCTGTAATAATTGAAATAAATCAGGTTAACTTGACTAAGTTTGCTATATGAATTATAATTGGAAGGTTTGTCATAGTTAATCATAATTGATCATTTATATTTTGCTGTTTAAAAAGTTATTGTTCTTTGTTTGGAAAATGGTCAGAAGTAACTCTTACTGGTTCCCTTACCTGATCTCACCCAGCACATCAAACAGATGAAGAAACAGGACCTCAGCATATGGAAATAGTGAACGTTCACAATGGAACGGAGAAGATTTGACTTGTCCTTTAGAACACGCTAGCTTTCCCTTTACTGTGACAAATGCTATTGATAAACTAGATGTGACGAAGAGCAGGAAATTACTTTGCCGAGCTTATATTTAAGCTTCTGCAATTCATGGCTCCACCTATTTACATAACTAAGGGGGTAAGGCAGTTTCTCTTTCTTCCTTTTTTTTTTTTTTAATTATCAGTTGTCCTCTGTTCTTAGGAACTATTGAACATGGGTCTCTACTTTGCCATTCATCAAATACGTGGAATCCTTGAGAGGAGAGGAACTAAATGTACATCACTCTTTTTGCCCTCTCTGCTCTGATGAAATGCCAAGACAACCCACCCTGTGGTGTGTTTGAAGATGTGTTATACAATGGGCAAAGAAACAAGCAGAAAAATGTTATTTTGGTTAGGAAATTGTTTCTCTCTTAGGGCTAAAAATGGAATTTTAGTAACTGCATTCCTATAAATGCCCCCTAAGAAAGATTGCCTTGTGATCTTTCTGAAGATTTTCCCTCTAATCTAATCCTATACATTTTCAAAGAATATAAAGCATGCATCTAGAAGTCAGAACTTCGGACTTATATTTCTGATGTAATCATTTGCCATGTTATTTTGGACATTTAACATCATTCTGTTTGTTTCTCCACCTATAAAACAGATAAAATATATGCATCCCATGAGGGTATTGTGGAACTTAGTTAAGCCTTTTGGCTTCAGGAAAACTCATAAAACCAGCTAAAGTATGTGCACAGGGAGAAATCTTAACTTACATTTTCCATGTGAAGATTCCTTCATGTTTATTCTCTTGGCCTCCTCTTCTTGTCATTACAACAGGCCACAGGAACAATTCATTAAAGTCCAATGAGAAACCACATCTCTGAAACCACGGCCTGATGTCCATGAAAAGGCTCCTACTCTTAACAAAGCTATACTGTTTGGATTTCTGCCACTGGTAGCTGCTCCTAAGAATCCCTTCTTACAGTTACATTACATTTCTATTGTAAATAACACAATGGACAGAGGATAGCAAATGGAACTACTCATGTCTGGAAGATGGGGAAATGTCTGCAGTTTATGCTTTAAATTTTCTAAATGCAAAAGGGTCTCAGTCAGAAGGACCCTTTGTGCACTGACATGCACGCATGTTTATCATTTAAAAAAATATGAATCCTGTTCAATGTAACCTTTTCCTGTCCTAGATCACACATGGACAGATGATACTGGAAGTCTTGATAATATTCACAGGGTTTCTCCTGAATGACCTGACTTCCCAACTTCTTTGTTCTCTGTTTCTGAGATATCTCCACCAAATTCCTATTGTCACTGAAGTTCATTAGTTTGCCTTATTTTTCCTGTTTCCCCTCCATCTCAAACCATTGTTTAGCACAAATGAGTTATTTTAAGTAGGTTTCAATTCCTGCTCAACAAAATCATTTAGTTACAAATCTGCTAACTCAAACACTATATTGTTATGTTCGATTTCTTTTACTGTGTAAGTTTCAGCAAAAATTGCTGTCTGTGAAGACAGTCTCCCACAATTTCTTCCTAGTGTATCTCCTTTTCCAATACAATCTTCATCCTACAAATCATGGTGAAACAAGTGAGGTGCAATAAATATTAGAAATCCCTATGAAATGCACTGGTAGAAATGGAAGGCATTTGCAAAACAACAGGCAGGATAGTAGCAGCATTACATATGGCCATGGAGTGCATATAAATTCAGAAGTAATCTGCCATTTTTGTCAGTGATCCAGCAGAAAGCAACAGAAGACAGTTCTGAAGGCTATTAAGTCACTGGAAATATTCTTGTCAACTTCACAGGTCTTCAGTGTTATGCATCAATGGAAAGTTGGTTCACCATGCTCTTGGGTAGTTTTGTTACACTGTTTGAGTTATGTTTCCCCTCTCTTGTGTTAATGTACTTTAGTTGATTTGCTTAAGTGTGAAGGAAATTTGTAATAAAATCTGAACTTTCAACCCTACTGAAGTAAATGAGCTTAAGACCAGTTTGAGCGCACGTGGGTGTAAGATCAGGAGTGGCAGGAAAGTGAGGTTGAGTGACAGTTGTGAAGTTGTCCCACTCCTGAGGTGATTCAAGATAAAGTGGGTCCATTATTGAAAAAGTATCTTTTCGAGTGATTGATGCATGATTAGGAGCTGTGTGTGTTGTTTGACTGGTCAGTTTAGATGGGGTGATTTACCCCTTTATAAACTCCTGGCGCTCTGGTGTAGTGCCTGAAGACTGGAAGAAGGCCTATGTGGTGCCTATCTTCAAGAAAGGGAGGAAAGTGGATCTGGCTAACTATAGGCCTATCAGCCTGACTTCTATCCCAGGGAAGATCTTAGAAAAGTTTATTAAAGAGGCCATCCTTAATGGACTGGCTGATGCCAACATCCTACAGGATAGCCAGCATGAGTTTGTTGCAGGTAGGTCTTGCTTGACCAATCTTATTTCCTTCTATGACCAGGTGACCTATCACCTGGACAAGGGAGAAGAGATTGATGTTGTATATCCTGACTTCAAAAAAGCCTTTGATCTGGTATACTATGATCACCTCTTGGCAAAACTGGCTAGTTGTGGCTATTGTGGTGTTTTAAGTTCATTTAGCACTATAAGGGCACTTCCAGACGAGTGCGGACACGTGGTATGTGGCACTGACGACCCATCTCCAATGCCACTCACTGCATATGCAAGTGTTTCCTGCACTGCTACTTTGCTGTGCAGGCAGTCAAAAAAAACGCATGTCAAAAGAAGTGGGGCAGCACACGTGGCGGCAGCGCACACGCCATCCAAAACTGGAGCATCACTGGCCAGAGCCATGCTTCAGCTACCAGCCAGGCTTCGTGCTGCAGGAGTGCTGCAACTGTAGCTCCTGGAGGCCCCCAGCACTTCAGGTAAAGCTGATGGGACCAGCACAGTTGCTAGCCCCAGCCTCCCTTACCTTACCCAGAGTAACCTACCACACCAGAGCGCATGGCATGCGCGTTCCCCAGGGAGAAGTAGCAGTGGCACAAGGTGTGTGGCTACTACTTGTCTCTTGGGAAACGGACATTTCCGCTTGTCTGGACATGCCCTAGTTGTGTTTGAAGAAGTTTCATGTGGAAGTGAAGAAGTTAAGTGCCTCAAAGAGAGCCGTCTGTGTGAAATCAATTAGACTGCTGAGGTCCCAGAGGGAAGGGAAGCCAGGTGTCCAGGGAGAGTGGTCACTCCTTAAGGAGACAATCTTCAAAACCCAAAGGAAGGTAATCCAACGAGGATCAAAGGGAGCAGGAGGGCACACAAGCCTCCATGGCTCACCAAAAGCATCTGGGAATCTCCTTGCTAAAAGGGAGGCGTACACCCACTGGAAAGAAGGGAACATCACCAGGGATAACTATACTTCAGTCACTTGGGGATGTAGGGGGGCAGTCAGGAAGGCCAGGGCAGAGATGGAATTAGGGCTAACTTCCCAGATTAAGGATAATAAGTCCCTCTTCAAATACATAGGGAGTAAAAAGAAGGTTCTGGGTAATGTGGGGCCCCTGCAAGACGCGTTGGGGAATTTGGTCGTCACACCAGATGACAAAGCTAAAATGTTTAACAATTTCTTTGCCTCCATCTTCCTAAGTAGGGACCAGAACAGTCACCTCCCTGCTGGGGCCCCCTTGGGCCCTGGGGAGGCACACTTGGGCCACGGGTTAGTGAGGAACTAGTTAGGGAACTTCTGGAGGGACTGGATGTAATGTGTAATGTGCCATGTTTTACTCCATTGCTATGCAGATAATACATATAATTGCCAAAATTATGCTCATTCAATTTCCCATGGATTGCACATCCTGATCACTACTTCTACCAGGCTACTCATTGAAAAAATGCTTGTAAATTATAATAGATATTACTAAGCATCTGGAATGACGAGTTTACAGGCCTGTTACACTCTCTTGAAGGGCAATTTGTCTATGCTTTTCCCTCCGCTCTTGCAGAGAAATCTATTTGATCATGCTAGGAGGTTACATGATCCTAAATGTCTTTGAAACACATTTTTCAGTGGCGAAATGAGGATGAAAATAGTCCCTTAGCCTGATTTGTCTATACAGATTGTAAATGCTTTGTGGAGGAAGTCATATTTTATGATGCATTTTCAGAGTGCCTGGTGAGACAGGCCCACAGACCACTACCCCATGCTCCTTATTCACGTGGGCACCAATGACA
>NW_017728906.1:22958831-22961451 GCF_001723895.1 Crocodylus porosus
CAGGCATTGCGGGAGTCCCTGTTCCCCCGAGCACTGCCAGGAGTGACCAGGAATAACGGTCACAAGCTGGCAGAGGGCAGGTTTAGGCTAGATATCAGGAGGCGCTACTTCACGGTCAGGGCGACTAGGATCTGGAACCAACTTCCAAGAGAAGTGGTGCAGGCTCCTACCCTGGGGTTTTCAAGAGGAGGTTAGATGAACACCTTGCTGGGGTCGTTTGACCCCAGTATTCTTTCCTGCCATGGCAGGGGGTCGGACTAGATGATCTACTGAGGTCCCTTCCGACCCTAGAAACTATGAAACTATGTGAACGCTGTGGTTACTAGGCAGCCAACCAAACCCAGCTCTATGAAAGACAAGAGCTTTGCTGCTATATTCACTTTAGGTGCAACGCTCTTCTCACTTTTACTTGTGTTTTGGTTCTAGCTTGTATGTATATATAGTCGTTATTGTAAATAGCCATATTCTACTTAATTGTGTTGTTAGTTAACCCTTTATATGCTATTCCTCTACTCTTTTCTCTGGTTGATGTTATTACCGTGGTGTTCTTCTATCAGATTATCTTTCAGTAATAACTGGTTTTGTTGTTCAATTGACTTTGTGAACATTATTATTTTTGGCCCCTCACTCAGATCAGTAAATCAAGATGGGCAGACAAGCAACCTTTATTGAGTTGGGCATCCTGAGCTAAAGGTTCTCTATTGATAGTGAAGGCATCACTCCCTTCACAGGGGGGAGAGGAGAGAGAAGGACACTAATTAGGATCTCTTCTGAAATATAAATGTAAAATGTGTTGGGCTTTGTGAGTTGCCTTAGTTTCCCCCCACCGACATGGCCAACCAGCTGTGGGGCAGCACCAGCAGGTCAGCCAGATTTCAGTGAAAAACGCTGTAACTTTTATCTGAGCCTAATTTGCCCATAATGAACTTTTCCAATCAGGAGATAATACAAAACCTTCAGCTCTCCTGTGAAATATGAATTTTCATTTCCACCTTGGAGAAATTTTACAATCTTTGCATTCTCCTATGCCTGAAGAAGGGTGTGTGCGCCCAAAAGCTTGCAAATAAAGAATTTTTTTTGCAAATAATCTAGTTGGTCTAATAAAAGAAAACACCTCTACACAGAGCTCTTATTCCTTTTGCCTATAGACCAAGATGGCTACAACCTGCATCCCTGAGAGCAGCTTCTGAGATTTCACATCTATCAAATGTCTGAACTGTCACTGAACTATATAATGACAGCCCTGTGACCTACAGAAGACCCAAATGCCCCAAAGCATGAAAGAGACAAAGGCCCAATTCCACAACAGCATGAAACACGCTCGCTTGAACATGGCGATGCTATCACAAGCAGGGTGGCTCTTGTGTAAGCCTACTCACACGTGTTTCTCAGGACACGTTGCATGCCTTGCAGAGAGGAGGATGTGATATCCGACCAGAGGAGGGAAGCCGTAGTCATGCGAGCCCATGAATGCTGCCATATTGCCAACTTCTGTGCAGCATCCTGGTGGGGGGGGAATGAAACCCAGGTTTATTAATAATACACAGGGCAAAGCAACGGGATAAAGTCTCCCACAAAGGCTATGGACAAATATTCACATTAAGCTCTAGATCATTAAGTCCACATTCATGATCACTAGGGATCCTGGTTGTCTCCCATTTAAAAAAAATCTCCAATTTTTGGATTAAAAAAGTAACCCCAAATCTGTACTGTTCAGCAATTAAAATGAAACACCACTAATATATAGATATATATAGAGAAAGAGGTGTTTCATTTTAATCCTGGAAACCGTGGATTAAAAAAAATCCCCAAGTTTCAGATTTCAAACAGTAACCCCAAATCCACCTTTTCCCACAACTAAAATGAAATATCACTGAAACATACAGCAGTATTTGATTCTAATCACAGAAAAATGTATATTTGGGGTTACATTTTTTTCATCCAAAAATTGCGGATTTTATTTTTTTTTTATCAGAGAAAACCAAGATCCATGATGAATAAAGCTCAAGGGCTGATTGCCTTCTCCTCCCCCTTTTCAGTGGTTGGGGGCACGGAGGGGCTTTAATATCGCTGCCCCTTTAATCGGTACGCTGGCAATCACCCAGCAGAGGGCGCGCTGCCTCTCATTGCCCCCCCTGCAAGAAGCCGCCCTGCTTTAGCTCCGCCTCCTCTACGCCCGCGAGGAGGAAGCGCTGCCCCCTTCTGCGGCGCGCGCCGTTGCTACGACGCTGGTACTCGTTGCGCCCTGCTGCCGTAGAGCGTGGCCACCCCGTCTCTTAGCAATCCCCGGTCCCGCTGCCGGAGCGATGCGACATGGGCGGTGTTTTACGGTCGCTCGCACCTACACGCTTCCCCCACTCCTGTTCTGCCTCTGGCCCCGCCCCGCGCCGGTGCGGAGTGGGGTAGAGGCGGGGTAGGGGGCCGGGGTTGTTGCGCTGGCTGAGTGATCCCGGGCTGCGCCGCCATGTCGGCGCCGGGCCGGGCTGGGGAGGCGGACCGGACCCTGTTCGTGGGGAACCTGGAGGGCCGCGTGCGGGAGGAGATTCTCTACGAGCTCTTCCTCCAGGTGGCGGAAGCCGGCGGCGCGCGGAGAACGGGGCCGCCGCCGGGAGGGGGTGGG
>NW_017728906.1:22961551-23056003 GCF_001723895.1 Crocodylus porosus
GTCTGAGGGAAACCGGGGGGCGGGGGAAGGGAAGCGGCTGCTTCCACGCGGGGTTCCAAAGAGGGTGGGGCCAAGACAGAGGGCGGAGCTATGCCAGTACAGGGTTGTAAGTGGGCTAGAGCCGGGTTTTGAGGGGCGAGGGGCCTCACAAAGGATCAGCCAGTGGTGTGAAGGGGGGCGGGGCCAGGTCTAGGGGTGGCTGCAGTGGTTGGGTGCTGCCTGGAGCAGGGGCTGTGCCTCTAGGCTTCCTGGCCTGTAGGGTAGAGGCGTGGTGTAGCTTGCATGGCATGAGCCCCTCTGGACCCCTAGGTGCCCCCTTGCTGTCCTGTTTCCTACCCACAGTCTTCGCCCTGGTTTCTTACCCACCTGCATGAGACCAGGAATAAATCTTCAGGTGCCCAGAGTTGTGGTCTCTTCCCTGTGAGAGCTGAGGGTCCATTCTTCCCGGAAAGTTGCAATCGTGATCCTTGTGAGTCCCAGGAACTGTGGGCATGGAGCAGAAGGCTAGTGCTGGCAGGCATCCTGCTGAGATTGAGAGCCAGTGATGCTACCCCATGGGCAGGGATTGTTCCAGCAATCGGGTTTTGCTGAGCTGGCTGCATAACTGGGAGAGAAGATGAGCTGTCAGGCATGAAGGAAGGGTCCAGGCAGAAGTGACAGTTGTTGCCTAGTCTGGCCATAGGATGCAGTCTATAGCTGTGACCAAATACAAGCGCACGGCTGCATGCAGCTTTGAAAGTAGAGGATCATGTGAAAATCTGGACCCTCATTGCATGAGGCATCAGATAAAGACATTTCAAAATGCAGCATCCTCTGTGACTTGTGCTTGTGAGCTCCCAGCCTATTGTTGTTTTCAGAATGGGAGAGGGGAAAGGGAGCTGAGGGAGTTCAGCCTCCCTGGAGGTTGGGCTGGGTATAATGGAGCCTCCTCCGAGGTAAGGGGACTGCAGTTCACCCATCTTACTCTTCAGCGCCAGCTGGGGAGCCCCAAGACTTGAGTTCCTTCAATTGTCTTTCCCCTCTCCCATTCTGATAACAGGGAGTATTGGCAGAGAGCTGGCCATTGCTAGATTCCCTGCTCGCTCTCCCCCTCCCCTCCCCCGCAACCAACACTGAACTTTTGTTTGGTATGGGGTAACTTGTAACCCAGAATGATTTTTGCAAAGCACTCTGAGTTACAGCTGGGAGCTGTACCCCAAGGGTGCTCATCTTCAGGGCTTTTTTTTGTGTCCAGAAGCTTGTCTAACATCTCTCCCACTTCTGCTGTTGATCACCTCCCCAGAATCATTGCTTCTCCTACTTCCTGGACCATTACTGCAACAACAGTATTGGAGCCTCATTAATCCTTGGGTTGTGCATGAGACCTTGGTGACACCTTGGTCTCAACTCCCAACTTCAAAGCACTGGAAAGGAGATGGTTCTTATATTTGGGTCATGCTGATAGCTGCACAATTTAAAATGTTTCTTTAAATAAAGTCAAAGTGGGTTCATTTGGCCAGTCGGAAAATTTCCCAAGAGGTAATTTCTAAGCTGGGACAACCACTTCACTCGTAGCTCTGAAATGGATAAGGTGCTATCAGTTTTGAGGCTGCTGTAGAGGCAAGGCTGTGGAGTAACAAGGAGTGAGCCTTAATGAAGCACAGACATTTAAATGACTGCCTGCCTTGCCAGTGAGCGTCTTAAGCAGCTTCTTTTCTTGCTTGTCTATTGTAAATGCATTCAGTACTTCTGGCATTTTAAATGTTAAGCTGGATGGGTGGTGGTTATCTCTGCTATTGGTGGAAGAGATAAATGATAAATTCACGGGCATGAGTGTGCCTTCTCACAATAAAAAAAGATTAATTATGGAAGAACACATTACAGATGAGTATTGCTCTTTCGGATATCAAGAAGTTGAATCCTTTGTCATTGCTCGTCTCATTGCTTGATATTTGAATTAGCTTTTTCCAGAGATGCTGGTGAATGAAATTGTCTCTTTCATTTTCCTTTTCTAGACTCATCTCCAACTTTCTTTTTCTCTTTTCACTACTCTATATTAATTTTGAAATAATAGGTTCAGAGAGACAGAGATTCACATGTTACAATCAGCATACAAAAATTAGTGAAATGAAGATCAGAGTGATATACATGGTGACTTCAACTTGATTCCCAAGACAACAGTTACCACTTACACATTAAACTTTTATTAGAAAAGGGGAAAACTTACTGGAAACACTGAAAAAATGTTAAGCATTAAAGGTTTAAATTTAAAAAAATATATTCGCTTGTTTATCCTTTAGCTGCAGACATTTTTTATAAAGAAACCACGTTAGATAGTCTTAAAGGGTATTAAAGATGGTCCTGGAGGGAGGAGAGTGGGGAGGAAGGGGGCAGATTTAGTTACCCTAGAGCTCTTATTTCTGAGGCTTTTGTTAGAGTCTAGTCCTGCTCCCTTGATGATATAGACATAAAACGGGAGGAGAGGGAGAAGCAGCAATGATAGAATGTATAGGCACTTTGCTGAGTTTTATTTGCAGCCTTGCTGCTAGAGAAAGACAAATATAACACACAGCCTGTGAGCCAGCCACTCAGAGGGTATGTCTGCACATGCATTAATGTGCATGAGGTTGTGCTAACATGCAGTAATGCATTTGTACTTTTTTAGTGACTCAATGCGCAGTAGATTCTTACTGAACATTAGCATAATGTTACTTTTATTTTTACGTGTGCTTTAATGTGCAGTAAAATAGGTTACTGTGCATTAAAGTGCATGGGTAGATGTGCCTGGAGATCTGAAAAACATAGACCAGCATTTAGTTGTTTAAGACCTTGCTTTTAACTACCTTTTTTTAGTCACAGTAGCAGAATTGAAATAAGATTCAGTTTTGGTTATCTTAGCAAGGCTGTTACTAAGTTGAAGACAAAAAGAGATGGGAAGAAAGAAGCAATAAGGTGTGCAACATAGCAGATGCAATAGAATGAGAATAACTGCAATAGTGAAAGATATATATGGAATTGTTTCACATTACACTTAGGATATGTTAACTGCACTTAAAATACAAGCATCTGCTTCTGATGCTTAAAATACTGCTGTGTTCAAGCAGTAAATGTAATTGTATCGTGACAAAGTTGGGACCTTTTTGGGGAGGAGTATCTCCAGATCATATATTAAGGAATACATGATCACAGTTATTGTCTGACTGCTTTACAGAGATAATATCAGCACAGCTCCAATGCAGTGCCAGAGCTGGGACTGACAATCAGCTCTGGTATGGGGCTGGGGCTGTGACGAGCAATCAGCAGATTGTTCTCCTGGCCCCAGCACCACACCAGTCTTGCTAGGGCCCTGCACTGTGTTGCACTTAACAATTAGGCTAGGAACAGACATTCAAAAAGCCTGAATTGATTCAATCTTTGCAGGTTAGTCTAAACTGGCTAGGCTAAAATAAGTTTCTAAAGGCACAGACATCCCAGAAATGCAGGCATATGCCTGCAGTGGGTTAGGCTAGAAGCCAGGGGGTGCTAGAGTAGCCTTCCCTCCCCTTCGACAGTGCAGAACTGAGAGGGGTGTGGCCAGGCCCTGGCAGGATGCTCTGATTAGCGAGGGGACCCTCTCTTCTCCCTGCCCCCCCTCCATCCCAGCAGGGACTTGATAACACAGTGTTTATCACTCCTAACTCAGTGCTTATCACCTCATTAAGAAAACAACAGAGGGACATTACCAGCTACCTGTTGATTCTGCCCTTGTCTTGTCTGCCACAGTACGGACCGTAGCCAGCATGTGGTCTGTTAGCTAATGGTGAGAGGTGTCTGTGTAAGGCAGAGGGTTGGGGAGGTGAGAGGGGCAGCAGAGGGAAGCCAGACAGATGCCTGCAATCTATGCAAAGCTGCAGCCAGGGAGCAGAGGGGAGGGGCCAGCCCTGCTGTGGAGCAGAGAGCCCTGCCCAGCTCAGAGACCATGTCAGGATGCTGGGGGAGTCTGGTTTAACTTCAACCAGCAAGCGATCTGGGACGGACATTGAATAAACTTGAGTGAAATCAGTTAAGTCTTGATACTACATCCAACCAGGTTTATCTTAAATTTGTTTCAGCCATTTTCAAACTGGTTTATGTGCACTGAACATCTGATCTGTTACAGGTTTAAACCAGTTTCTGATCACTTAAACTGATTTATGTGTAATGTCTGTCCCTAGCCTTCAAGATCAGATTACTGTGTAACTGCACAAAACACATACTAGCTTTTAGTACAGCACGATAATGCTTATTATGGTCTAAATAAAACATACTAAATATCCTATTTGGCAAGGCCCATATTTTAGGTCGGATTCAAGATTTAACCAAAGTCAATGATGAGAAGGTGATGATGTCATTTCTCCCTTTTCCCTGAATGCCTGGCGAGGATATATTGCAGAATGAGGGCAGTGAAGGCCTATCAATGTCACGTGGATCCCAGAGTTCCAGCAAGCAGTTCATGTGGCTGGTGTGATGCCAAATTCTGGATACCAAAAAAGGGTGATGAATAAACCCAATATCTCAGCTTTATTTTATTCATCAATTAGGTCTAGCTTCTGGTACACCAATTTTGATTCCCATTGGTTACTGGTCCCACACGTCCTTGTTTTCCAGACATGATGTCAGCAGTCATTGGATTATAGCCTTGTTATGTAGACTAATAAAGTCCTTTTTTTTTTGTCTTTAACTTTTGTTGGCCTATACAGAGAAGTCAAGTCAGGTTTACATATTTCCAGAAGTATAAGCCATTCTGTTGTCTGATATTATAAATAAATATGTCATTCCCTATAAAAGTTGTGAACTTTGTGTTCTGACAATGAAAACAAATGTGCTCTCTCCAAAGAAAAAAACAGGATGATGCTCCCAAAATTCAGTCTTTTATGAATCTTGATCTGATCCAGTCTGCATTCACCTCATCACTTTAGCTTCCATCATTCCTGTCCTTAGGATACCAAATTGATATATCCTTCCTCTCCATACTTATTCTATCTTCATCCAGACATGCCTTTCCTTCTCTTATTCTTGTTGTATAGGATATCCTTCTCACTTCAAGGCTGTCTTCAATTCTTTTCTGCTGACTAGACTTCTATATTCTTGTACCTGAGAGTCCAAAGCAAGTTCCAAGGCCCAAACAGTTCTTCTGTACCATAATATTTTTCCTACCAGATAAGGAGCAAATAAAAATGGGGTTGTTTATTTTTAACTTTTTTAAATGGTGAACTTGGTTCAGCATCAAATTATTTTTTTTTTTATTTACATACACAGAGACCTTGAATAACCGGGTTATCTTCGCTAGTCAAAATGAAGCAGCAGACGGATACCCGTTACTTTTAGGACACTTGCAGATTAGGAAGAAAAATACTGCCTTGAAGAGTCAAATAACTCAGGAAAAAATGGCACATTTATATTTTGGGTGAAAAGAGTGCACATGATTTGCAGCAGAATTTTCTTTTCTATGTAAAACCGAATGTTTCAAGATATTTGAAGAAGCAAGATCATCTCTCTGGAGACCTCCTGCACAGGACAGCTTTTCTTGGTCTTCATTATGTAGTGACAATGAAAAAATAGCACGCTCTTTTGGCTTATTCAGTTTTGCCTTGCTTCACCTATGGTCTTGGATACTGTATAATGAAAATTACTACTTTTTCAAAAATGGAGTCAAGATTTCTGTAAGTGGAACCACTTTTAATTTGGTTCTGCTACAAATCTACCCCAATACTGAAGCAGTACAAATGGCACAGAGATGGATCCCTTCCCAATGGAGATATATGGACCCAATGTGTTTTGTAAGCAGTAATACAGCCTAATCACCTGGCAGTGTCCACTAATTTCTGGTTACATATTTATGATGAGGAATGGGCAGTACTTTATAGAAAACTGATAGTTTTGCATGTTAATTCCATCACAGATAGGAACGGATCCACCTATTTTACCATTAGTTTTGTTTGGCTTAAAAAAAAATCTAATGATACTTCTTGGTATCTGAATTTTAGTGGCTAGCAGCATAGATGACAGACTAGAGAGGAGCCGGTCACTTTTGCAGAGTTATGTTACTGATATTTTGAATTGTGCTGGAGGCACCCAAAGGCCTTCATCAGGATTTGGCTGTCTGTTGCATATGCACAGAACGGTCCCTGTCGTGACAAGTTTATAATTTAAAAAGGTAAATAAATATGTGAGGTTATCAAAAAGATGCTAGGTGCATATGTAAAATGTGCTTTGTTACTGTTTAAAATGTGCACAGCTATCATTCACTTGCCAAAAGCCTGGGAGACTTAAACTTGTTGGGTGATGCCAGTAAAGAACAAGTTGCATTGTTAAATTGTGTAGAGTCTTAGGCATGAAACACTTGTACTCTGTTAAATCAAGCAATGGTGAAACACTCATCAATGTGAAATAAAAATTCCAAGATGAGTAAAAAATGATTTTCTATTAAGGATTTATGAAAAAAAATAATATAAGTTTCTTGCAGGCTGGACCATTAACCAAAGTGACCATTTGTAAGGACAAAGAAGGAAAACCAAAATCATTTGGATTTGTCTGCTTTAAGCACACAGAATCAGTGCCTTATGCTATAGCTTTGCTGAATGGAATCCGCTTATATGGAAGACCAATTAAAGTACAGTATCGATTTGGTAAGTTTAATAATTTCAGTTATTAACAACTTAGTTGCCCTTTAATGCAATTTTTCTCTATAAAATGAATTTAGTGGCTGTGTAACTTGCCAATATTTTACTCCCCTTGTGGGTGTTACAATCTATCATATTTTCTTAAAAAGAAATAGCATTTCTATATTCAAAGGGTAGAAACAGATGTCGCCTTTCTGTCACCATAAAAATTATGGTCACAAAGGCCAAGCAAACAGGCATCCATAACATTTGTCACACCATAAACACCCAAAATTTCTGGCTGTGATATAGATGGTACCAATTAGTGCTACTTAATTGAGGCAGATATCTGTTAGGTTTGTGAAGGGAGAGTGCAATCAGCTGGAGTTACCCATGTCCATCAAGTGCCCCAGGAAGGCACTCCCAGGGCTTTAGGGGACTGATCCTGTGCACCCCAGGATCAGGCTCAAAAAGCCATGGGGGTGCTTGCATAGGTTCCCATGTTTGGGATTCCCTGAGCATTCAGCCACACTCCAGTGCAGTCCCAGGGTTGGGACCACGAAACAGCTGATTGGCAGCCCTACTCCCAGGACTGCACCAGAGTGTCTAGCTCACTCTGGTGCAGTTCCAGGACATGTTCCTGTAAGCAAGGAAACCTGGAGCTTCCCTACTAAAAGAGACACATCCCAAAGATTCTGTGCACACATCCTGGCACAGCCAATCAGCTTTATTTGGTGATGCCTATCTCTAGCCATATAGTAAAGGAGCAAATATTTGTATTCTCAGTGAAATAAGGAAGATGGGAGGATTCAGAATGTAACTGATAAAAGACCTTAGAGAATACATTAAGAACAGCTTGGCAACAAATTCTCATTGCAGCAGTGCACATCTAGCTGTCAACCTGAATTTGGAGATGTATAAATGAACTCAGAACTTGACTATGAGTGCATACAGTGGACTATTTTACTAGTTGTTTGTACACCAAGTTTTATACTAAGACATTTTACACCTTTTTTGTACACGTTTTATACATATTTTATACTGGGGGGAAGTAATGACCATTAGTAAAATAAAAGCAAGCATTCAATCAAGTACGTAGTTGGAAGAATATAGTTAAGTTAGACTTATATTTTATTTTGTTTGTTTTTTTAAAAAAAATTAATAAAGTTTGGGATCAGTAAAATGCTTCTACTCATTTGATTGATTTCTGTCCCCACCCCCCGCCCAGTGAAATAAATGAGCATTTCCAGGCAGTGTTTCAAAATGTGGCGAACTGTAGTTCTGGATCTCATAGGCCCCTTTCTCTGTTCCCCTTAGCATTCACCCTATATTTTTTTGCAAGTGCATAGGATTTATTTATATAGGCCCAAACTATGGTTCTACTGAGATTTGGCAGGGACTTCAGTAGTATCTGGATTTAACCCTGGGTCAGTCAGAGGGCTCAAATTTACGTTGTACTCTGTACCATGAGTTCAAATGGATTTTCTAATTTTCTTATGCTGAATAGAAATGGACTTTTCAGTAGTTCATATTCAAAATGGAATATTCTAAAATGTATTTCAGAGAATATTCTAACAATGGGACATTTCCTTCTAGAAGACCTGACATCTATTACCCAGTCATCTTTTGTATAAGTTACCAAAACTTAAACCATGTACACATGACATGTTAACAGCACGGTTCTTTAGTATTATAAATAAACTAAACTGAAAGCTGTAATGAACTTGACTGTATGTACATTAAACAAAATATTTATTGACTCCAGAAAGGGCATAAAAAAGAGAAAAATATATATTTGGCAAATAGATGTCTATAACTAGCTTTCCCTGTTC
The DNA here is from genome assembly GCF_001723895.1 of Crocodylus porosus. Classification (NCBI taxonomy): domain Eukaryota; kingdom Metazoa; phylum Chordata; order Crocodylia; family Crocodylidae; genus Crocodylus; species Crocodylus porosus. Next base: position 22,969,983 of record NW_017728906.1, read on the forward strand.
TGATGCTCAAGACATTATGATGGTGTTTACAAACAATGAAGGCAAGAATAATTGGAACCCTAAGTAGAAAGAGAAGGATAATTAGAAGTAGACTGTATGCATATAAATTCTAATAATAGAAAAATGAATATGGAAGGGATCTTAAAAGTCATCTTCAAACCCACACTGAAAGGTAGGCTCTCCCCAATCTAAACAATCCCAGACAAATGTTTGACTGAGCCGAACTTAAAAATAACTGCAGTTCCACAGCCTTACTAGATATTCTGTTGCAGTGTTTAGCCATTCTCAGAGTATGAGGGTTATACTATCTGACTGAAATTTCCCTTGCAGTTTAAGCACAGTGTTTCTTGTTCCCTTTGAACACAGAATAATTAGCCAGCATGCACTTAGTAACAAACCACTATGCAATTACAATCCTAATATATTTCTGGCATTGATTAGAGTTATTATATTCAATGTATGAGCTACTAAATCTAAACAGTGCATTTGGCACGAGGTGGAATTTTCAAAAGTGATAGTCTGATAGACCATCAATGAAATTTCATCTCCTCTGGTCCTAAAACCTCTGTTGAAATCAAAAGGAGTTAGACACCTAAGCCTGTGTCCAAACGAGCGTGGCTGTGCAGAATCTGGTCCCGCAGACATGTCTGCACATTCAGTTGTTCTCCACAATACAAGAGAGCAGCGTGGAGCAGCATGGATACCCAGGGGTCAAAAAAAACCATGGAAAAAAAAGCAGAGCGGAGCACGCAGTAGCAGTGTGCACTGCCCAAAACCAGAGCCTGGCCAGCCAGAGCTGCACTGTGCTGCCAGCACTGCTGCAGCCCCTAGAGGTCTGCAGAACCCCAGGTAAGGCTGCTGCGGCCAGGCCAGTGCTGACTCCAGCCTCCCCTACCCCACACCGGGTAACTTGAGGGTGTGTGGCAGAGGCATTTCCTGGGGATAACTAGTGGCAGCACAAGGTGCACCACTACTAGTTGTCCCCAGGGAACCAAACATTCATGCATGTCTGGACACAGCCTAAGGGTCTTTAACAAATGGGTCCATGGGTGCATAAGTCTCTTTTGAAAATGGGATGTAAGCTTTGAACTCTCATAAGGACTTTTAAAAATCCTAGCAATGAACAGAGAAAATTCATTTTGTAAGTGTTATAGATTCTGCTTTCAATTACACTTATGCAAATAATGAAACAAATGAAGTTACGTAAGTGTCAGAATTATTTCCTTGCAGCAGAACCATACTTTGTAATGTTTATAGTCAGTAAAATACCATTCTATGTCTAATCTTTTAACTGCTTTCATCATCTATGATGGGATTCACAACTTACTAATTTTTAGCTCTTACTTCATAACAGGAAACGAAACAAATATTGCATTTTTATTTTCTCTACAGGGAGCTCCTACTCACCAGAGGTAAACAGCCCTATCCAAGGCTTTGAGAACTGTGTTGACATACATTCACCAACGTATAGGTAACAAAAAAGAACTTTGAAATAGTCATTGCATAGTGTTAAAGAAAATGTAATTTAAAACTTAATTGGCATACTAGCTTAAGTCGATCTGTGGGGGAAGAAAGGAGGAATCTGAAATAGCTTTCCTAATCACTTACTTTTAAGTACCAAAGATACCTAGAATACTAAGATTTCAGTTTTTGACATGATGTTTATGTGGCATTGGTTTTGGACCCAAGCATGTAATTTATTGCTGTAACTAGTTTCAAGATATATGAAACTCTTTCTGCCAGACCTTTGCTGTTTCTAGTATATTGTAGATGGGGAATCTGTTGGGGGTGAAGCATGTTTGCTTTTAAGAGTTGCAAACAATATTAGAACATGATATCAATCTGTAGATGCCTCAGAAATAAAAATTGTAATGTGTTTGACTCCCTCTGCTGACTCATTAGGCCTGGTTCCTATTACTTACTCTTAATATTCTGGTGTTTAAAACGACTGTAGCACAAATTTTATGCTTCTCTTTTTCCACAAGAACTGAGATGTGGCAAAATTTTGAAGTTGTGTTCACGTGAGTGACATTTAGAGTGGGAATTTTTAGGAAAAGACTGTCATAAAGGGAATCAGTTTTTAAACTCTCAGTGAGATGTTAGGGCTTTTTGTGGTTGGTTGGTGGTTTTTGCTTGTTCATGTACAAATAGAAGTCCTGAATATAAGAACATATAATCCTAAATTACCTGAATATAAGAACACATAATCCTAAATTACCAGCACTTACCTCTAACAACTCTACCAAATTCTTCAGTGTTTTTGTTTAAAACTGTGAAAAAAATTTTAGGGAAAAAAGACATTCCCAGGCCTGATCCAAAGGTCTTTAGAATCTGTGAACTTCAAAGGGCTTTGGGATCAAGTAGTCTCTAGTCCCCTGGTTTAATTTCTTTCATTGAAACGATAGCTCTTAAACAGAAGTTTGTTCAACTTTTAACATTTTATTCACCAGTTATATATTCCTCAAAAATAAGCAGTCTTGGCAGAAGTCACAGCTTTATGTTTGTTTTCATAGAAATCAAGAGTCGTATGGCAGTCCTCCATTTCCTGTTACCCCTTTTCCAATGAGCAATAATTTACCTCAGGATTATTCAGTCTTTCAGAAGATGGTAAGTTTGGTTTAAAGGTTACAAATCTGTTCTACTGCCATTCCTTTAATGCAAGCAAAATGACTTACATGTGAAATAAAAGACAACAATTCATGTGCTGTCTTTTCTGAATATACTTTTTTCCTGGTCACTGTATTAATATATCATTCTTTCACATTCTCAGTTTATCAGGGAGAATGAAAATCACAGCAGATTACATTAGAAACATGATCTGAATTTCAGTTCCTGGTTTCCAAGCCAGGATTTGAATCATGCTCTAAAACAGTGGCTCCCAATCTGTGATACACGTACCACCAGTGGTATGTAGACAACCTGTCAGCAGTACATGGCAGCAGCGGAGAAGGGGGTGCTTAGGGCATTCGTGCCTGGCACAGGCACCTGGTGGGGCAAAGTTCTGGCCAGCGCTGCACATTGCAGTGAGGGGCACAGCCTCTGCTGGGCCATCTGTATCACCAGCATTCCCTGTGTGCATGTGCAGCTCTTGCATTCACAAGGCATGGGAGGGAAGCCCTGCGAGCTGGAGCCGGCTGCTTTCCCTGCCAGGGCTGTGCAGGGTAGGAGGGAAGTCCCAGGTGCCTTCCCCTGCGGGGTGGGGAAAGAAGCTGGCTCCAGTGTGTGGGGCTTCCCTCCCATGCCCGGTGAGAATGGGGAGGACCAGCGATACAGACTGCCCAGCAGACGATGTGTCTTTTGCTGTGATGTACAGCGCTGGCTGGAGCCATGCTCCGCTGGACATCCTGAGTCCCCACACACCCTACATACCCCACACACCCACACCCTGCCCCTACAACCTCACATATATACACAACCCCCTACATACCCTGTGCTCCCCTCCCACAGCCACACCCTACCATACACGCACCCTGCCACACCCTACCTGGTTGTACAGTTTTAAATTGGTGGTATGCAATCTGTCAGAGTTTGGGAACCACTGCTGTAAAGCTGTGTGTCTGACATTGAGGTTGCCCTGTATTTATGAAGAAAACTGGTGCCTGAGCATAGGCTACGAGGTGGGGTGTGGGGGGGTACGTGCCCCCCTGAGAGCACTTGTGCCCCCCCTGACAGTGAGTGCTCTGGCTGGTAGGGGGGGCACAGCGGGCACTTGTGCCCCCCCTCCCCAATTGGCTCCGCCATGCTGCACACAGAAGTACCATCACTTCCATCGCCACTGTGCTGCCGGCGCGCTTGGCAACCAGCTGCTGGGGGACCGCCCCCCGGTTGTGCCCCACTGTTGCCCCCACAGACTCGGAAGGCACCAGTTGTCCATGGACCCGAGTACAGATTTTAAGCTGACAACTTTTACCATTTGGGTCAATTTCTACGGCCACTTTATGCTGTCAGTCTGTTACCATAAGAGCAATGGATCTCTCAAACCAAGGAAAATCCTAAATTATACAGGCTTGTTCAGATGAGGTAGAGGAATCATAAGCAAGGGAAAGGTGTAGCTGCATCAGTTTAACTTCCATAGCCTTTCTAGATATACGTTGATATTACCTTTAGGCAAGCTAGGCCTACACAAGGAACATTTTGTTACTGTAGCCTTTTCAATGTAATCAGTTTATATCAGCAAAAGTGTGATTTTGCTAATGTATCCATGTGTGCAGTAATGCCTGTGGGTGGCATAATTATGTTGCTCCTGTTCACACATCTGATTAACATAAATACAGTTGGCAAAACTTGGTAATGTACAGCTGCCTTTAGTTTGGAATCACATTGAATATATCTTGAGGAGCAAAGGTTGCATCATTCAACCTACCATCCTTTCCCTGCTCCCACAAGGCATTAGTGATTATATTATTATATTAGTTACTTATATTGCCGTAGTGTCTCTGAGCCTGTTTTCTTGCTGGATAGAACCTGATGCTTTGATTTAACTTTCTTGCCTAATTTGATGAAGATATGAAGATACTAAAGGCAGAGCTGGATTAACACATAGGCAAATAGGCACATGCCTAGGGCTCTGAGCTGTGGGGGGTCCCAGTTCTTCCCTCTGTGGTGGCAGTGCAAATTGCTCTGTTTTTCCCCGCTTCCCTTCCCTTCCCCTCCCCTCCTCCGGCCTTGATGCTGACTTTCTAGCAGTGGCTCAGAGCCCTGCTCCTTGCCAGCAGTAGCACTGGGGTGGGGAGAGGGATCTCAACCTGCCCAGGACCCATGAGTTTGTTTGCCTAGGGCCCACTAACGGGTTAATCCAGCCCTGACTGAAGATATTATTAAAATATTCCACCATGGCATAATATTCATATTGTATAGATATTTGAAAATGGGAAAGCACTGCAGATTTTAAAGCTGTAACATAGTAAAAATTTAAATAGAAATGCTGTTAAACATGCAGCAATTCCTTGTCAGAACTTAGTCTAAAGTATTGTATTAATAACTAAGTTTCTGTTTTTCTAGATGAGCCATTTTTTAGCACAACAGTATGCTGCGTGCAATCCAATGGGGTACCAACATCCTTACTATCAGATGACGCCTCCACCATCCTCAGAGTTGCCCATTTCACCATATCTGACTGCTGCTGAGGACTTCAAAGCTGGGCAGAGCTCTTTTGAATGGGTCCCTCCACAATCAAGTGACTGTGAACTGTACCAAGTTAATGAAAGCCCACGTAAAAGAAAAAGAGAGCAGCAAACTAGTGATAGTGATAGCAGCTTTGAAAATGACAAAAAAAACCAAAGAGAACATGACCAAAAATACAAAAAGTGTAAAGCCAAGAAAAAAAGGCGTTAATATTACGTAACTGGATTCATAATTTTTTATGGCACTTGAGTTTGTTTTTTTATTTAAGAGGGAAAGTCTGTCTCTCTCATCTTTGCACTTTACAAAACACAAGATTTGCAAAATTCACAACCTGTTGTTTTCTGAAAGGTATTATTATATATATAAGGTACCTTACATTGTAGCTAATCATGGCTTATTTGGAGGAATGAATCCTTAAAAAAAGATATAAGACATATTTTAGAAGGTAAAGTTTTCTTAATAAAGGACAACAAAGGGGGTGGGGTTTCCTGCTATGTTTTCTCTTACCAGTAATGAATATTGTTTCAGTAATACAGGAATCTTTCAGCGACCACAAGTGCAGCATTTAACTGCATTACTTTTGAATGAAGGTAAGGAGGTCTTTAAATGACTGTCAAAACTGGGTAGAATTAAAGATTCAGGATTTCATAACCAGTTTTATTTTGGAATAAGGGATAAAAAACAATAAAGAGGAATTTTGAAATGTGAGAGTTTGCCTTGATTTAAATTTCGTATGAAAAGGTGTATTTTCAGATAGACCAAGACCTCATATTCCACAGATATTAGTACAGTTGGGCTTACATGATAAACCTGAATGCAGTAGTTGCAATTGTGGCTATATGGCTTGAGGCTATATTTACTCACATATGTTCCAAATGATGCCAGTTTGCTACAGGTTTATCTGTTAATATTTTCTTTATCTATTTTACTGAGATACATGAATTTGGCTCAGAAGTGTCACTGGGTATTCTGATTTGCAACCCAAAAGCAAGACTTGTGTTACTTTCTACAGCAGTTGTATGCTAAGAAGAAAAATAGTTTCCCACCTCACAAATGAAAAACATCACTGTGATGGGCTGTGATTAACTGGAATAATGTAGAAAGAAAGAAATGTTTTTTCCCCCCTCATTTTCCCTGCCTGGCTTATTTTTTGTAACAAAGTGTAATTCACTACAATCACTACCTTAAATTGTAGTACTATGTGGAAGGATGAGGGAGGCTGTATCTTAGAGGTATCATGCAGAAAGAACTTAAATCCTGGATGTGAAAGCATGGGGACTGGTCTGAGCCCACATTACAAACCAAAGTGACAATCAGGATGATGGTGTTACCTTCAGCGATTGAGAATGGAAGCTGAGAGAGAAGAGGAAGGAGAGGAAGAGTGTGGGCAGCATGATTAGTTTGTTAAAGAGGTTGTCCAGTATTAATGCCTAGAGCAGTGGTTCTCAACCCTTTTTTGGACTGAAGACACCCCAGCTCTTTGTTTTCACTCATTTTTGCCTCAGAAAGATAACGAACAATTCTTCTCTTGCAAAGAACTCCAAAAACCCACAGTATGGCAGAATGTTTTTAACACTGGATTCCTGTTTGAAACCTCCAGGCTTATTCCATGCCTCATATTGGCCCACCTGTATTAGTTACCTAGATTGCAGTATGGTTGTCTCTGAGCCCCTTTTCTTGCTTACCTGGATAGAACCTGATGCTCTGACCTAACTATCCTGCCTTATTTGATGAAGCAATGCTCAGCATAACCTTGCTCAGCATCCTTGCCAGGATCTCAAAGCACCCTAGAGCAGTGGTTCTCAAACTTTTTGGTACCAGGACCCATTTGTAAACGTCAATGGCCAGTACTGACCCACTGACCCTTGTTCCCAGCCCCCCAGTGTGTGGAGCAGCAGGGGGTGAGGAGTCTGGGGCATAGGGTGTCCCAAGCAGCCCCTCACAGGCTGGGCTGGGACTGCCAGCCTGCAAGGGAAAAGCCATGTTTTTCTCCTATAAAAGCAAATATGTTTTTAAAGTTTGTTTGTAACCCTTTCATATATTCTTGCCACCCCCTTTTGGGTTGTGACCCATAGGTTGAGAAATGCTGCCTCAGGGTGCCTCACTGGCCTGGAAGGAGAAGAGAAGAAGGCCAAGGACAGAGCCCACCAGACCAGGGAGGAGCTGGACCTTCCAGGCTTGCTTGCCTTGCCTTGCTTATTGTGCTAAGCTCAGGCAGAGGGGTAGGGTAGGTTGTCTGACCAAACAGGCTGCCCCCTGCCAAAGTGCAAAGTTAGTCTCCTTTATCCAGTGGGGCATTGGAGCCACACCCAAGAGGCAAGGCTAGCTTCTAAACACTACCCACACTCTAGTAATACAGGCAAGCTTCTTTGGGTAGATGTGATCTCTTTTCTCAGACCAACTGGCAGGAGAAACACCATGTATCTGGGTCCAAGAAGGCTGTTTTCCTTAAGCCCTCTCTGGGATAACTGTTCTTCTGGTGTGGTTTAGTACCCGCTGAGGTGTTGGGGCTTAAAGCCCATTTTCTGGAAATAGTAGGCTCCTCTCTAGCTTGCCCCTGTGGCCATATGGCTGAGGGTTGGTGAAACTTGGGGGCATCCAAAACCTAACTCTCTGGGCTTAGGCCTGCACATAGGATGCCCGCCAAAAAACATCGGAAACATCTGAAGCCCCTGATGGGGGTGGAGGATGTTTGCCCGTTGTGGGGCCACTTATGGTTTTGGACTGAGTCATGGACTTGGACTTGATTTGGCTGATAACACGAAACATTTCTTTAAAAAAAGAAAAAAAAAATCACAAACCCAAGTAATCCCGGTTATTGCCCCAGGCAACACCAAAGTGACTGTGAACTGTGCGGACTGTGAACTGTGCGGAGTTAATGCAAGCCCATGTAAAAGAAAAAGAGAGCAGCAAACTGGTGATAGTGACTGCAGCATTGGACGTGACTGAAAAAAAACCCAAGTGAGCACGACCAAAATCTTTTCTTAGACCAACCGAGCAGCCACAACAAAATCCCTTGCAGGCTTTCGGGCGCGAGCCCCCTTCTTCAGGCATCCCCCAGTCTGAGATCCTCAAGCCACACAGGCTCGCACAGCTGCCTCAGGCAGGTAGGCCCTCAGCTGGTTCAGGTTGCTTTCCAGCTCTTGGCGGGTCGAAATCCAGCTCTCCGGGAACGGATCCTGCCGCTGCTCGGAGCAGAACAGGAACCCGACTGATCCCGGTTACTGCCCGGGCAACACCAAAGGGAGCCATCACCAAGGAGAGGCTCCTTTATCTTTTAAGGAGGCTCCTTTACTCTCTGCACGCGGAAAGCCCGCTGCTTCTCCGGGCCAGGAGGGCTGGGCCTCCCCGGGCGGATCAGACGAGCAGGCTGGGCACCGAGGCGGGCCCTGTGGAGCTCCTCCCCGCCGCAGCGCGCAGAGCCGGGAGCGGGGGGCGATGCCGCCCATCCGGGGCCACGAGGTACCGCGGGCGGGCCGGGGGCGCTGCACGCGTGACGGGGCATGTTGCCGTACCCCCTGTCGCGACACGGCAGGGCTTTGAGCCTGGCCCCAAATGGGGGTGGGAGGGCGCAGCGTCCGTGCTCTTCTGCACACAGGCGGGATTAGCCTATTCGCAACACGTTTAAAAAAAAACTCAGGGTGTGGGATTGCGGGGAGGACAACATGACTCGAGTCAGGATGCGTCTTAGAAAGAGAGCTCCGTGTGGTGGCGTTCGAGCAGGGTGGCGGCCTCTCCTGTCCTTCGGAAAGAGGCCCTCGTGGCCCTCCTGAAGGCCCTTGGCTTCCACGGCCCCCTCTTGCAGCCCTCGCCCTGCGCCAGGTGCCTGCCCTTCAGCTTGGCCCCGTCCCGGGGCTGGGCCGGCCTTTGGAGCTGTTCTCGCTCCGCTGCTCGGCTCGGGGAGAGGCTGGCGCGGGGAGGGACTGATCTCAGAGGCCACCCTGCTTTGCGCCTCTTCTCCCACCTTCGGCCTGTCCCGTCTGGGGAAACTGTCAAGAGAGAGGCTTGGTTGCTATGTGGGTTTGCAGGCTGGGACCTAATGGCTCTTGGCACCTGGAGGGCTGCTAACAGAAATACCTTGGGGCAGAGGGTCTCAAGCATCCAGGCAGGCCACAGAATGGTTGCGGAACTATCAAAAGTATCTGTACTTGTGGGGTAAGACTATTGCTGTTAAAACGGGAGCGGTGTGCTTTGATTTGTAGAGCAACAAAAAACGTAAGTGGTCCACCCACACGCTCAGCAATTTGCAAGTGGTCTGCAAAAAACCCCAAACCTTTGAGAACCACTGCCACAGGGGTTTTTTTTTTGGTCAGAATGATCAAATCTGTGCCTAAGTGGTGCACGCGTCTCGGGCGCTGAGAGATGGGGAGGGGAAGGTGCTTTACCAAAAGAAGAACTGTGTTAGTTGGACCCGGTTCCCCAATGAACGTATAGATCAAGCGCTTTCGCAGGGGTTTCTGGTACTCCTATCTAATAGCCGATTCAGGCACTATTAGCTATTAGATAAAAGCACTTTTATCTAATAGCTGATTCAATCAGTTTTTAGATAAAAGCCCACTGAAGCACACAATCTATATAAATGTTGGGCAAGCCGAGTCAAACTAACGCAGTACCTCTTCTGGGCACACAGGGCACTTGGTGCAGGGGTGCGCCAAGCATAAAATAAAGCACTGTTTTTTAGGTGTGGTTTTTTTGTTTGTTTGTTTGTTTTGTTTGTTTTGTTTTTTTACATCTGTAAGCAGCTTTCTCATGCCTGGCAGAGGTCGCAGGATAAGGGCCAATGGCTGGGTCAAAGTAAAAGGGCAGTGGGAATTTCCTATATTAGATTTTTTTCTGCAGCTTTTACAGATAGAAACACATTTTAAATTTGTCCCAGGCTGTTTGGTGACACTACTGTGCAGTAACTGTAGTTACTGTGTAGTCATATAATACTTGTATATCAAATACTAAATGACTGCGCAGTAACAACAAAAAAATCCAAGAGGTCACACCCAATTCACTCTCTCTTTCAGCATGCATTCTGTCCCTGTGTGACACAGGGTGCTGGAAAAGAGACCTATGGTGTGACCCAGTAAATGGCAATTCTTATGTTTTTTAAGAATTTGCTTTGTGCAGTCAGTCTTGCAAAAGAGAAAGTTGCTATTATGTACTAAGCAAAGTAGAAGAGATTTTGGACCATTACTTGTTGCTACCTCAAAAAAATAGTAACTGAAATAAAAAAAATAGAAATATATCAGAATAATGTTAGCACTGTGTAATAATGACCAGTATCACATTATGGAAATGCAATGTACGTCTCAGTGTCCTGTGTCCTTAGTAGAAAGTGCTGTTGCTTCGGAGTCATAAATTCAAATGACTTTAGAATTGTTTTTAACTGAAATGGGATTTTCTTCACTGGACTGCAGCTTTGGAGACCATTTACCCCTTTAATAGGCCTTGTGTATTGTGACTAAAAAGTCAGCAAAAAGATTTCTTTAGTGGTTAAAACCAAAAAGTTTGCCAACTCCATGTAAGTATTTGGAGCCACTTCTGTTTCCATTTATCCCTTGTCCTACCTTGCAACATTTCCCATTCCTTTTCCTGAATGAAAATGTCTCTTTTTGAAAAAAAAAATGTTATTTGAATTATCTCCCATGCCATTGTATGACATACTAAAGAGTACCTCTAAGAGACAGGAGAAGGAAAACCACTCTGCTTAACAGTATGGCAATGTTGCATAATACAAAGTAACACCAGTATCATTATCACCATAATAAAAATGTGTTTCTTTTTAAAAGCAACACCTTGGATAATAACTGAAAAAGTAGTGACTCTTTTTGTTTTGAGTCTTTCAAACAGTAAAGCTTAAAAATAGCTACAAAATAGAAAGCCTCTCCCCGTCCCCAATTTGGCAGAACAGATGTCATACCTGACAGAACAGAACCAGGAACAGATGTCACACCTGAAATACTTTTACCTGGGTGTGTTTTCAAGATGATGCCTTTAAAAGACTTTCCATTGCCAAAAGCATATTAGTAACTTGCATGAGACAGTACTCCAGACTGGCCCTTGACCGTTGTCCTGTGTATTAATGGTTAAGCATGGGTGCACAGCACATTAGAGTACTACGTAGTGTATCATTCTCTAAATCTGTCTTCTTATGAAGACAAAAAAATAAGGGCAGAAGAATAGACAGAACCTTCTGAGATGTATTGATACTGGTAGGAGAGGGAATATGACTCATGGTCTTAAATATCAATATAAAATTATTATCCTCCACAAATAATAGTGAACCATTACAACCTTAACACCTTCTAAAAGATAAATTTCTTCATTTGATAATGAGAAACATAGAACAATAAACATAGAATAATAAAGGAAAAAAGTTAATAAAGAAACTCTTACCATCTTATTTTTGGATTATTTTTGCTTTATTTGGTGTTGCCTGGAGAAATAATTTTGATTTTTGTTTGTTTGTTTTTAACAACAGCATGACTTAGTCTTTAAAAACAGTTTTTCAAACCAATTAAGACTTGGAAATGCAATTTGTATTAGAAATTAACCAGCTAAGGATCTAAATGTTTGAAGTTGCTTTGGAAACCTGAGGAATAGAGTGTATTACTTAAATGTACTTAGTGCCTGGAAGCCATTCTAGCCTCTTGGGTGTGGATCCAGATTACAATGTCCCCAAACTGGGTTACGGTTCAAGTTTGTTTTTAGGGATGCAGGGTATAAGAAACTGAAAATGCCAAACAAGTCTCCTCTTCTGCTTACACCTTTTTGAACATTACCTTACGTCTGGTGGTTTTGAGGTATAGAAACAGTTTATTCACCCTCAAGCATGAACAATTGATTTTTCTCTAAGAATTAGTTTTGTCAAAAAGAAAGCAAGACATTTTTAGTTTTAATGTTGCAAGGCAGGGGGGTTTTATGTTGCTTCTGATTCACTTGTGATGTAGTTATTTGTACCAATGCAAAGTGAGCATAAAATAATGCTGGATAGATGTTAAAAGATGGCATTTTATACCATATACCTATGCTACCATAGAGGTGTATAATTACAGGACATGAGCTGTGTCCATTAAATCAAAGAGCTGAAAATCTCTGTTGTTCCATGTTTTATGTGTAGGCGAGGCACTTTGTGTCGAACAAGTTCTAGTTTTAAGGCTTGGGATTTCCTTTCTCCTGTAGATTATGTAAATTGTGTCATTGGAATACTGAAGATAAAGAAAAATTACTTTTAGTTGCGTCTTTTTGTACCTTACATGGTGTTTATTTCACTTTACTGTATGCATTTACCTCCTATTACCATTGATTACGGGAAAATAGATATCCTAAACATGTAGTCATTAAAGAAAAATGTAAATTACATATCCTTCTTCCTCAGTCTTTAACATGTATTTGTTGTTGTTGAATTTTTGTTTTTTTACAGAAATTTAGTCCTGAAGCAAATGCTTCCTTCTTTAGTAAAGTAACATATTCTTGGTACAGCAGGTAAGAATCTAATTATTTTTTGCTATTTATGCTCTCTTCATTATAGACTATAAGCTGCCCTTTATTTAGGCTGACAAGGTTATTTGGGTAAATGTGATATTTTATTAGACTAACTGACTAGTTGGAAAAAATTGTTCTTTGCAAGTTTTTGGGCACAGGCGCCTCTCTTCAATCTCTTACTGTAATAATCCAGAATCTGAGACCATTGTTAGAATAGTCTTTAAAGCCAGAGTTTATATATGCTAAACTTAAAAAAAAAATTCATAGTATTATTCCTAGAATTCTTATCCTGTAAGTCATATCCTACTGATAATACATTTAATAGATTAAATTTAGTATTTTGTAATCTTAATTTGAGCTGAAAATATGCACACAATTATCTCATTAGAGAATATACTTATATGTTCTTTAAGTTTATATATGGCAGTAGATTTTCAAAAGTAAATATTTGATTTAGGCTGCGGTACCCGGCATGAATGCCAGAACATGGCAAGCAAAGACACTTTGCTTGGTACTCGTGCCTCAGGGAAGAGGCAAGGGCTGCACTGCTACAAGAATTGGGCCCCTCGCAGCTTCCCTGCCATCTGCTCCTGGCATGCAAACATCTTACAAGTCGAGGTTGCAGGTGTTTTTGGCACACTGCCCAAAAACATTGCCAAACATTGCCAATTCCTGATTTAGGCTACAAGGATTTAGCTGAATAATACTGTTTAAGAAGTTGGCTAATTGTAAGTATATTATTCTTGAATATTTGGTTTTCTCCCTGCTTGTCAATAAGTCTTAGGTTATCTTAAGAAGGGATTAAAAAGCAGGCAAAACTCTGCTTAGATATAGTATATCCTCATATGAATTGAAAAACTTAGCTATATGAAATTGTGCATTCCACTTTCCTTTAGCATTCAGCAGGGTAATCCATGTAATTCCCATGATCTGACTCCTGACAATTACTCATTATTTCCACTTCTCTTTTTATCATGTGATTGTTTTTGAAAGCAATGGCATATTACTGAACTGTTTAGTTTCAAGAATGAAAATGGTTTAAATATATGAATTAAGATCTGTTTATAAACATTACCTACATTTTGCTTCATTCAGTAGTACTATTACCAGATTTTTCATAAAGTTGGGGTTTGATTCTTTTTGTATCTGATTCTTCTTGTATCAGATATTCAAAGTTTATTGTAATAACCTGACTCTGTTAATTAGAATTTTGGTGTTAACTTCAGTGCAGCCAGGGTTTTACCTGTGGTTTTAATATTGGAACATTTCAAAGGTAACATTGTAGTTTTTTCAAGAGTTGCATAAAATTTAAACTACATCACTTGGGTCAAACATTTGTTATTGCTTTCTGCATATTAAGTTTACCCTAGGTTTCCTGCCAAAAGGACCAGTTTTTATTTAAAGTTTTTTATTTTTCTGTCTGTATCTGCAAAAACTTGTAATATTAGGAAACAAACTACCTGTAGCACATGACTATATTCCCTTCTTTATGCTTTTTTGGATTTTTGTGAAATGTCTGCTTCACAACTTTGTACAACCCATATTACAATACTCAAGCCTAAGCATTATTATTCCTAGAAATTTTACTTTAATATGTTACATTATTAAATAGCATAATTGTTACGTTAGATGCAGGTTAATCCTTAGGCTGTTGCAGTCTGAACTAGGGAATTGGAAAATAACAACTACATAATTAATCCATAACATTTCATTATGTTTCTGTGACATGCAGATCCTAATTAAGGTAGTTTCGCAAGGTAAGGGGGTTTAAGAAGATTGAAGATCTCCAATTTTACTTATGCTTTGACATCATCAACACATTTTAGAGTTGAGATAAATGGGGAAGTTGATGTTGCTGGGTGTATAGTGTCAGAAATTCAAGAGGGTAGCAGTCCTCAGACAGCAAATTTTTAAAAAACTAATTAATGGAAAATTGCAGAATAAAAAATCATCCACAGACTGGATTGTGTTATGTATGGTTTAAAGCAGAGACTATCCAATTATCTGTATTAATTTTTGAGACTCCTTGTTCCAATGTGTTTACAGCTTATTTGGTAGCTTCTCCCACCACCATTTCCCTTCCCCCTACCACATCTCTCCCCCCTTCATCTTTTGTATTCCAGTTTCTCTTTCCTTATACTTTGCTTTATGCACATCCTTTCACTGTATCTGATGAAGTAAGCTTCAGCTCATGAAAGCTTGTGCTATGTACACTGGTTAGTCTGTAAGGTGCAAATCTACCTTGCCTTCTATTTGACTTCAGACTAACATGGCTAACTATATCTCTCTGTTCAGACACAAAACAGTTACACTTGGGTCACATAGGAAGGGGGCTTTTTCTCACTTATCTGCAGGTTAGAAACTTTTTAGAATGAGAACTGAGAATCTGATCTTGTAACCACACTCTATGAGCAAGGGTTCTAAGCAGTAAGCTATTTGTATATCCAGGCATGTTCCTTAATCTAGCCATAAGACTGCAGTAGACCTGGAGATCAGGTGGTTGGGGGTTTTTTTTGTCTCTTTGCTTGCTTTAAATTCCCTGACTTTTGGAACACTCAGCATTGACCAGAGATGTGGGTTTTCTGGAAAATTTTTTGAATTGATATTTTTTTAATTCGATGCCCTAAATAGAGCGTGATCTCATTTAGCATGTTTATTTGATGTATATTTAGTAAGCAAAACTACAAAAGTACCCCCATGTTAATTTTATGTCCTAATAGCCACAAGTATTTGATCTGAAATATTTGATTAGGAAAAAAAATACAGCACACTTAATGTGGTTTAAATATTATATTCAAACAAATATAAAGCTTTATGTGGAAATAAATTATTTTTATTGGAATAGTTGTAAAAGTATAAAGACAATACACAATAACATGTACTTCCCTTACATTGTCTGTTTAAAATTTAAGAAAAAAATTGAAGGCACTGAAAAGTGTTGACATGCTAATTTTAGCACACCCAAAGAACTGCTCATGATATGCTGTGGTTGTCTGCTCATCTACTTCAACAGAGTTTAACTCTCTTCCACAGGGCATTGTGACACCTCCAGTTTCACTGTCACTATCTGTAGTATCACTTGCTCTACTTATTAGTTTCATTTCAGAATCAGATTGAGGGAAATCTGATTCAGAACTACTTGAAACGCATTCTCTTTCACTAAAGATTTCACCAATCTTTGGTAAGGTTTTACCAGTGAGTCTATGGACAAGGACAACTTATCGTCACACTGCATATTCTTCACTAATTGTGCTTCTGACTGATTCTGCAGAAGCAAGATATTTATAAGAAATAGAAGCAAGCTTAGTGGTGCATTCATTTGTTTTTGATTTGATCTGCACAGCCTGTTAGGTGAATTCATAACTTGATTTTTGGTTGGATTATTATTTACCCTCCTGTTTGCAAATCAATAAAACATATATGTACTCTCTCACACACTTCATAGGGATAATCACCTGAAAAACATTAATTACAACTTTGAAACTGCCAAGCTTACCTACTATTGCATTGGCATCCATTCATTGTTACTAATGAATTTTAGGAAACAGTGAATTGTTAGAAGTGGAACATTTCCCACGGAAAATAAAGCACTGGCAAATTTTCTGCCCCACATCTTTGGCTTTGATTGACTTCGTTGTCATCTCGCAGGCTTTTTCTAATGGACTTACCAGGGGTTAGCACAGCATGGATTTGCTTTGTCCATGCTCATGCTCCTCAAAAACTAGTAATTTTTTTTTTTTGACATTTTGGACAGTTAATCTATGTTATCAAAGTGACACAAATATATATGGTCATTTTGGTCATCAATAATAACCATATATGGTTATCATTTATGATTCCTGTTTTTCATTTGTGCCTAACAAGTAAAAGTAATGGGATAGCCCAACATTTAAGTAAAGATATAAATTTAGGGAAATTTCTTCAGTGCTTATACTGAATGTTTCATATTAGGTGATATACATACCCTGTTTATTATTGTTAATGTAGCCTTTATTTATAAATATCAAAGGATCTATATTACGTTTTTCAGGATCCCTGTTTGTTTTGCTGCTTTATTTATTTAATATTACACTTGTTATTCTTTTCTTTTAGAGTGATTACTTTAGGGTATAAGAAACCACTGGAGAGAGAAGACCTGTTTGAACTGAATGAAAGTGACTCACCATACACTGTATGTCCCAATTTTGAAAAGCAGTGGAGGAAGGAAGTCTTAAGAACAACAAAAGAACTGAAGGTAATATGGATGGCAACAAATTGTTATCCCTAACTGTTATCCTTTTCTCAGCTTCATTGTTGGCATAAAAAAAAATCATTATTAAACTTAGTTGAGTATTTTAAGTCAAAATATCTCCACAACAAACTATAGATTAATAAATTATAAGGCCACTTGATCAAGGTGTGGGCATAGGAATACTTAGATTAATTCCTTTTTGAATTAGAGATCATTTTGAAAACAATTCAGTCTTGATTTAAATGGTTCTTTTCAGTGACAGAGAATCCAGCACAAAGTTAGGTAAGTTATTTCAGTGGTTAATTCCCCTCACTTGTGCCCTATATCTATTCTGGATATCTCTGGCTTTAATTTCCATCTAGTAGATCTTACTATACCTATATATTTATTGAGGCTGGAGTCTGTTATTTAATGTTTATTTTGCAGCCTATTGATGAGTCCACTGGTTAAGAACTGCTAGGGTTTTTTTGTGTTTGGATTTTTCAAAAATACTTAACTTTTCAGACCAAAACTTTCAAAGTTTATTCTCTAGTAAAAGGTAAGACTTAGAAAGCCAAGTCCACTAAAAATATTCCATTAGAATAGAAATATTTATGTAGTCATAAAGATAGGGGTTGTGACTCCTTCTGTAAAAGAGAAGTACATCACTTCTCATTCTATTTTGTAAGCTTCTTCCATGGTGTCACCACACATTTTTGTGGAACACCTCAATCAGTTTAGGAAGATTTATCTCCTGTGAATGCCTAGTATATAGTAATATAATGTAATAATTTGTCTTTTTATGAAATTGAAAGGTGACTGGAGTAGTCTAAAATCCCATTCCTCCACTCAGGGTATATCTACACATGCAATTAATGTGACTGAATAAATTGAGGAGCAATTTATGCTTCAGTAAACTCTGGCTGCAGCTGCTTGGGTGCCAGCCATGGGCTCTGGTTGGTGGCAGCAGTGTGGCCTGCGGTCTGGGGCTAGCCCAGGATGGCAGAGGGCACAGGGGGTCAGACTCAAGCGGTGGATAGCTGCATTGAATGGTGGAGGAGCTATCTGCATCACGAAGCTCCTGCAGCTGCTGAGCCGTGTGTAGGCAGAAGGGAGGAGTGTGGCACCCTGTTGGCTGGGCTGATCAGGAGCAATCTATGCCTGGGTCAGCATCTACACGTGTTGCTGTGCAATAAATAGCTCTGCAGTAGGACGGTATTTGTATTACAAGTAATACTGTGCTCCAGAGTTAGTTTCCTGTGGCCTAATAGGGCCACATGTGTAGATGCAAGACTTTCACTGCAGAGCTAATTAGTCTACTCTGCAGTAAGTGCATTGTGTAGACATGTCCCCTCAGTTGTTAAATCACACAAAAATATTTTTACTGCCCCATTGTAAACTAGAATGCCCTAAGTGTACCTACTGTTTTTAGCTGATTATCTCATTATTTTATGCTTTTCTTTTGTGTGGGAAGCTAAGATTTAATTTTCTGCTTAATTTTTTTTTTTTGTAATTCCATAGGCTCCTTGCAACAAAGAAGCGCCATCTAAAACAAGCTTGCATAAACCATGTTTGCTTTATCCATTATGGCAAACATTTAGATATTTATTAATTAAAGTTGGCTTTCTAAAAGTGGCAGCTGATATTCTAGCATTTGTGAGTCCACAAATAATGAAGTAAGTGCTTTTAAGTATATTTGGTTTTGGTGGTCTGCAGAGCAATAATAATAATGCAAAAGGTTCTCTGGATTCCAAAGTTTTGCTAAGACAGCTTTTCAATGATTAGGTGTTATAGAGGCTAAGATCTCAGTAGTTTGAAAATACCTGTATGTCATGCATTTTATAAGCTTTTTGAGAAATAAAATAAGATGGTTTCAAGGAGCTGAAGTTGCTGACACATTAACATAGTTTTTGTGACTGATGTGATCAGCAAAAAATACTTCTCTTGTTGATGCTAAGTTATTAAGTTATGAAGGGGAGATTTCTGCCCAAACTCTGTTGGTTAGACTTTTCACATGAAATAAAAATAACAGCACTCATAGCTTGACAGTATTAGTCTGAATTTGTAATTGTTCTCATGCTTATTTTCATAAATATTTTTTTTCTAGGATTTAAGTAGCATTCTAACAGTAACACGGGTTAGGGAGCTCTGCTCTTTCTTGCATAAATACAAAATCCTGATAGAGTTGATTACAGGACTAAAATTGCAAAATTGTTTATAAGACATCAGTCTTAATGACTATAGGCATGCATTTCTTTCCTTACTGTTAGAATGTTACAAATTATTGCATTACACTGGATGTTGCTGTAGATCTTTCAGCACATCAAATGCTTTAATTACATTGAAGAAACATCATAAAATATTGAAAAGTGTAAGTCTGGCTGTACCAGGGAGAGATTATGTATCAGATGTTCAAAAATTCTACTATAAAGTAAGAACATTTTGTTGAAAAATTTGGACTCCTACCCTACAGGTAGAGAAAAGTTTCTCTTCATAAGCATAAGGACTTAAATATTTTTACTAAAGTGAAACCATAGATTTGGGGCAAAAAGTGGAAGACTCCAAAAAATAAAATTTGTTTTCTGAATAAGGCATTCAAATGGAAAGTACAAAGGATTAGCCTATTATCAAAAAACTGAAACTGTTTAAAATAGAGTACATGGGATTATAGGAAGGAAAAATGCTGAAAGACATTTTAGTCATCAAGATACATTTCAGAAATAGAGTTCTATATATTACAGTATATGGTATCTTAGAGCTGTGGTTCCCAAACTGTTGGTTGCAACCCCAAATAGGGTCAAAACATCAGTGGATAGGGTCACAGTAAACATGCCCCGTGAGATTTCTGTGCCCACAGAGGAGTGTGGGGTTGCAGCCAGGCCAGACCAGCTCTGGGCAGGACCTGCCTCTGTTGCCCAGCAGGTGGGACCCATTGTGGGAGGGAGGGCTACACCACCATGGATGCCAAGGTGAGGCATGCCAGCTGCAGCAGCATGGAGTTGCATCCATGTTATGGAGCCCCCAGGGGGAGGGCAGCAGCGTGGGGAGCTCCAAGCCTGCAGCAGGCAGCCCACATCCTTCTTCCTTTACGGGGTCTGCTTCGGCAATGCTGGCCACAGAGGAAGGGATGGGGCCGGGGGGAAGCTGGGCTCTGCACTCCACTCCGGTTGCAGCAGCCGCTGCCTCCCACGGGTGCAGCTGGGGCTCGGGCTCTGCTGGGCTGGGGCAGGGTGGGAATGGGCCCTGGCCCTGGAGCACCTAGGGGGTAGGGGGTTATGGGTAGGAAATGAGGGGCACTGGCAGGGGCAGGGGGCTGCGGGTTGGGAGCAAGGGGCCAGGCTGAGGAAATGGGGTCATAAATGGTGTCACGCTGAGCAAAAGTTTGGGAAGCACTGGGTTAGAGTGTCATGTTTCAAGAGAAAGATAATCTGATAATTTTCAATCTGAGATAGATTGCTGTTATATGTTTTATAAACAGCATGTGTGTGATTTAATCAGAGAAGAAGAAAAAACTCAAGAAATTACGTTGAAGGATACTTTACTTCTTTACACGATCAACTAAATTGCTCCCTAATACATTATTTTTCTCTTATCTAAAGTTCTTTAATTCAGGTATGTACCCAATCATGAGTCTCACAAAGTAAATGTCAGTTGAAAAATACTTTAAATCAAAATCATAGCATAATAGGTATGATGATGTATCCATCTATGGCTACTGAATGAAATAATTTATTGAACACTTTATGTGGCCTGGTTAGTTAGGTAAAGTTACTGTTTAACTTAGGTAACTTAGTAACATTTTTGTAGGATTGTATTGACTGTATTTTGAGTAGTGGGAGGCCAAACCTTTTAAAAGTTGTGTCACAGATTAGCCCCATACTCTCCCCATGTGTCACTGTAAACCTTTCCTTTACACAAGCTGCTGCTCTGCTTTCTGCTTCCTTCCCTGTGCTCCCTGTTTGATCTGATGTTTTGCTGTCTGCTTCCTGCCCTATCTGCCACTGTACTGCATGTCCCCTCCTTAGTCTGCTGCCATACACAAGTGCTGCCTATGCCAGTTGTGGCACCCATGCTACTGGTTGACCATCCCTGATCGATATATGTTTATTATATGCCTATAATGGTCAGAGTCAATGGGATGAAAATATGCTGGAAACACATGGAAGTTGGGGTAAGTTCTAAACCTGAAGGGCCCTGCAACCCTATTTTCAATTAGCTGAAACCTTATTTTGCCAAATCTAGGGGTATGGAGATCAGAGCACAAAAAGTTAAAAGCCCTTTCAGAAGAAGAGTGTGTTAAGATAGGCAGAGTTATCCAGTACTGCCCATGGGAGAGGCAAGCTGCTTGACTCAGCAGGGGAAAGAGTTTTTCCCCAGATCCAGACAATAGTAGGTGTTAGAAGATGCCTCTACACAAGACAGTTTACTACGCACTAGACTAATCTAATGGACAATAAAGGGTCCCTATATACATGTGCACTGGGCTTACTGTGCATTAAATTAGTCTTAATATGTTGTTTGCTAGTACCAACACATACAGATACTAGATAAACAGTGCATTAGGTAATGCACCATAGTGCACGTTTAGATGCTGACCACAATTTTGCTCCTGGTCAATCCAGGTAGCAGCAGGCCACTGTTGCCTGACTAATCCCCAATATATCCTTTAAAATACTTTAGTTACAGTAAATAATACTTGGCTACAAGCAGCCTTTTTGTTAACAGGGTACTGCTATCATTGCTCTTGGAAGGAACTTAAGTCAGAGTTGGTGAGAAAAGCAAAAGTGATAACACTAAAGACTGCAAGCCAGGTCTGACAGTGGAAGAATATTATGATACAGAATTATTCTATAAGGTGCTACCTTGCCATGCCTTCTGCCTGTCTTCAGACTAAATGGCTATCTGTCTGTACAATATATGGTTATGTTTTTTAATATTTAGAATCTGAATTAGTCACTAAAAAAAATGAAAAGGAAACTAAAGCAAAAGTTGATTCTCAGACTTTAACTCAAAGGTGCCCATTAAGCAGTTACTTTTGTGGTTTACTGCAGTTTTAGTTTCAATTTTTTTTTCTTGTTCAAGTTCTGTAGCAGAATGCTTAAATGGAAAATACAGTGGAGTTATAATAATTACAATTTTGTGTTTAACAGAAGGCTGAGATGACTATGTTGCCACTAGTTGATTGGTACCCTAAGTGAGTTTATAGTGGTTACTAAGAAGGTATTTAATACTTGTTTTACATCTGGCAGATTATCACAGAAAAGTGTTAATGAGCACAAGTGATTAACTTTAACCTTTAGACTTGCTGATATAATCCCGCTGTAGCAAAATCATTCAGGAGCCTAGCATGACAATATAAAAACAAACTTTGTGAAGACCTATATCACCAGCTTCTGGCAAGGAAATATTAGAAATAAACCATAAACTGTTCTTCATTTTTATTACACTCAGTTGTTAGGAATAATCTCTGCTATACTAAAAGTAAAACTTCAATTTCTGATTTTTCCAGCCTTTTCTCTTTAGAAAATACTAGATTTATTTTATTCTCTGTGGGTGCATCTACATGAAATGTTACCGTGCACTTATTACTGTGCATTTATTTAGTATTTGTATTAGCAAACACTAAATAAACATGCAGTAACGGGAGTTTCTGTGCAGTAGTGCTGATGAATGTCTTTTAGGTAACATTACTGCACAGTAGCCTAATAATACTGTGCAGCAGTGTATTAGCATCATCTGCGCTGTGATGCACCGCTGCACAGTATTTTCTGGCTATTGCACAGTCAGCATCTGTTCTAGACTTGCCTTATCTTTAGCAAAAAATCCTATACCCTCTGCACTCTGTTACCAGTGAAGTCAGCAGTAGTGTGTATAACTCTGAAGCAGTACATAATAGTAATTGTTACAAGGTCAGCAAAGTAACACTCAGATGAATGCAGGTTTTTTTTACTATTGAATATTTGATTCTACGTTGCCTTACACCATCTATACTTATTGCCACTTGTGGAATATAGATATAATAATGTAAGTTCAAAACAAGATTTTCTGAGACTTTTTTGCTCTTGCTAATTGAAAGATTTTAAAAAGGTATATCCTTTGATTTCCAGAGAAATGATTAATTTGTACAACACCCACTCTGATTTACACTGGAATGGATATAGATACGCTCTTGCCCTTTTTGTTGTCGTCATCTTGCAGACTCTCATCCATCAGCTATACCAGCGCTTCAACATGCTTACCTCTGTCAAAATTAAGACTGCAGTTGTTGGCCTGATATACAGAAAGGTAACTGCCTCATTTCCCCCTATCCCACCAAAACATAAACCTTACCTATATTTTCAAGCTGAAAGTGCCACAGAAACCAAGATATTGTAAGCCAGTGAAAATATCAATAGAACACCCTGAATTAAAACTGAAGAACTAACTAGAACCATAACTAAACTTTTAGTGTTTCCGTGCTAGCACTCTAGTCTCACATTTAGATCACTAGACAAGAAGACACCCACCTGTGCAGAGTCCCATTGAAATTGCAGGGCTCTATAAGGCTAGGGAGAGACATTACACATAAATCGGTTTAAGTGATCAGAAACTGGTTTAAACCTGTAACAGAAGAGATGTTCAGTGCACAGAAACCAGTTTGAAAATGGCTGAAACCAGTTTGAGATAAATCTGGTTGAATGTAGTATCAGACTTAGTTGATTTGGCTCAAACTGGTTTATGCAATGCCTGTCCTAGACCCCTTGCTTTTTTAAATTAAAGCAGACTCCCCCAGCGTCCCAGCATACTCTCTGGGCTGGACGGGGCTCTCTGTTTCAGAGCAGGGCTGGTCCCTCCCCTCTGCTTCCTGGCTGGGGCTCCAGCAGAGACTGCAGGCATCTGCCTGGCTTCTCCCTACTCCCCGCACCCTGCACCCCTCACCACTCACTGCTATGCAGGGATTCTGCTGTCTACTTTGCTGTACACAGATACCTTTCAGCATTAGCTAGCAGACTACATGAGGGCTATGGTCCATTCTGTGGCAGACAGAACAAAGGCAGAATCAACAGGTAGCTGGTAATGGCCCTCTGTTGTTTTCTTAATGGTGTGATAAACATTGAGCTGGGGTGATAAACACTGCGTAATCACTTTGCTGGGCTGATCAGGGCTGGAGGGGGTGGAGAGCATCCTGTCAGAGCCTGGCCACATCCCCCTCAGCTCAGCACAGTGGAAGTGAAGGGAGAGCTGCTCTAGCACTCCTGGGCTTTTAGCCTGAGCCACTGCAGGCATGTGCCTGTATTTTTTCAGAGAAGATGTCTTTGCAGTTACAAACTGATTTAGCCTAGCCAGGTTAAGCTAACCTGCAAAGGAGGGCTGCTCTAATGCTCCCAGCTTCTAGCCTGGAACACTGCAGGCATATGCCTGCATTTCTGGGATGTCTGTGAAGTTACAAATTGATTCAGCCTACCGGGGTTAGACTAACCTGCAAAGATTGAATCAGTTCAGGCTCAGGCTTTTTGAATGCATGTCCCTAGCCTAAAGGTATGGGTCAGTCATGAATAGGTTGAAGGTTCATGGGCTAATTCAGTCTTTTTTTCAATTTTTTTTTCTCTCGATGTTGCTTACTTAATCTGAATAAGGCTTAGGTTTTAGGCCTTTAGGCTGAGTCTCTGCCTAAAAGTATATATATGATTAATTATTTTGTTCACATTTCATAAAAAAAAAAAGTGGTTCAGTCTTTTTTGAGAATAAAGTAAGTTTTTCTTTACTTTTCCCATTTTAAAAAATACATGTATGTATCTCTTCTTTGAGTTGTAATACCACTGAAGTAGTGTGAATAGGAATCTGAAATTTGACCAAAATATCTCCCCTCTAGGGTGGAAAGGTGTGGTCTTCAGTGTTCCAGTGAACATGAAGTTTAATTTGGCAGAGTAATGACTACCTAAAAATAACACTAAAGACAACAGTCCAGCTACTATTTTTTAAAAGAACCTTCCCCTGACAGTTTAGCTGAAGCATGCCGGCTGCACTGAAAATGTGTGTATAGCTAATAACCGATTGCCATAAAACAGGGGTTGTCAACTGGGGGTACACGTACCCATGGGGTTACTTACTAAGGGGTATGTGCGGGTGGGCAGGGATGGAGCGCTGTCACTTCCCAGGAGCAGGGCCGGGGTGGGGGGAGGGCAGCAGTGCCCCTCTGCAGGGAGGGGAAGCTTGCATGCAGAGGCTGCCGCTGCCACACACCAGCCCAATGAGTTTCCCCACCGTGCCCTGGCCCTGCTCCTAGGAGGCAGCAGCACTCCATCCCCACCCGCCTGCCATCTCTTTGCTCAGTGTCAGGCCTCCAGGGGTACTTGAACTAAAAAAGGTTGAAAACCCCTGCCATAAAACATAAGGTGGAGCCATTGAGTACGATTTAGGGGTTAAAAAAGAAACGCGTAGGAACTTTGCAGTAGAGAAAAGCTTGGCCTGCAAAGTATTACAGTAGCAGCTCTGCTAATATATAGTAAATGAAGCAAAATTGATATCTGTTTACTAGTTTTTCAATTTTGTGTGCAGTGAGTGAGACAGATTATTTACAGGTTGTTGTTTAGTGTAGCATAAGTTTACAGTATGCAATGAAGGATTCAAGGTCTTAATTTATCTACTTTATTTGTTCAAGGGACAACTTCTCTAAAGAGACTGAAAGTGACCTTGAAAATCTTTGTTGATATTCTCTGCTGCCTCCCTAAGAGAGCTTATGGCAATCTTTCAGCCCTGAAGAAATTCTTCCTTGGCCAGATTTAACTAAGGCTTTTAGTGTTTCTTTACACCCCTCTGATTTCATTACTTAGTACACAAGGGGCAGACTAGACTTTGGAATCTCATTCACTGAGTGCAGTTTTCCTCTGCTGTTATAAGAAAGCCACCCTCCTAAGTTTCCCGTGGATGCTTAATGATAAGTCTGTGTGAAACAGGTAAAGCAATACAATAAAAAAAATAAAGCACATGTTCAAGATAGATACTACTTTTTGTGACCTTGACCTTTTGGGACCTTGTTATATTGCTTTCAGGCTTTAACCTTAGCTAACTCTGCTCGGAGAAAATACACAAGTGGTGAAATTGTTAACTTGATGTCCTCAGATGCCCAGCAACTAATGGAAATGGCTGTAAACCTCAACCTTCTCTGGTCAGCACCATTTCAGATCCTGATGGCTATTATCTTTCTCTGGCAAGAACTGGGCCCATCAGTATTAGCAGGTGTTGCAGTGCTTGTTTTGGTTATACCTATAAATGCTTTTGTCGCTGCCAAAGTAAAACATCTGAAGGTAAGAAACGCAAATGCTGGAAAATTTTCAAGTGCTATATTGAGGAGTTAATTTTTAATTATGTTAAAAAATTAATGTATATACTTAATCTTGCACAGAAACCCTAATCAAAGGCTGCTTTGGGTGGGGGGGTGTGTAAAAATACAGTTCTTGTCCATTATTTAGATCAAACTATATTTATAATAAAATGTAAATAGTATTTTTTATCTATGTAAGTGTTGGTAGGTCCTGATCCTGCAAACAGAAGGATGTTCTAGAGAAACAAAACTTTGAAGCTTCTTTGACTGGACCTCACATTCTTAAACTCTCATTCACACTTTCCTTTGAAGCCAGATTCCAGATTACCCCCACCAACACTCAGAAAACCCTACAAAGCTCACTATAATCTCTAGCAGATCTAAGCAAGGCCAGAGAAATCATCAGTGTTGCGCCCGTACAAACATCCTAACACCTCTAAGGTTCCTTCTGGCTCTGCGATACTTCATCTCCATTTACAACGTAGCTAGGATCAGCATGGGAAAAATAATACATCTCTAAACTGCTTTATCTTCACCAGGAAAGCTTAGGTGGACCAGAGCAGGAGTTTTTTTTATTCTATACCCTACCTCATCTCTGGTGTCTCTTTGCATAGTACAGCAAAAGACCTGGTAGAGGCCTTTGTGAGGTCTAGGCAATATCATCAGTGTGGAAACATCATATTATAGAAGCAGACAACCTGCACTCTCAACCAGTGGTAGTGGGGGAGAGATTCTTAGACAGCTTCCTCAGATCACAGATCTTTGCAGTTATGAGCATTTTTACATGTGTTCTGGGACATGGCACCTGGTGCTTTAATTAGCAAGCTGTGCTCATTAAAAGTGCCTGCGCATCACGTGTATCAGTGTCCCTACACATCCTTGCACTGAAAAAATGGTGGTAGGGCACTTTGAACTAAAGCTCATTGAACATGTTTTATTTCAAAGCACCCTGCAGCCACCTTTTCAGTGCTGAGATGTGTGGGAACACTGATACACGTGACCCAGAAGGCTGCCAGAGCATGCCAGTTTCTGTTCTCCAGCAGAGTCAATTAATTGAGTCTGCTCGCATGTGCCGGATTTCTAGCACATCAGAGCAGTCTCCATGCACATCTATAGGAGCTCTATGTAAGCAGAGGATGGAGCCTGGTGATCTAGGCCAATTTTGCAACCTAACCATTGTAATATTCTGCCTAGGTATCATTACTGGGAAACAAACAAACAAAATCATAGGCTACACTGACTAGTATGTTTTGAAATTGCCTTCATTGTTTGAATGACAGGCAGAAATTAACCATGAGTAGAAAAATCAGAGGTGTTACCAGTAACAGAAGAATTCCCCGCTCCCTCCCTCCCCACCCCGCCCAAGAAACCCAACACATTTCAGCTTAACTAGTACTAGCTTGTATCTCACAAGTCAGACTGGGTGAAATTCTGTTTGCTTTAGTCAAATGTAATCATTTAGTGGAACAACAACTTGTATATAGTAAGTGAACAAGATTATATTCTTTAACTATTTGGGTCAGATGAATTTGCAAATAATTGCTATTGTATGCCAAATATACTATGTATGTGACCGTGCTGAAATGTTATACTTAAAAAGATTAGATTTTTGTGTGTCCAACTTTAGATACTCAAAGTCTATGTAGATTTAAATTGATATGATTATTCCAGAACAGAACACTCTGGGAATTAAAAATCTAATTAAGAAGTTTCTAATTGGAACGCAAGGAATGAACTGGTTTCTGTCATCACCATGCCGCAAGAAGAATTTTTTAAAATCTCAGGATTTATTATAGGTAAAGTGGCATTGGAATAGATTTACTAATTCTTTTACCATTTTGTGAATTATGTGACAGCATAAAACCACATACCAGGCTGAAAAGATAAGTATGCTTAACAAATTAAATATTATCCAAAAAAGTGATGATAATGCAGTAGGCAGTATACAAGGTAATTTGATTATTTTATTTTTATTTTTAAAAGTAAACATTTCTGTCTTTTAACCAGAAAAGCCAAATGAAGACTGCAGATCAACGGGTTAAGCTGCTAAATGAAATATTACATGGAATAAAGGTAAAGCAAGAAGCTAATTAGTTTCACTGTACTCATACTAGTTTGTAACGATGACACAGTACATAATTCATAAAACTAGGATCTTGCCACTGACCTTTCAAATGACATCAGAGACAATAAATAGGAGAAAGACGTTCTTTTATGTAAAGTGTTCAAAGTGATTTTTTTAAAGCTATATTAAGGTCAGTTAGAAATGTGATTCTGAAATACTAAAGCAAATTTAAGAAAATTTCATTGTTAATCTGTATTTCATCAGAATGGACTGTCTTTAGATGTCTGCAAATTTCTGTCAAAAGTGACGTTTTAGTGAAAAAAAGGAAACAAGCTTTTCAAACTTTTTTTTCCTGACCATCACAATTTGTCATTTATACTTCAGATCTAAAATACACCCATATTCAAGTAATTCATAGTTTATAGTGTATTCCCCTCAAGTTTTTGAATTTCTAGATGTAATCAGTATTGCTAATATGGCTTAGGACATACAAATTCTTAGCATTAAATTATTATTACACAGAGAGGAAGTTCTGTTAGCTGAGATGTTATTTGGTTTTAAGTAAGAGCAACGTTTTCAGTACAAACATGTTATAATGGACTGTTATTTATTTGTCAGTAGAAGGCCCAAGGCCTTTCTTCCTTTATTCATCTCATGTACTATTAATAACAATGTCAGGTTACACCGTTACAGAGTATCTTTCCTATGGAAAAAATCCTAGAATTCTTCAGACTGAAGACATGCACTTAATAGAAACTATACATATGAAAAAGGCTGCACATTTAGGCATTCTCCATGCTGCTGCCTTGCAGTGTTGTGGGGGAGGGAAGGTTTGATCCCAGGAGAGCCAAGGGTCAATAAATCTGTGCAGGAAAAAAGCAGGCAGCACACATGGTGTCAGTGTGCACTGCTCAAAATCGGAGCCTGGCCAGCTGGAGTCACACTGGTTGTTGGCCAGGCTCCTAGCTGCAGGAGTCCCATGGCTGCAGCTTTCCTAGTCCCCAGGACCTCAGGTAGGGCTGCTGGGGCCAGCACAGTCGCTAGCCCAAGCCTCTCCTACCCCAACCACAGTAACCTGCTGTGTGCCAGGGCACATGGCATGGACGTTCCCCAAGAACAAGTAGCAGCGGTACAAGGTGTGCCACTGCTTCTTGTCCCTGGGGAAACAAATGTCCATGCTCATGTGGACACAGCCTCTTTGTTCATGTTATGTATAACAGCAATAGGGTTGTTTTAAGTTGTCAGCCAAACTCTTTTGAGCACACTTTACATGCTGTCCTTAATTAGGTAAGCATTTGATTGATTTCCTAGCTGAAGATACTCATTTTTATACCAGGTTCTCCAGGAAAGTGAAATATGAGCTTGGACTACCAAACTGATATTTTCTTTATCAGCCAGTGATAGAGGACATTTGCAGAGAAGTCTGATTTTGACACCTGCCTAGATAAATTTTAGCTAACTAAAACACATAGAAAGATAAATGGAGATAAGAATACCTAGGAATAATAATTATTTTAACAGAAGAAGGACATAGTGAGATGTATAGAGCTAAAGGGTGCTACCACATGCTATTCTGAATAGCAGTAATTTCATTTTGACAGAAGACAGGGTACCTTATAGACTAACTGAATTTCAGTTTTGAGTTATGTTGAGTCTTACTAGGACAATATTTCATTTTTAAAACTATCCACTGGGAAAATGGATATTATATATTTACAGTTTTATAATATTAAAACCTCTACAGACAACTAAAAATGAGTTTGTTCCAAAAGTTACGATCATTTCTCCTGATTTATTACAAGGTAATTTTCAGTTTGATTTCTGTTTAGATTCTCAAACTTTATGCATGGGAGACATCCTATCAGAAGAAGGTTATGGAAATTCGAGAACACGAAATAGATGTTTTGAAGTCATCTGGATACTTGGCAACTTTCTCTATGCTAACTTTGACATGTATTCCTTTTCTGGTACGTTTCTTGACTGTATACATTTTTATAATGTTGATTACTTACATATTCTCTGTCACTGTAGTATCTAAAAGCCTCACAACTGTTGATGAATTTATAATCACAAACACTGTGAGATCATGAAATACTATAATAAAAATATTTTACAGAGGGGAATTGAGGCATGGAGAAGATGTGGATTGTCCAAATTCATACAGCAAGCCAAGAATAAAATCCAGATTTCCTGAGTTTCAGTGAAGTACCATAATCAGAGGACCCTTAATCTTTCATGCAGAGAATTGCACATTCTTCTTAAAGTGATTCTTACCTTTATACCAACTAAACATTTAAGTGAAGCTTTTATTTCAGTGATCAGTTTTTAAAAATATAAGATTATGGTGTCAGAGTAGAGGTGGTATAGGCTCAAGTTCTTATGTAAGCACTAGCAGAAGTTAGGGGGAGCAACTGAGACAGCAGTCCTAGGTGTCAGCTTGGTGCGGGGAGGAAAGCAGGGGCAGAAAAATAACATCCTTTCTTGGCCAGCTGTGCTACTACTGCCAGTAGCCAAGAACCATTGCCACCCCTTGTGCTCCCACTGCCCGGGATACCAAACTGTCCTGTTATACTTCTGTCTGTAAGCAATAATTTGGTTAGTGGGGAAAAAGATATCTTAAATCTAAATTGACTATAGACAATGTAAGTCTAGTTGTGCTAGGAAATGTACTTGAGATGGACAGAAGATCATCATTTTCATGGAGCGAGGCAGAATTTTTTTGTGTGTTTCTTTAATATCTTGTGACTCAAACAAAGCTTTTCGCTTTATTCACAAAATCTGCTATCTATTTTGCCAGCTTTCTTGCTTCCTAAATAGCATAGTTACATTCAGAAGTGAAACAGGTATTTTTATGTTCCCTCTTATTGATCTATATCAAGGCAATTGCTATAGCAGAGAAATATAAACACAACTTAAGTCAATACTTTAATTTTTTTCCTGTGTACCTGTTCCCCTGAGCTAACCCAGAGAGTGTGGTGGATGTGCCAGAAAACTGAATTCATGAAGGAAAGCTGGAAATTCAGGAGTTTTATCCCTGATTTGTTACTCATTTGCTGTGCAGCCCTAGGAAAAGAATTTAGCTACTTTGGCCACATCCACACAAGCATGAACATTTGGTTCCCTGGGGACAACTAGCAACAGGACACCTTGTGCCGTCCCTAGTTGTCGCCAAGGAATGATTGTGCCACATGCCCTCTTGTGTGTGACAGGTTACCCTTGGTTAGGTACGGCAGGCCGCTGGGGCCAGCCCAGTGCTGGCCCCAGCAGCCTCACCTGAGGTCCTGGGGCTCCAGCAACGGCAATCCTGCCACTCTCAGTCTGGCTGGCAGCTGGAGTATAGTTCTGGCTATCCAGGCTCCAGTTTTGAGTGATACATGCTGCCCCTGGATGCGCTGCTCCGCTTTTTGCTGTTTTTTTTTTTTTTTTTTTTAAATGCAGGTTTTTTTGGATTCCTGGATCTCCCGGGGTCAAGCCCCCCACCCCCATGCTGCTCCCTTGCAGCGTGGAGAACAGCTAAATGTAAAGTATGTGGTTCCGCACATATTTTCTTCCCTTAACTCATAGCTGTGGCATGGTATATAAATCTGTACAAGTACTGAATGTTAATAGTTTCAGTGGTGAAACTGTAGCTGCATAATACATTAATATAATTTTAGTAACATGTCGTTTCTAGAAAATAAAAGAAAATTGTATGATTTTGTTTCATAGGAAAACTGTTGTAAAAAAAAGCACTTCCCTATGTGGCCACTGGCCAGTATACCGTGCTGCTTTTAAGAAACTTGAAAGAGCCAAACTTTTTCTTTTTTTTTAAATGAACAATGCCTTTATCTATAAGGTTCTGCAAATTAAGAAACTGAAACTACATGTCATCTAGACAGCTTAAGCAGTGGAACTGTATCAGGAATTCATTTAAACTTTCGTTCTGAATCACTTCTTTACACGAGAGAAATTATGGGTCAGAGCCTCATCTAGTGTAAAAACATTCAACTGAGGACTTAGTTTATACCTAACCTAATAGGTTTATCCCTGTATGTTGAAAGGGAGGATTGAGGTCCAGATCCTTCAAACCATGTTAGTCATTTAAATAGGCTATTCAGGATTATACAGTACAACTATATTAAAGAACCCATTTTCAAGATTTCAGTTTACAAATTGGATGGAGGGGGATGTTAAATAAAAATGAATGTGTCCTATTTTTTTAAGGCCAAAAGCAGAAATGTACATACAGTTCTTTTTATCAACTTTAATAAAAACATAAGCCTGTAAAATGCACCAATTCTGTATGATACATCTAAGTTAGTTTACATGAAGTGCAGCGCACCCATGTAAAATCTGGTGAGATTCAGCTCATTGTGCTGATTTAGGATGGTAAAATAAACTTAATTCTGGAAAATTATCCAAGCAAGGGAAAACAATTTCCTACCCAGCAGTAACTTAAACTCCTTCTCTTTTTGAGCTCAGTGATCATGTGTGCTGCTAGTTAAAATGATAGTGCATATGAACTCTGGAATATAGGCATACAAGGAGTTCTGTGGGTAAGGAAAGTACACAAATCCACATTTACAAAAGGAGAGAATTGGGCCTTGACATACTCTGGATGTGAAATTCTGTGAGAGTATTTCTATGCATATATTTAATTAAGGAATGGAATATTTTAATTATATGATACAAGAGCTTATATTTATTCTATATACCATGGTTGTATTATTTTAATTTGTTGATGATGGTATTTGGTATGTTAGTTTATATTTAACTTCCGTTAATTTCATGCTTTTATCCTTTAAGAAATCGTTGAAAAGTACAAATGGAAAAACAAAAATCCCTCTGTTTTTTTAAAGGTCTCTTTAGCTACATTTGGAATCTATTTTCTCCTGGATGAAGAGAATGTTTTAACTGCAGCTAAAGTTTTTACATCCATCTCTTTGTTTAATATTTTACGGCTGCCACTGTTTGATTTGCCAGCTGTGATCTCTGCTGTAGCCCAGGTAAAAAAACAAAATATGTATGAGCGTTGTAAAGGGTAATACGATCCTCTCTCATTTATCATCATGTGGTTTCATCTACATTTAATGGATGGCTAAGCAGCCCAGTTTTTTCGAGTCTTATGTTATTATATTAGTTGGGTGAGTAATGGAGTATTTTCATGGCTTGGATGGTAGAACTTCAGAGATAGAAGTTCTCTGATATCTTTTGAAGTATGTTAGTGTATTATGAGAAATGACTAACAGTTGTCAAAAATACTGTTGTTATTTCTGCATGTGCTCAATCTATTTTTTCCATACATGTGAAAGCATGGACAAATGCACATATGGAGTGATTTCTAAAGTGGGTGGAGGGGCTGATCCCTATAATGCAGCAGCTTTATGTTCTAACAGTTATGCATTCAGAAGGTGGAAAGTATACAAATAGAGAAAAACTACTCCAAATAATTTAACCCTGGATGAAACAGTGGCCATTTAAAAAAAAACCAAACCCGTGCATGGCATGCTTCTCTCAATATAGTCTAGGTATTTGAAGTATTGTTTAAGAATCTGAAATAATGTAAATATTTGTACTTGTTACAGACAAAAATTTCTCTGGGTCGTTTAGAGGACTTTCTAAATTCTGAAGACCTCGATCCTCAAAATATTGACACAAACTACAGTGCAAGTAAGCTGGCACATATATTTTTCATTTGCATCTTGTACACTAATTATTCAGAAATAGCAACTAGGCAGCTGCTTCTGAGTCATTGTTTCTTTCTCTTCACTGCAACAGATCATGCTGTAGGATTTATTGATGCTTCTTTCCGCTGGGATGAGAACAGTGGACAAATTTTAAATAAGTAAGAAAAAAGTACCATTTTTAATAAGTACTTTGAACAACATCTGTGTAGGCTTCACATTCTGCTACACTGCATTTCCATAGCATTTTGGTAGATGATGACATATGGTCTGCCTAGTCTAGGGGGCAGAATTTTTTTTGGTCTTAGAATGTCCCAAGTAGACGATTGCAAATCCCCAGACCACAGTCTTATGCCTCATGTCACCACTACTCCAGAAAAGGAATTCACCCAGAGTAGCAGATGTTTCCTGACATGCAGGTACTACTATAAGCCTACATCTTCAAAGAGAACGAGGCTGATATTTAGTCCCCTTGCCCATCATATTCACTTGCAGGAGGGGAGGGTATATGAATTTTACAGAGGCAGTTTCACTTTCTGCATTGCTATTCATGTTATGGGTGGCCACACAAGTACATAGGAATACAAGATGTCTCCTATATGCCCTCCCGGAAGCATACATGATCTCTTATTGTTTTTAAGTACAGCTTCCTTAATTTAACTTTGCTGGCACTGGGGTCTCCACCTTGGAAACAGTTTTTCCTTTTGTCAATATTACTGCAAGAACAACAAATTCCCAAGAATTTCTGTTTCCTAAATGGCCATGTCATAGATTTTTTCAGGTCTAGTGTTTGATGCAAATTAAGAAATGCTTAAATTAAGAGATGATACACAAGGACAAAGTTAGTACACAAAGATACATCATCATGCTGCAGAGTGTCCTGGAAAAACTAAGACAGTGGGAGTTTCAGAGAACTTGGGCAAATTTGGTATCAATATTGGCACTGCATTAGCAACCAGCTACATTGAGGAACTAGTAATGGTGTATAATACACCATCATAATGAAATGTAGTACAGAAACAAAACAGAAATGAAACAACATATCCAGCTACTCATCCTTATCTCATTAAAGTGATCTCATTTCCATCTCCTCTTCCTACTGCTGCTTTACATTCAACCAAACACCAAGTCCTAAATGCATCGCAGAAGTATAATTTCTCTACAAAAAGCTCAATTTTGCATGTGTCAATTCATTGACAATACAGTAGTCTTTTAATGCAAAAATGCAAGAGATTTTGAAACTGCATTCATACAAAAACACTGCTGAGAAGGTTGTTATGCCTATGATTCAGTAATCTAATAGAATTTAATCCTTTTGGAAACAGAGAGCATAAGTTGAATCACTATCTTAATATTGTAAAAGCAGATGTACTAAGTACAATAGATGGGTCACTATGAAGAAGCTGTAAAATAGATTTTTGTGAAATGTAGAACTTTATTGCAAAAAATGCTTGAAGGCACATCAAGCATTAGGAAGGTGGGTAATAAGACTGATGCTCTACAAGACAGAAATTAGGGGTTGTCCTATTCAAGGTGCCCACAATATATTGTGACCAAATGAAACTTTAAAACTTTTTAAACATGCAAACACATGCAGCTATTTTTGCAAAGCCATTGTTTCAGGGTTCTGAGGAGTACAGAATCTTTTAGAGTCAGAGATGTCCAAACAGAAATGTTTGTTTCCTCAGTCACTGTAGGGGTAGATTGAGTATTTTGTCCTTCTGAGCATCTGCTACAGGGGGATACTACTCTGTAAACAGCACAGTGTTGACAGGGGGGATAAATGGTGTCTGTCTGTCTAAACATTTCTAGTCTGAATGTGAGGATCCCAGAAGGTGCTTTAGTTGCTGTTGTTGGACAAGTTGGATCTGGAAAATCATCTTTCCTTTCAGCTATTCTGGGAGAAATGGAGAAACTGGAAGGAACAGTCCAAAGAAGGGTAAAGTCACTTTTTAAAAAAAAAAAAATCACTATAATTATACTATTTATATAGGGTTGCTTCAGAGAATTAACTATTTTTATTCATAAAAAAATGCATTGGCAGTTAAATATTTCTGAGACACCGCCAGCATGTTCTTCTGAGAAAACTGGGATAAAATTCACATTGCTTATTGTTGGATGATGTGTAGCTTCTTACACAAAAGGTAATATGATATAGCTCCTTTTTATTTAAATGTATAATTATTCACTATAAAAATCCTTAAGGATTTCGGTCATGTATCCTGCTAAGGATTTAAGCATGGCTGATCTGGAACAGTGATAAAATTGTGACCATATGTAGGAGTGACTGTTTTTTGCACATGGCCACAGTGGATTATTCTTAGGGAAGGAAAAGAATCATGGTACATATTACAATTTGCAATTTTATGAAATGTTAGACAGTATTAAAGTTAGAACATGATGTGAGCAGTTGCACATTAAAAAGTTAATGCCATCTCTAATGTGCAAAGGTCTGATTTGCTGCTAGAGGTCTGGTGAGCAGGGATGTGGCTAGGAGCTACCAAGTCTGCCCAATGGCTGCTCAGCTGTAAGGCTCTGTAGTGGTTCTCTGTTCACTAACCCTCCCCCACAGCTCCCTGGCAGCCCTCCAGTTACCTGGCACCTCCCCTATCCTCCCTACCCCTTCTCCCCCTATCTCCCCACTTACCCATGGCTGTCCCTTCTCTGTCTGTTTGTGGCAGTAGAGTTCTGGATGATGAATCTAAGTCATCTGCCTTGTTGGGGGAGGACGGGAAGAACTGGGAGTAGTGCATCCTGGGATACCAGACCTCAGATTGTATTCACCCCTTGTAGCAGACTTACTACTGCAACACAAGCTGCTTAACACCAGCTGCAGATGATCATCTCTTGAAGAGGCATAACTTTGAGGTGCTTAGAGGGCACTTAGCTCATCTTTTCCCATCGTAGTGCATGAAGACTCCTGTCGTAAGACCATTTAACATCTAACAACACCCTTTTAAAAGGAGGGAAACAGTGTAGGTTTAGGAAAGGGAGCTAAACAAAAACTACTGCTCAGGAGTTAGTATCAGCTCATAGGGTGGCAGATAATGTTGCAAGAATTCTATTAGTTCCTAGTAAAATTAGTAGATTCCTAGATTAATCCCCCAAGGGACTATAGGTACTCCTCTTTTAACGTTGTCCTGGCTAATGTTGTTTTGTTATTACATCGCTGATCTAGTAGAGAACATACTTGTTTAAAGTCGCGCAATGTTCAGTTATAATGTTGTTTGCCCACCGCCTACTAGTAAGTAACTACCGTGACGTAACTGGATTCTCTTAACATCATTTTGCTTAAAGTTGCATTTTTTGAGAACGTAACTATGACGTTAAGCAAGAAGTAGCTGTATTGTAATCATTTAGTCAGGTATAGTTCTAGTCGTCAATTGGTATTTTCATCCAGTTAGCTCAATAACAATATGTGAAAGCCCAAAATAAGTAGCCACAGTAGCATCTGGAAAGAAGTACTACACTCTATTATTACAGCTTGAGCAACCTATTAAAATGAGTTTTACTTTAAAAAATGCAAACTAAATCAGATCATGGTTGGAGAGTGGGGTTGTCATATCCAAAATATGGTCCCAGTTTTTGGTATCTTTGTGTGAGGCAGATCTTAGGACTGAAAAAGTTGCCTAGTGTCACACTGGGCACGTCTATATGTGCCCCTGTGGTGCTGCTGTTACTGTGCTGTTATTTAATAATTCCTTTTGGAAGTACTAAGTGATGGTGCAGTAACAGCCTGCACTGTCGTGCCAGGAGCACACAGTTCTTTTTAGCTACTATGTTGCTGTAGTAATAATGCCTATAGCAAGGGAGTGTGTTGCTACAGTGACGTAGTTGCGGCATCACAGTTTGCGCCCACCAACCCTGTGTCGCTGTAGCATGTTGCTACAGTGACAGCATCTTGTGTAGACGTGCCCATTGATAACCATCATGCTGAAACATCCTGCATTCCCATCCAGCCGTGCATCCACCATAGTATTGTATTGCATGCATGAACAAATAGTCTCTGGTTAAAAGGTAGCACCCCACTAAGGCAGCTACAGTCTTGGAGCTAGTGCATGGAAATGGACAGAGCATGTTTTATATGCCACTGTATAAACATTACCCTCAGTGATACTACTCAAAAGTAGGTTTTAAAAGTCAATCCAGGTAGAGGTGACATAACTGGGCATACCAATCAGTGTGTAGGTGTCTTCTAAAAATGAATCTTTTAGGCAGTCTGGTCTGTAATAACTGACTTCTTAGAATGATAACACAGTTTGATAAAGCTGATATTTTGGAGCCGTTACTTTGAGGTAATGTTTGAACAACCATGTCTTTAAAATTCTGCCCTTCCCCTTGAAGCCCTGTTCAAGTGAGAGCATATTTATTTTTCTTTTCTTTCTTTTTTAGGGCTCGGTGGCCTACGTTTCCCAACAAGCTTGGATTCAGAATTCTATTTTACAGGAAAATATTCTCTTTGGCTCAGGTCTAAACAAGCCATATTATGAGAGGGTTTTGGAAGCCTGTGCTTTACTACCAGATTTGGAGCAATTACCAAATGGAGATCAAACAGAGATTGGAGAAAGGGTGAGAGAACTTGAGTCATCATAGGTCACTCAGCTGAGCTAATGTTCACACATGCTTCCAACTGTGTTTAATCTGCTAATTAGTGTGTAACATGAAAAATGCTGGAAAGGATGACTAATCAGTGCTTCATCCAGTAGTCTTGGCCCAGCTCCCCAAAAAAATTTAGGTAATTAACCCCATATTTAGGCATTAAGAAATCTTGTATGAAGTAGTTGTCAGAATACTTTTGAGGATCTGTTGAAAGTAGGTGCTTGAACCACCTCTGATGGTAGTCTATACCAAACCTTGAGGGCTCAGACAGTAAAAAAGAAGTTCTTCCTTATGTCTAGCCTAAAATGGTCATGAAGGAGTTTGTGACTGTTCGACTCATCATCCCGTGGGGCGCTTTGGTGAACAAACGTTCTCCCAGATCCTGGTGGTCACCCCTGATAAACTTATAGGTGGCCATCAGATCACCCCTGAGCCTGCGCTTTTCCAGGCTGAAGAGTCCCATGGGTCTCAGCCTGTCATCATAAGGTTTGTTTTCCTGACCTCTGATCATGCGCGTGGCTCTTCTCTGCACTCTCTCAAGCTTCTCCACATCCTTTTTGAATTGTGGAGCCCAAAACTGGGGCCCAGTACTACAGCTGTGGCCTCACCAAGGCCGAGTACAAGGGGAGAATGACGTCCTGGGATTTGCTTGAGAAGCATCTATGGATGCAAGCCAGCATTTTGTTCATTTTACTAGCTGCAGCATCACATTGAATGCTCATGTTCATCTTGTGGTCAATCATGACCAAGTCCCTTTTGTCTGCAGCGATAGCCAGCATAGCATTGCTGAGCCTCTAAGCATACTGCAGGTTTTTCCTCCCAAGGAGGAGAACCTTGCATTTTTCTGTGTTAAACACCATCAGGTTCTCATCCACCCATTTCCTGAGCCTGTCAACATTTGCCTGAATCACCCTCCTGTCCTCAGGTGTGGATGCTTTACCCCAGAGTTTGGTGTCATCATTGAACTTCGCTAGTCCACTTCTGACACCAATGTCTACATCATTAAGGGAGATGTTAAATAGTATAGGCCCTAGGATGGAGCCTGGAGGGACCCCACTGGGCACAATGCACCACAACGATTGACTTCCATCAACCACCACCCCCTGGGTTCTACCACAGAGCCAATTCCCCAGCCAGCATGGATCGTGGTGAGGCCAAGGCCAGTTAGCAAATTTTGCCAACAAGTGATTATGGGATACCAGATTGAAGGCTTTTTTAAAAAGTCAAGATATACAACATCAATCTCTTCTCCTTTGTCCAGGTGATAGGTTACCTGGTCATAAAAGGAAATAAGTTTGGTCAAGCAAGACCTACCCACAACAAACCCATGCTGGCTAACCCTCAGGATGTTGCCATCAGCCAGTCTGTTAAGAACAGCCTCTTTGATAATCTTTTCCAAGACCTTCCCCAGGATAGGGGTCAGGTTGACAAGCCTGTAGTTTTCCAGATCCGCTTTCCTCCCTTTCTTGAAGATAGGCACATTGGCCTTCTTCTAATCTTCGGGCACTTAACCAGAGCGCCAGGAGTTCTCAAAAATCCATGCCAGTGGCTAAGCTATGATGCTAACCAGCTTCTTGAGTACCCTGGGGTGTAAACCGTCAGGGCCGGCTGACTTGAAGGTATCCAGCCTCTCAAGGTGTTTCTTCATGAGGTCAGCACTGATGAGGGGTAAAGAATCTCTCTCGCTGGGCCTCCCTGCCCCATAATGGGCAGGGGCATCCCATGGGACTGGTGAAAGACTAACGCAAAGTACCCATTTAGCAAGTTGGCTTTTTCCTGGGCATTGGTTGTCAGTTGTCTCATCTGGTTTAGCAGGGGTCCAATGTTGCCCTTGCTTTTCCTCTGGCTCCCCACATATCTAAAGAAGGACTTTTTATTGTCCTTGATACTTGTAGCTAATTGGAGTTCCATCGCAGCCTTGGCTTTCCTGGTTCACTCTCTGCAGGTCCAGACCAGTGCAGAGCATTTCTCCTTGGAGGTAGATCTAATCCTCCATCTTTTGTAGGTCTTTCTTTTTAGATGCAGGAGGTCTGCTAGTTCCCTGGAGAGCCAAGGGGGTTGCTCTGCCCTTTTGCTGCCTTTCCTCCGAGATGACTTTGCTTGTGCATCCAGGATTGCTCCCTTGAGGAGCAACCACTGTTCCTGAACTCCCCTCCCCTTTGGGTTGTGGCCCTGTAGGGCCTCACTGACAAGCCTCCTTAGCTTGTAGCAGTAAGCTTTCCTGAAGTCGAGGACTTCTGTATTGCTGACTGACCTGACAGCTTTACGGCGGATGGTGAAGGTGATCAGCTCGTGGTCACTGTCACCCAACTTCCCTTTGATCATTAGGTCGCTGATTAGGTCAGCCCCCATTGCCAGTACCAGGTCAAGCAGCGCTTTACCTCTCAGCGGCCCGTAGACTTCTTGAGTCAGATAGAGGTTGTCCACGCATGAGAGAAAGCTTTGCGACCACTTGGATTTCGCCAAGCGCTCTTCCTGTGAGATGTCTGGGTAGTTGAAGTCTCCCGTGACAACCGTGCACCAGGAGCATGCAGCCTCAGCCAATTCCCTGACAAACTCCTGGTCAAGCTCTTGATCCTAGGTAGGGGGTCTGTAGTAGACTCACACCATTGTGTCCCTTGTGCCATGTTCCCCATGGATTTTAACCCAGAGGGTCTCCAGTTGTTCACCCTGAGCGCCAGTGTCGGCTTGCAGGGATGCATAGCTTTCCTTGACCCCCGCCCCTTTTGCCGTCTATACCTGTGGCCCAGTCATGGGTGGAGTCCCACCAGGTCTCCATTATCCCTATGACATTGTAATTATTTGTGTTTAGCAGCTGGTGTTAAGCTTGTATCCATATCAAGATTTATCTTCAAAAAATAAATTTTTTAATAATGAAAAGATGAAGCCAGATGTCATTGTTCCAGCAGTTTTTTCATGCCAATTATTTTGGCCATTCTGATAAGGAAAAAATCTGAAATGTTATGAGACAGACCCATTTTCAGATTGGAATAATGATGAACGGTAATACTAAAACTTTAGTAGTTATGCATTTTAAAATACCAACAAAAGAAAACATTCAGGTAACACTTAGCTTTTACATATCATATTGCATAGAAAATGCTGATCTATCCCAGAGAAGGAACCAGAAGCTTATAAACAGTAGAACTAATGTTTCTGTTTTCATTACAGTGGTTAACAAGGGCATTTCAGTGTATTAGGGAAAAACTGTTCATGTGCATTTATACTTGAGCTGGCTAATGGTGACAGGCTAAAATTGCTCTATCTTCTTGTGGAATTGTTTCTCCCAAATGTCACTATTCTGGTTTTGATTTGTTGTGAGACAGGCAAGGAAATATGGTTCCAGAGACTCTACCTATTTAAATACAATAAGTACCATATTTTGCCTGTAAGATATGACAAAAGAATGTTTTTCTGTTACTAGGGCTTCAAGACTGGTATGCGTTCTTAGTCTGAAGACTTTACTTATAGCTAAAATACTTGAAGCTACTGCCATACTAGTATCAAACGAGGGAGTTTCCTTTATCCAGAATGTTGAAACTTACATGGCAAAATTGAAACTCTCAGCTTTACCCTTTTTCCCAGTTTATGCACAAAGATGCAGACTGCAAATTACTCTTCCTGCTCTTTCAAAGCCTAATTGTTTTCCCATTGTTTATATATATAAAAAATAAAGAATTAATTCATATTTTTCCATGCCTGCTTATAGCACTTAGAGATCTTACATGGAAGATACTGGGGGGATCAGAGAGGAAAATCATAATCATAGGCTCTTACAATAAAGTGAGGCAAACATTAGGAACCATCTGTAAATGGATTTATAGCCAATTATAAAGAAATATACCTGGTTTATAGTTAAGCTGTGTCCCTACAGTAATGCTCTGCTATTCACTTACAACAGCAGTTTTAACCTGTAAAAAAAATGTTTAAATAGTCTTTATAACCTTCAAGCAAAATGAGAAAAAAAAGTAAATCATATATAAGTACAGAAAAGCCTCCAATAGCATGAAAGATGTTCTATATCTATCAGGAAAATATAGAAATTATCTCCTTTTGAGACTATTGATATGATCTGTTTTCACAGACATTAGTTAGACATACAGGTTTGCAGTGATAGTAAATCAGGTTCATAGCTCCAAGGGTGATTGTCTATTTTATGGAATTTTCAATGATTATATTGCGATAGTCATATTTAGGAATGAAGTAATAGCTGAAGAAGTTTTTAAAAAAACAAAACAAAAAAAAAAGCTGTGTCAAGTTTGATCTACTGATGTATTTTCTCTTCTTAGGGAGTTAACATAAGTGGCGGGCAGAAACAAAGGGTGAGTCTGGCTAGAGCTGTTTATAGCAATGCGGACATATATCTTCTGGATGACCCGTTGTCAGCTGTAGATGTACATGTTGGAAAGCATCTTTTTGAAAAGCTTATTGGGCCCTCAGGGCTCTTAAAAAACAAGGTAAACAAAGCAGACTTTTTTTCAATATTGGTGATACTTCATATAAAGTTAACAGCAGACTGAGAGGCTTCAGTCACGTCTGTGTAGGTGGCAGAGATTTAGGAATGCCAGTCATTCACCATTTCAGGTGTATTTAGGAGAGCTGCAGCATCCAAGTTTCCCCTAAAGCAGAGATTTCAAAACTTTGTACTTCACTGCGACATGAGCTCTTTCCTATTCTAGAAATATCAGATATAATATATCAGTCTGAAGGACCTTGTGGACAAAGCAGCATTTCATAGTTACTTAGTGTTTATTGTAATTAATTGTACTGTGTTTACTCACATACCATACTCACCTTTCCACAAAAATTAGCCTTCCAAAATTGAGGTGTGTGTTTAAGTGAGGAAACTGATGTCCACACCATAATGGAAGCATTGGGATGCTTGAATGGCTGCATACTTACCTCATGGTTGTATGCAGGAGAGGCTGTACAACTGCACATTTAACCCTGTCACACTTGCTGTCAAATTGATGCTGCCCATTTAGCAGTGGCTCTGACAAGGTTAAATCTCTAGTTGTATGGCTGCAGTAAATAGATGAGTGATGCTGATGATAGCATTCTGCCTCTCCTGCATTCAGCAATGGCAGGCAAGATTCTGGAAAAGGCCTTTTTTTCCTTTATTTGGCCTTCCAATGGTACATGTCTTATTTCAGGGAGGCAGGGGGAAGGTGGTATGCAAGAAAAATATAGTAATAATAATAGTTTCTTCAGCATGCCTGCTTTAGAGGCCATGAGAAGGAAATTCTTATGGCACTTCTTTATGTAATCCTCATACTAACAATACTGTTGCTGACATAGGATCTATACTGTTGCTACATACAGTGTTTTCACATGAAAAGAATTAAACTGTTCTGTGTTTCAGACTCGTATTTTAGTGACACACAGCTTGGCATTTCTGCCTCAGACAGATCTTATAATAGTAATGGAAAATGGAAAGATAGCAGATATGGGAACCTACCAAGAGCTGCTTTCAAAAAGAGCCAATTTTGCTGAACTACTACAAGTCTTCAGCACAGAAAACAAAAATGAAGAAACACTACCAATAAAAAGTGACTGTATGTAGTATCTTTGCATATATCATGTTTTTTAAAGATATAACTTTCCACATAAGTTGCTAAAATGTTATTTCCCACTGTAACAGGGGGTCATCTCTAGGGCTGGCCATGAAGGCTAAGCAAATTCTTTACACCCTGTCCTCAGGGCTTTCCACCCTTCTTTTACCCACCACGCCTTAATATAAAGCATTATT
This sequence comes from Crocodylus porosus, assembly GCF_001723895.1. Classification (NCBI taxonomy): domain Eukaryota; kingdom Metazoa; phylum Chordata; order Crocodylia; family Crocodylidae; genus Crocodylus; species Crocodylus porosus. The sequence goes on from NW_017728906.1 coordinate 23,014,170, forward strand.
AAAGCATGGGGGGCTGCCCTGATCTTACACGAACTTAAGGACCCCAGGCATGTTAGGGGTCCATGCCTTAAGGGTTAATTGCATGGCTCCAATCCTTCCGTACACCATGCCTCACAGGTGTTTTGAGTCACCAGTCGGTGGGACACTTGTCCCTACATCTCCAGGCCATTTTAGGCCTTTCTTCCTTTGTTGGGATTTTAACCTTCCCAGCTTCCTCTCCTCTACTCTGCCTGGTCCCACAGCTATGGCCCACTGTTCTAGGCCCGGCCCCTGAGCCCCAGCCCTGGTTTTGCCCCTCTCAGGTGCCAGGCCTCCAGCCCCTGTCTCCTCCCTGCTCTGGGCTCAATGGCCCCATGCTCTACTGTGCTCTGCTCTGGGCTCTGTATCTGCTCTACCTGAACCTGCCCTCAGCAGGGCTCAAGACAGTCACATGCTCCTAGGACAATAATGGGACCTCCAAAGCAGCCCTGTGGTTCTCAACCCAAGCCACCAGTACACCTTAAATTAAAACACTTCAGCCTTCTGTTAGACACCCAAATTCTTGCCAGGATTAACATGAAATAAAGACCACCTGCCTGCATAATAGGCATCTCTTACTCTCTACCCTGGTAGCTCTTTATTGTTCCCAGGCCTGCAGAGATGCTTTCTTCCAGCCCTACCAGGACCCCACCATGTAAGCAGGGCACAAGCTGTGGATGCTGCCTAACGAGGGGGTGAGGGAAGAATGGAGCCAGGGGTGTGCATCACTCCCCCACTTTCCATGCAGTGCTTCTGATCCCAGCAGCAGGAAGTGGTGAGCAGCAGTGACAGGGCTGTCCCCCCTATGCTGCTACCAGGAGCTCTGTATCCTACAACTCTCAGGGTCGGTGTCCTGGACTGGCTTAATCCTAGGGTTTATACAACTGTGGCCTGAATACCTCTTTTGTCATGTGATGCCTCCAGTCAGCTGACCCAACTACAGGGCTGTCCTTCAACACCTACTCTGCTGGCTGCCTGTGCTATAAAGTCTCTGCCCTGAAAGGTACCACACCGCTTCTTCAGTAACAGAGCCAGGATTCCCCGTTACACCCACTCACCCTCATTTCTGTGAACTTAGGCTAGCAATAGACATTGCTGAATGATGTGGATCAGCTGTGCCACAATGTGATGTGGCACAGCTGATCTGCTTCACTGGGTGAAATGTACATCATCCCTTATCCTTCCCTTGGTGGTGCAGGACAAGGGGTGATATGATGTCCGTGCTCAGCCAGACCTGCCACTTGTTTTGGGTCAGACTCAGCAGGGAAAGCAGGGCTTTCTTCAGCCAGATGTTGGACATGGGTCTGACCAAGCAGGGATGGGCTTGTTTCTGCACAGCCATGCCCCCGCCCCAGATTTGACTCTGTGGGGAACCCTGACTTCCCACTTATGGAGAGACACCCTGAGATTACATGGGGTGCCCCTCTAGGTAGGGAAAGCAGGCAAGTACTCTCAGGGCTTGAGGGCCTCTCAAGCCTCCAGAGCACCTGCCTGGAGTGGTGGGAGAGCACAAGCCACTCTTGCTGCTTGTACTCTTTCACCACAGATGTAGTAGACGTCCACCACAATGAAGCTGCAGAGTATTACCACCTTTTTGAAATACTGTTATCCCTTTCAGTGACACAACAAAGGGTATCAACATTGCTTTGCTCTGCATTTGTCACCATAAAATTTTGTATGGTGGCACAAATGAGGTGTCGGGAGATGTCTGTTTCCACCCTTAGCTCTTTGTCACAGTAGAGCATGGAACGGGAAGTTTCCAGCCAAGAGTATCTTTTTATTCCCCTTATAAATACACAAAGGAAGTGATTTTTACTTCAGAGGGATGTTGCCTGAAATCCAAGGGAGGAATTTGTCCCTTTCTGTAGTGCAGGATGATCAGTTAGTGCTTTTGTTGTGGTTTATCAAGGCCTCTGTGGTAGTGATATGTGGTGTGGAGGGAAAAAAAAAAATCAACATTTGCCTAATGAAGCATATTAAGTTCAAAAGAGAAAGGAATAATGTTCTGAATTCTAAGAGAACTTATTAAAAATCAGAGGACATTTTATACAACTCTAACTAGAGATAATTAAAAAGCACTTAATTTATACTATGGGACTGTAATAAACATAACCCATAGCATGCAAAACTCTCTCCATGTTCATCTGTAGCATGTAGTAGAAGTGTCTGGTGTTAATAGATACAAATAAATGCGTAACGTTTGTGCTGAAAGCACCTTTGTTCTACATAGAAAGCAGAGGTTTACTTTAACAGAGCTGTGATAGAGACTAAGCAAAAACAGGAAAGGAACAAAAAAGTAGCTTTATTTGTTTATTCTGTTCTTATGTATAATAGCCTAACATGGGAAACTACAAGTGTGGGGAATAGCATTGACTCCAACATAAGTATAAGCTGCAGGCTCAATGGAGAGGTCAGTGTCTTCCTCCTGCTTAAGAGAGTTTCTACTTCTATATCTGCTTGTCTTTGTTCTCCTGTTTTTGCCAATTTGGACTCGCCTTAAAAAACTATTCCAGGGAGCAGAGTACAGGATTGGACATAGAGGCTGTTGACAGACATAGGGGGGAAAAACAAACCAACAAACAAAACTTTACTGGAAGAGGAAGTGCATTAGTCTGACCCGGCTCCCCAGCATCTGTATAGATTGGGCGCGTCAGTGGGGCATTTTGGTGCTTCTATCTAAAGCTCATTCAACCAGTTTTGGATAAAAGCACCAAAAATTCCCACTGAAGTGCATGATCTATATAGACATTGGGTGAGGCAGGTAAAACTAATGTGATGCCCCTTCTGGGCATGTGCTGCAGTCAGTGCAGTGGCACACTGAACTGAAGATAAAGCACCATTTGAGGGGGTTTTATTTCTACATCTGTAAGCAGCCATTATGTCAAAAGTGAATGGCTTTTACATCATTCCTTAAGTGTTGGTAGGGAGGTAACTAGCCTGAGCCACTTTCTTCTTATTTTCCCAGGAGCATGGGAGCTACTTGTAATATTTTATGAACCTTATATATTTGGTTTGGGTATTGCTGTGAGATCATAAGGGTTTAATTCCAGGACGAAATGATAGCAGCTATGTACAAAGGCAGACAATAACTTCTGATAATCCTGTTCACCAGTTTTTAAAGGATATTGTAAGCTTTAGTTGTTTTGAAGTTTTACCTTTGTTCATCCAGAGTTCAAGTGCATGACTTTTAACTAAAAAGACAGATGCAGGCAGGAAATTGAAACAGAGAACTTATGCATATATTAAAAGGCAGAATCTAAAGAACTGAGAAAAGCAAAACTGCTGGGGAGCAAGCTGACATTTATTCCTTGAGGGCACCTGAGATAAGATAGACCCACATAAACCTTTTGGAAAACAGATATATAATCAGTCCCTTTATTATGTTAGAACCCTTTTTTTTCTATTTACAGTAACCTCCTATTGAGATAAAGCAATACTTCATTTTGTTAAAGGCTGTTTTCAGTCACTAAGTCCATATGTAGGTGAAATGATGGGCATGTGTGCACAACACTTTAAAGCGGGCTAAATGCTTTTGCACTGCTTTAATGGCGTCGGTGCTTGCATGCGTTGGTGACATATTGCGCATTAATTCTAGCTGCTGTAGGAAATTCGGTGGTGTAATGCATCTTAAATGACTTGGAGCGCAGCAAACTAATTCTCCTCTGAGGCTTGGGTGCCAACCAGTGCATTCATGCATTACAGAGCAGCCCCATCTGCCATATCTGTATGATTTCCTTTTTGTGTCTGGTGTGTCTGGCTGCTTAATTTCTGTAACTGATCACAGCTGATTGACTGTGGCTCTTCATTTTTTTCCCCATTACAGCGTATTCTTTAAAAGGAGGCAGTCAGAAAAGCTTTACTCTGCCACAAAATGAATTCCTGGGACCTAAAAATAGGCAAGTACTGAAAGCAGTTCATACCTAGCCAGGCTCCAGTCTGAGGAGGATGACTGAGGTAATCCTAGATCTGCCCCCAGCTTGTGCACTGAGGGCACATATCATGCTAGATTTTGGGTGAGCTAGGAGGTAGACTTCTTGCATCACCTTGGCTCTCCTTCACACAAGCATCTAGGCTTTTTTTCTAAAAGGTTTGAAATCCATGCTGCTCTCTAGCTAAACAGGTGGGGGGCTGGACTTTATGCTCTTCCAAGGTCCCTTCCACCCCTAATGTCTGTGAAATCTGTGAAATAAACAGACTAATACAGACATATTTAATTGTATGTTTGTACACTTAAAGCACTGTATTCTAGTTCCAGTGCCTGGCCACCCAGCTATTTTAACAATTATGAATTGCTTGGAAGACTAATTCACATTATTATTATTATCATCATCTATGTTTTTGTTGAAGATAATTGTGTTACTTTTTCTTGATTTATATGATGAGTAATATTTATTTAGCATTGTTGTTTCCAGTTCTTTCTTGGATCAAAAGAAAGCATTCCCAATGAAGAAAGAAACAGTTCCTACTGGCAGCGTAAGTACAAGGAAAAATACCTTTGAAATCCCTGACAGTATTTCACCTCCATCTAGTGCTAAAACTACAAGAAAGAATGACAACCTATTATTGCTGTCTTTTATTCTATTGGTTCAGTTCAGATGTATGCAGTATATCTGAAGGCTTCAGTCTTGATAATGACTACAAGTATCAGTGTGCTAGGTTTGGGATTTACTTTCTTTGTTTCTTTTCAGTTTCCTTTAAAAAATAATCTCTAAGAAGTTGCATTGAAATTCCCTACATTAAAGTTAAAGTTCAAAGTTAGGAAATAGCAGAATTAAGATTGCCTCTTAAAAGCCATTAAGAGGGTAAGGAGTGTTGGGGGAAGTTGATATTCAGAGTGCCAAAATACTGGTTTCATGGATTTATAATTATCATATTTCACAGTATAAAATCTAAAGAACTTAGTACATCAAAATCCTTTAACGTAAAGTAGGTTCAACTTTTAACAGTTTCTAGAGGCATATCGGTTCAATATCAGATCAGCACCAATATAAAGAAAATCGACTGTATCGGAAATCAGTCTGATGTGACTGATATTGTGGCAGATAAATGCCCTATGCATGAGCACAGCTGCAGCGCAGCACATAGGCAGTGAGGAGCACAGCCCAGCAGCTTGGAGAGCTGCGTGCAGCTGGTAAGTCTGGTGTGGTGGAAGGGAACGGGGGTGGAGGGGGCAGATCAAAGCCCCCTCAGTGAGGGAGGGGGTGGGGCTGGAGCTGTACAGCTGGGGCAGAGTGTGGGATGGAGCTGTGAATAGCTCGTTTTGCGGGGGCAGTGCCCCTGGATCTGTGCAGGGCAGGCTGGAGCTGGGGCTGTGCAGGGCTCTTCCTGGCGGGGTCTGGGCTGGGTTGTACTTAGGGTGGGCAGGGAGGGTGGGGGGAGGGCTGTGGTCAATTTTGGGGTGGCTGCAGCCCTCCCCATAGTCCCCTCCCAGCACTGCCCATGCCTGCAGCCCAGTCCAGCCCCTGCTGGGAACAGCCCTGAGCAGCCCTGGTCCCAGCCCACAGTGGTAGCTGCCACACCCCGCACAGATCTGGGGCACATGCCCCCCATGCCTCCCAGGGTGTGCGCAGCAGCGGGAGCTGGACCCCTTGTCCCTGTGGACAAACCACAGCTCCATCCCGTGCCCTGCCCTGCCCCACCCCGGCTAGCCAGTTATTGCCCCAGCCCCTGCCTCACTCCCTCCTGCACCACAGGGGCCTTAATCTGTCCCCCCACCCCACCCCCAATACCCCTTCTACCACAACAAACTTACCAGCCAGACACTGCTCTTCAAGATGCCAGGTTGCATATCAGAAGTCGGCTCAGTATCAGCCAATATACCTCCTTAAAAATCTGCTATCGGTATCGACCCCCAAAAGCTCTATTGGTGCACCCCTAACTGTTTCTATAAATAACTCCTGTTTCTCTTGTATTTAGACAGAAATGTCGATTATTTTGAAATATCTGCAAGCCTTTGGGTGGCTCTGGATATGGTTAAGCCTGGCTGCTTATTTAGGTCAAAATGCATTGGCCATAGGACAAAATCTGTGGCTTAGTACCTGGACAGCAGAAGTAGAACAAATGAATGACTTGTCAGAATGGAAACAGTTACGAGACAATAAACTCGGCATCTATGGTCTTCTGGGACTAATACAAGGTAAAGTTAAGCATACATGTTCATTATATTTTCTCTGTATTTTCAAAATCTAGTTGCCTGAGTGTTTTTATAGCTTAGTAAGCCTACAGTCAGTATTGCAATTTGTAATATAATGACAGGCAACACTGGCCATATTTTATAATGGGGAGTGCACATTAGACTAAAGACTTCTCATGCAAATTAAATGCAAAGTAAATGAAGGATTGAAAAGGCAAAATGGAAGGAAAAATATACTAACTACTACCAATATGACTGTTCTTGGAACTAAGCACTGTTGTAACAAGGAATTGTTATTTTATTGGTGGTATGGACTGTCCATTTCCATGAATGGTGATATCACAGCTAGGGTTAATATGAAAGCTACATATATGTGAACAGAAGAATAGACTTTCCTTTGATGTTCAGTTAGTAAGATTAACACACTGAGAATAGATGCTTGGATGAAAACAAGCATTATAGTGAATGTGCCAGCCTGAAGTTTGATTTTCTGGCGAGGAGACCAAAACTTACTGATGAATAAAAAAAAAAACCCAAAAAAACCCTGAGACTCTCTTTTTATTTATTCTCAAGGTCTCCTAGTATGTTATGGTGCGTATGTGATCACCCAGGGATCTCTTTCTGCCTCTCGAGTATTGCATCATCAGATGTTAGACAGCGTACTGCACCTTCCACTCCAGTACTTTGAAACTAATCCAGTAGGTCAAATCATCAACAGATTCACAAAGGTAAAGAAAAGAAACAAATTAAAGTTGTTTCCCGTTTTTGAAAGCATAATAGAGAACTGTACCTTTAACTCCATGTAAGGATTTTAAAAATAGAGTAATTAGAAGCTATACCGGATACTAAACTACTGTTCCATGTTAAAAGAAGTCTGAAAAATGATATATGTTTCTGTAAGGCAGAGGCTCTTTAAAATTTTGCTGATAGCTGTGATCATTAGTTATTCAAGGCACATGTAGCTCTCTTAAAACCTGGAGTTTATCAACAAGAATTTAAATTTAACCTGATTTTTAAGCAATTAGAATTCTGTAGGCCATAATGCTTTTTTTTTTTTTTTTTTTTTTTTTTTTTTTTTAAACATATAAAAGATCACAGACAACTATGCCAAAAGGACACCAAGGTGACACACTCAAGTTCTCAGAAGTTAGAGTGGGATATATATTTGGTAGCCATTTTTGATCTGAGACCAAAAGAAATGCCAAAATCTAGAACTCTTGGTTCAGATATATTACCATTTATTAAACCAACTGTGAAACTGCAAAAAGTTAAATCTTTTTCTGCAAGCTTTCAGGCTCACATGCCCCTTATCAGGCTCAGGGAGAGTTAAAGATGGTAAAAAAAGTCCCCATATGTAGGAAATAAACTTCATTTTTGCTAACCCTGTCCCTCTGGGTCCATGAGAGTATCTTTGTGAGGCGCTCTTTGTTTTACAGGTCAAGCAGGATTCCTTCCCTGTTAGTGTCAGGTGACAAGCAGGGAGGTGTAGACATTTTTGCAGAAGAGTTAGACTGTTTTTCGTAATGAACCAACATCTCATTCAGTGAGTACTCCTTGGCTGGAGAACACACCTTGACAGAAGTGTGGCCTTGCAGAGGTATTAGGCAGTCACCAGCAGTTCTTATCTGTTGGTCTCTGGCAGAAGCTACAACCATTGAGGCACTGAGTGTCTGAACTTGGTCTGGCCTTTGGATTGGGTCTAAGTGGTCTAAAGTGGGGATGGTAGGTCTTGGGCAGGCTCTACTCCTCCATACTCTTGTGTAGTTATATGCATAGAAGGTCTTGGTGACTAGACCCCTTACACATATGCCATGATCCAAAAGATTGATGGTTGCCTACTATGTATAACAAGAATGCTTCCCATTCCTGAATACAGACAGTGCATTAGTACAGATTTTTATTATTTGATTTTAAAAAGTGAAGTATAATAGCCTATTGTGTGTACTAGACCTAAATAAAATGTATTATATCTGAAAACAAACAGAATTACCAACTATTTAGATTTGGCCGCTTCTTTCTGAGTGATAACATGAATAAGCAGCTAAGACTTGAATGTGCTTTCTTGTAATCCAGGCTCTGTTTCTAGCTTGTGTAACCCCTCAGTGGGTTATGAAGCCTTTATTAGTAGTAAGGATTGTTCAAAGGTGTGGAAATTAACAGGCATACATGAAAAAGTAGAGGGAGAAACTCCTTATCTACTGGTTCTCAGCCTAGTAAGCCTTTCCTAGGGTAAATAGTAGGCCTGGGCGAAGTGGGAAGTATTCGCTTCGTATTTGGCGATTTGGAGGGACAGCAATTTGATTTGGCGATTTGAATCACTGTCCCAATTTAATTTGGCTAAATCAGAACCCAAAAGATAAAATCGGCCTCAAATCTTATTCGGCCATAGACTATACAGGCAGGCAGTGCTGTTAAGAGCAGCTGGGAGAGCAGTCGGACGAGCCCCAGTTTGAGCTGGCAGCCCTGGGAGAAGCTGTGGCTCATGTGGCTGCTCCCCTGGCTGAGGCAGGAAGTGCTGGCAGTCCTGGGAGAAGCTGCAAGGGCAGGGGGAATGATCAGAGAGCTGAGGAATCAAACTGGGAACTGCAGGGAATCCCCTGTTTGTTGCCCCAGCCCCTGCTCATTCCCCCCAGCTACCAGTTCGATCCCCCAGCCCTCATGGCTTCTCCTGGGGCTGCCATCACTGCCTGCCTTGCCCTGGTGTGGGGACAGCCAGATGAGCTGCAGTTTCTCCCAGGGCTGCTGGCTCAAGCAGGGCTCATCTGGCTGCTCCCCCAGCTGTACAGTCTATGGCCAAATCTCCGAATCAATTTAGAGGCTTCCAATTCAATTCAGAGAGATTAATGGGTCTCCCGATTTATTTTGGATTCTGAGATTCACCTGCCAAATCTCCTCCAAATCAAATCAGCCACCGAAGCTTTGCACAGCCCTAGTAAGTAGTGCTTTAGAGAGAGGTAGTAAGCTGTTTTAGTCTGATGTCAGCTATAAGACAGCAGAGTGGCATGCTGGAGACTAACTCATTCAGAAATGTATAAGCTTTCATAGGTAGCAGCTTTCACAGAATACGTCGAAGTATCTTTGCCTGTTTCAAATGGTTCAGTTTGTTGTGACAGAGTGTAGCCAGCAGCAAATCGGACAGTTAGTCATCTGGCAGGAAGCTGCTAGCAAACTCTACTGAGCAAAATTCATAAGAGCGTATTAAGATATTTTGGTTGTTTAATTTCCTTTGCCAAGGACACTTCCTAGAGAAAGATCTGTAACCAGTGTGGGTGAGGAGATAGTAAAATTATTTTGTGCGTGTGTAACATCACAGGACATGTTTATGGTGGATGTGCGCTTTCATTACTACTTACGGACCTGGTTAAACTGTACACTAGATGTTCTTGGGACCATCCTAGTCATCACATCTGCTTCACCACTCTTCACATTGATAGTTATACCCCTTGGATACTTATACTTTACTATCCAAGTAAGTAGATTAATTTATTAACAAGAAATAACATTGTGTTCCATATTATTTAGGAATGGGGGTTGTGTCTATGCGTAACATTAAAAATAATAATAATCCAGGGGTGGGTGTGTAAATTATGCTTAAAAAAAAATACCCAGACCTCTTCTTCTCAATGGGTTAATGTACACATGAGCTTTACTGCAGAGTTCACTAATTAGCTCAGTAGTAAAGCGTCACTGTCTATGCGTGCACTGGTATTAGGGCACAGTAAACTAATTAACTCTGCCATAAAATAGTACTGTCAGGGGCAGTACTATCTTACAGCAGAATAATTAACTGCGCTGAAATGCACATTTAGGCAGTGACCAGGCAGGGGCCAGGCTTCTGGCTGCCAACTAGCCACACAGCTCTGTAGGTTCTGCACCCTTGTGCCCCAGCTGACCCCTTCACTGTCTAATGCCACCACCTAGAGCCAGGACGCCACTGTAACCCCCACTAGCCCGGACCTGCTCTGCCATAGCTCAAATTGCTGCTGTCCCAAGCACATGTGTAGATGCTGCACCTGGGAGCAGTTGACTGGCTGAAACAGCTCTGGAGTTTGTTTTGTCTTCATTTCATGTATAGATGAGCCTTTTTGTTGCTAAATAATCAAGTGTTTCAGGGGGAAAAAGATGATTAATATGTAATACCTTGCAAACACAAGTGGTATTCCATCATGCCAAAAAAAAAAAATGAACAACTTTTAAACTGGTACTAAAATACATCTTAGGCTTCACACCAGTATCCAAAGCTTCTGCCTGTGTTGATTTGAACCCATGTTGAATTTTCTTACGCAATACTTCTTTGTAGGTTACTTCTTTCCCTATTCCAGCTTTTATTTGCTTATACAAGATATTACATTATTGTAGACCCTCTCATTATGGACATGCAGATTGAAATGGGAATACGGTTTTTATCTCGTGAGCTATTGACAGAGTGATATGTTACCATAGGCATAGATTAGCTTTCACTTGTACAGGGGAAGAGCTACTACAATGGCACTTTCTGCTGGAGAGCTGGGGTAAAATAAAGCCCTGCCCCTTTTTACCTTGCAGTACATAACTTATGATAAGTTGTTAAAGAAAGAATGAGTCATGGAACATAGGTAAACAAGAACAGTCATGAAAAAAATTTAAGCAGGGTGTGTGCTGCTTTGAAACAACATGGGTAGCAATTTACAGCAAGAGCCTTGAATTACTGCAGATGATAGTCACGAATATCAGTTAGAGTATGGAAGAATAGAAATCTAAAAAACTACCACAAAATGAACCAGTAACTTAATGTTTAAGAACCTATCCTTCATCAGCTGTTTCCCTTGCTCTTCTCCAGGGTCAGTTGATGCTACATACTTTCACCATTTATTTTATGATAATTGACATACAGTTCAGAGCAGGAAAAAATTCTAGCAGCAATATGGTTGAGGGGCACAAAGTGATTGGCTAAAGTCTAAGTCAAGGAACTTAGAACTGACATCATTATATTAATGTAAAATTAAACCTGAAACTATATGTGAACAAAATACAGGAAATAACAATTCAGCAGCTTTCCCAGCAAAAAAAGTTGTCTGTGCGTATTAAAACATGAATGATTGGAAATTATATTATGTGCATCATTAGACTTCCCAGAAATGTACGTACACACTTATGTTAAAACAGGCGTGTTCTTAACTCAGGTCGACTAACTTATATGAATAAAAATACCAGTACGAGTAAATTTAGATACCAGTTTAGGTTTTCAGTTCATGTTCACGCCTAAAGGGAAGCTTGTGATTTAAATTTGAGCTACTAACCTGAACTAGTACTAGGTTACTTTTTTGCTGCTATTTTAATCTGAGCTAGTTAGAGTAGACTAAGTTGAAAATAGACCTTTTCCACCTCTTTACCTCCTCCCCAGTGTCGATGTATCCTAAGACAGACATTGTTCTCCGCTGAATTAAAACTCTGTTGGCTATCGCTTGTTTATAAATTAATATTTATATGATTTTCAACTCTGTCTTATTCCTGATGTTTGAAGACTATGCGAAAGAAGTTTGAAGACCCTTTTTGTCTGTGTTTGTTCTGTCAGAGATACTACATAGCTAGTTCACGACAAATCCGTCGGTTAGCTGGAGCATCTCATTCCCCTGTTATCTCCCACTTCAGTGAAACTCTCTTGGGGGCGCCTACAATCCGAGCATTTGGACATGAGGAAAGATTCGTTAGACAGAATAAAGATGTGGTAAATGAGAACGTGGTTTACTTCTACAACAATGTCATCTCAAATAGGTACTGTATAAACAGTCTGAAACTTATTGCACATTTTGAGCCAAAAACCTGCCCAGGGTGGAATCAATAGCCACATAAAATTTTAATTCAAATGGAAGTAGAATCATTGTGAAAAGGAAAAAAAAACCTAGTAAGTTTAAGTACTATACTTATCCAGCATTCTTGATTGCCAATTTCAGAATTTGCATCAAGACATTAAGTTACATCCTACAAAATGTGCCATGATTAAATTTTTTTATGGAAATAATTGTGTATCATCTAGGACAAGAATATTTCACAACAATAAAGCCCATTAATAGGTATTGGATTTTAAGAGCATTTTAAGTTGTGACTAATTTTTCTTTATGTGTCTTTATAAAAGGGTGTTTAGAAAATGTATATTTCATAAGTATTGCACTTAAAAGTTATTCCATGCAAAGAGATCATTTGTTAAAGCTGAATTTTAGACAAGGCTGTTTTGTGTTGCTTGAATGCATCAGCTGCATTTGGTTAGCACAGGTACATGTTCTCCAAATTACTGAGAACAAGAGTCAGATAAGTTGATGATGAGTGTTGGAAGATCCTGTACCTACTAATTTCCAGTTGATAATGAGAAATGCATTCTAGGTAAAAAGAATTATAAACTGAGTAAAGTACTTTTTTTGTATGTTACTCTGAGAACTTTAACAGTGAAATCCTGGCCCTATGGGGAAGTTATTGGGAATTTTATTCCACCTCCAACGAACTGTCATGTACAGATCCAAGAGGGAATGCTTAGTTCTGAAGGAGTAAAAGAGGCCTAAAGTTAGTAAGCTATAAATCAGGGCTATACTGGGAAGTCAGCTCCCATCTTTTTCACATCAATAGGGAGTTGTGTAACTTAGAGAAAGGAGCCCTAGACTGGAATTCAGGAGAACTAGGGCAGTTCTAGGTCAGTTCCTCTTTCTGTGCCTCAGTTTTCTTGTCCCTAAAATGGGAAGGATGGTACTACTCTCTTTGGAAAGCACATCAAGATCTACTTTTGAAAAATGGAAAAAAACAGTGAACTAATTGTTTTATCATCATCATCATCCCAGAATAAAAACATTTAGTAGGTAATTCATCATTTTAATTGTTTTTCTGGCTACAATTATTGCAGGTGGTTGGCTGTCAGGCTTGAATTTCTAGGAAACTTGATGGTTTTCTTTGCTGCGTTGTTTGCAGCGATGGCTGGAAGTACAGTGAGCTCCTCTGTAGTGGGTCTGTCAATATCTTATGCACTTAATGTAAGTAATAATACAGTTTTACCCTAATTCCATCCTATGTGAAATCTTAAAAATTTTAATACAGCAGAATTTAATAGGCCAAGTTCTATACAATTACAGCTGTTTTACTTTAAATCTCACTGATGTGGCAGAGCCAGTCTTATTCTCACTATTATATGCTTTCCTTAAAATTTCTGTTAATTCTTTAAATGCAAGGAGTACTCATAATTCATATTTTATAAGGTTTAATATTAATGGTTATTGTTTAAATATAGAATTTTAAAAAAACAGTGTTACTATATGGTTTATTTTTAGCATTTTATCAGATTGGAAAAGGATAGTCTAGTCAATCTCATATCTATATAAATATTCACTTAGTGGCACACTTACATAATGCTGCAGCATTTAGGATGCAGATTCAAAGGGGAAATGTTAGTTTAAAAGCATTATGTTTTAATATTAAACTATTTAATAAAGATGGTTTTCTTAAACCTAGGTTTCTGAAAAGTAATACAACTTAGGCCATATTTGATGTAGATTTAATGAGATGGACTAAGTCTGCATTGATTAATGACTAAAGACAATAAAAACTTAATTAAAGAAAGAGACTTTTAAAAACCCAAGATGTGTGTATAATATACCTACACTAATATAATCACTTCATGGCTTGGTCTTACTTCCTGCCTATTAGTTGCATCATCACGGTGTCCAGGGATCCTTGTTACTGACCAAGACATCATTATGCCAGGTGCTGTACAAACAAAACAAAATAGCTGACAAAAGCCCACAAGCTTAGGGAAAGAAGAAGAACACACGCACAAGCCAAACTGGTATAGAAGTATTTTGTTTCACCTTTAAATAGGCACAGTTTCAAGACAGAGACTGCAGGAAAGCTAATTCACTCACTTTGTCAGTTTTGTTAAGTTTAATTTTTACTTTTTACAAGTACGGTGTTCTTACTTAGGTCTTGCTGTCCTGCTTAGGGTCATACTGGTCATAAGATTTGGTATCAGGAAGGAATCCTTCCCTTACATCCGACTGACCTGAATTATGATGGGTTTTCCTTTCCTCCATACCATGAGGGACAATCCTTTCCCAGGATCTTTTGAACACAAATTAACCAATTACTTCTCAAGTTTTGCAGTGCTAGGACATTGATACTATTCTCATATCCCTTTCTTTTACCTGTGGCACATCATGGGGTGCAGACATAAGTATTAATTAAACTATTCCAAGAATGTCACAGATTGGGATGCAATTCACAGTTGTCCCTGGACAGAGATGTATACTGGTAAGGATTTAAAAAAGATACAACCATCACCTTTTAGAGATTGCACTGCTGCGAAAACACCAGCTGAGGGCAGTAGAGTACCTAAACCATCATGTCATCCATCTGTCAGTGCCCGGAGTTTCCCCAGGATTCCCCTAGAGGGGGAGGAAGACCTGGATTGCCTGAATGCCCAGAAAGAGGAAGATGTCATTGCTTGCAGTTGCAGTTTTCTATTCCCTTTTCTCAAAAACATTAAGTTAAAAAAACTGGCTAGGTTTAATAAAGAACATTGTTACGCTTTACTAAAATCCATGTGGCTGACTGGGCGTACACAGATGTGAGCGTGGGCAGGGAGTTGGGGGGCAGGAATAGCTTGGAGAGGAAATGGACCCTGGTTCATTTGAAGTGAAAATGTAGCTGAGGCGTTGCCAGGGTGCTGGGCGGGAGCAGCTGTTTGACCCTCTGCTTGTGGTGCACTGGAAACTGGTTGTGATAGGGGCTTCCCAAGAGCTCTGCCTTTTTTGTTTTTGTAAGACTTGCTTTAGAAAGCATTTTGAAAATTTCGCTTCCTTGAACAGACCCTGTGCTGCCCATCCCAGGCTCATTGGGGGGGGCCTGTGGAGCCCAAGTTCTGTAGCAGGGAGGTAAATTGACCAAGTAGCTTCCAGGGCAGGGGCTCAAGAAGCCAGGGGGTTGTTGATAGACCCTGCTTCCTGGACAATACAAGCGAGGTGTCCAGCCACCTATGCCAAAACCCAAGAAGCCCTCCACTCCCACTGCCCCTTGTCCCAAATGAGCCGGAGACCAGCAGCACGGGGTCCTACAGGGAAAAAAACTGACAAAATGCTTTCCAGTTCAAGTCTTGCAAAAAGAAAAAAAAAAATTCTAGGGGGTTCCCAGAGCACCACAAGCAGGGTCACACATCCTGCCTGGCAATTCCTCCACTCTTAACCCACCTCCCCAGATGACCCTGGGACCCAGCAGCTACAAAGTCCGTAACAGGAAGGGGACATGGACAAAATAGCTTTCAGGGCAGGTGTTGCAAAGCCACAGAGTTCTTGGGGCAGCCCCAGGAACCATTAGCAGGACTTCACACAAGCACCTGGCTACCCATTCCCTGCCTCGGAGCCCTAGCAAGCAAGTGAAACTGCCACAAAACTGTCCACTTCTCCACCCCAGTGGACTGTGGCCTTGGTAACCAGTAGAGTCCTGGCTGTATTCTAGAGCAGACCCTTGAACGCATGCATTTTGTAGGGCTGGTGGGGAGGCAGGGCATGGTAGTCAGGAGCAGCGCCGTTTGGGATGCCTGGAGGACTGACCAGCCACTAGATACAGAATGCTGTGTCATCATCTAACATTGAGCTCTATCCCAGAGAACCAGATCAAAATAGTGCTAGATTTCCTGGTGTGCTTTTGAAATGTTCCAGGAAGGTTAAATAGCATGCTTAGAGTGTAGGGGTGCCAGTAAACATACCAGGAGGCTGTTGTAACAGTCATAACAGCGCATTGGAACAGACTCAATTGAGTCTGCTGAAACATGCTATTTAGCATGCTCCAGCCAGCCTCTGTGCCCCTTGTATCAGCATCCTCACACTTCAAAATGGAAGTAGGGTCACTTTAACTAAAGCTCATTGAACAAGCTTTAATTAAAGGGCCCCCATCACTATTTTGAAGTGTAGGGATGCTGATACATGAGATGCTGTGGTGTGTCCCACTTCCCCCATCTCCCTTGAAGCGCATCTAAAAACACTTTTCAGTTTTAAAGTGTATTTAGAACCTTTAAATGTTATGTCTGTCCATACCCCATAGGGTGTTTTAGATATTACTCCTTGTGATTGTGGTTAAGGGTTTGAAGTGAGAATTTGGGGGATTCCTTTGGTTAATAGTTATCTGTGAACACCCCTATGTTCCTAGGAGCCTCAGAATGTCTTGGAACAACTTCAATAGCTTATTTGTGCTGCATAGAAAAGCATGTCATTTTACAGCCACCATGTGGCAACCTTGAGGCTCAAACAAAATTAGTGTCTACTATAACAGACTGGACTCAATAGCACTAGTACCAGCAAAAAAAAAAAATCTTCACACTGGATGATAGAAGTGTTTTGGCAGGCATTATGGTGCATTGCAGCTGCTTTGTTCTCCTTTCCTTAGAATCTTTGGCTACAAAACTTGCATAATTTATCCAGATAGGACTGCTCCAGTACACAGGGTATACCGTGTACAGACAGCCCAGGGGTGCATGAAGCCACACATTCTCCTTCTGCAGTAGACCAGAAAAAAGGAACATTAATTGAGAAAAGGATTACAGTCAGGACATGCTGTGCCCTATACTAGTTCTGAGCTATTTTTTCAGCATTTTGTAACAGTTAGCAGCTAACAACTTAGAGTAGCCATCAGGCTATTCTACTGCATGTTCTAGATAGAAGTACTCAGAGAAGCACCATGGATAAACATAGTACAAGTGGAAGCTTAAAGCCAGCTTTGTATACCAGCCCTTGATTTGTGCTTTGTATCATCCAGGACTATCTAAGCTTCTGACGTGTATCTTGATGCTCCCAATAATAAAGTTCTTGCATTCCTAAATTTCTAGGTCTACTATATTTCATTTTAGCAAAGTCAAGAATCTTTAACGTTCTGTAGTATGATTTTTTCTTTACATTGGTCCCTAGATAACGCAAAGTCTGAATTTTTGGGTCCGTAAAGCATGTGAAATTGAAACCAACGGAGTTTCCATTGAAAGAATTTGTGAATATGCAAAAATGAACAAAGAGGTGAGCATTTTAAACAGAGAAATTGAAGTTAAATAGAGAAGAGTAATTGACTTCTGTTCAGTTCTCTATTAATGATTGTTTACCTTGTCTTTGAACAGTTTCTTATGCTTTGTTTCATTTAAAATATTTGGCACTGGCTATACAAAGTTGCAGGTAAAAAGGTCCAGACTACATCCTATTGACAATAGTGGGTGCATAAAAAGTAACCTATTTATAGCCATTCCTTTATTTTTCTGATCAACCTCCTGTTTCCTCTGTATATTCCCCCTACTTCACCTTTACAGAATTTGTTTTACCCCAATAGCATAAGGGAAAAAATAGTTGAGGCTAAAGATGTCAGTCTGCTTCAAATCTCAGGCCTATGAACTGGCGAGATACTACAATGTAGCACTCAAACAGTTAACCCTGCTCTCCAAGTGAGCATATACAATCTCTGAATTCAAGGACCAGGTTCCTGAGAAAAATTAATCTGCATATACTAATGCATTTTTAATGGACAATCCAAATAACCACCCGGGTGACTCATTTCTCAATTCATTAGACTGCAACTGAATCATAACGTGGCTGTTCATATTGTTAAAATTTTAACCTGTTTGCATAAATTTTTGAAGTGGCTTGTAAAAATGTAAATACTGCCCACTGAAATATTGTAAATATTGCCCACTGAAATGTTGATTTTAATTTCAGGCCCCCTGGTTAACATCTAAAAGGCCACCTGTGGGATGGCCCAGTAAAGGAATAATAGAGTTCATTAATTATCAAGCCCGGTACAGAACAGATCTTGGTTTAGCACTGCAGGATATCTCCTTTCAAACACGGAGTCAAGAGAAGGTACTGTAAATGATATAAAATAATATATAATAGATGGATTTTCCCCTTAACTTTCTGCATTAAGTAGACTGTAGAATCCTAGTCTTCGGGCGACAAGCTCTTCCAATGTAACATGACAGCAAGTATGTACATTTTCCTGAATGGGGGAAGTGTATTAACTGGTAATGACTTCAAAAGCAAAGGACAATGGAAAGAAAAAATTTAAAAAAGCAAATTTTTGTGGAAGAGCTCTGAAATGACCAGGGAAAAAAAGATATTATTGTTAATTTTCTCTCTAAAACATTAAGGGGGAGAAGAGCCATCCATGAGCTAATTAAAAATACAGTATACATAATGTTAAGTGAAAAAGCATATTGGAAATCAGTTGTAATGTAAAACTCTGTAAAGGGTTTCACTCTGGAATGATTCAAGGAGTTGTAGTTAGAATGATTCGTATTTGGCACAAACATAGCTCATCATTTTATAAATGCTTGTACAGTCCATAAAAAGAGTAGGTTTTAATTTACATGTAATTAATATTGGCATTACTTACAAGGAGGCAAAGGGTCAGCTAACTTAGAAACACTAAAAAGGTTCTCCTGCTGATGTAGACATCCCTTGTGAATTTATCAGATTACCAGGAAGGCGCTTCCAGAACTCAGTTGCCTAAGAACTATTTAAGCAGGCCAGCTAATACCCATTTGTTTTTACGTGAGATTTTACTCAGTAATATCAGCTGAAAATCTAGACCATGGTTTTTTTAATAAAGCAGCATTTAAGGTCAAGATGTTCAAATATGAATGTATTTGATAAGAGCCGGCACAATGTTGTGACGCATTGAATGCCTCGCATTAAACTAATGCAGTCAATCATGTCTTTAATTGGATCTTGATATCTTTTTGTTCTCCCTTTTAGAAGCACGGAGGGAAATATTTCCTTGTCCGTTTTGTCTGTGTCTTACATTTGGTAAATGACTTCATGTTTTAAGTTATATTAATTAGCATGAAGCAAATGAAACCTTGCATTTTCTTCTTTGAAAACCTCAGCAGTTTTATATTAGTACAGGCCCAGCAACAATATGAGCAAAGTCTTGGGCCAGTGGAACTACTTGCATGAGTAAGACCTTATTAAAATAAGGAAAGAGGATCACAATCTGGCCCTCAATTACAGTGCTGCTGCTTTTCTGGTAGATGAAATATTAACTTATGAATCGGGTGACACAAAATACTTTTAAAGAGACGCTCCCTTCCACAAAATAAAATAGGTAGTCAGGAACCTGATGACACTTCCCAAGCACATTATTACATGTCATTATTTTAATAAGAGTAAATTTTGGACGTCTTGATTGGGATAGGGTGGTGGAAAGTCATCTTTGCTTTTTAAAACTTGCGTTTTCTATACAATAGCTGCTGACAGATGTGGGACCCCTCCCCCTCAGAAAACCCCCCCCAAAAAACAAAAAAGCTGCAGTTTACTGGAAGAAGCAGCATGTTAGTTCAGCCTGACTCTGCAGCATCTGTATCGATTGCACAAAGCAGCAGAGCTTTTTGGTGATTTTATCTAAAGCTGATTCAATCACCAAAAATGCCCCACTGAAGCACCCGATGTATACAAATGTTGGGCGAGCCGCGTGAAACTAATGTGATGCCTCTTCTGGGCATGCACTTGGTGCAGGGACATGCCAAATTTAAAGTAAAGCACCACTTATTTATTCTTTTGGTGGGGGGGTTACATCTATAAGCAGTCAAAGTTTAACATCAATAAAGAAAATTGAAATAACTTATTTACTAAAGTATCTATTGACTTATTAGCATCTTACCCAAGGTAGTGGAAATGACAATTTTTTAATTTTATTTAATTTTTTTTTTTTTTAAATATGTTGTTCCAGGTTGGAATTGTTGGAAGAACAGGAGCTGGCAAATCAACACTCACAAATTGCTTATTTAGAATTCTAGAGAGAGCTGGGGGCAAAATAATTATAGATGGAATTGACATATCAACTATTGGGCTCCATGATCTGCGCAGCAATCTGAACATTATTCCACAGGTAAGAGCTATTTTAAAGTGAACAATGCTTTTGCCATCTATAAAAAGTTCTAAATATGAAAGGCTGAAACTGTCAGTATGTTTTTATGGCTTTGAACTTCAGTTCTCTCTCACTGGATCACAGGCACAGTGTTGGGTGCACATGGTAGCCTAGACATTATTCTTCAGAGCTGGTTGTATAACTAAAAAAAAAAAAAATATATCAAATCCATATTGTCATTTGTATGCAAAGAATCTTGACGTGAATGAGATTAATAGAATTTATGCCACCTGGAAGGAAAAAAAGTCTAATATAGTTTAATAGCTGGAATAACTTGGCTTCTCCAGCACCTGCTGGTATATATAATCACATGCAATGTTTTCCCACATCTCTCAGCTAACTTCAGAAATACTAAAATTATTATGTGGAATTAAGGATTCTATTGAGGATTTAAGGTACATAAACCGATGAATAGAGTACATGGAGTCAGTATGTGTACCTATATTCAGATCAAGTATGTGTACCTATATTCATTTTTTCTGATGTGGTCTTTCAGTTTTAAGGAATATTGTACATTCCTTTACTGATATGTTAGAAAAGGCTCAGTTGCATTTAATTCATAACTTCGTTAGGTTGAAAGTCATACAGATATACTGATTGAATTACAACTCTTGATATTAATACTCAGTACACAAGTTGTTAACTACATATGAGTTTTGAAAATGAGATCCTCTTCCATAAGTAAATTCCTAAACTAACATTAGGATTGGTTACACTGACTATTATGAGGTTACCCAACACCTCCCATTATGAAATCTGGGTCTCAGTTTCCCTTTACTTTTCTACACGTAAATACTTTGAGACTGAGACTGAAATCTACCAAGAAGGAAATTAAGAAAAATCACAGCTAAGATGGTTCAGCCATTTCTGAGAATGATGCGAGGAAAATGTGTTTTCCCTATTTTAAATAATTCCTTGTGACATTTACAACAAGCCCTAATTTTAACAAGTACAGACTATATGCCAGGTGCATGCTCCCTTCCTTGTCTTTGAAAATCTGTCAAATTTTGGCCAAACTCTAAACCTTCAGAGTGAAGTTGGGGGTGGGGGGGGGTGGAAATCGTGCTTTGGCCACACACAGAAGGATCTTCTCTTTTAGTCACTAAATTGCCTAGAAATGTTTTTTCACTGACCATGCTCCAGTCCTAAACTGAGCAATATTTTCCCTGGTATTGGAGGTCTTGGTTCATAGATTTCATAGACATTAGGGCTGGAAGGGACCTCGGAAGATCACTGAGTCTAGCCCCCTGCCCCAGGAGGAGGAAGTCAGCTCGGGTCAAAGCATCACGGCAAGATAAGTGCCCAAACGTTTCTTTAAAAGAGTCCAGAGTAGGTGCTTGGCACCATCTCTGGAGGGAGTCTATTCCAGGCCTTGGGGGCTCAGACAGTAAAGAAGTCTTGCCTTATGTCCAACCTAAAATGGTCTTGGAAGAGTTTGTGACTGTTGGTCCTTGTCATCCCTTGGGATACTCTGGTGAATAGGCATTCCCTCAGATCCTGATGCACACCAACACTGATCGAGGATTGACAGACTCTGTTGCAACTTGGGCATGTGTTTCTGTGCAGAGTGGGTGGCTCCCTCATTTGAGTACAACTCAACCTCACCTAGTTTCACCTTTTTACCTACAGATTTCCCCTTTAAAAAGTTCTGTTTTTATAGTGATCTTAACAGTCTTGCAGGCATTTGTTGAAAAGCACCGATTTATTTAAATGTGTGAGGGTGTTGTGAAAGTAACTTCTCTCGTTTTTCAGGACCCTGTCTTGTTTTCTGGAACCCTGCAGTCAAACTTGGATCCGCTTGGAAAGCACTCTGATCTTGAGCTCTGGGAGGCACTGGAGTTGTGTGACTTAAAGAATTTTGTCCAGTCTCTTCCAAAGAAGCTCCTTCATGAGGTTTCAGAGGGTGGTGCAAACCTCAGGTATCAGATCAAGTAATGCTATCTGAAGGAAGGACTTCAGCTCTTTTAAATCGTTTGATCTTCATTCTGCATGTTTTATTTTACATCATTCTAATATTTTCCCTGCCAAGAAATGTCCCCCCTATTCCCCCATTTTAAACAAGATTACTGTAGCAATTGAAATTATTCCGTGGTCACCTAGCTAAATGGAAATAGGTCAGTATTCTCTGGACTGAGTTAAAAAGGATGCCCAACTTTACATGATTTAGGGATTCCTTCTGGTCTTCAAAATAGATAAGTCTCTGCTGAAATATATCAGAGATCAGTTGATAGCTCAGGAAGGGAACCAAAGCAAATAGCTGTATTTATAGGAGAAAGTAACAATGTAACAAGTCAGGAGTTGAGATAGAAGGGGGGGAGTGTAGTGTAGGGATTCTATGCTGTGATATACACTTTTTCTTCTACTACTGGTTTAGTGTAGGAGAACAGCTATTTAGTTTTGCTTATACACATTTTTAAATTCAAAATTGTGTCAAGGTAACATTTTGTAGAGCAAATTGTTCTGAGGAAAACTACACCATAGCACTGTGTTAAAATCTAGGAAGCTTGTATAATCTGGTTACCTTGTTTGGGAAGAATTTAACAACGTGGCAGGGGAAGACATTTTTAAAAATATAGAACATAAGTGGAAAGTGTATTGAATATCAACTTGGATTTTTAAGGTGTAGACTCGTTCAGATTGCAAGTGCCTTGTAGAAATTACAAAGATGCCGTGTAGGTTCCTTAAAACTTCCTTAAGCAGCACTGACACTGCTGCAAGTAACAGTCAATTTCAAATTTGCCTCAGCATCTATACCAGGACATTAATACTGTAATAAGTATTAAAGCCAGGTTTACACTACAAAGTTGTGTCAGGATGACTGTGTGTTAGGAGTAGAAGAAAAGGAAATAAAAACAAAAATACCTTATTTCCTTAATCAACTAGCTATGTTAGCAAAAATCCCACATATAGATTCTAGCATAATTTATCTCATTCAAGGATATGGTTTGACTATACTAGCAAAGACTTTGGAAATGTGTAGACTGGTGCTAAGGTAAGAAAGCAGAAACTGGATTCACATGAAAAATAGAACCAAACAGTCATCTTAAACAGACTGGGTGCGTCTACATGAGCAATTAACGTGTTTGAATTTTCTGCACAGAAAATTTAGGCTTTTTAAAGCATTCCCTGATGCATGTCTACATGTGCTTCTGCTTTGGGAGCAAGTTGCACACAACAGGGCCAGCCCAGTTCAGAGCAGCGGCCCAGCCAGTCGGGACACTCTTACCTCTGGCACTGGTCTGCTCTGCTTGTGAGGCTCACTGCCATGTGGAGGGGGATCCCTTTCCTCCAGCACTCCCGCAGCCACACAGTTCCTGAAGCCTCACCATGCTCCAAGCTCCCTACTGCTGTCAGAGCTTGGATGCTGCCATGCTCCATGCTGCATTTCTGCAAAGGGTATTTTTATTCATGAGCTCAGGCCAGGATGGGCCATGCACCCTGTAGCATCCCCTAGAGAGGAGAGTTGATCAAGCAGGCATCCCCTGGAGCAGCCCTGCAATGGCACTGGCAGTTAAGGTGAGACTAGAGGGGAGCAGGGAGAAGGCAGCTTCCCAGCAGTTGCCCATGTTGAAAAGGATGGCTTTGGCAAGCAGGATTCACCTGTGTGGGAAGAGCTGTAGCTCTGCACTCCATGCAGATGGGAAGGAGCTTCCCCCAGAGCCGGAACAGCTCCCCCTGCCCCACTGGGGGCCGCCAGGACTAAGCAGCTATTGTGGTCCCCTGCTTCCTGGGCTAACTGGGAACAATTTGTATTGGTGTTAGCAAACAATACATTAGACTTATCTAATGCACAGTAATTGCCATGTACATGTAGTGGTGACACTTTACTGCATATTATATTAGTCTAATGTGCAGTAAAGCATTTCCTGTAGAGGTACGCACTGACAGCAGCTGGTTTGATTTGGTTTAAAAATATGGGCTATTGTAGCTTTCTCCCTTTGAAAGCTCCTGAGAGAGGGATTATACAGCATTTTTTGGGAGTGGGGGGACATACCAATACTTTTACAAAGCTATTGAAATAAGTCTTCCTCAAGTGTGTTTCTTCACAGTGTAGGGCAGAGGCAACTTGTCTGTCTTGCCCGCGCTTTGCTACGGAGGACAAAGATTCTGGTCTTAGATGAAGCAACGGCCTCTGTTGACCTGGAAACAGACCACCTGGTACAGTCCACCATCCGAAAGGAGTTTGACAACTGTACAGTCCTAACTATAGCCCACAGGTTGCATACAATTGTGGATTCTGAAAGGCAAGTTTCAACATTGAGCTTTACAAAACCTGTAGTTGCTTCCTTTAGACACTGGCAGAGTTGGTGGGCATAAAAAAACTGACCTGGCTTGATACCTTCACCACAGTTACTCCCTTGGTCACCAACAGATGTTTGGCAGTGCCATAAAATATATATTGGTAATTAGTGCCATAAAATCTGTATTAATAATATTAGTAATAGTATACAAAGTAGTTAGAGTAATAACAACATTGAGAGTATAGTATAGTTTGATATCAATTCTCCCCATCTCTGTTTTAATTACTGAAGGAATATCTTTCAGAATAAGAAATCTGTTTAATTTGTCAAAATAAATGGTCTGCTCTGTTCAAACTCAAGACAGCAAAGTAAAATTCCTTTTTAGTATGGGAGTTTGTGGCTTAATGACTAGCTGAGTCATATACTGCAATGTTTCCTTGTAAAAGCTTTTACTTTTTACAAATTCCAGTCAATTACCATGCTCAGTAGGGCTGAGAAGTCTGGCTGGATGGCTGTTTCCACCCAATCACCTTTCTATTTTTTTTGCATTGTAGAGTGCTTGTTCTTGACTCTGGAAGAATTGTAGAATTTGATACTCCCCATAACTTATTACATCAGAAAGGAGCGTTTTCCGAAATGGTCACAGAAGCTGGGATAACGTATGATACAGATACCTAGTGAAATACTCTCAAAAGACAAGGATGTGTGTTTTTTTTCCTTAACTCTACTTACCAAGAAAACACTGTGGGAGTGTGGTATATACTCTATTCTCAATGTTATAAAATGATTGTGCAATATAGGGGTAGTGGGCACGCTTGACCATACAAACTCCATGCTATAACTGCAATTTATTGTATATTCATCAGCTTTATTTATTTATTTTTTTAAGTATCACATTTTATTATGCATTTTTACTGGACCTAGGTTATAATTATATGCTATGAAGATCCAAGCCTTGAATTTTGCTTTAGCAAGAGACCTGCTGGCTAAACAAATCCTTGCCTTTCACATCAGTTAATACATACTTTGCAGTTCTAAGTTTGATTGAATCTTTTAATATATTTTAAATTATTTAGAAAACAGCACTGATTTAACTTGCATACTTGATTACAGATCAATTTATGAAAATGTTTTTGAGAATTGTATTCTGCTTATTTTAATCTGCATGGGTATACGGTTTCAGACCTTTGCGTGACATATTTTTTATTTTGTAAAATTACTTCTGAACACCCAAATATAACAGGCAAATGAACTGATAGAATATTCTTTCTGACAACTAATTTACAATAGGACTTGGAAAAAGCTCATGTAACCCTGAAAAATGAAAATCCCTCTGGAGATATCCAGTTTATGTTTAAAACATGTTTATATAAGTCTATACTAGTAGTAATAGCAGTATGTCCAAGGAAATTACTAATGCTTATTCTTGTGTGTATAGAACATCATGTATGTTTTGTTTGTTTTTGTTGCATTTCTTTGTGGTTAAATAGGGTGAGTGGGTAAAGTGAGGAGAAGAGAGGTTCCACATTGAAGAGTAGACAAGAAAAAATGCAGAATGGCATACTGTACTAGCTCAAACTTCCATGCCTCATTTTTTCTCCCAGAAGATAGTTAGCTCCTCTCATAGGAGTGACACATTTCTCATCCACATTCAAGCAGTTAAAACAGGATTTTTTCTGAAGTAGCATAACCCACCTACCTCACTGTGTCTGTAGAAGTACCTACAAGCAGATGAAGTACTTCACTTGTTCAACACCAAAGCAGTCTGGGCCAATCTACATTCTTGAAAAAAAGCTACTGCTTTTATTGGCTTACTTCTCAGCACCTAATTAAGGTCCCACCCTGCTTTATTACAGCAGGGGGTGACACCTGTGGAAGGTCAAGGAAGTGTTTATCTCCCTACCCTTTTGGTAATCAAAGGGGTGTCTACATCTAATCATAGCAGGCACACTAGGCAAGGCCAAGAAGAGCAACCATCCCAGTCTTTGGAAATCTACCAGTAGAACAGCAGTTCTAGTCATGCCTAGCCACTTAGCAGCTTTACTAATGTATGAGGATGATTTTCTCTTTCAATTTCTCTGTCCACCTAACACAAAAGGATAAGAGTGAAAAAACTCTGCCATTCCCTCTTATTTTCTCTCTAACACACAGTATGCCAGAGTTGGTTGCCAAATAATAGTCCGATTCAAGCATGGAGGTCTTCTGTCTTTTTAAATAAATATTAATAAGTGAAGCTTGCACCAAACTATTAAATAGGGTAGGCCATGGTGGGGATTAATTGATTTGTAGCAGAGGTTAGTCTGCTTAATGCTGAAGGCTTCCCCTTGTCTTTACTAATGCAAATTGTTCTCACCTTTTAAAACAGTTCTCATTTCTAAGTAGCTTGGTCAGCTGGCTAAGATCCCAAAATGTAGTTTTTAAAAAGCTTAATCCTGTGCAACAACCTAGGGTTTTGTGCATAGACAATCAAGCTGTTTGAATGTTGTTAAGTCCTAAACATACTTTGGAGGTTGGCCAGCTTCACTGCTGGCATGAAGTGATCCAGCCTAGGACACCGACTTGGAATCTAGCCTTTTGACTTCTAGTAAGAATCCTACTTGTTTTCATCCATTCACTATTTATGCGCTTGAGCCTAACAAAGAACAAAAGTGCTAAGGGCAGAAGGCTTTATGCTTTTCTGTGGTATTTCAAATAAATAAAAAAGCTTGCATTCAAAACGTAGGCATTAGTGACTGTCCTTATATACTGCACACTTGCATTTGCCAATTCAGGGAAATTTACTTAGAGGGTTGTTAACAGTCACTGTACCTAAAGAAGTTAGCCTCTGAAGAGGTAAGCTATCTACTTTTCTCTTGGGTGGGGAAACATTCTCTTGGAAGTAGGAAGCTGATTTGCAAGAGTATGCGGAGGAATTAGATGGACAATATTACGTGAAAAAATGAAAATATGTATTAGTTCACCATTTGTAAGTCTGCATATGTTTCAAAGCTAAGAACCATTTGTGTGGAAATGACAAGGTAGACTGTTTTCTGTATTGACCCTTTCTAAGAAAGTACAACTACTTTTGTACAACTACTTTTAAGGCTTACTGCCTTCAAAATAATATCAGGCGATTGTTAACATTCCTTTTAGAAAAATAAAAACATTCTGAACACTTATGAAATGGTTTCAGTCCTTTTGAATCATCATTTGCAGAAAGGGAGATATCACCAAACAAGCACAAGCAACAGGGTGCAAAGATTTGGTTCAGACCTTGGGTGAAGGCTAGGCAATCACAGAAAATGAACTAAATGATTTCCATAGATAAATCATTAACAGTTTTTTAAATACAAGATTTCTACAGAAAATGAAGGAACTTTGTACCATTAGACTGATCCCCTTTATATGAGTCAATTCTAGGGTACAAGTGTACATTTTCCCCATTGGACATAGCTCTATTGGTTGAATGGCTCCTTGAACACATGTTCACAGCACTTCAATCATTTAAAAAACAAAAAAAGGGCCAATGCATTGGACAAAGTTGCAGTGTTAATCAACTGGGGTTCACGTGTTTTGAGTGGATGCTTGCATGCAACCCTCATCACTTAGGGATGCTGGGGTGACCTGCAGCATACCAGCTTGCCCTGCTTCTGCCCATTCTCTCCCCCAAGAGATACTCTTTGACTCCAGCTGCACTGTGCTGCTGCAGCCCAAGTGACAGCAAGTCCCTCCCCTGACAGTTTTGGGGCTGAAAAAGCACAATCCCTTTCCACAGCCCAGAGGCTGTGGAATTGTCAGCCCTCCCCACCTAGTGTGGGGGAAGCCATCTATACTATGCTTAAGCATCCTTAATCCCTTCTGCCAATCTTCCCAGCAGGGCTCATCCCTGCTGCTCACACAAACACTCCTACCTGCCCAGATCAGACGTGGTTTAGCACTACTCCTGCCCGAACATAATCCAGCTCACTCCCATGGTCCCTGGAGATGCCTGCCTCCTCCTGCATAGGCATAGCCCTGCCCAGCCCACACCTGCAGACACTTGCCCCCAGACCATCTGCCCTATGTTTCCTGCCCTCCCCTCCCTGCCCAAGATCCTAACTGAACTACTCTCTCATGTCTGCAGAGGCGTGGGGTCGTAAATCCTGATGGAGCAGGATTGCCACAGATTTTGAACAGGAGAGGGCGAGTGCTGGCAGACTGCCCCCATCCTGAAATTACAAGGAGTCCACCCCTTGCTCCCTCCCCACAAGACATGGCCTGGCCTGCCCCCACTCACCTCCCACTCCCAGAGACCCTTGCTCTTCTGTCACACCCCAATGCCCCCCCACACACACACTTCCTGACTCACCAGGCTGTGTCCTTGAAGGGGACCCAGCAGGATGAGGAGGGGAGGCTCTGAGAGTAACCCTTCCCCTCCCAGCCCCGAACTACAGGGATTCTACCCTTGCTGGGACCCACACCCTTCCCCCCCAACCCAGCGCAAGGACATGGCCTAGCCTTCCCCTACTCCCCATTCCCAGACTCCCGATCCACCACCCCATGTTTCCAGACCCTCTTGCAGACCTTTGGGACCCCAACGTGTGCAATGGGCTGTTGGCATCTGTATCCAGACAGACAGAAGCCTGTGAAGTACACCATAGTATGTGTTCCAGGTCCCCCAGGGCTCGCTCCTTCGTGTGTTGCAGGCTGTCTGCAGGTTAAGTCATTTGAAAATCAACTGCTTAATTTGAACATGTTTGTACGCAGCCACAGAAAAGGAGAGCTAGAAGGAACCTCAGGCTGTTTCCTAGTCCAACCCCAATCTCAAAGCAAGATCATAAATCATTGAAGCCACGTGTTTGTTTAACCTGCAAATGATTGGAAAAAGGCAAAGTTCACTGCTACTGGAAGTTCACTGCTCTGTTAGGACCACTGTGCCAGGTATCTGCTTTGTCTGGTTTCCTTTATTTTGAACAGGAAAAGATGGTGGGCTTGGTCAGACCACTCCCTGGCTGTTACCAACCACACAGAGGTTTTCCTAAAGCAGAAAAATGGTACTGAAGAGCAATGAAAAATACGTTTATGTTATAGGAATATGATAACACAGTAGGCAATGAAACAGGTCATTTCATCCCTGTGCATTAGCTTACGTGCGCCTGTGGAATACTACACTTCTACCTCAAAGGCATAAGCAATAGTATTCATGTATTTTGCGAAAGAGTCCTGTATGGAAAAAGGTACGATGAAAAAGCCAATCAAGCTTCAAAGTCTTTATAGATCTCTGCCAAATGTCTCAGGGTCTCCTTGTTTGAGACATCAAGTACATGGATTAATCAGAGTGCAGTAAGTGCCTCAACACATGTACAGACATTCAGTTTCTCCTAGGAGAGTTGCTGTTCTTCCAGCAGCCACAAGTGTACAGATGTTCAGGACTCTTCCAGAGCAAAAATGGCTACTTGGGGCAAAAAATTATTTGGGATCAACCAGGATTACATCAGTCCTGAGAGAGTTTATCCTTAGCAAGCAAATGTCTGTACCATTTATCTTCTAAGAGAAGCCACAGTGATTCTCCAACATCTAAGTGCTTTGCTCTCATGCCGGTCCTCTCTTCCCCACTCCAAAAGATAATGTGTTGCTTGGGCTTGGACTCTTGCTCCAGCCTCATAGGAAGCAGAACACACCCCATCACAGCCCCACATTTTGCTGCAGGGAGATAGTAAAGTCAGGTGACTGAGGCTTCCAGCCACAGGAGTGCACTGGAGTCTTGCTGAGCTCCAGTGTGCTCCAGGGCTGGGAACACTGATCAGCTGACTAGCGGTTCAAGCCACGGGTACACTACACAACTGGCTTGCTACCTGCAGGTGCAGGGGTAGTTTGGCACATCCTACACTCGCAATAGGGAACTGGGATCTGATCCCACCGTCACACCCCCTCCCACATACATGTGGCATGGCAGATGCAATTGTTGAAACTGGTGATCAGATTGACCTCACCCTTAACTGAATGCTTTCCAGTGGCGTTAGGTTCAATGTAGCTTCTCTTCTTTTAAACCTGCTTTAAAATAGGTGGAAGCCCCACAAAAATAGCAAGAGACTAGTCAGATGTAATTGCTTTTATTTAAAAACATACTAAAAGTCTGTTTATAAATGCAGTTGTTCAACATTACATCTTATTTTTCCCAGATGCAGATGATGTACACATCAACAAGGGACCTAATCTTGCTGAAAGTAGTGCTAAGCACATCCATTTCGTGGACTGCAACCCATGAAACCTACCTCAATACTTTGTATTTGGCACAGCTGAAGTCAGATGAATGGAGATAAATTATAGGATACTGTAAGAGGGAGCCAGAGTTCCCATTACTCCTAGGGAGAAACAGCAGTAGGGCTATCTCCAGATTGTAGGGGCAGCATTGCCCATTATGGGTTGGCTGCAAGGGCATAGGTGGCCAGGGGCCCAGCCCATAGCTTATGATCGTTTATCACAGCTATTTGCACAGCAATCAGCTGATAGGGCAGAGCCCCACTTAAACAGCAAGAGACCTTCAACAGAAACTAGTATAAACAGCAGTAAGCAGTTCATTAGATCTAGGTAAGAGCAGATGTGCCAGTCTTCACATGAATGAAGAGGCCCCAGCCTCCTTGAAGTTTAAAAGGTCAGACCTGGAAAGCAGAAGGAAGTCTGGTATGCTGCAGGAAAGAGCTCCGAGCAGGGAAGAGCTCCTTGGGAGACTCTAGCAGGCAGGTGAGACCCCTGCTGGAGGATGGCTGGCTGAAGGTAAGTTTCTTTCTTTACCCCAAGGGGGAGAGGTTTCCTTTAAAAAGAAGGTGCCTTTTTCTTTCCTTAAGTTAATTTGCCCAGAGGGGGAAGGTTGTATGTCAAGCGGCTGCTCGTTTTAATTTTGTTTGCGCTCATTTAGATTGGTAGGACTAACAGAGAAGAAGTCACAGTGGTACCCAATGGGCTCTGAAGCCCTGCCAGGAATTGGGATGAAGATGTTGACAGGCAGAAATTGGGAAGGGTTAATGCCTAAGCCTGGAAAGGTGATAGAGAGAGGCCTGAAGCCAAGAGGGGCAAAACTAGGGCCAAAGGGCCAGGACCCAAGAGGGGTGGAGGTAGAGATGAGTTGAAGCCAGGAGAACTCCGGCATAGTTCAAGGGAGACCAGAACCAGGGGCACAAAAAGCGAGAGGGCAAAAATTAGGGCCAGGGGCCTGAAGCCCAAGAAGAGGGGAAAAAAACAGAGCCCAAAACTATTAGACTAGGGCTGACACCCATAAACCGAAGTCCGGTGAGGTGGCCTTAAGATAAGGGGACCAGCTAGGGAAGTGGGGTGGAAGCCAGGAAGGCCAGGGCCACAATAAGGGTGTAGAGGCTTGAGGTGGCCTGAAACTGGCTTGTGGACAAAGTGCCTCAGTAAGTGATTACTGGTAACATCTGAGAGGCATAGGCATGGCTGTAGGAGGTCAGAAGCCACAAATTAGCGCTTATTGCAACTAGTGTGCTAGAGCAGTGGTCTCCAAATTTTTTGATCGTGCACCCCTATCAGTAAAAATTTTTTGAGCACGAACCCCCAATATATGTATATTTATTTATAAATTATATACATGTACTACTTGCATACGGTACGTGACATGCGACTGTCTGTCATACGGACTGAGTGAGGGCGCCGGTGTCAATCCGTATATTAAATATTAGTAAAGCTTAATTTCTTTCTTATTTTTTAGATAAAAAAAATATAAATAGAAGTTCTAATATTTTCTTCTCGCACCCCAATGGATCATCTTGCGCACCCCCTGGGGTGCATGCACCCTACTTTGGAGACCACTATGCTAGAGCATAGACTGGCTGGGAGGACCCTACCTAGTGCCTCAGAGCAGGATGGAGGCTGACGGGGTCTGGGAGGAACCCAGTCTGGTGGCAGACAAAGGCTTTGCTCTGGAAACCTGGGGGACAACTCCCTCTCTCCCAGTAAAATACTACCAGCAAGACATGGCAGGTAAGAGAGAACAAGGGGAGGATGCCCGGAGAGCTAGAGCACGGCACGTGTCGCAAGGCCACAAGAGAGTTAGAGCCACCCCTAGGGCTCAGTCCTGCTACAGATGCCTTTTTAAAGACAGAATTCTAACCCTTGTCATTTAACTGGAATATAGTCGTGGTTGGCTGTACATACATGTGCATTTAAAAAAAGCAAAATGCAGTGTTCCACTTACCCTTTAAAAATTCACTGGTTTGTGCCAACATACAGTACCAAAACTAACTAAAGATGTAAAATAAATAACACTAGTAAATTAATTAAAAACAGGCAAGATTGAAAAAAAAAACAGACAGACACACAATGAGAGATGCCCAATGCATATAAACCATTCTGTATGAATCTCTGGCTAAGTCATCTTTGAATATATATCCAGGTTCACACAGAAAGGGAAGTAATTTCCATTTTACAAGTTCCATCGCTTGAGAACATGTTTTAACAGTCGGTGCTCTGTGCATTCACAAGGAGTTTTACATGTTGCTATTCCTATGAAGCCTTCTCCTTGCTTCCCAAACTTGAAAAAGAGGTTTAATTAGCTATGGTTTGGTTTTAATTTTATGCAATAAGTGCACTGAAAGAAAACAAAACCTAAGTCTCTTACCCACTGCAGTTCTAATGAACTTTATGAATACTAGCAACTGGCCACATGCCAAGGCTCCACTTCTTACTAAGGCTATAGTTAATACATGGTCCCATACCTTGCAAATACACTCACATATGTAAAACTTGACCTAAAATAGATAGCTGCCTATTACTCTCACAAAAAAATTGCACTATATATTGGCATTTATCCACTGTTGTACAGAAAGGCCATCACCTTAAGTTAGAAAGTTTCAGGTATGCTTCACTTAATCTCCCAACTGTCTCTGCAGTTGTACAACTAGGTTTCATAAAATTCTCTCATCTTGTTACTTTAAGACACCTACTAACACAGGCTATGAGGTCCCAGTCAAGTAGAGGAATTGTACCTTTTTTTTCTTTATTTTTTCTAACATGAACCGAATATGCAAGCTTTCTGTTTTTTCTTAATTTAACTGGAAAACTACTAGCAGTAGCCTTTGGAACTTAAAAAGTGAGGGGACTGGAACATGGTAGAATTGCACTTATTCCAACAAAACTCTGTATTTTATAAAGTTAAGTGCAAGCTTTTTAGTGGAAAAATAAGTCTCTAGGATGGAAAACAAGACAGCAAAATATTCAACATTTCAGGCTGCTAATTACAGGCTCACTCTGAAAAAGAACAGTTTCAGATTTAATTAGAGCTTTTTTAGCTATTTATGATTCAGATGAAGCAGTGATAATGTGAAAAAGAAAATTCACTTGGCTTTTCAACATTACAATTGACCTCTCTAAAGCAAATATGGGAAAATAAGTCTCTTCTGAAAGCAGAGGCCTCAAGAATCAAATTAACTGTAAATAAATTTCTACTCTTTGCACTGGGAGACTGCTGCTGTTATGTGTTCTCCAAGGTAGAAAAGAAGTTAAAGTATAACAAGATTTCTTGGAAGACACATAACAACAGCAGTCTCCCAATGCCTGAAGAAGGGTGTTTGTGCCCAAAAGCTCTTGCAAATAACCTTTTTTCCAACTACTGAGTCAGTCTAAAAATAGGCAGCACATCTACCCAAAGAACCTTGTCTGCCCATGTCTGTAGACAAACACTGCTACAACCAACTACTCTCTGCAGCCACACTGTCAGCAGAAATGAATCCCACAGGGCACACCCCAAATTCTGAGTTACATGTTTTGGCTTCTCTTAACAGATCAGAGCTACTGCTCCACATTCAAGTCACAGTAAGGCCTAGCATTCAAGAACCTACAAAAGAAGGCACCAGGACGCTAACTGGTATGTACAATCTGAGGCGAATTAACTTTATTTACTAAATCTACAGGGACTGACCTCAAGCCAAAAGGTCCCTGACAGGCCTCCATTCCTACTGTTAGAACGTTAAGGAAAAAAAACAAAAAGGCTTTATCCATCCTAGCCAAACACCTGGTTGATCATACAATCCATGCAAGTGTATGCAATTTGAAAATAAGGGAAGTTGTGCAGGACTTATTTTGCTCTCTTTTTATGTAGAACAGTTAAAGTTTTTGTCTGGTAGCAATTCCTTAGTTCTAGGAGGAATGGAAAGTATGAAAAAGGATACTATTACTTCTTTTTCCAAAAGACAGATGCATTAGGGGCAATACAAAAGTCCCTTTAAATTACAAAGCTAGATTGTGGCAATTGCTTAGATTTAGAAAATGCCCGGTACATGAGCAATGACATACATGACAAGGCCCAAAATTAGTCTGGGTTGCAAACAAACTGTCTAAGAGGGAACAAACCCTCAGTCTCAAAAGCGCCGCTGCTCTGTTATAAATACTAGCACAAGACTTATTTGACAGTATTCAAGCTGCAAAATGACACATAGGAAGGTGCTTAAAGTGCTCAATTAACTAAGTAATAAATAAATTTAAAAGCTGAACATTACCAAAGCTATCTGCATTAACACTGTTACAACTTCATTTCACAGTAAATACAAACACCTGGGAATGTCCAGAGCATGATGCCAACATCATCTCTAGCCTGGGTTCCAATAGCTGAATTTCATTTTTAAGTAATCAAGTATTCAGGGTCTGCTAATAAAATTTAGCAAAAGAGAAAATAAAAAGTGCATCTCTGGTGGTAGTATGTCTACATCCAACCTCCAGTCTACAAGCCAATCAGAGGATGACTTCATGTTCAGTAATTTAAAGTTGCTAGTACCTTCAAAAAGAGAAAACAGCCAGAACACTCAAAACAGTCCATTAACGCTTTTAACTGGGATAAAAATCAAGATGGATCCAACACGGCTAAGACTGGACTTTGTTGTTTGTTGGGTAAGCATGCACTTATGAATAAAGTGTTGTGGAGGGGTGAAGGATGGAATGTGATGATAGCAATGAAGTTCAGTTGAAGTTAGTTTTTTGTAAATGCTTATTAGGAATTTCTATAGCACTGACTTGGAGAGGCCAGGACCCTCCAACAATTCCTGCTTGGATAGCTACACCTATTACAACTGCCAAGTCAGGGTCCACAGAAGTGTTTGGCTCCTTTCCAAAAAAGTCTCGAATAACTTTGCGTATCCGTGGAATTCTAGTGGAGCCTCCTACTAATACAATTTCATCCACTTCTGTTTTGTGAAGATGTCCTTCCTTCAACACCTGCTCGATAGGCAGAAGAATCTTTTCAAAAAGGTCTTCATTCAATGTCTCAAAGAGCTTCCTTGATATTTCTGTTTCAAAGAAAACTTTGACAGTGTTGCTCTGCATTTGTGAAAAGTTGTTTAAAAAATTTTTCATACCATCTTCCTCTTTTGAAGGCTTGTTTTCAAAAACATTGTTCATTCCTCGCTCTCTCTCTACAAGTTCTTCTAAGTTCTTTCTTTCTGGCATAGAAAGATACACACTAAGTGAAGCAGAATTGTGAAGAGTCAAATTTAACTTAACTGCTTCCACAGCTTGTCTGAGTCTATGTATTTCTTCCTTCTTGGAAGGCAGAGAACCATACATTCGGTGTATCTGTTCATATAAATACTGAAGTATCCGGTGATTGAAATCTTGACCTCCAAGCTTGTTGTTCCCTATGTTAAGAAAAACAGTACATCTATTAGAAGAGTCAAAACAAAGAATTGGGGAAGGGGAAGGAGAGGTGCAACATGAGACAATCAGTATTTAACAAGAGAACTCATGGAAAAAGGAAAAAACACTATATTAGGAGTGACCCGTTTGTATGCTCTACCGATAGTAAATGCTATAGTCAGGAACGAGGGATGTGAATGGTCAAACATTTTCACGTAACTGAAACAATAATGCCTTACTGGTTTTTGTTTAGCACAGGGTGGGGAGCAGTCCATCGGGGAATGGTGGGGAAGGCAGAGGGAGGGAGCACGGTGCCCCTGAAGGCAGTGGCAGGAGGGAGGGAGGGGACTAGTACCTGGTGCAGTGGGTGCAGGCCCCGGTTGAGCCACTTGGAGCTCTAGCTCCTGGGCAGCAGTGTGCCAGTGGCAACAGCAGGCAGGGGGCTTTTGCAGCCCACTGATGCTATGTGGAAAACAAACGAGTACAAGCAGGGGCAGATCTCCTATAGATGCATGTTACTGGTTAACCATTTACCCAATAATATTAGGGAAGTTTAAAGGGATGCTCAATCAGTATTTACACCCCTATTATTCATCTATGGCTGTGCAGGCCAGATCTGATCTGCACAGCCACATTATCCAGTCTGTAGAGACAAGAGATGTTAGAGTATTTCAGCTATGGGAGGTTTTGGAAGCGGCAGCAGCAGCTCTACAGGAGGGAGTGATGACTGTAGCTGTAGCAGCACAAGCTATGTTGAAAGTAGCCTATGCTCAGAGCTAAACTCCATGAAAGCAGACCCCCACTGCAAAAGCACCGCCAACCCCCTGCTACAGGCTATAGTAATGGGCTATGTAGGAGACTCACCCCCAATCTTTTCTGTGGTCCTAACTTAACCATAACCATAGTTTCAACAGTTTTCAAAGGGAACTCTGTGCTCTTCCTGTATGTTTATATACAGCATCTTGGTATTTCCTCTAGAATGGACAATGCCATTACAGTTTTCCATCTTTTGTTTGAACTAAAAAAAGAGGAGTTAATATATTAGACAACTTGTGTCTAAATGAATCATGCTGAAATGCCCGGTTATATATTTTTCACTGTTCTGCCTTCACCGGCCAGAGCAGCAGGTCACATCAAAGCTCATTCAGTCAAGGCAACGTCAGCAGTAGCATTTAAATTCAGATCTGAACCTAGGTCACCTGCAAAGCAGTTATATGTTTACTACATAGTTTTACTGTTTCTGCCAGAATTCTTTGCCAAGTGATGAATCAATTTGGCACATTTGTGCTACAAAACCTTTCTGGGGTAACAGCATGCGAGCTCTCCAAACTCTGAATATCTGAGCTGAAGCCAAGCACAAGAGGAGACTGTTCTAAGTACCCTTCAATGATTTGACAAATTCCCTCAGATTGAACCGATTGAGGCAGCCGAATGCTTTGAAACACCACTAGCCTGAGGCAAAGTAATTGTGGCATGCATGAATGCTCATATTACCTGTTCAAGTCAGGGAGAGAACTAGACTACAGATCGTTTCTTTAGTCAGCCAATGCATGAAAGAACTGCTCTTAAATAAAATCAGTTACAAAGCTCTTCTGGCATCAAGGATAAGGGATTTTTGCTATTGGGACAAGCAGCTCATTCAAAATTTTAAGATATTCTCAAAAAATTCACGATGTCACATGTAATGCATGTGTGCGTGCGTCCATTAGCACACAATTTACATGGAAGTTATGTTTTTTTTATTTTGTTTTAAAAGAAGCAATTTATTCAGTTTAGCCATACGGTCACTTATCCTTACCTGCCATGGCTCGTGTCAGAAACATCCCTCCTTGTTTGTTCAACAAAGAGACGTCCAAAGTTCCTCCACCCAAATCAACTACCAAGACGTTAAACACATTGGCTTTGTGGAGACCATAAGCCATAGCTGCAGCAGTGGGTTCATTAATTACCCTCAAGATCTCTAACCCTACAAAAACAAGAGTTATTAATATTGTCTTTAAAAATCAAACATGTAGGCAAAACTGTAGTTGTTAGATCAGATTAACAGATACCATTAGGTAGCATCAATAAGTTTGGTTCAAAGAAGAAAAATTCCTTCCTACGCTTTCCCTTTATATTTATCTACTTTTACCTTCTGTGTTTATTTTGGAATGTTACTCAGTTCATGCTTAGTAAAAATGTACAAATAACGTATTAGTTCATGCTTAGCAATAAGACCTGAATGATGTAGACTTGAAAAAGAATGTACTGCATTCAAAGTTTAAGTATCTCAAATCATGAAGTTGGTCCAACAAGAGAGATCACCCACAAAAATGCTTGCCTCTTCCATATGTCCTAGACAATCATGACTACAACACCACTCTAACTCTATCAAATAATTCAATGCATTTATTGCACAAGAGAGCTGCTGGGGAGTCTATATAAACATTGTTTATTTGAGTTTTAAATTATTCCCATCATTCTCCCTGCAAGTTTAAAAAAAAAAAGTACTATTTCCTTTAATGAAGCTTGGAGCTTCCTGATGTCTGTATTTGCATAACCAGCTGCACATCATTTCATCTGACACTACTCTGCTGTTTTTCACACCTGCTACTGCTCAGTGAAATAGATTCTGATATTTTCTACTTTTTTTGTCAAACAGCAAGATAATCCTTGGAATTTAAGGAAAATATCAGAAAGAGGCATCACCTGCAAGGTTAGCTGCTTTAATAGTGTAGTTTCGTTGCCTTTCATCAAACTCTGCTGGCACTGAGATAACTGCCTTGGAAACTGGCATGCCAAGATTCTCTTCTGCCATCTTCTTCAATTTCAGGAGCAACTGAGCCCCAATATGCTCTGGGGTGACACTAAAGGTTTCGTTGGTTGTAATAAAAAATTCAGCTGTCCCATTGTTGCTGAAAATCTGAAAGAAGGAAGAAAAAAAAGCAACACAACCCATAAGTGAGAAGTGGAAAAAACACAACGCCAAAAATAGTTCCTTTCTTATTTAGAGAAACCAATACTGAGAAGTTGTTCTTTCATGCAAAGATCACCAGTTCAATTCATGTCACATGACACTCAAAGTGCTAGACAAAAGCATTTGTCCTGAACCAGTTTTCTTTACCTGCCATTGGAGATAAGTGAAGCTGAACCCAGGGATGCAGATCTGACCCATGGAGCCCCATTATCCAGCCCCCAGTACTTCCCCCAACACTTCCCCACATACTCACAGGAACAGTCCAAGTACTGCACTGTATGCACCCCCACATCATTCTGGGGCAGGTGCCATGTGCAGTGCATGCAGCATCACACAGGAGCTGTGTACACTAAAACCGGCATGGGTCAGAAGGGTGGGGGTTGACAGTGGTCCCACACCACTCATCTGACCCTGCATACCAGCCCCACAACAAGCATCCAGCCCACAGGGACAGATGAATTTGATGCCCCCGATTTAAGCCATTAGGCATGTCTACAAACTTACCATGCTGGGCAGCAGCACACCTGGACATGCCATACTGCTCTGCACACACTCCTTCTGGAACCCAAATTTAGCCACATTTCCTGCACAGTGCCACACAAATAGGCACCAACTCTCAGCAATGTTGGTTAAGCTTCCTGCAATGTTGTATGCACATACTTCTGGTTCAGAAGCAAGATGGAACCCTACAGACTCCCTGGTTCAGAGGCACGAGCTTTCTTTCATAGGCAACATACTTCATCAGATGCTAATATGACTAACTACCTGGGGTTCAGAAAATAGCTACATGGAGCAGCGCACCATTGTCTGTGCACTAAGTCTGCAATGTAGATATGCTCTCAGAGTACTGTGCCCTAGTCCAATCAAAGACATCCATGTGTCAAAATCAGCAGTTATGTCACACTACCAGAAACAGTGCCATATCCAAAGAAAAGTAATATTTTGGTAGCAGACCCTATCACCCTCACCCACAACAATAAAAGCATTCTGTATCCTTCTGTATTTATATATTTGTAAGTACATCTCATCTCACCAGCTGCTGAATACTAATATGCCTGTAAAAAACACTGTACAGAGGGTTGCCTGCTCTTATTGTTTGCAGGGTCTCAAGAAAATAGTTTCTGATGCCTGAAATGGCATCCTTTACAAGTACTATGTTATACGAGTTTTGCAGTTTTGAGAAAAAAACAGCTTGTGGATTTGCTACGAGTTCAAATCCTTTTCTGCTGTTAATAAACAACCCTTAAATGCATAAATGGAAAACTGTAAGACTTAAAGACTAACTCCATAATCAAAGGAAAATAAAACACTGGGTACTACATAATATTTTCATTTTAGGAATTTAGTGCTTTTATCTAGAGGTGCACCAATAGATCAGTCGCATATCAGACTGGCATGGATAACAGCAAACTTAACATTATTGGCCATCAGCTTTTTTTGGCCAACATCACCAATAAATGTTGCATGCATGGATGCAGCCACAGCTGCAGCCGCAGCATGCATGCAGCCAGTAATGCAGCCCAGCAGCTTGGTGTAAGAGCACAGGAGTGGGTAGGGGCATGGAGGGACCGATTGTGGCCCCAGACACTGAGGGAGAGAGTGGGGCAGGGGCAGGCAATGCCCAGCCTGGGAGGTGAATGCAACCCTGGGAGCAGGATCAGCCCATCGACAGCTTGTCCAGGGGGTGAGTGGGGGCAGTTCCCTGCCGCTGCACGCACACCCAAAGAAGGCATGGGGGACAAGGGTCCCCCAGATTTGTCCAAAGGTTGAGGGCAGGCTGCCTGCTGCAGCCTTGGGGCCAAGGGCTATGCAGGCCTCTTCCCAGCGGGGGGGCTGAGCCAGAGGTGCACTCCAGGCAGGCAGGGTTGTGCTGGGAGGGGGGGCTGCAGGGACGGCTATAGCCACCCCAAAATTCCCTGTAGCTACCTTACACCCCCTGCCCCAACATCACTGCCACTGCTCACAACCCTGGCTCAGTGCCCCCGCCAGGAAGAGGCCGGCACAGCCTTTGGCCCTGAGCCTGCATCGGGCAGCCTGGCCTCGCCCCACATACAAACGTAGGGGAGGAACATGCCCCCAGTGCCTTCACTGCAGGAGTACAGCAGCAAGGAGCCACCCCACACCCTCAGACAACGATATCCTACCTAGCATCCCAGATGATACCAGGATATAAAAATCTTAACTCATCTTAAATAAATCAAAATCAAGGCCACTAGGCTCCGGAGCGGCGAGAGACGTGTGGGTGAAAGCCCGCTGCACCCCTGCTCCCAAAAGCCCCCACAGCAGCCGCAGAGCCCCCCACCAAATCCCAGCACAGCAGGAGGCAAGCGGGGCTCATGGTGGAAGGGGGTTAACCCCTGAGTGGGAGGAGGCAGCTGAGTAGAAGAGATGGCCTCCACCTCTCCCCCCTGGGGAGGAGGCTCTTCTCAGCCAGAA
This sequence comes from Crocodylus porosus, assembly GCF_001723895.1. NCBI lineage: Eukaryota > Metazoa > Chordata > Crocodylia > Crocodylidae > Crocodylus > Crocodylus porosus. Next base: position 23,055,466 of record NW_017728906.1, read on the forward strand.
TAGCTGACCTGCTCCACCAGGCTTTAAACTAAGCCCACTGGGAGGACTACAGCCACTGCTGGCCTGCTGAGCAACCCTTGCAAAGCCAGCAGGCCAAGGCACTTGAGGGAGCCCACCCCTGCACCAGCCCTGGTACAACCTGTGGGCAAGGCAAGAGCCCCCAAGAGGACACTTGCCTGCCTGTACACAAATGCCATGAGCTTGGGGAACAAGCAGGAGGAGCTCCCTGCAAGCTGATCTTGGCAACCAGGACGACTGGAGACCCTCTGTGTTAAAATCCCTGGGGAACACAACAGTGGGAGTCTACTACAGACCTCCCACCCAAAGTCCTGACCCTGACCAGGAGTTTGCCTGCAAACTGGCTGAGGCCGCATGTTCCAGGACTATGCTTGTCATGGGTGACTTCAATTACCTGGACATAGTTTCATAGTTTCTAGGGTCGGAAGGGACCTGAGCAGATCACCTAGTCCAACCCCCTGCCATGGCAGGAAAGAGTACTGGGGTCAAACGACCCCAGCAAGATGTGCATCTAACCTCC
>NW_017728906.1:23056014-23062723 GCF_001723895.1 Crocodylus porosus
GTCTATGAAATCTATGAAACTACAGGAGGAGTTTTTCTCACTTCCATACAGATCTCAATTTTTTCATTGTAGTGCAAGGTCAAGTGCTTTGCTCAAACCCCAAATTTTATAGGAGAACACAGTGAAGATAAAATGTGCCACACTTTAATTTTAATCATCACAGGTGTAAAGTAACCTAATGCAGATATGTGAAAAACAAAGATGGCTAAGTAGGGGGAATCATGTATCATGCCAGAAATGGCAAGGTAACCTACATCTTAATTTTTTGGCCGTTTTCATCTCTGGATCTCATCAGTAGCAAATACATCACTTGTTCCTGAAACACCTATAACGATGCTCCTTATTGTGATTATTCTGACAGACAAAAGAAAAACAAAAACTGGGCTTTGTTTGCTCTAAAGACCATCGAGTGCACTGCTGAACTGCTCATACAACTTCATGCAGTGACACATAGCACTCCTTTTCTCATACTAGGGCCTAATTTTCGTCACAGCACTCTCACCCCATTCAGACTAACATCGTTAACTACCTCTCTCAACCCACTGTCCCAAAAGGAAAAGAATAAGATCAATTTTAGTCTGACTTCATGCAGTACTGCCATTCACTAGATGACCAGTACCACATCCCATGTCTATCAGGCAGAGTTCAGCTCAAGATAATTGAAAGAATGTGTAAAGGAGGAGTAAAAAATTATAGGCTACAGTGGGAAGAATTGGTAATGGCTGTTTTGTGTTTACCTTAAACGGGTATCTGCTACTTTCACTTTTCAACTCGTCTGGAGTGAAGATTTTCCCAATGAACCTTTTGGCATCATATATGGTATTCTGTGGATTAGAATCTGCCAGTTCTAGGCCATCATACCCTACATACACATCCCGGTCTGTGAAGGAGACCATGCTCGGTATGCTATTGTGCCCATTTTCATCTGGAATAACCTTCACCTCCCCTGTGCCAGGCAGGAACACACCAACAGAGCAGTAAGTGGTACCAAGGTCAATCCCGATGACTTTTGGTGTAGGCATAGGTAAATACTGCTGTGCCAGATAGCCAGCCAACAGGAGAGCCAATACAGCCGAACCTAAAACAAGGGGAAAAAGCACTGTTAAAGAGCATACATCTCTGAAAACTTAGAAGCTCACAGCTGTAACACTAGTGTACTCATCTTAACACGTCTAGTTTGGTGTAAACATATGATGTGGGTTTCACATGGAAAACTATTTGCCCGCTTAGTTTCATTTCCTCAGGAGGTCAGCAACAAGATTCTGTCTGACAATTCAGTCAGCGAGTCACTAGTGTCAGTAACAACATCTGTTCTCAGTTGTAAGAAAGAAACAGCAAATAAATATCACCACAACATCATAGTAGTGCTGAGATTACTTTTCTTTTTCAGTTGCTTTATGAATATTAGTTAAGCCTCAAATTCCCTGGGAGGCAGAGATGGATCTGGGGGTGAGGGGGGCACACTGCATCCCCCTTTAATGCCTGTTCCCCCTACAGTTTAAAACCAACTGCCTGGCAGTGGCAGCAGCATTTCTAGTCATACAATGCTAAGGAAGTCAAATGACTTCATGGCTCATTATTGTCTACCTGATGCCTTCTAAACTCTTCATTGCACAGGTGCTAAGGACCCTCTCTTCTTTTTAACATTCTTAATGTTCCACCAATCAAACCAGCCTTTATCCTGCCATTCTGCCACCTGTTGGCTGCTCCTGAAGCGCTTATTTCACCACCCTGCGGACTGTTTTTACTCGTTCTAATGAAGTTCTGTTTTCAAACTTAAACTGCATAATCCAGCCTTAGGTCCTTGGCATGTTAATAAAGCTGCTAGTTTCTTTTTTACTGGAGAAAAAAAAATGTGTTTTGTTCTATATGTGATGATACATCTCACCAACTGCACCCCTCTTCTCAAATTTCCAGATCTGCCCAGGCTGGGAGGTAAGTTTGGTCTCTATATGGAAGATGTGTTAACCTGTGCAACACCACACAACAACAACGATGACAAGGCTAAAATGTGAGAAGTCCAAGAGTTTATGCATCCTGATTCATGGTGCAAACACCTGCTCCCCATTTCACTCTCTTCCTATTCGTCTCAGAAAAGTAAATACGTATACAAACACAGACAAATACACGTGTGCTGAAGGAGTCAGTTGAATTCATGTATCACTGTAATCTGCTTGCATGCATGTGAATATATGCATTTTTTTCTGGGTCAAACAGGAGAGAGAAGTGGGGGGGGCGGTATATACACCATGGCTTGCTCACTCACTCATACACACTTCTTCCCTCACTTGGCCTGTCTAAATGGAGTCACTGTTGCATATCTGACTCTCCATCAGCAGGTAGATTTGTTCCCTGGTTCCATACCATGATTTGGCAAAGACTTTTACAGCCAGATGTCCTTTCTGACACTAACCTTCCTCCTTTAGCTGGGCTTGGGACCGGCACTGGATGGGTGGAATTGCTCATCCACTGCAGATTTTACACATACCTTCCCCTGCCCCCGCAATCTATTCAGATAAATGACAATGAGCCATGAACTCAACTGACTCCCTCAGCACTGCTTGACTAGAGAAGCTGCTGACATTGCCACAGTGGTTTTAAAGTCTGGGTGGAGCACCCTCCTCCTCCATTCACACAAATTCAACCTCAACTTACACACGGTATCACCGTCCCCTGTGAGCGGTGCCAGGCTCAGCGCTCAGCTGGCACAGCCCAGACAGCACTGCTCACAGGGGATGAGGCTGCACCAGCTGAGCACTGATGCTCAGGGGATGGGGACAAGGTTGGGCTCAATGCTCAACTGGCACGGCCCCATCCCCTGCAAGTGGTGCTGCCTGGGCCGTACCAGCAGAGCGCTGAGCCCAGTCCCATCCCCTGCGAGTAGCACTGCCAAGCACTGAACCCAGCCACACCAGCTGAGCCGACAGCTGTTCGTGGCAAGCGGGGCAGCCCAGCTCTCCCCAGGAGACGGGGCTGGGCCTGGCACTCAGCAGCTCCACTCGCACCACACAAGGCCAAGTTCAACACCCAGCTGGTGTGATCCCATCCCCTGCTAGCAATGTTGGGCTTGGTGCTCAGCTGGTGTGGCCCAGGCAGCACCAGTCACAACGGATGAGGCCAGAGCACCGAACCTATCTCGTGCAAGTGGCGCTGCGGCACGTGTCCACCTCTCGGTTGCCCGGCCCGCAGTAAGGGTGTGCAGGGGCCTATCCAAGTCGACCTCATATTTCTGATCCAAAAAGGCGGATTTATACACTGAATCTAGGAAAGTCCTACCTTCTGGATCAGGAAAACAGGGTCGACCTATATATCGGGCCGATCTAGACACCGGGAAATACGGTACATACATATCCACATATATGCGTACATATACACGCGTGTGTCGGGAGTCCGCGGGCCGGCGCCACGCGCCCGCGGGCGGCTGACCCACCCAGCCCTCCCCCGCAACGGCGCTCGCGAGCCTCACCCAGCACCGTCATCTCTCCGGCCATGGTGGTCGCGCTCCCTGCCCGGTGCCGGTCCCGCGCTGACTGTTCTTTCCGGCCGAGCAGCCGGGAAATCCCCTCGTGCCGCGCGGCACGCTGGGAGAAGTAGTCCGCCCGCACCCAGGAGCCCCTGTGCCGCCCGAGAACTCCGGGTCCCACAGGAACTACGACTCCCGGCAGCCACCGGGAGAGGATACGTCTTGAAGTTACAAAGACACGTTGCCGATCCGCTCAGAGAGAGCGGGGACTTCCGGTAGGGGTGGAGGAAAGGTCTGTTTGCTTCTAATGCGCATGCTCGGAAAGAAGAGGCGAGCTGGTGGGATGAGGGAGGCTGGAGTCGCAATGCCTGCTGGGAGGGCCCGGCGCCCCGGAAACTGAGGCTGATAGAGAGGCGGTGTCAGACCTCGGCGCGTTGGAGGTTTGGGCTTTGTGCGAGAGCTGCCGTGCGTCGTTATCTGTCAGTAAGGAGCGCCCCCCACACTGTTACCTAAGAGTACCACCACCATTACTGTATTATGTATGATCATTATTACACTAATAATTTACTACCATTTTACAATAATACTGTAGTAATGATAAAGTTGACGCATAATGTATACGAAACATACAACATAATTTTTAATAAAATATGTATAAAATTTAGTGTATATGAAAGTGTGTGTGTGTAATGAAATGTGAATTATTGTAATGACTGCTGGGTTCATTGTCCCTGATACCTCATTGTCAAGTCAACTTTTTCCAACTTTTCCCCCCAATCTGCCTTTATTTTGTTTTGTTTTATTTGATTAAATATGAGATTGTCAAACGATCCCCAGGCACCAAGAGCAGGGACCTTTGCAAAAAGACCAAATGTGCCCCAAAGTCTACGATTCAGATTGACGGTGGCAAGGGAGCAGGCTGAGGCTTTGGGTACAGGGGCTGGAAAAATCAGTTGACTCTCCCCTGCCGAAATGCAAAAGCTAGGAACTCCAAAGTGATATGATGAGCCCTTTTGATTTGAAATGATACAGGGGTGGAGGCATTATTTGTCTGACGGTTTCTGAACTTCTTGAGCTTACTAAGATTGCATGAGCAAACTTCCTTCTTAGCCACAAAGGATAGAAATTTATTGGCTCATATTTTCACATACTCACTTGAATGAGTAGAGGGGGCTGGACTCGATGATCCTCCAGGGCCCCTTCCAACCCAAACGTCTATGAAATTAGCATCCAGTCTTCAGAAAAACACCCAGCACTGACAAATTTGCCATGAAGTCCCAGAACTCCGAATGGGCATAGCAACAAGCACTACATCCATTTCTAACAAGGAAAGTGCTCATTTGTGCTATTTAGGTTTGGCACATTATAGAGATCCAAGTACACTTGGCAGATTCAGGGCATCCGTTTGGGCCACAGTTTCCTAATCTTACATTTGCATTGCATCTTCCACTCAAAGGGTGTGAAAACTCCTTGTGCCTTGTTGGGGAGCAGCAGCATTAATGGCTAAACTTCCCACTGCAAGACATTTTGTGATTTTTTTTATTCTGAAGACCTCGAGACCCTCCTTCTAATCCTAACAACACTATCTGAATATATATAGAAAAGCAGGGCTGGAAGGGACCTCCCCTGCATGAGGCAGGATCATGCCTATCCACCCACAGAACACCCCATACAAATCCTTGTCTAACATATTCCTAAAACTACACAGTCAACCCTGTTGCACATCTACAAGGCATATTGTCCAAAGACACCAAAAACATCCTAATCTGCTACAGATAAAGATGGAGGATGAGGGCTTTCAGGGTCCCATTGTTGTAAGGGTTGTTAAAATGTGCTTGAGAGATCCACACCTCTCCCTACAGAGGAAGGAAAACCCTCCAACAGTCCATACCAATCTGGCCAAGGGGTAATTCTTTCCTGATCTCAAATGTGATGGACCCTGAGTGGAGGGGCAAGACCCTTCCACTTAGAACCTCCAGAATCTAAGTCCCAGCAGAAGCATTGGCACACCCCAGCCAAAACCTAAGCTAATGCCCAAAGCTTAGGCAAAAAAAGCAACCCCTGTAGCAACAGGAAGGGGAAGAGTTCCTTCCCAGTTCTGTGTAACAACCAGGAAAGCCCAGAATCACACCTTCTTGCTGGACAGCTAAAACTCCTAGTTCTGTATCCCCTCCATAAATGTAATTAAGCTGCTTGTGGAGCACGGCTTCATTCTCCTCCTGCTAAGTATAGCCCTGGAATATTCACCTGCTCTAGGCTTCAGAGCTCTTCTCATTTCCCAGTGGTCTGTTGTGAGGGGGTTGCTCCTGGGTTTCTAACTGTTGCTTTTTACAAATAATTCCAGGCATAGCTACTCCTAGGTCATCCTTGACCAGTGCCTGTCCAACCTCTTATTCAACACCTCCAGTAATGGAGATGCCACAACTACCCTAAGCAGTTTGTTCTACTGCCTCACTGTTCTAATAATGAAAACACTTTCCTGTTATCCACTCTAAACCTACTTTGCTGCAAAGCTATCCTTGGGGCACAGCAGGATGCAATTCCTCTGTGCAGGAAGGCGGGAAAAGGGTCCAAGAAACCTTCATGGCTGAGTGTGGATATCCAGGCTGGCCTGAGGGCAAAGAAAAAAGAGTACTTACTGGTGGTGGAAGCAGGGGGCAGGGACAAAGGAGGAGTACACCTCCCTGACCCGAGCTTGTAGGGATTTGGTAAGGAAGGCTAAAACAGCACTGCAGCTTAGATTAGCTTCTGGGATTAAGGATAACAAAAAGTGTTTCTTGAAGTATATAGGTAGCAAGAAGAAGTCTCGGGGTAACATTGGACCCCTACAAGGTAGGGCAGGGCAGTTGGTGACATGCACGAGAGAAAGCAGAACTCTTCAACACGTTCTTTGCCTCCGTGTTCCTGTCTGCTGACAATGGGGTGCTCCTGGGTGACAGCGTAGAGAGGCCCAGGAAGGATGTGAGTCCCCTGACTGTTAGTTCAGACCTAGTTAAGGATTACCTGGAGGGCTTAGATGTATCCAGGTTGGCGGGCCCAGATGACCTTCATCCACAGGTGCTGAGGGAATTGGCTGGTGTCATTGTGGAGCCATTGGCACGACTGTTTGAGGACTCCTGGTGCTCGGGCCAAGTCCCGGAGGACTGGAAAAGGGCCAGTGTGGTCCCTATTTTCAAGAAGGGGAGGAAGGAAGAGCCTGGCAACTACAGGCCAGTCAGCCTCACTTCTATCCTGGGGAAGGTCTTT
>NW_017728906.1:23065138-23080055 GCF_001723895.1 Crocodylus porosus
GGTGCTCTCACCTTCCCTGGAAATCTTCAAGAGGAGACTGGACAGGCACCTGGCTGGGGTCTTATGACCCCTGCCACCCCCAGTGCTCCTTCCTGCCCATGGCAGGGGGTTGGACTCGATGATCTGTCTAGGTCCCTTCCGACTCATTGATTCTATGATTCTATGAAATTATTAGTTCAAAAACGTTACCTCTGGTGAGTGAACAGCAAATTTGCAGGGGCTTACAGTTCAGATTTTTATCTGGAGTAGAGGCTGTTAATGAAAATCAGGTATTTTCTTTGTGCAAGTTGTTTGCTTAGAGAGCTCCTTAATAGCAAACAATTCCAATAGTTCCCTGCAGTGAGTGCCACAGGGAGACTCTTCTGTAATATATGCTTATTGCTGCTTCCTTTCTTTTATGCGATTTCCTTTGTCTCTAAGTTTATTTTATTTTATGTGGTGTTTATATACTACACACACACATCCATATCGTATTTTTAATGTGTCTAGAAGAAAGGGGCACTTTCATATTAGTTCATATTAATCAATATATAGTTGCCATCTACTCATTACTCATATCCAATTCCTAGAGCACAGGCCATATTTTAAGCCATTACATGTAAATTATTTATAGTTTTGTTTTTCATGGTTCTCTTGACTGAAGCACAGCAAACTCCTAAACAACCTGTGACTGATGTACAAGTATGGGTCACAATGCCACCCTGTTCTTCTTGTACACTCCTGAATGGAGATGCTTCAGTAAGCACTTACAAAAAATCCTCAAGAATCTGATCCATTGTCTGTCAGAAGGTGCGCTGTCATGTCAGAAAAGATGTAATACGTCATCAGTCTCCATTTAAAATAATTACAAAACCCAACTCTAGCACCTATCTCTTGGATGTGATTGGACATGATTTTTCAATTATTTAGCTGACCAAGGTCTTTTTCATGAATACCTCAATAAGAACTCTTCAAATGCCATGTTTTAAAACTTAGCCACTTGGAAGTTATTTTGTTGGGAGTGACTGCAATTGTTTATAATACTTTTCCGATCCTCACAAACAAGAGTTGATGAATGAATTTTCCAAATTCATTCATCTCTTAACTGAGAATAAGCAGTGAAATGAGGCAATATAATTACAAATGGTTTGCATTTATAATCATAGTGTTTTCTTTTACACAGATGCCATAATTAATTGCAACTACTGAAACTTCGCATTCTAAGAAATCTAGAGTCTCTTGTGTGTTTTGCATACCATTGTGGCACAGTACTGCAAGAGACAGGGGAAAGAAAACTACACATACATGAGGTATTTCTAAATGACAGTGCTTGCTACCTTTTTATCTTTTGGGTTAAAAATATGTAAACTATAGGGGTGAATCACTAATTTATATACCAACGATCACTCTCCCGCCACAGATTTCATTCCCCTTTCTTCAGGAACTTCAATTTTATTTCTTAAAAAAAGCTAGTTAATATAAATTCAACATACCAGTCAGGCACTTCCCACAAAGCTTACAGTCCTGCAGGTCCCTACTACATATACTTCCAGTAGTATTATACATCACAGACCATGTCCAAGAAGTCAAGCCAAGCAGGATACACTCGACAAACCTTCTGCTAGAGCATCACATATGAACTGGGTTATTTCAGAAATGTCTGCAGGCATCTTTCTGCTCCCTACAGCTCTTTGAAGCTTTTTCAATATCAGAGTCTTAATGCAGAAAAGGCATGTAAGTGCAAAATTTAGATCTTCAGAATCCTGGCTCAGCTGCCATCTCATCACAGGGGCTCCTGATGACTCTAGGCACCTAATTTTTTCACCAGTGAAGTCCCACAGATACTAAAACATCTGCATTTTTAATACATGCCTTTGGCTATGCATAGAACTGCATAAATCCTGACAATGCAGAACAAGTAGAAGTTCAAGCTTTATCAGGATCTATAGACTAGGAATTCTTCCATTATCTGGCCTGTGGGTCCCAATTTAGATGAGATTCTTGGAACACATTACTAGATCAGGCTTGGGACCGAACAACAACACTGGTGCTCACCTCATATTACCCAATATCTCAATGGTTAGAGCAGACTCTGGACAAGCTGGGTTCATTTCTCTCCTCTGCTAAAGCAGGGTTTTCACCTGTCTCTCTCAGTTCCCAGGAATGTGCCCTAAACAAACAAGCTATTGGGTATTTTGGGGTTGCAGGTGTTCTTAGTCCCTCCTACTTTATATGTAATAATTAAACATTAATTTCCCAGAGAATGACTATGAGCCTCCAGCCTTGTAATGGGGGGATTGACTTGGCAGAGGAGAGGCGGGGATTGACTTGGCAGAGGAGACACCTGAGTTATAGCACAACTCCAAGCACCGGCTAACAAAAATACTTAAACATTCACTGGAGCAGAGTCTGAAAACCATGTCTTCCACTAGCCTCATGGTTCCAAATGACTCGTGGCTCTCAGTCATACTTCTAGTCAGCAAATCTAATTCTGGTGAGACTCCAACTTTTTCCAATAGAATTTCCATGGGATCCACAACTTCTAGCTTCTAGTATGAAGGAGAGTCATAACCCCATTTTGTCTTATATGTCCCAAGCAAAGTGTAACAGTTTCCGTAGGAGGGACTGGGGCCACCACATTCCAGAATATTATGTGGTCTACTCATTGTGCAGTGTAGACACACCCTTAGTGAGCAAGACCCAGCTCTTCAAAAGGTGCAGAAGGCATTTCTGTCCCACTAACTTTAACGGAAATTAGGCATCTAACTACTTCTGAAGATCTGAGCCTAGTGCTTATTTATGCTCTTCAGTGTTTCAGTTTACTCAAATGGGAAGGTGTCTAAATGATTTGCAGGAAGTCTCCAGGGATTAACTGCCTTCAAGAATAGTATCATTTCCCACCCCACTAGCACTTGATAGGTGGAGATAACATATTTTGTATGTTGAGAGAGGCAGCCTTTCTTGCTAAATAGGTTTGGCTTGTTTTAAACTACCTCAGCGTGCCTCAGCGACGAGGAATACTGTTTCATAGTAAGACAGGCCATTTTGAGAAACAGAATTTCAGCACCATGGACAAATGTGTTAACCTTCAGTTTAGGATAGGGGTAGGCAACCCCTGGCATGGATGCCAGAATGTGGCATACAAAGGCATTTTGCTTGGCATACATGTCTCAGGGTGGATGGTGGGGAAGGAGCCAGGGCTGCACTGCCACAAGAAGGATTGGGCCTCTCATTGCTTCCCTGCCATCCATCTCTGGTACTCCAACATCTTACAAATCGAGGTTGTGGGTGTTTTTGGCACCCTGCCCAAAAACATTGCTGACTCTTTGTTTAGGCTTCTTTTGTCAATGTGGCCCGGTAGTTGTCAACTGTGCTCTGTCCAAGTACTGCAACAGGAAGAGGTTTGGGACATGTAAAAATCTCTTCTGCTAACATACAGAGGTAAAGATCCTCTATCACGCTTGAAAATAGGCTGCAGCTACAGGTGTACCTAGATAGGCTGGAAAGTTGGATGGATCAGAACCAGATGAAGTTCAAAATTGAGAAGTGCAAAGTGCTTCATCTGGGAACGAACAATCCCCAACATACAGGCTCAGTGGCGCCAAACTGACTAGCCCTAAGACTGAAAAGGACCTAGGGGTAATAACTGACCACAGTATGGAGGTGAGCCATCAGTGTGACACTGTAGCCAGCAGGGCAAACAATACTCTGGTATGGATAAACCAATGCATCTCAAGCAAAACAAAGGAAGTGATTCTTCTGCTTTATTCAGCACTGATAAGACCGCAGCTAGAGTACTGTGTTTTGGGCATTGCACTTCAACAAGGATATGGAAAAGCTTGAAAGAGTCCAGAGAAGAGCCACCCATATGATCAGAGATTTGGATGGCAAGCCATACAAGAAAAGGCTGAGGGACTTGGTTCTCTACAGCCTAAAAAAGAGAAGGCTGAGAGGGGACTTGGTAGCAGCTTACTGCTATATCAGGGGAATATATCAAGGGCTTCGTGAACAGCTGTTCACCAGGGCATCCTTGGAGAAAAGCAGGAGTAATGGCCGCGAACTCCTGGAAGACCATTTCAGGCTTAACAGTAGGAAAAACTTCTTCACAGTCAGGGTGTCCAGACTGTGGAATAAACTCTCTCCAGAGGTGGTGAAGTCACCTACCCTGGAAATCTTCAAAAGGAGACTGGACGATCCCCTCGCTGGGGTTACCTGAACCCATTTGTCTTTCCTGCCTAGTGCAGGGGGCTGGACCTGATGATCTTGCAAGGTCCCTCCCAGCCCCTAACAATCTATGAACCTATGAATCCTCTCCCTGCATTAAGGGAACAGCACTGCCTTGGGAGAACATCACTGCCGACTATGTAGCTGATGCAGTGAGACCTCTCTATCTTGTCAATCTGCTTTCACCAGTTGCCTCTACAGTGTCCAAAGAGCATATAGTTTAGCAGTTGGTTAAATCATACTTTGGTCCCATCTATGCTGCGTGACTGAACTGTGTTTTCCCCTTGCCAGAACACTAGAGTGTTGTAACCAATTTTTTTATTGAAAAGTGTGGGTAATAAATATCTCAGAAAATGAGGCGATTTATTTAGGTACCTCTTCTGGACTCTCACTCTGAGTTTTACCTTGGATAAAAATAGGTTTTTTACCTCACAGTAACATTATATTATAGGAATTATAGAAATGAAGTGACTTTCTCTGACAGTGCCTTGATCAAATTAAGATATTAGTATTACATTTTTATATGTTTAGAGGGGAATATTTTTCCCCTGAATTTTTAAACTATAGCTGGGTTTTTTTGTTCAAGTTATTAAAAAAAATGTATAACCTTCAATTTAAGTGCAAAAGCTTTGATTTAAATTTCAGATTATAGTTTACTGATTTCATTCCCTTTTGAATGGTTATCACTAGTCAGGCATACTCTGAATACTTAGTTAGGAAACAACTAGCTAGTTAGAGGCCCTGGAAATATTTTTAAAAATGGATTCCATATATGAGAGGACATACATTGTGATATTCAGAACTATTCCAATCATCCTCCAGCAGATGTCTCTATAATTCAGTGTTGTTAGAATTTCCTGAAAGAGAACATTTCTAAATTGCAGTTACCTGCAGATTCATGTGGAGTGTATTAACCTTTTGCAATCTTTATCCAAATTTGTACAAAGGCATAAATCATGAAAAGGGGAATCTCATTATTTTTCAGTCCATTACATTTAATTCTCTTAACTTATAGCCACTTACTGAACCCCCATGAAATCATTTTGAAGTTAACAATGAAATCCATTATTTCCCTTTCACAAATAAGTGTGGTGATAATATTATAAAATCCAATATCAATATACAAGCAAGCATTTCACATGGACAGAAAGAAACACACAGGTAGAGCATCATTCTCTAATTTTGTCTCTGTTCATATCTGTGTACTGTTTTACATATGCAATACTTCACATTATTGTGATGTTGGTAAGGCAAAGAACCTTTGATGGCATAGACAAGTCTGGCATAACTCCTGTTGTCTTGGCCAGTGGGAGCCTCCATTTATACAGCTGGTGCCTATGAACTATTGGGCTAGGGACAGAAATTACGCACAAACTGGTATAAGTGATCAGAAGCCAGTTCAAATCTGTAACAAGAGAAGTTCAGTGCACATAAAACTGCTTTCAAAATGGACAAAACCAGTTTCAGATAAACCTGGGTGGATGTAGTATCAGACTTCACTGAATTTCCAGATCCCCTCCATATTCAAGTTAACTCACAGTCCCCCAGCATCCCAGGATGCTTTGCACCTCCCCCTCACAGGGTGGGTGGGCTAGCCTTGGTCTAAGCTGTCTGCTCCAGCTGAGCAGGGAAGCATGCTCTAGTACCCTTTAGCTTCTGGCATGGGCCACTGCAGGCATGCAGTTGCATTTCTGGAATCAAAAGTGAATGTCTGTTTACATGCTTATCTGTTCAACCTAAGAAGCTTAGACTAACCTGCAAAGATTGAACTGATTCAGTGTCAGGCTTGTTGATGGTCTGTACTCATGGCCTGTAGTGTTGGGGTGCTATTTGGAATCAAGCTGTATAACATACAATAAAGCCATCTACAAAATGGAGGATCTTGACTAATTCAATCTGTTCTGAATCAGTCTTGGCTTTGACTCCCACATGGTCTGGAGCAAATAATTTAACTTCGTCCTGGCTCATTTCTCCATTGGTAGGAGCAAAAATAACAATACTTCCTTTCCTTAGTGGGTATTGTCAGGATTAATTAGTTATTGTTTGTACAGCACTATGAAGAATGTCCTGAATAAGTGTTGCTTGTTTCTCAGAATAGCGTTCTCTGGACATCAGCTGGAAAACACGGGCCAGACCACAAGTAAATAAATAAAAAAAAACCCCAGAAACCTGACTGGAGGTCTCATGATATACAATATCAGAAGCCAAACAACAGATTACACTTAAATCCCCACAAGGGAATTTTTTCATCCACACTGTTGTAGGTAAAATCCGAGATGTCAGACCCAATGCATTTCAGTGATGAAAATAAAACGTGTCCTTATTTTCCTTTTATTTATTTTACTTCTTCCTTTTAAAATACCTTTCTGGATACCCACCTGTAGCAGGGACCTGAATCCCTGCTACTTAAGAGGTAGTTAGCCAGCACCAAAGGGCTGCAATTTGGTAGGCAGCTGGGCAAAAACCAGCTGCAGCACAACATGCAGCCAGAGAAATCCACAAGGGGTTAAAGAGCAGCAGGGGAGGAGGCAGTGACTGTAGCTCAGAGTTTAAGCTGCAACCTCTGAGAGCCGGCTGAGGAACCACTGAGAGGGGCACCCAGCCTAAAGTCATATAAGGTAAGGGGCGCAGAGGCTGTAGCAGAGAGAAGGCAGATTTGTTTTGGGCCAGGAACACCAGGGGGACTGTACTGAACCATGAGCAGCCTTGCCCACAGTTTTTACCATGCAGCGCTACTGTGAAGTAGTATCAGGCTACTGTGCAGTCAGCATCTTGTGTAGACATGCCCTGTGAACACCTTCCCTGGGCCTGAAGAGGGAAGCAAAGACGAGGCCTGGGACTAAGAAAGCTGGGCCCAAAAAAGTGGGCAAGGACTAGAAGTCTGCAGTAGAATAAAGGGGGCTAAAGCCAAGAGGGCTGAGGCCTCTACAGGAAGACTAAACTGTGGACAGAGTAGCATCAACGAGGCATAGGCATGACTATAGGGGAGGACAGAGGCCACAAATTTAGCCCTTGAGGCAGTGGTGGCCAGTGGGGTCAGAGCCCCAAAACCGAGAGGCTGTGGGCAATAGGGTCAGAGCCGAAATTAGGCAGGCTAAGGTGAGCCTGCGAGAAGAACTGAGCATAGAGAGAGCACCCAAAGCAACAGCCTTCCCTCATCTTTAACATCAAGGGGCACCTATACATGCTATGGACCTATGCTCCAATGTGTGCTAGTTTGCATGTGTCAGAGCAGACTCAGTCGAGGCTGCTTTGAGTCTGCTGATGTATGCTAATTGACATGCTCCAGCAGCCTCCCCGTCATGTGTATTCAGTGTCCCCACATTTCAAAATGGTGGTTGGGGGTGGTTTAACTAAAGCTCATCGAACGAGCTTTAGTTAAACTATGCCACCACCATTTTGAAGCTCAGGACACTGAATACATGTGATGCTGCAGGCACTTTAATTTGAGATCCTCTGAGAGCCACTAATTAAAGCACCACCAGCCCCTCACCCCCTGTCCAGAGCATGTGTATTAATGCCCAAGGTGTGGCAGGCAAAGCAGCAGGGTCAGACACTGAGGGGCTGGAGTGAGAGCAGGGCAGGACTAAGGCAGCCACCATGGAGGCATCATGGCCGCCCCTAGGGTGCATCCTGTTTTGCCATCTGGTAATGGGGAACTTTCCTACACAAAAGAGGACACAGACTCCTCAGGAACCAGGGAGGGAATACACTATGCAGCATATTTGGAAGTTTAACTAATTCACCTTCTGATTTTTGCCAAATGAATGCCAACCAATTGGGGGTCAGGTATAGCATTTCTTTAGAGTATTTCCTCTCCAACCTTCCCAGTGAATATCCAGAACACAATCCATGGCCTCTGCACTCAACAGGAGGGATTTAGGCATCGATGAGGTAAGGATCTTGATCTGTCCATTGGTACAGGAAAGTTACTTTAATTATTTTTTAGTAGTTTTACAGCAGCCTCAGCAGGAAAAATCATGCCAGGCCAGACATATACAGATAGTAAGAAACAGTCCCTGCTCCCAGTTACTTGTAAATAGGCCAGAGACACAAACAAATGGAAAAAAAATATCTCTCTACTTCTGCAGATGGAAAACTGAGGGACAAAGATCTTAAGTGGCTCACCCAAGATCAGACAGTAAGACCTGCAGCAAAAGTAAGAATTGAAGCCAAACCTACTGGATCCCTCTTCAGTGCCTTGACCACACAATTGACCTTTCCTCCATTCTTTCAAAGAACAGAATCAATGTTAAGGTTAATCAACAAGGTTATACCAGAAGAGAAGTGCCTTCATATGTACCTTACAGACAATGTAGATAATGGCATAATGATGTTTACTGATCTGTCTTTAACCTACACATCTCTCAAGCAAAGGTCAGAAGCATCATTATCATTTAGATATTCAGCAAACTTCAGAGGCAGGATATAGTTAATCAATGCCAGATTTAAAAAGTGAATAAAAATGAAAATGCCCTGATGGTATTATGTAAACTCATTGCTTTTTTTATATCTCTCTGTGTGCAATACCAGCATCTGACAGCATATCCTACAATGTCTCTTATGTTTACCAAACAGAGTAAAATGGCGAAGGAAAATTTTGATAGCATGGAAAATGAAAACTTAAACTCATAAGCATAAGTCAAGGTCCTTAGTGTTGCTTCTTACCTTCCCAGAAACCTCTAGTCAATTGGCATCCACTTTGCATTAGCTATTGCCTAGGCTGAGGCTTGCAACATACCTGGAGGGTTCTTAAAACTATTTCTGACAATAATGATGGAATCGTTTTGACATTAGTCAGATTATTCTTACAAGACAAGCAAAAATGTTAGCCATGGCATGTCTCTTTTTCTCAGCATCACTCCCATATCCACTGTCATATGAGTAGCAAGTGTCTGTTTAGCCTGGAGAAAAGTTTGTTGAAAACAGATACTGTGAAGTTAGAGCCATTCTTGAAAGACTCACTACATCTCCTGAAAATGATCCGTCCTCAGAAGCAGGAACACTCTTACTGCACAATCACAATAAAATAAAAGTCACATGCCAGCCTTCTACCTTTGTCTTGACTGATCATGCTGCATATTGGCCTGCTGGACTGCACCATTACCTTCTTGCAGCCAATAATTCATTCCTGTCCTTTGGCTCAGGCCTCCTGCTCAGATATGTGAGTGCATGCTCTTGCCTTTTTAGAGAAACAGTGTCTGCATATGCATACGCAAGCAGAGTTGTGGGTTTTGCAAGATATACAAAATCTGTATGACAGTGAATTTGTGGGTGCTGAGTCCTTAGGCTTTGAAATGTATTTACATAAGGAAAAACACAGTTAAAAAGATAACAATATGCTTGTTTTCTTCTAGTTTGAAGAATTCTTTTGCAAATAAGCTGTTTAGGACTGAGACTATCTTTTTGTTCTGTGTTTGTAAATGCCCCTAACACAATAAAGTCCTGGTCCCAACCAGGGCTCCTAGGTGCTGCCACAGTATAAGTTATAAGAATAAATATTCCTTGTGGAGGGGAAAGTTGTTAACAAGTTATGATAAATTTAAGTAAACTCTCACTAAACCTTCAGGGCAGGAACTGCCCTTCACCAGGACAATTCCCGAGCAGACCAAGGGCTGCATGGGGAACTCTGCACATGCAGCTTAGAGGTCACTGGGGACTGTTTCATATCAGGCAGTTCCCAGCCAGTTCTAGGTTGCACGTGCCGACTTCCCTGCACAGCCTGGAGCTGACAAGGAACTGTCCCGGTTAGAGCCAGGTCCCAGCCCTGTGTCCCAATCAGGCAATTGAAGTGCAGAGCTTGGGAAGAGCTGCAGGGGAGGGGCCGTTCCCAGCCCCCTGCCCTGATATGCCAGTGGAGCAGCTAGCAGCAAGCCCTCAGCTGGGGAGGGAATCCCTGCCCAGACAGGGGCTCATTGCTAGCTGCCCCACTAGCAGATTGGGGCAGGGGCTGGGACCTGCCCCCTCCCTGCAGCTCTTTCTAAGCCCCCTGCCCCTGATTGGGGGGCCAGGGCTGGGAGCTCCCTGCTGCTGGGCCAGGGGGAAATTGTCCCTGTCCAGGCTCCTGTGGTGGAGCCTACCCTTGCAGGAGGCAGCTCTCAGGAGCAGGGAGCAATCTCCCAGGCCCCATCTGGCCCCATGCTCCTTGCCAGCCCCTGGGTTAGCACCCAAGGGGAGCCTAGAGCTCCTGGCTGCTGCAGGGGACCGATGCAGGGCCAGCAGGGGTGGGAGCAGACTAGTGCCATAAGCAGCAAATCTGCTCTGGCTTCCCTGCACATGAAGATGCCTGCCTGGGTTGGGTTTACTCTGGAGTAAACCCACACTGGAGCATTTGCACATGTAGACCCGCCCTAGGAGAAGCAGTAGCATTGGTGGGAAGGATCTGAGTGTTCTGGTGGATCATAGACTCAACATCAGGCGGTAATAAGCAGTTGCCAAAAAAAAAAAAGTTTTGGACTATACCAGCAGCAATCTTAGATATAAGACATTTAAGGCAGTAGTGCCACTGTATCTGGCACTGATTAGTCATCATCCAGAGTATTATGTGCGTTTCTGGATTCCACAATTTAAGAAGGACACAGAGAAGTTGGAGAAGGTCCAGAGGTGAGTGACAAAGATGATAAAGGACACAGAATGCAAGCTGCATGAAGGAAGGTTGAGACAAATAGGTATATTTAGTTTGGCACAGACGGAGATTAAAGAGGGACATGATAGCAGATTGCTAATATTTTAAAGGCTGCCACAGAGAAGGAGAACAACTTTTCTCCCTTGCCCCAAAGGACAGGACATGAAGCAATAGATTTAACTTTCAGCAGAACAGATTTAGATTGAATCACAGAAGGAAAAAAAAAATCCTTACTGTCACAACAGTAGGCCAGTAGAAAAGGCTGCACAGGGAATATGTAGAATCTCCTTCACTGGAGGTCTGCAAGAGGAGGCAGGGTAGGCACTTGTCTGTAATGGTATAGGAGTAGCACAGCTAGAACAGGGGACACCTTATACTTCTGATATGTTTATGATGGTAAATAAAGCATTTCTCCTACACACTTTTTAAAACAAATGGTATTATCTACAGTGTATCCTCTTCTGAACAGTCATAGGGAAATTTCTTATGCACCATAAAAAGGCAGCAAAGGGCACAAATAAAATATTTTCTCTATACAACACATTTCAAAAACACTCTGAAGAGAGTATCTCTTGCTGCAATCTGATCCATCTCTGCTCCTCTTGTGGCTGCCAGTCTCAGCTCTTGGACTCCTATCCCTATTTAGCCTGTCTGTCCACCCTTTTTCACAGGCTGATCTCTTGTGGATGCCACTACTACTCTATGTTCACTGAGCATCCCTCCATAGATTTAAGGCTGAATTACATCCATGTCCCTCCTGAAATGGTCTGATAATTCTTTTCTTCTGATCCATTTTGGAGGCAGTGATGTAATGGTTAAGGACCCAGCATGTCCATTGCAAATTGAACTATTCTATGAATATTTACAAATACCAAATATGAAGAACAAAAATCATCACTGAGTTCCAAACTGTTCATGAACAAGGAAAAGGGCTGCATTTGTTGGATAAATTATTCACCATGACTGATCCAGCCAGAGCTGCTCAGCATTCTGCTTTTCCATATGTGCCTTCTGTCTTATTTTTTGTAATATAGAATAAATGTTCTCAATCTGCTATTACAAGTAAATTATTTTGTCTGAATATAGCATTCTACCTTTCCATTTGGACAGGCACTGTTCTGTCTGAACAGCAAAACAGAAGATCATAGTAGTTAGATGTGGAAAACCCTGTTACACTGGAGTCCATCACCCTGTAAGAGCAGGATATAATACCTTGACAGAGGCCATATCAGATATTAAATTGATATAGTACATAAGTACTTTACATTAACTGCAATTATAAAGAAAGTGGATGGCCCTGGAGTGAATTTTTCATTGGAGGATTAGATAGGTAGTCCTGGAAACAAGAGGAAATATCCAGCAAATTATTATAGGAAAAAAAAAACCAAACTATTAGATAAAGTTTATGTAATTAAGTCTTCTTGAGTACAGGCCCTAGAAGTTTTAAGCTGAAAGCTAACTATCCACAAGCTGTTAGCTATCCACTTTGGCCACAATCCTGTCAGATCTCACAAGATAAACAGAAGTGGGGTTAATTCAGGATTGGAACCTGATTAAAAATCCACTGAAGCCAATGAAAGTTTTTGCTTGTTCTTTATGTGCACTGGGGCTCTTGCCAGGTGCCACTTTTCTGTGGAAAGTAGTCTGTTTTTTACTTAAAATTTAAAGCCAAGGTCTATGCCATTTATTTTTATAACAAATGCCATGGCACTTTTATAAAAGTAAAAATATAAACCTTTTCATGGCAAGCTGGCCAAATTTAACATTGGATTGATACATTCTGCCTAATCCAAATTCTTCCTACAGTCTCAGCTGAGTAAGTCATATCCTAAACTATTGTGAAATGCTTTCCTCTGTGTGTTGCTTGTCATTGACTGCAAAGATCTTTAAGTCAGGCCTTTAAATATCAGTTGCCTTTTTCCCTATTGGTGGATGAAACCATTCCTGTTTATGAAATGTTGTATTGTGAATTGAAACCATTCTGGGAAAATGGTGCTATGGAAATGTACAATTTTATTAATACGTTACACAGACACTTGCTTCAGAATACAGTAACTTTACAGAGGAAAAGTATTTCTGCATTTTGCTGCAGTAATGCATTACTCATAGCAGTATTAGAAAAGTGAGATACTTAGGATTTTGCATATTTCCAACAAACTAATGTATTAAAACACACATAAAAACAGGAAAAAATGCATTTCATTGGACACATCCATTTCATTTCTAAATGCTCCATTCACGACCTTTCCCTGTGTTTTGGGCATATTTCCAGAACTGAAGTCTACATTAAAAGCAGACCCACTGATGATCAGTGTATAAATTGGTAGGCTCATAAAGATTAGACATATCTTTTTAAAATGTTCCCCATTTTTGGTACCAATTGAACACTAGACAACAGGGTTGGAATATCTAGTTACTAGGGCAACCTATGTACATCAGCCACATGGTGTCTGTCAAAATGTGGTCATCTGAAAACTTGGAAACTTCTAACCTTTTAGAATATGCTAAATGTTGCTTTTTCCCTATATTAGATGTTTATGATGATAAGAATATCAACAGCAATCACAGAAAAGGCTAAGTGGAGAAGCAAGTGTTTTGGAAAAGGTAGGACAAAACCAACACCTGATGGATGGAGCCAGCTTATTCTATCTCTTTCTACTGAAGGGAACTTGTATCTTACTCTGAAGAGGTAATCCTTAGTCCTGAGATGGGATATTGGACTAGATGGACCAGCAAACTGGTTGAGAGTGGCAGTTTGGAAATTAATTTATGAATTTTTAAAAAAGAAGAAGCTATCAAATCCATGTCTCTAAACAACTTTGGAATATGGCAGGCTGGCCAGTGGGCTCACTAGCAGCCCTGGACTGTTAACTTGAGCACGAAGGCCTTGGGCTTCATTGGCAGAGACAGTTTCCCCACCAACCAGGGGAAGGCAGAAGCAAGCTTGCCCTGCCCTGATCCAGGGACAGGGTGAAGAAGGGGACCTGAGGGGGAACTAACCCCTCAGGCTTTCCTATTAGTCCATTTTCAATCTGGAAGCAGAGCCTCCAGCAGGAATAAAAGCCTGTGTGCTCAGCAAATGGGGAGCTGTCAGTGAAGGATGATGAAGATGGGGCTTGTGAAGAGCTAGTAGAGCTGACCAGCAGGGTGGGGCAGTTGCCCCACAAGTGCCCAGAAGACACTGCTGCCTAGAAGGCAGCAGCAAGTGGTGGCATCCTCAGCCCCTCCACAGGGGCAGATGTGGTGATTTTGTACAGATCAGTGCATGGAAGGTCTGGAAATGGACGGGACCCCAGCAGCTGCATGAGGCAGTGCGGGTCTCCAACCCTGCACAGGGTAGGAACAACTGTGCACAGATTGGTACCCAGAGGGTCCAGGAGCGGATAGGACGCTGATGGCAGCATGAGGGACCGCAGGTCTCCAACCCTGCAGGAGGCAGGAGCTAGCCCATTGGTGCATGGATTGGTACACAGGGCCATGGAACTGATGGCCTGGCACAACTGCACAAGGCAGAAGTTGGGCCATCAGTGCATGGGTCGGTGCACAGGGCTGTAGAGTGGATGGTTTGTTGCAGCTGCATGAGGCAGCATGGGTCCTGGTGCACAGCAGGCTGAGAGAGGGCTGACAGGCCCTGGTGGCAGCACAAGGCAGCTTGGGCCTTCCTGCTGCGAGCAGCGACTGGACGGGTCAACCAACTTATGAAAGAGGACTCTGGGAGTCATGAGTTACCCAGGGAAAGGGGATTCCCACAGTGGAAGAGGGGCTATTCTCACTGCGGGTAATTAAGAGGAAGCCCTAGGGGGACGATTCACCCCCAGGCACAGAGCGGGTCTAGGACCCCTGTTTGTTAAAGGTGGTGTAATGGTTATGAGTCCCTCCTAGTTGAGCAACCTGGGAGAGGGTAATGGTGTTTTATTAGGTAACGGGATCTTTTCCCAGGTTGCCATTTCTTCTTTAGGCACAGCTGCTGTGCCATTGTTGTGGTCTGGTTCCTTATGTTTGTTAGAAATATTATTAAAAATGCATTATCAATAAGTCTTGTTAAAACAGCGCAGCTGTCAGCCCTCCCTGGTGAGAGAACTGGGAGAG
>NW_017728906.1:23080410-23096173 GCF_001723895.1 Crocodylus porosus
TCCCTCGGGGGCAGCAGAGTGTTTGATCTTTTGTCTCTCTCTCTGACCCTATTTGCAAATATATACCTTTTGTGTTGCTAATAGAGTGTGTCTGTGACTGAGAGTTTTTTTCGCCTCCCGAGAAACGAACCGCGATTTTTACATCATGTTGTTGGGATTCCTGTTGTAACCCTGCATCCTTATGTTGTATTGTAAAGGACTGTAAGCTGTTTTTTATATCTGAACCCATACAATGGGTTATCTGTATATATGTGTATTTCATTTGGTGTAACCTTATAGTGTATGTTTAATTATTGTCCCATCAGTGCCAGATATTCCTGTCATTGATTTGTAGACTAACCATGCTTTATCATCAAGTGCTCCTTTGCCTGCTGCTGGGAGGGCCCTGTCGAGGGGGCAAGGCTGCAGACTAATCAGAAGCCCATAGAGGGCTAGGCCTGTGCTTGAGTTCAAAGGGTTATTGCCTGTGTAAACCCCTATCTGTAAATAACACAGACACCTGTAAGTATGTTCATGGTTGTAAGTTTTATATCATATTGTATCATTAAACCTGTAATTAGTTAAATATCACTGCGTGTCTTTGGTCTCTGAACAGCTCTGTAGGAAAAGGTGAGCTGGCCTGCAGTTAGGCTACCACACTTTCCACAGCATACACATACCCACTGAGTCCCTTCAGTTGGAGAGGGGGTGCCTTCTGCATGCTGCCTGGGTTACAGGAATAATTTCTGGGTTACAGGAATAATTTTAGGCAATATAAGAAAAAAAAGTTTTCTGTAACTCAGTGCTGTTCCACAAGGGACAGACTGCACAATTAAGGTACTGATAGTGTCCTGTTCTTCCTCCTCCTTCTGCCTTGGGCACACCCCGTTCCTGGGCAATGCTGCTCAATTCAAGGCTCCACCATACACAAGGAAGAAGGGATTACAAGCACAAATTCTGTCTGGGGTAGAAGTTCCTCTAGCAAAGAATTTACGCCAAGGGTTATACTACAAAGCAACCAAATAAGATGGGGTTGAATGCAACATCCATTGAAACAACAGGAGAAATTTTGGGCAGGACATTAAAGGTGTCCCCGGGGAGTTGTATCAAGCTGTAACTACCCTCAATGGAATTTGGGCAGGATGACTGGGCTGACATGCCTCCATTTGGAGCTTTTCTGCTAGGTGCACTGAGAAACAAAAAGGCCAAGTTCGCTCGTCCAGGGGTTCTTCCTGGAAAAACAGGTTATATACCATCAGCTTTGAGTCCCCATGTAGGTACCAGCAGTCAAGCGTTGTCATGAAGAGCAACATCCTGTCAACAAAGGAAATGTGTATGCCCTGTCACCGAGATATTCCTTTTGTGACTTGTGTAGTATTCTTTGATTTATGTTTGAGCCTTATGTTCTTGTGACTGGTAGCTCTTGCACATTTATATATTGGGCCATGGTGCCACAACTGAATTGGAAATAATTGATTTTCTCGCTGAAGTAATTTGATGCTCTTCACTTCAGGGATCATCCTTTGGATTATCGACTTCTTATGATTAGTCATTTGCAAAATTATTGCTATGGCTACAAGGTTCACAGTTCTGACAGACTTTTGGCTTCTTTCCTTCAGGTTTGCTTTTTTGGCCAAGCAGGTTTAATCCTCTTGTACTTGACGTGTGTGTGGGGTGGGAGGGGTGGGGGTTCATGGAACTTTTATTGCTCTGAGAAAGCCAGCTAGCTTTGCTGGCATCTTTTCCCATGAGGCTGACATTTCAAATCAGCTCTTTTTTCAGCACACGCCTCTTGTTTGCCTTTATGATAGTCTCAAAAATGTTATGAAGAGCTTGGTCAGTGATGATAATCTCTGCAGAACCCTGACCTCCTGCAAGGAGAGGAAGGTTTCCAAGTGACTACAGTATATTAACAAATAAGCAGGTTGTATATGCCCTTTCCTACATTGTCACTCTTTTTCAGTGCTATATGGTTGGTTTAGCACTTGGTTTATAACCCTTTTCCTCACTTTCTTTTCCAAATGAGTTTATAACTTGGTCATAAAAATTTGCTCCAGGCTAAATGGTACATAAACTGTCGGCCTGAAATTAATTGTGTTATTTGGACCAAATTTCAAAATCATCAGTCTAGCTGTCAGAGTTCTAAGAGGGCAGGCTTCTTATCCTTTCCAGTTTGGATTTATATCGAAGAAAGAAACCACTTCCATTTAAAAACACAAACAAAAAATTAGCTGATTAACCCCTAATACCCACAGATCACTTTTTATGTGTATTTTAAGGCTTTTCAGAATATATAGATGTTTTCATCAATAAAGCTTGAACTGTGTAGAAGTGGTAGTGACGTTAAGTGCCAGGGAATTCCAAGTTGAAGTTAAACTAACATCACTCTCACTTCAGTGGAGACATAGAAATCACATGCACTTTGGTGCAGATGCTGTAGACACTTGGAGCAGCAACTCTGCGCTTCCATAAGCACCAGTAAGGTTCTACGGTGGGGCTTTGGATATGTATGGTTTTTGCTGAGATAGCCAACAGGTGGCAAGGATTTACTTTTGCTAAGAAGGTAGTAGTGGTCTTGGAGTGGGAGGGGTATGGTTGAAACATAAGAATGCATGAAGTGAGAGGTATTGTGCTGGTATATTCTTGTTTATAAACAAGCATCCAGGAAGGAAACATTTTCCCCATCACGAATGATGCACGTGTTTCTGGGTTTTTTTATCTCGTCTTTCTCTGAAACATTGGATGTTGGCCACAGCTAGAGGTGGGAGTTTTGCCTGGTATTCCAGCTTGTACCTAGAAGCCTCTTAGCTATCTGGCAAGAAGGTGTTGTTGTTTTCCTTAGGGTCAACCAGACTTGGAGTCAGGAAGAAATTTTCCCCTCAGGTCAGACTGGCAAGGACTGTGAAGGTTTCTGCCTTCCTCTGTAATGTGGGGCATGCCCCTCCACTTGGGATGTTCTAAGCATGTGTTATCAATTCATTCTCTACCACTGCAGTAGCAGGGCATTTGCAATGCCCTTGTTGCCCCTGCTTTTTACCTGTGGCCTTGCATTTTTGGTTTATAGCATGCTTTCTGGTTGAGTGTGGGCAGCTGCAGTAGTTGGTTTTTAAGACTTATGGAAAAAGAGGGGAATGAATTCATTCATGCAAGAGGCCCTTTCCAGTTCTGTGTTTCAATCATACAATGAAGGTCTGTCACCTGAGCCCACAAGGTTCACACCTGAGCCCACAAGGTTCCTCTTGGAAGCCATTAGATTTATGTATGGTATAGGTATCTATAAGGAGCTGAATGTAGAACTGTGTTCCAACATTGTTTATACCATTTTTGTAATGTGTCTTTGCAGTAGCTCCTGTGTTGC
Source organism: Crocodylus porosus (assembly GCF_001723895.1). NCBI lineage: Eukaryota > Metazoa > Chordata > Crocodylia > Crocodylidae > Crocodylus > Crocodylus porosus. Next base: position 23,083,748 of record NW_017728906.1, read on the forward strand.
TCATTCCTGCTTGTGTCATGTGTATGAGGATCTGCTTTTGAGAAGTGGGGACAAGGATGGAGAACATGATGAAATGTAATCTTCCATAGTACAAGTTTGGGTGTTTTCTTCCAGCAGCCCCCCTGTCATTTTACATTATTCTAACAGCTTCCCATTCGTTACATCTCTTTTTCATGTGGCTACATTGGAAGCAAGCCTCTACCGCAGCAATGAAGAAGGATTTTGAATTTCATTAACCAAACTATCCCCGACAGAGTTAAGTCTAATCTCAGCCTTGTATTTCTCCAATGATGGCAGTTCCACAACCTTCTCCGTAAACTTGGTCCATTGCCTAACTTTTCTAATTGTTATAACATTTTCCTAATATTAAACCTAAATTTCCCCTTGCTGCATCTTAAACCCATTACTTCTTGTTCTGTCCTTGTTCACTAATGAGAATAATTGGTCCATGTCCTTTGCATAACAACCCTTTACATATTTGTAGACAGTAATGCTTCCCCTCAGTCCTCTTTCCTCTACAGTGAACAGGCCCAGTTCTCTTAACCTTTCCTCAGAGGTCTTATTTACTAACTCTTTTATCATTTTTGTTACTCTTGTCTGAACTTGCTCCAATTTCTCTGTCTGCTTTAAAATGTGGTGCCCAAAACTGAATACAGTTCTCCAAATGAGGCCTAGCCAATGCTAAGTAGAGCAGAATAATTATCTTGCTTGTTTAACACAAGATATTCCTATTAACACAACCCAATGTGGCACTCACCTTTATTCACCTTTACTGCAAGAGCACTGTTCTGTTGACTGTATTCCATTTATCAACCTTTAGAGCCCCATAAACGCAAGATGTTTTTAATGTAACACTTCTGGGGGGGGGGAGGCCAAAAGCTCCCTATTATGAGAGAATGATGAGCTGATGAAGGTGCCAGATAAACTATAGTCCTCCTGTTTATCCTCAGCAGCAATTGTGCACACTTGCTTATGCCACTCTACAGGTATGCTTAACTTTGTCCTAAAGGCTTTCAGGCTCCTGGTATATTCAGGCTGATGTTGCCTGCCAGGCCACCACAGAGCGGCAGAATTTGAGAGGAGTACACCTTTGCTGCATGCAACAAACAAAGATCAGCTCTCCTTTAATACATAACACTGCATCAGACTGTGCAAACACTTCATGGCTCAGTTCACAAGGGATACAAAAACCCCCTTGGAAGGGAGAGTTCAACTTGAATTGCATTCACATGTGAAATTGAGCTTGGCAGTCTCATCCTCATTTGTCCACATCACGCGAATGCCACAGTCATCTCTGTTCATGTAAGGCTCAAGACTGAGATGGCAGGAGTGATAGCTCAAAGACACAAAGGTAGGGCAAGTACAGGGGATGCCTGGTTTGGCCACATGATTCCTGGCTCCAGCCAGGGCTGTTAGTTCCCACTTTCACACTAGATTTACCCATAGGATTTTAAGGACAGATTCACTATGATGCTCAAGCAGTTTTGTGCCACTCTTGGGATGCAAAGCAGCCATAAATCTAGCCTAGCTGGCCAGTACACATCAGTGAATCAGGTCCTATATATTTAAAATAAAAAGCACATAAAATGTAGAAGAAAATAGCCTCAATAAAATACAGTAGTTTGTCTCTTTTCTGATTAAAAGGCTGGTATATACATCAGTAAATCTTTACAGACATTTCCCCATCGCTAGTCATGTTTCCTAATGCTATAATATTGCAATTAATCTATTGTTCTGTATATAGTACAGTCTTTTAGATTAGATATTTAAGGTGACTAGCTCTGTGACTTTGCCAGCATATTTAAGCATAGTTCAGGTTTAGCTGCACAACACTGTGCAAGTCTTCCTTTTGGCTTGTCAGTTTCAAGGTTAAATTAAAATCAAGCTCCTATAAGATGTGAACAGTTGTGATTGGGCTATCTATTTTCCAGAGTCTGCTGCTGTTCCTGAGATATGTAGAGGGAGAGGAAAACAGATGAGAAGAAAAGGCTGTGCAAAGACATTGGGTACCTGAATGCATGATGTTAAGAACAAATAGAGTCATAGCAACTAGGAGTCCCCCTCCACCAACTCATCCAATTCACGTTGTCTATTGCCTGCCAGGATTTCTTTTAATTGAGAAGCCCAGTTCTAAAGACTGCTGTCACACCTGTACTCAGAATTAAAAGATCATTCTACATACTCCATCAGTTATCTGTAAACGGAGATGATAATCTGGTTGGTATTCCAATGCTGACCCAGAGGTATTGCTTTCCAGAAGCTTGCTGCATCACATCCCCATAGGTCAGCGGTCTGGGTCAGGCAGCAGGTGAAGGCTTCCCCACAGCTTTGAAAGTTAGTGTGACCAAAATTAGAGTTTTGCCTGCTGTGTTCACAAAGGTGGGACTGGGTAGAATTTAGTGCCTCCCCCTTCCTCCCCACAATGGTCAAGCAGTTAGAAGAGAAAACTGGGAGTCAGGTTCTAGCCTTATCCTTCTCTCGTTTTCTTTGCGGTCTTTGACAAATTGATTATCATCTCTAGCCATCAAAGTATTCGTTTATAAAGTAAGGATAATGAAACTTTATTTTAACAGGTGCTTTATGTAGTGCAGAAGATTTCCAGAGCATTGTGAGGAACTGATGCAAAGCTTTCCCTTTGGCTTAAATAATCTCAGGATCCAATCCTGAGATTCACAGACAAGACTGTTCACCCTACCATACTGTTTACTTTGCAAGGAACTGGGAACAAAGAGAGTGAATTCTGCATAGAAGTTTTAAGTTAGCCTTGTAGGGAGACTTTAAAGCTATAATACCCTCAGCCAGGCAGTGGCGATGTGTAGGGGGTGCACGTGCACCCCTTGAGACTGCAGGTGCACCGGCTATGTTCACTGCTTAGGCGATAGGCAGGGGGGGCAGGCAGGAGTGCTGGTGCCCCCCCCTGCAAGCACCAGCCAGGGAGTGGAGCACCACAGTGCTTCCAGAAGTGGCTGTAGCCACTTCCGGAAGCGGCTACAGCCATCGGCTGTCTCATGAGTGGCTGAGGGGGATTCCCCCTCCCCAGTCGTTGACTGGTTGCTGTGGGGGGGCACATCCTCCCCACTAAGGTGGCACCAGTTGCCCATGTAGCCAGATCTTCAAACCAGCAAAGGTGAGGAGCCACTTTCTTCACTGAGTTTATGGTTGAAGCAGTGTGGAGCTGGCCACGTGTGCCCCTAATTCTCTGCTGGGTTTCCAGCCACAAGATACACATCCTATCAGCTCCCTGGATTCTCTAAGGGTAGTCCTGAAGGCTCTGCCCATCAGTTGAATGTAGCCAAAGAGTTCTGAACTCTTTATTGCCCTTCTCTAGCTTTTCCCACCTTCTCTTCTTTGCTACATTCCCTGTACCGGTCGATGTAGAAGAGGTAACAGAGGAGCTAAGAATCTCAGCTTTACACTCTGTGGGAACTGCCCTATTTGGAGAAATCACAAGGTAGGGTGATGTGGCTGGTCTCACCTCCTTTAGCATGTCCTAAATGCTGCAGAGTATCTGCCCCATAATTCACAAAATGCACACTGAACATAGCCAGCATCACTTGCTGCTACTTTTTCCAGATCAGTGCATCAGTATGCTGCTTAATAGACCTTCCACATAATGCATAAGGATACTGGGCCCTATGCATTACAAGTAAAGCTGATGTTTGTGATGTGTGGAAGGGAAAATAGCTCAGTTCACTTTATTCTTTCAGCACAAAGTGAAGAGATAACAGAAACTACGTCATCTCCTGAAGGGTCCAGATGCAGGAGCCATCTTTCTCAGTTAAATTAATAAGAGTGATTATATATTGCATTATTTAGATCACAGATAACAGCTATTGTACACAACCTTTCATTGCTTAAGGCCTGACAATATAGTGTAGCTAAGTCAAGCTCACACTGATTTTCAGGATACTGAGAAAAGGAAAAAAGAAATCACACCAATCCCAGACAGTTACCAGAAAGAGAAAAAGAAAACACCCAGTTTGGTGGGGGATGTTGCTCTATGCAGTATTAAAGAATTGTGTCCAACAAGAAACTCACGGTCTCCTGACCTAGATGTGGACACACCCTGCCTGGGTCACTCCAACCTTGACTAGGTCAGCTTCCAAGATATGTTCTAGATTTTACGTTTTGATGCTCTCTGCTCTATCAAAAAGTGAACATCCTTGCAGTGAGCACTGGCTACTGTAACGCAACCAACTATCAAGGGCTGTGTTCAACTTCTCTTTGGGAAAACAGACTTAGTCATCCACCTTGCCATTCCATCTTTAACTACTAGGATCTTATACAGTCCAGAGATTCCTTCTTTATGAGGGTTTGCTTCCTCCTAAAGATGGGTAACACATTTTTCCAAAGACTGTTCTATTTCCTGGCCCCATTAACAGGCCAGCAAGGTTCCATTGGGATCAGTCCTCCAGCCTGCTAGCCCATGCTCACTCACAGGGCTGCTCTCTTGGACTCCTCAACAGGTGTCTTACACTCCCAGACCCAGTGTCTGGGCTCACCCCGACCCCAGAATTGATCCCACACACTAAACCCTTCCCTCCCAGCTCAGCTGGACCCCAGCTTGGGTCCCTAGGAACCTCCTTCAGCCTCTTAGTTCCTACCCCAACTTCTAGACTGCTTCAGCGGTCCTCTCTAGAGCTGCTATCTTCCTGCTAGAATAGTATTCACTCAGCAGGCTCCAGATCTTATTGACAGGCTTCTCTCATGGCCTGGGCTTATAACTGTTTTAAACTTGGCCTTCCCCCCATTACTCCCTTTTTTAGGCTTAGCCTCATCTGTGGGCTCCCTGGGTCAGCTGACTCCACAATTAGCCCTGGCCCCCACCTGCTGGCAGCTCCACAGGCTGTCTGACCTCTTAAACTGACTAAGTGCCCTGCCACAGTATAGATATGCCCTGAATCCTTGCAGGATCAGGATCTAACACTCAACATGACCCGCCCTTCCTGTGAATAGTAGGCCTGGGAGAATTTCATCTTGTGGTAACACAAGCAGACATAAAAGAGTGGGGAAAAAAAAAAATTGCCCTGATGATTTCTTTTTCAAAATATATTCATTCCAATAGTCTTTTGAGTAGGTCATGTTCTGTTTGGATATTCAGCTAGTCCCCAGACTTTAGCTTGGCTATTTCATAAATCCTTCAGTGAAAATAAATAATAGGTGTCAGTGGGAGGGATGGCACCTCCAGCATCCAAAAACCAGCTCTAATAGCTGCAAATGCCCAAATCCGGTATTCCAGCCACTAGTTCTTGGCACATCCACTGTGCTTACCATTCTAGCTCTTAAAAATTATTTATAACAGAATTTTGAATGCTTCCTGGCTCAATGCATTTTTTAATATACTGGGTCATTTGCATCGGTGTCTTTGCTCACCTTATATTTCATAAGTAAGTAAATTGTAGAAGGCTAACCTTTTCTGTAAAAAATAGCACTTTATGTGGAACTCTGTATGGCACAGGGGGCAGAAGAACTGAATCTTAGTTGTCATGCTTAATATTTTATCTGACTCTTCCTTGCAATTTTCTAATTAGCTCAATGTTTTCAGGCTGAAAAATAGAAATGATAAACAAAAATCACTCTCTGCTTCTTTGCATTGCCTGGTAATTCCCTGGATAGCTTCTGCCTATAACAGCACTTCCTGTCATAGTGAATATCCACAAATAGCTAGAATACATCTTTCTTAGTTAATTTATGGCATTTAAAAGCTCAGATCATGTGGATTTCTTGGTTCCTCAGTACTTAAGTGGACTCTTGGCTCTGTAACAGACTCCAGATCTAGCAGGCAGCAGCACAGCATTGCAGTGCTTGATTGCTCACATTGTCATCCAAGGATTTAACTAGCAATGTGAAAGATTTCTTTAATGAATGATGCATGCAATTAACTGAATTACTTCAACAAGGTGTAGATAGGAAAGATTTAAAATGGAACCTGTTACTGTGTCTGTACGATGATCCTGCTGTGCCAGTTGAGGAACAAGAAAATCCTTGTCTGCCAGTTCTCAGTGAAGAAGTTCCTGCTGTGACAGCAGATCTAGCTTGCATGGTTGATTTAATGCCCTCAATTACCATAACTTTGTAATTATTGTCCATGTCTGATGAGTCTTGTGGAAACTAGAAGGCCTTGAGTAGAGGACCTAGGAGTTCTGTAAGATTATAATGTCTTGAATTGATCTTTCTCTTTAATGTTTCATCACTGTGCAACCAATTGATCATCTTTGAATAAAACTGTAGCATAACTGTATGCCAACATTTGTGATTCATTTTCACTTAGCTAATCAAAATGTTGTTTCACAAGACCCTGATGATGTTCAAGATGCCTTATAGGAGGTATTACCTTACTTAAAATTGGCTGACTTGGAAAGCATATTTCTTGTATTATCAGACTAAAAGGCATGATTTATGAGACTTAGCTTTCTCTATCAAATGCCTGTTGTGGGGGGAGGCAAAACTGTCAGTGAGAAGTTTCCAACTTGCAAAAAAGAATACCATTTTTTTCTTCCTGTTTAAGAAAATACAGCATCTCAGCATATCCCAGATCAATAACATTCAGGTTAGCCTTTCCTTTGTACATTAACTAAAAGGATTAGCAGTGCACTTCTAGTGGAGTGCATACAGAATAACCATTCATCTCCAGCTAGTGGGAGCCAACCTCTAATTTTAGAGCATATAATGCTAAAACTATCATTCCAAGATCTAGGCACAAGACTTCACTGCTTCAGGGGTGCTCTTTTTAGCCATCCAGAAAATGTTTTTCAACTTGCATAATTTCTCAGAAAACTCTGAACAAAAATATTATCGTGACACACAAAGTTAGCCGCATTGACTAATTTCTTGGACCTTTATTTAGAATGTTGTCAATGCCTAGTCATATGATTATTTCTCATTCTGTGCAAAAAATAACTGCTCTTTTTTGGTTCCCTTTCCCCCCCTTACACACTGAAAGGTGTACTTGATTTTCAGACTTTCACTTTCAGTGTAACGCTAAGGTTTAAGCTTTGGAAGGTAGAAGCAGGGCATCAAGAAAGAGTTTAGTATGGCCAGGCACTGTAGTTTAGCACTTAACTAGTGATTCATTTGCTAATGGTTGGGGTGGAAGTCACTACTGCATAGATGCCCTGCATAAGGTCAGTGTGCTACTGAGTTCTTAGGCTTCAGTGAGATCCAAAAAAAAATAAAAAAAATGCAGGATTCAGGCATGGGGACTTATTTTACTCCTGTCCGGCTGCTCTGGTATCTGGCTTAATCAGGTAACCTAATATTTCAGTTCTGAAATGCTGTGAGGGTAATTAAAAGCAGCATCAGGAAAATCCCACCATAGTACCAAGCAGGTCTCAACCTTTCCAGATCTAAGCCCACCTCCCCCCTTCAGAATACTGATACCCCTCAGAAAATAATAGCTCTTAGCTTTCACATGGTTTTTCTAACTGTGGAAAAAATTATAGAGAAATACTTTTGTTGTAAAGAACTCAGAAAAACCACACCATGGTAGAATTTTTTTTAACAGGATGAATTCCTATTTGCAATCTCTGGTTTTATCGTGTCATGCAGGTTTGCACACTTAACAGTGCAAATATTGCATATCACTCCACAACACCCTGGAAAGGATTTCAAGGCACTGTATGGTGCTATTTTACCTTGGTTGAGACCCACATTAGTGCAGCCTGACCACACGATGATCAAATATTATCTCATCTTGAGAAAGCAGTTTTTATTTTTTACCATTTTTACCAGTTCTTTTTGCTAGGTGTTTGGGCACCCCTTTTATTGCTCTTTTCTGTGGAAAAGGAAGAACCAGAGGAAGGGTAAAAGGGAAATGGGGTAAGGGCAATCCATCGTAGTACCTGGGGCACAGTTCAGAACCTGATACTTGGATCAGGAACCAAAGTTGGGGGGGAGGCAAAGTCTAACCAAAGTCAGACCCCAGAGTCAGAAATCCAGGAGTTATGCCATAGGCAAAAGCCAGGAGAATAAGCCAAAATAAGGAAGCAGAGGCAGCCTGTATTAGGGACTGACTAAATACCTGGATAGGGCTTAAAACAATAAAAGGCTTCTGTATTGATCAACCAAAGGAAAAACAACACCTGCTGGCATAAAGTACCACATGGCTCCCCCTCAGCTATGCTGGCTTAGGTGTTGGTGGGGGACAGGTCTGCATGGTAGGGGGACTCCATTCCCCCACCCCTGCCCAAAGTTTCTGGTCCAGCCAAAGGCTGGGTAGCTCCAAGCTGCGACTGTCTGGATGCTAGAGTACGGAGCAGTGGGGGAACAAAGCCCCCCTGCTGTGTGGGCCTAACCTGGCCCCCACAACTGAGCCTGCAAGCTCGGGGGGGCATGGAAGAAGGGCTCCTTCCCCAGCCACACAGGAAAAAGGCAGAGACTTTTCTGCCTCTTCTCTGTGACAGCCAGGATGTAGAGCTGGGCTGGTGCTCACCTGGAACAGATGAGCTCTGTCTGAGGCTAGCATGCTCCCCTGCAAGGGGCCCCTGGGATCGCTAGGGAGCTGCAGCCTAACTTGAGTCATAAGGGGATCTGGTGTAGACATTTGATAGAGTGCTGTAACCTAAAGTGCTTTAGCCTAATACTATCTTAGACCAGGATGTACCAATATTAAAGTAATCTATATACAGTGAATTTCTGTACTGTTATGGGTATAGAGCACTTTCTGAGTACTTGTTGCATAATAAATGTAATGTCTGTACATAGCCCAAGTGATCCACAACAGGGAAGGGGCTCTAAGGCAGGAAACATTATGGGGCAAGGCTGTGCTAATAACAGTGATTCATAGAATCAGACTCACCTTCTACATTGTTTTAAAGATCTGGAATAAGAGTCTATTACATACCAACAGTTGACTCTGAGCCTGACCCAATTTCTGTTAAAATCAGTGCCTTAAATGGGCAGGTGATCGGGCCTTAACTAACCAACACCAATTAACAGAAGTCTTTAAAATGGCCAGTAGAAACAGCTAAGTTTAAAAAAAATAAGTTGTTCACCCACAATGGCACAGCACCTAGATTCACCTGCGTTTTGCTGCTTGTCATTAGAAGTATTGGTATTTAAATACTGTATCTGTGCTCTTCCAAACATCAGCACTTTAGACTTGAACTCATTGCCTTTGCTTTTATGCTTTCTGAAATGTCAATGATCTTTTCAGTTAGTGATGCTTGTATAATTCCACACAAGAGCTTTCAATAGTCACATAGTAGAATTTCTTCCTGATTAAGCAGAGCCAATAAGAACTTGATTGACTTTTACAATAAATGCTGACATTCTTTAGCCAAAGGGAATTAAATAAAATACAAATAAAAATACTAAAGAAAACTTCAATAGTGCTTAAAGAAGTCATACCATTTTTCAGGAAAAAATTACATTTCAAGCACTTTTTTAGTATAATCTTGATTTAATGTATGTATTTAAAGCTATACTAAGAAGATTTTTAGTATATTGCAAATTTGTTCTCTAAGGCACAAATGCTACAGCTCTGTGGTTCTAAATCCATATTATTATGTGCAGAATAATGAAAATGTTTCTTAAAGCTTAATGCAATGGCATTTCAAAAGATATGAATGTCAGCTAGTAGCTCTTTTTTTCTAGAGGCTCCTTAGTCTAAAACTTTTAAGAAAACTCTACAAATACTAATTTCTTCAGTACTGAATGACTGAATTGCTAAGAGGGTGAAGGGAAAAATATCTTATGCTGGTTTTATTTTAATACAATCTGGCTAGCTGAAATTGAGGTTAATTGACCTTTATAATGGATACACAGGACAGTACTAAAGCTGTATACACAAAGTGCAAGTTTATTTGAAAGCAAATTGTGCTAATTGACATTCATTGTGCATCTTTCTGTTTTTATTGCTAGTTGCTCATGTGAATAGTTTGTTGATATTCTAGATAGGACAAACATTTGTTTCAGATAAATAGGGTTTTCAGTTGAATAGGTTTTAATTAGATGAGCCCCCTCCAGTACTTGATTTTGAAATTGTGAGGTACTGTACAGTATGTAGCTAATCCTGTTACCCAGCATCTTAAATTACTGAATCATGTCTCTTGTAAATTGGTCTGCTTTTTTGGCGATTAATATCCAAATTCTATGCCAGTTCTGCAAGAATAGGGTACTTCTCCAGAGTCCTGAGTCAAATTACAGTGCTGCAGAGACAGAGTTTCTACAAAACCAAGAAGCCACGTGCTCCTCTGATCTTATAAAATACTGGTGTATCTGTATTAGGAAGCCACATTTCCCCACCTTTGTGATCCTACATTTCATCCTCATTTACATTTGTACCCTCAGGGGCAGATCCAGATGGGTACAGTGGCATAGTCAAACCCCACTTTCTGACCACACAGCAGGTACAATGGCCTGGGACATTTTTAAGTCCTCAAAGAAGGTAAGAATTGCCCCACCCCTTCCCCTTCCCCCTCAAGGGCATGCACCACTCCCATCTGCCCTATTCTGCCTGCCATTGCTGCTGTCCCCCTCATTGTGGAGGCAAGGAAAACTCCTGTCCAACTCAAGCCAGGCTGCATGGGAGCTGGGCTCAGCTCAGGACAGGGGCAGCAGCAGTGGCAGGCAGGTAGGTGCCACCGCTGGTATTGTCCCAAGCTGAACCCAGCCCCCAAGCAGCCAAGCTGGAGTGGGCAGGAGTTCCCCCTTCCCTTAGGACACAATGGCAGGTGGGGGAAGGGAAGGGAAGGGGAGGAGCTGTGCCTCTGAGCAGGGAAGGGAGAGGGGAAATCTTTTCTGCTTTGGAGACTTAAAAATGCCCCTTACTGCTGCATGGTGTGGCCTGGGACAGGGTAGGAGGCTGCACGCAGAGGATGCAGCCACCCCTACCATGCTGCTTGCTGATCCTGTGCCCTCCTTTGAAAATCCTGGATCTGTTTCTGTGTACTCTGTAAAGTGTAAGGTTATTGGTCAAGGCATTTCAAATATACTTTCCTTTAAAGGGAAGCTTATAGTCATGAAGGCACTATTCTCATATGGTATGTTGAGCAACACAGGGCACATCTACATGATATGTTAATGTGCAGTAGCCTAATAACACTGCACAGTAGCGTGCCAGGCAAAAAGCATACTAATATGCTACTGTGCAGTAGTATTAGGCTACTGTGCTGTAAGCATCACTAAAAAATGGTGCACTGGCGCTACTGCACAGTAACTGTAGTTATTGCGCATTTAGTTAGTACTTCATTAAGTAAGTCCTAAACTAAATGCACAGTTATGACTGTGCATTAATGAACATGTAGACACACCCACAGAAATGTATGGAATAAAAGGCATAAGGTTAAACATTGTTTACAAAGTATCTGCCTCCCAATCCTTGCTCCCCACAACAAAAATGTGGTAAAATTTGGGTGCCTCATTTTCAGACCTGATACTGATGCTGATGTTCAGCCCCCATGAAAATCAGTCCAAGTAATGTCTCAAGCAGAGCATTCAAAAACTGAGAGGGAGAAGGTCCCTAATTCAGGGTCACAGAGCAAGTCTTTGCCAATTCTCAAGTGACCCTGAATCTTCTGATTTTCAGTGCCATCTCCTCTTCAGTAAAATAACTCCCCCCTCTATTTTGCTACTCTTCTACAGCACCCAGAGAAATACTTGGGTAGGGCTTGGCCTGATGTCCGGCAAAGACAATGCTATAGTATGCAGTTGTATTTAATTCCAAAATCTGACTATAATATGGTTGTCACCCTTTTTTAAAACCAGATTTTGTGTGGATTTTGTTTTTTTTAATACATGTATCTAAAGGAAACCTTGAATTGCTCTTTTCTACTGATCTTTAAGTCTTTGAGCTGTGCTGCATTCTCGTGCAGTCATGAAAGATTTTTGATTTACAGCTCATAAAAAAAAAAGGTGGTAAATTGCAAGCAAGTATAATTCATAGGGACACCACATGCCAAAACTGCAACTTAACTTGTTTTAAAAACTAAGAACAGTGAGATTCCTGACTATTTCCTTGGATCTGTGCCTGAGAATGCAGGGGAAAAGGGACACTTTCAGGCATATAAATGGACTTCCCTATATATTACCCATGTGAACTATGCATTGAAATGGAGTATGGGCCTCAAGCCCCAGTAAATGGTCTGATTTGAGCCATACAAAATAATGGGATAGTAGGGCTAGAAGGGAACACAGGCAGTGTTGCCAACTCTCATGATTTTTGGTGCTGTTCTTAAAGTCTACACTTTGGGAATGTGAAAAACATAGCGCTCTCTCTCTCTCTCTCTCTCTCTCTCTCACACACACACACACACACACGTAGCAAAACCCCCAGTTTTTCCTTTTTTTAAATTTATTTTAAAATGCATTCCCTCCCCTTCCCCAACCATTTCTGACTTTTTCTCTCCCTCTCTATTCCCTATAGATAAGTATAAGTAAGGTAAGATGTAGGATAAGCTTTAACATTTTATTTTAGGTAGTAAGTTT
>NW_017728906.1:23096403-23109844 GCF_001723895.1 Crocodylus porosus
GATTCATCCAGGAACCATGGACCTCACCCAGGAACATAGACAAGAACCCAGCATTTGAAAGACAAAAGACCCTGCAGAACCAGCAACCCTACCATTGTACCCCACCATTACAGACACCCGACACTGCACATCCCTGCATGGAGCACACATGCTCAGTATGCCAGGGGCAGACCCTTGCCTGGGCATGCCTCCTGTCACTAGTGTCACACAAGGTCTGCCCCTATAAAAAGGGGCAGTGAAGACAGACCCAGGGGAATGCCCTCTCCATCTGGACCAGCACCACGCCACACCACCTATCCACCCAGAGGCCCTGCCGGCAACCCACCTCTGGACAACACCTACTGGACAAGGACCCCTTTCCAGCCTGGATAGGTAGCTATCACCCCCCACCCCCTCTTCAAACAAAGACTTGGACTTTGCTTCTCTTCCCCACCTGGACTCCAGCCCTTCCACTGAGTCTTTTTCTCCTGCTGCCATTGTGAGTGCTTTTGTGTGTGTGTGTGAACCAATAACTTCATGGGGCTCTGTAGTGTGTTGTCTGTTTAATAAAACTGTTATTTGGACCCCTAAGTTCGGTTTTGCTTTACTATGGTTTGGCCCTGCTCCAATCTCTGCTCCTCACCCCTCTAACTTCTGTCCTGAGCTCCTCTCTGCCTTCAAGCCCCATGTTTCTTTGCCACTGCCTTATCCCCAATGCCTTTTCCTTTTCCCCTGAGCAACCAGGTTTCTGCCTCAGTTTCTTTCCTGGCTGTCTCCTCCTTGCCACCACTTATCTGCACAGATCCTGAGAGTTGGCCTGACTTCACAGGGCAACATGTGTGTATATAAAAGAAAAACCTAAGTTTTTCACATTCACAAAGCATAGACTTTAAGAACAATGCCAAAATCACAAGAGTTGGCAATACTGCACAGGAAGTCATCTATTCCAATCCCCTGCTCAAGGCAGGATCATCCTTATGCAACCTACGATTTATGAGTGTTTGTTCTTAAAACTACAAGAACAATCCTGTCACATAACTACCAGACACATTTCCCTAAAATATCAAGAATACTCTCGTCTCTGGAATACCATTTGCCTTATTTAACAGAAAGAAATGCTTAGCAGAAGTTAATGCTGAGAACATTATTAACTTCTGTTGGGATAGCTGCATTAAAACAGGGGTCTCTTCAACCCTTCTGACATCACTTTTCTCCTTCTCATACCCCCAGAATGAAGGGAATTTCACTTTCCTTGAATAATGACCAATCATGATCAATTATGAGGCACACACAGGAGTAAATAAAAATGAAATGTGGAATAAAAGCTCCCAAAGCAGTTAAAGAGTACAGCTAAGGGTCCATATCATGCTCCCTTTAGCTGCCTGTCCAAGTCATTTGTACACTAGGCTCTTTTTCTTAAAATTTTCCACCATTGCTAACATCCGAGCAGCTCTTTATTTTCTTATTTAGTCTTTATTCTGATAAGCCTCCATGAAGTCAATTGCTAGGTTACTTGTGTAAAGACAAATGATTTAATCACCTCCATGATTAAGGTGATTTACAAAACTGCTGTGAGGCGACATATGCTTATAAGTCGTTGCTGTAAGAAGCCTTAGTCTTTGTGGTATAGAAAATTTCCTCATCCTTTTTCTCAGAATTGGTTGAAAGAGCGGAAATTCCTCAATGTGAGATGTAATCTATTTAGCCTTCACAGGAAGTTACAATGTCTTGAATAAACTCACAGTTACTTTGACACATTTTCCAGAACAGACAAGCTGCTGGGTAAAATCAACTCTGCTTCTAACCTGTTAGGAGCACAATTGTTTAAATTCACTGTTCACATCCACACATTTAATAACTAGCTGCTATTCAGTCATTTGACCTCAAGCGTTCACCACCCTTGCTATTGGGCTACTCTGGTGCATAGTGTGGTCCCAGTACAACACCGGTGAGAAGATACAACATAGGGTGGAGAGCTGCCTGCAACTATGTCATTGTGATTGCTTAACTGAATCCTGGTTTCTTTTATAAATCCATGCAGTTAAACATGCCATGGTACACTTGCATCATTCTTTGTCCCTCTTTGTAGGCAGTGATCTTCCATGCGTAGGATATCTGAGAGTTTTTATTTGCTTGTTGCCTGAAAGCCACACAGTAGTTGTGTTTAAATTTCCAACAATTTATTTGGTAGGACCCAGCATTCACATCACTGTGTGACAAAGTGTGACCAAAAAAAAAAGCACCTGGTACTATGGTATTAAACCAATTCAACGCACACAGACACCAAACGGGTATTCAAGAAAAATTTACTTGTCCTCTGTCACAAGGACATCTAAACCTAATAAGAACGCTCTTATTATGGGGGGGCGGGGGAAGTGGCTAATGCCAATTTAACTAAACCAGTACCATCTTTGTCCATACATAGATTCACATCAAAATGCAGCAGAGAACAGGCTTCATTAATTTGGTACCAACTTTATGAGGGATCCTATTGTGATTCAGGTATTGCTGAGAGGATTGCTAATGGAGGTTAAGTTACAGTCTCATTATTAAGCTGGAACAGTAATTCTCAACCAGGCTGCTCTGGGATTCTCAACCTAGGATGCCCTGAGACCCTTTGAAGGGTGCTGCAAGGTGTGAGGATGTAAGTGCTGGCTCAGGTTTATTCCTGCCTTGGCAGTCCCTTACCTCCACTGCCAGGCCCCTCTGCAAGGAAGTGAAGACCATAATATATAAATACATTTTTGAAATTAGACTGCCATTCAATTCATAAGAGTTATGGAGGGGTGCCCCATGTCCAAAAAAGGTTGAGGACCACTGAGCTAGAAAAAACCCATCTCATTAAAATTGTAGGTGCTAGATCATAATCTCCAAGTCTAGAAGCTAAAAACAAAACAAAACAACCCTCCTTTCCTTTTATTTGTCAGTTGAGCTTATTTGAAATCCTATGATACGCTATCCCACAATAGCCTTTTAGAGCAGTTTCTTCCCAGAAGAACTATATACTCTGAAACCAACATGACTACCTCCACAGTGGCACAGCATTTACTGATGGCTGCACAAGCCCTTATTTTCACTTCCTCATAACTCCTACAGAAATTGTCTTTTGGGCCTGGAACTTTCCATGCATGGTCTCATCCAAATTTTCATTTGAAGTTGTCAGTAATCTAGTGGAAACTATTTAATGTAAATATAAATGCCTTAAATTATGAAAATTGTGAGACTAATAGGTGACCAGGAAGTTGTTCCGTTGATTTGATACACAGATCATGCATGATAAAAGAATGCTCAGTGGATTTGTCATCTACAATGTTACCATTAGAAAGTACAGTCTTTCAGAGCTAATGTCCAGAATAAAAATGAAATAATTGATAAGTTGCTCAATCACATACTTCTGTTTATTGTCAATAGAAGTACTTTATGAAGAAAACAAGAAATTAAATATCTATTCCAATATAAAATACATAGGGAATAAGAGTTTACTGTCAAATGAGGGAGAATGATATATACTTATGCATTAGCTATTGGCATTTGTACATAACCAAATACATTTCTGCTAACAAATGCTAGACTAAGCACAAGAGGAAGGAGGTTCACAAAAACAAATGAAAAAACTCAATTGTGGATATCCATTTGGTGAAAAATAGCTCACTTTCTTTTCACAATGTTCAGAAAAGATGTGAATATCTAGGGAAGATAACAGCATGTAAAAAACTCAGTGTGCCATGTATTCCTGAAGGTTATTGAATATAGATGCCCTGATTTTGATTTCCCCTAAAGTTCTTTTGCACCATTATGACAATGTGTGAAGAGGTTTGAAACTGGCTGTAAATTACTTTTAAGCCTTTTGTGAGGCTCTTTAAGGCAGAGTTGTATGAAGCAACTTTAACGTAAATGAGAATCAGGCCTAATATGTTCAACTGCAGAAAATCAGTCTGTTCACCTTTCCATTATGATGATGTATTGATGAAAAGCATGTTTTGTACAAAAGCAAACAAACACACATCAGAAAATAAAAAAGGATACAGTGTAATTATTATTTAGCATTTAAAATAATAAATATGTATACTATGTACAAAGATCTGGAAGTGAACATATCCATAACTATGTGCCACTCACTAAAACCACTACCTGTTATTATAGAAAATGCATTTACTGTACATATATATATAAATCTATTTATAAATATATAGCAATTATTTCACTTTCTCTTCGGTCAATTGTTCAAGGGTTAATTAAGAAGTAAATCCTTGGGCACTGTTCTCACCACCCATTAGCTTTAGCTAGGCAATGTCCAAACATTGAATATAGTCTAAAACACAGCATTTCATGTGGAAATCCTAGGAGGATGTTCACTGTCGAGGACATTTTGCAGTCTACTGCTATGCTGCCACACTAACAAATTAGCTTCACGTATCAGCTAGTCATATCTGCAAAGCTGCAGAAAAGCACACGGACAGAATCAGTTTGACTCGGTGATACTGATTGTCTGTACTAATTTGGACAGGGTTTCTGGATCCAGCTCTTCTTTACCATTATCTGAATTTTCTGATGAGATGTAACAGCCAGAGTCTCTTGGACAGTCATTTAACTGTGACTTGTCAAAGCTCAGGTCAGGGCTTAAACTCAGGGGCACTTTCTGATTTTCATGCTCTTGTTCAGCTGTAAAAAAAAAAAAAGAAGAAGGATGTGTTATAAAAGTATCTCAAGCAAGGGTCTGATAGCGATTGATCTTGAAGTACTGCAGACACTGAATGGGCAACACCACTGTACTCTTAAGTATGTTCTCTGTATCTGTTAGAAACTGAAATCTTAGAAATCAAAGCACCACGAATTTTTACCACTAGATGATGTCAACAGCCCCTAAACTGCTGTTCAGCTTGACCTTGACCCTGCAAAGTGCAATATCTGGTTCACAAGTGGATACTTGAGCCCCTGCTGAACTAATTGCAGTTAACGGGACTGTGCATGGGTTCTGCTTGTTCACAATGTATTGAACCAGGAGTCTACAGCCTACAGCCCACAAACCAGAGGTGGCTTCTGAACTGAATGTATCCCACAGTTCAGGCAAACTGCATCACTCTACAGCCACAGCAGCAAAGGAGATGTCCCAAGGGTCCTAACACCTACCAAATTCAACTTAGTTTCTCTGCTACAGCAGAGAAGGCCCCCCAGGATCCTAGCACCTGCCCTTTTCTCTCTATTCCTCTTGCAGCAGTCTCTGATCATCATGGGGTGTGGGAATGTAACTTGGGCTAGGTTGCAGGCAGCAGCCAACTGTGGGAAAAAGGTTGCCAAACCCTGCTTTGAACTATTGTGGTTCAATATAAGCTAGATTCTCTCCTCTCCCTTGCTTTCAAAGCTCCTGTAAAGATCCAATCACTACCATGTAGCATTTTAGTTCACAAAGCAACCTCAGTCTTCTGTTTTATTTGTAATGTAATGTATGATTGCTTCTGTAATTCTAGACAATAAACCTCATAGAGTAGGAACCTTATTTTCAGTACTTGGGTCCAGTACATGCCATCCAAATGCTAAATCTTCAAAAGTTCTGAACTGGCATAAAAAATTAAGTGGCTCGGGGTGTGTGTGTGTGTGTGTGTGTGTGTGTGTGTGTGTGTGTGGTGTGTGGTGTGTGTGTGTGTGTGTGAGAGAGAGACAGAAGGCACAAAAAGGCAGCTGTAGAAAACTCAATGAAAGCTTTATGACTCCTGTCTTGCCTTCTGAAAATCTGACCCAAATTAAATAGAAGTAACTATCTCCTGCAAAACATTTACCCTTATTTAACATTGCTCTATTCTGAATAATCTGCTAGTGAATGGCAAAGGCGTGCAGCTTTAATGGGAAGAGTGTAAACTGATTTCTCAGCAAATCACAGCCTCAGGTCTCCCTGACTGTATATGTCTCTGTGCCAAGAATTTGATATACATCATAAATAAATATCTCATTAATAAGATTTCCTCTTTTTTGGCCAGAAATTACCTGCTGTTTATTCATAGCAAATTTCTTCATAATACACAACATTTTCCACTCATTTCTAATCTTCCTTGAGGCATTCCTTTTGGTCACTTGTGACTTCAAATGTTGGTTGCTTTCCAAGAAGAAAGCAGGCCTCAGAGGAGAGAGAGATAGCTTTTCACCAAATATATACTCTCCATGGAAACTCAACCTTTATTTTTTTGTTAAAGAATGCACCTTTATTCCACTTAGATGGTTACTCTGGGGTAAAATAATTATCACTGAACCTTTACTGCTGACACACATGAGCACAATTTAAACTGACCCAAAACAATTAAGAGGATCATCAGTGCAGAGAGAATGTGACACACATAGTAAAGCAGACTGAGGCAAGGGCAAATTAATCATGAGAATGATGGGTGAATTGTTATATGTAATTAACAAAGTTCCATTATTTCAATTAGTCCTATATTTGTTAATGGTGACAGCTTTACTGTGCAGATGCATACTGTCTATTGGAGGTAGAGTAGATTATGGGTACTCATAGACTGTCCTTACTTGGCATGCGTCTATCATCAGGCTGGAGGCTAGAGTGTATTTACAGTGTCTTTCACTGAGTTATGAGGACAGACTGTGGCTTAGAAGGCAAAATCCCTCCTGGAAAAGCCAGATGCATAAAGAAGATTCATAGATTCATATGGTTTAAGGTCAGGAGGGGCCAAAGGATTAACCTGTCTGAACTCCTGTCTATTACAGGCCAATAACTTTCACCCAGTTATACCTAAAATAAGCTAAATCACTTGTGTTTAACTAAAGTGTATTTTCAGCCATGATCTGAAGTTGATGCATTTCCCTTTGTACTTTGTTACAGTAATATATCACTTTTGCTGTTAAAATATGTGCCTAATTTCTCATCTGAGTTTGTCTAGCTTCAGCTTCCAGTCTTTGGTTTTTGTTATGCTTCTCTCTACTGAATTAAAAAACACTTCAGTATTGCATGTTTTCTCCTTGTGAAGGTACTTGTAAATCAGTTCACTTCCCAATCTCCTTTTTTGATCAGCTCATGTGATGGAGTTCTTTAGGTCTCTCACTGAAAGGCATTTTCTCCAGCCCCTGAATCATTTTTTGTGGCTCTCTTCTGCACCATCTCCAATTTTCCAATATCCTTGTTAAAATGTAGGTAGCATCCCATATTAATCTTGCAAATTCCACATACAGAAATGATACCACCTCCTTATGCCTAACTCATTACTCCCTGTCATAGTTTCTTCAACTACTCTATAATCATTTAGTCTGAACTCGTGTGTGCGCATAGATCACAGAACATCACCTACTAATTTCTCCATCAAGAACATAACCTCTGTTGGAGGTATGACTTATCCTTTAGAAAGCTGTCTAGTCTGGATTTAAACAACTCAGGAGAGGGAGAATCCTCCATCTTCCACTATTAATGGATAATTATCCTCATTTAAACTGTGTACTTTTGGACACATTTAACTGGTACCTGTAACTCTTTCAACTAGTCTGTCATAACAAATGTAACCTTTTTTGCTTGCTTGTTATCATATTGAGCCAAATTAATGACTAGCATAACTCCAGTTGTTCCAGTAGCATTACACTAGGACTTCTTGGTAGTAGCAGGCTGGATTGTTGTTGTTTGTGACATTAACTTTTTCATTAGTAATCTTGTAACCAGTTCTAGAAATAAACAAGTCTACTGGGTCACTGAGCACAGAATTCACTATGCTATGGTATGAACCCTCTTGAGTTGCTGAATTCAGAAGGTCTTCTTATTCTTCAGCTGTAATCCCATGATCAGCTATAATGCAACTTGCTGATGCTTTTATCAGCTTCTGTAGAATCATCTGTCTATTCTGCCTTGTAGTGACCTAAACGTGTTAATCTTGTTTACATTCTCAAGGTCAAAGTGGAAGCTCTGTCTGTTTTCTTTGTCTTTTTCCTTCACGTAGAAGAGAAGATACACCGATTGCTGGCTGCTTAGTATGTGAGTGTGTGCTTCTGTGTGTGCACATATACATATTTGTGCATGCACATACATACACATACACACCATTTTTACTTTTCTTCAGCTTTCTTTCCATTAGCTGTGTTTGTCTGTGTAAATAACTTCCAGTGCACAAAGGAATCATGTGCTTTTTGTATTAATGGCTTCCACTTTAGTTGTCACAGTGACAGACATACACATTTGGACTTACATTTCTTAAAGATGAAAATATATGGCTGATTATTGCTGCTGTTAGCTTTTTGTTTGTCTGCTGTTCATAGGCAACTTTATAAGCAAATTCTGGCCTTAATGACAAGCAAACAGTATATTGGAACGCAGGCCCTCTGTAGCTCAATCAATGAAATATCTTCTGACAAGTAAACTAAAAAGAAAGTTGTCAAGAAAAATTAAATGGAGCTCTGAACAGCTACATTATTACTACAGCTTGTCAAGGAATGCCAAATATTTTTCACATAAAATGTAGAAAAAAGTAAAATTTGGGAGGTTTTTTTGGCCTAAATTTTAGATTTTTTTTGATGAAAATAAAAAGTCAACTGTTTTATGTTCAAAAACAGAACATTTCAGAGTACAAATTTGCTTGTAAAAAGCCCAATTTTAGTATAACTATTTTGGACAGAATTTTTTTCACCTACCTATATCATGTAATGAATGCAAAAATAAGCTCAACAGGAACCTGAGCATTATAAATAGAAATAGATGCAGTGTACAACTCAAGTTGTTCAGCTTCACAAGGAGAAGATAGGCTTATTTTTCTCTCTTGGTTTTTTTTACCTATTTCCTCTGAATTTCCTGGTCTAACACATACATGTTCAAGCTATCATTAAAGGTAAGTTTGTAGGCTTAATCTTGTTAGGATGTCAGAAGAACATACAATGCACAAGAAACAGAAATAGATAAAAATAAAGTACCGTTAAATGTTGCAGAATCATCAGACCTCAATATCTTATCAACAAATGGAAGTCATATTATTTTTCTACAGTAAAGCCGTTTCATAGAAGATAAATAGTTTTCAGTCAGTGTTGTCTAAGATATGGCCAGCAGAGTCTGAGATATGCATCAGTTTGACACGTATATTCTTGTACTACTTTAGACTGTGGGATGAGACTAAAAGTACTGAAAAAATATTAGGTTGTATGCCTTCGACAACAGATGTGTGATAAACCTGTACTGTTTCACTTTATACTTGGAAATTACTATTATTTATGTAACTGCCTAGACATGCATGACACTTTACAGAATTGGTAAAAGGACAGGTCCCTCCAGAAAAATCTTAGTCTAAAGCTCTGACTCAGTCTAAAACCCTGATTCTACAACCTATGCTTAAGCCCATTCTTATTCAGAACATGCTTAAGTTTCACTAACTTCAGAAGAGCTGCAGCAATTTCAACCTGTTGGAGACCTAGTGGCTTTATGAGTTTTGCAAAATTACAGATGTTCACCAGGGTTGAAAGAGAATCTGCAGCTAATAAATGTTAGTCATGACACTTCATGCACTAGAAGAGGAAGTCCAAATGCTATAGAGTGGTTCCCAACATTTTTAAACTCAAAACACCCTCACTGAACTTGAGGCACTCCTCCACAGCTTTTGTGAATTGAGTGGCACCCAAGAATGCATTTATATATTACAGTAAGTATTTCCCTATGGAAGGGCAGGGCAAGCAGGGTGGGGAAGCAGCCAAGCAAGGATAAGCCTGAGCCTGTGCTTATCTGCTTATCTCCTCATACATTGCAACACTCTTCAAAGAATCTCATGGTACCCCAGGGTGCCACAACACCTGGATTGAATATCACTGCTATAGAGATACCTGCAGGAGAGTAGAAGAGAATGCTCACAGACCTGGGAAGAGCCCCGCAGGGCAGATGACACTGCGCCGGGGCAAGATCTGGCCTACAAGTTGGGGGTTGAGCACTCCTGCCCTAAAACATTTGGACATAACACATCATACTAGGACTGCACAAACTCAGGAAACCTTTCATTTAAAATCTGGACGCTTCTTGAGATCAGCTGATTACAAGTTTCAGGGGGGCTGCACTACAGTACAAAAAAGTAGAAATGGCTCAAGCTCTGTGAGAATGACAAGCTTTGAACTGCAAGTATAATAGATGTCATCAGTACTGCCTCACACAGCTTAAAGAAAGAGCATTATGTTTACCTAGATGACTGTTGAACATGTATTTTAGTGTCCCTAAATGCAATTGCTGTGGCTGGTAAACAGATTACCTTGTAGCTGTGGGTAATTATGCTGCTCACTTAAGCAGGGCAAAAAATCAATTTTAATTAAGAAATCATTTGTGTTGGATTGAGTCATGTCCATTTAGGAAGAAAATATTGAGCTTGGAAAGTTCATTTCAGATGTTAGAATTCACTTATAACAATTGTGCCAATCTTTTTACACCCAGTTTTCCAATTGGCTTTACTCAAGCTCAAGGATGTCAACTGACATGACCAAGGTCACAGAGCGAGTCAGATTCTAACGCTTGAATTTACCCACAAAGTCATCTGGGCTCTCATTCTTTTTTTCTAGCCACTTGCCCAGTTGTCCTCTATGGAGGTTTATCAATTTAAGTCTCTAATATCTCTCTGCTTTAGAAGTATGATATCACATCCTATACATTACAGCTCTCTCCCATTAGTCAGATGACAAACATTATGGTGCAATGGCAATCAGGGAAGGTAAACTTGATCACCATTTTCCTGGGTCAGGAGATCACCTCTATTTAGGAAATCATTCAAGCATATGCTTAATTTTAAGCATACACAAGTCTTATGGAAGTAAATGGGACTTTGGCAGGTGCTTACAGTTAAGTGCATGTGTAAGTGCTGTCCTGAATTCTAGTGTGAGTGTTTACTATTCATAATTTCTGGGTACATTCTTAGATTGAATTCAAATACTATAAAATTGACACTATGTATCCAAAGCTGATGTGAAGAAAATATTTATCCCTTCCCTCCATCTAATAATGCAAACATCATCACAGGCTTTGAAACACGGGGCACTTTATAAGATTTATTGTTTTTATTAACATAACAAACAACTTCAACTGTATGTTAGGGGACAGATGTCCTCAGGAGCAATATTTTGCCTACAAAGCAATGACATATAACAGCAAAAAGCAGGGATCACATATGGATAATAAAAATTAATTAAATGTAAGGGACATGCAGAGATCTTGCCCGGTCATACCTTACATGATCGTTACACTTTTAGTGGCATGGGAACATGCTGAACATGCTAAAAATAAAAGGAACTTGAGACGGACACAATTTGGTGCCAAGTTCTTAAAAAGTTAAGAAAGTTAAAGCAGCCTGAAATACATTTAGGCTTATACTGCTTTAGGATTATAAATAGTAAACCGTAAGTACACCATATCAAAATAGGTTTTCTTCATGACCACGCTGACTTGTGAAAAACCCTCATGCTTTGCTCTCATGCTCCATGCTGATACAAAACTCTTTGACCACATCCGCGTTGCAAATGAAAACACTGCTAAAGTTTCACGGGAGCATTACCCCCCCCCCCCCCCCACAACCCTAGCATTTTCTATTCCTGTTTTTTTCCTGGTTAAATATTGATGTTGTAAAATGCATACCATAAAAACAGAGGTGTAACCATCCAGTTCTGTACCCTGGGCAGTGGCAACACATGGTGTGGGGGCAGTGGTCAGCAGAAACAGGGCAAGCTAATCAGAGGTCCACTGCTGCAGAGGGAGACGTTGCCTCTTTTTCTGTTGCTTACACGTGGTGAGTCGTGACTTAAAAAAACATTTTTCGGCAAAAAAAGAAGAGGCACCATGGTTAACCCTCTCGGGCACCTCCCCACTGTAGCTCCCTGCTTCTGCCAGCCGCTGGCCCTGCACCATGAGCTGCTGATACCCAGGCAGTCAACCCTGTCACTGCTGCTCACCACTCCCTGCTGCAGGGACCAAAACCACTGCATGGGCAGGGTGGGAGTGTGACACACCCCCTGACTCCATTCTTCCCCTCACCTCCTCCTTGGGCAGCATCCACGGCTTGTGTCTTGCTTACACATCTCCTGTTAAGCTATTGTATACAACATACAGAATACAGCAGCCAGTTATCAAGCTATACACATGCACATGCTGGCGTGCATGCACAGACACACACACATGCACAAAGTCAGATTAAAGGGACTGGCAGCTTGCCACATGTGAATACTACTTAGTCTCTTCCATAACCACTGGTTGGAGTTCTCAAGCACACTCCTCCTTACTTCAGTCTTGCTTTGGTAGTCTCCTCAGACCCTCAACTGACAGACACCATTGAGTAGAAAGAAGTTCTGATCCTGATTTCCTTCCTTCATCTGGTCCATAGAGAGTAACGGTGTTTGCAGAAGAGGTCGTTTGAACAACTCTTCTTGCCAGTTCTTGTGAAACCTCTTTCCTTTCCAGTAACTAACTGGGCAAGGAGAGACTGCAGGGGCACAGGGAGTCAAGTACAAAATAGGAGCGAGGGTCCAGAAAGATCAAAAGAGGGTGTATGAAAGGGAGTGCTGGGAAACTAAAGGCAGAAAGCTGAGGGGAGCTAAGATAGCCATTGGGGTTCTCAGAAATTCAGAGAAGCAGGGTGAGAATATGAGTACTTATTTAGGGTGAAATCCTGATTAACTGAACTTAATGTACAGCATATAGGTGTATGTGAAAGATTATGAGAGAGGGAGAGAGAAATTCACGCCTCTTCTCCAGTCAAGTGACAAACTAGAGAGATGCAGATAAGCTATTAGTCTTGTTATGAGCTGTAAGAAATCCCCAAAACATCTATGCATGGGTTTGCATTTTCAGGTCCCATTTTTGATTCCAGATAATCCCCAATTCAGACTGGACACCTGATGAAATGACTGCTCAGTTAAGAGTTAACTGCAGTAATGACGAACAAACTCTGAAGGCAGGGTCAAGATGAAAGTACAAATGTGGGCATGTTTAGCCAAAGTTTACAGGAACTTGATCTGAACTATTTTGGTTTAGAAATCAGGCTGGAGCTATCACAAGGACAGCATGTCTCATGATGTCTTGGCATTTCTACTTCAGGTGAAAGTGCCAAGCAATAGAAGAAAAAAAATGGCAAAATACATGCATGCACACAAACAACAATCAGCTCTCTGAATTTCAAACAACATTGAGGTTAGGTTCTTTGTGGGTTTAGCCTGCTCAGGAGCTTTTATTTAGTCTGCAGATCAGCTTCTATTTTATCCAAACTGTTCTTCGTTAACCCTTACTAGAAATGCCAGTAAATGTGGTGGATAGGGACTGAAAGAGGAGAAAAGATGTGTGAGAAGATGAAGTTGAAGTCTGTCTCTTCAGGGGCCGTATCTACATGAGACGCTGACTGCACAGTTGTTAACTGTGCATTTATTTAGTACTTGCATACACAAGTACTAAATGACTGCGAAGTAATTGGAGTTACTGTAGCATCCCCAAGCAGCTTTTTGGTAGTGCTGACTGTACAGTAGCTCATTATTA
>NW_017728906.1:23109855-23134783 GCF_001723895.1 Crocodylus porosus
CACATCCGCGTTGCAAATGAAAACACTGCTAAAGTTTCACGGGAGCATTACCCCCCCCCCCCACAACCCTAGCATTTTCTATTCCTGTTTTTTTCCTGGTTAAATATTGATGTTGTAAAATGCATACCATAAAAACAGAGGTGTAACCATCCAGTTCTGTACCCTGGGCAGTGGCAACACATGGTGTGGGGGCAGTGGTCAGCAGAAACAGGGCAAGCTAATCAGAGGTCCACTGCTGCAGAGGGAGACGTTGCCTCTTTTTCTGTTGCTTACACGTGGTGAGTCGTGACTTAAAAAAACATTTTTCGGCAAAAAAAGAAGAGGCACCATGGTTAACCCTCTCGGGCACCTCCCCACTGTAGCTCCCTGCTTCTGCCAGCCGCTGGCCCTGCACCATGAGCTGCTGATACCCAGGCAGTCAACCCTGTCACTGCTGCTCACCACTCCCTGCTGCAGGGACCAAAACCACTGCATGGGCAGGGTGGGAGTGTGACACACCCCCTGACTCCATTCTTCCCCTCACCTCCTCCTTGGGCAGCATCCACGGCTTGTGTCTTGCTTACACATCTCCTGTTAAGCTATTGTATACAACATACAGAATACAGCAGCCAGTTATCAAGCTATACACATGCACATGCTGGCGTGCATGCACAGACACACACACATGCACAAAGTCAGATTAAAGGGACTGGCAGCTTGCCACATGTGAATACTACTTAGTCTCTTCCATAACCACTGGTTGGAGTTCTCAAGCACACTCCTCCTTACTTCAGTCTTGCTTTGGTAGTCTCCTCAGACCCTCAACTGACAGACACCATTGAGTAGAAAGAAGTTCTGATCCTGATTTCCTTCCTTCATCTGGTCCATAGAGAGTAACGGTGTTTGCAGAAGAGGTCGTTTGAACAACTCTTCTTGCCAGTTCTTGTGAAACCTCTTTCCTTTCCAGTAACTAACTGGGCAAGGAGAGACTGCAGGGGCACAGGGAGTCAAGTACAAAATAGGAGCGAGGGTCCAGAAAGATCAAAAGAGGGTGTATGAAAGGGAGTGCTGGGAAACTAAAGGCAGAAAGCTGAGGGGAGCTAAGATAGCCATTGGGGTTCTCAGAAATTCAGAGAAGCAGGGTGAGAATATGAGTACTTATTTAGGGTGAAATCCTGATTAACTGAACTTAATGTACAGCATATAGGTGTATGTGAAAGATTATGAGAGAGGGAGAGAGAAATTCACGCCTCTTCTCCAGTCAAGTGACAAACTAGAGAGATGCAGATAAGCTATTAGTCTTGTTATGAGCTGTAAGAAATCCCCAAAACATCTATGCATGGGTTTGCATTTTCAGGTCCCATTTTTGATTCCAGATAATCCCCAATTCAGACTGGACACCTGATGAAATGACTGCTCAGTTAAGAGTTAACTGCAGTAATGACGAACAAACTCTGAAGGCAGGGTCAAGATGAAAGTACAAATGTGGGCATGTTTAGCCAAAGTTTACAGGAACTTGATCTGAACTATTTTGGTTTAGAAATCAGGCTGGAGCTATCACAAGGACAGCATGTCTCATGATGTCTTGGCATTTCTACTTCAGGTGAAAGTGCCAAGCAATAGAAGAAAAAAAATGGCAAAATACATGCATGCACACAAACAACAATCAGCTCTCTGAATTTCAAACAACATTGAGGTTAGGTTCTTTGTGGGTTTAGCCTGCTCAGGAGCTTTTATTTAGTCTGCAGATCAGCTTCTATTTTATCCAAACTGTTCTTCGTTAACCCTTACTAGAAATGCCAGTAAATGTGGTGGATAGGGACTGAAAGAGGAGAAAAGATGTGTGAGAAGATGAAGTTGAAGTCTGTCTCTTCAGGGGCCGTATCTACATGAGACGCTGACTGCACAGTTGTTAACTGTGCATTTATTTAGTACTTGCATACACAAGTACTAAATGACTGCGAAGTAATTGGAGTTACTGTAGCATCCCCAAGCAGCTTTTTGGTAGTGCTGACTGTACAGTAGCTCATTATTACTGCGCAGTAGCTTGTTAGTGTTGTGCAGTAGCATCACATTGTGCTTCATGACACGCAACACTAATGGGCAGTAGCAGCATCTCATGCAGATGCGGCCAGGATCACCTTTCCAACAGTGAAAATACTTTATTGTACTAATAGGAAGTAGCTATATTTTCATCAGGACACTCTCTTGAAACTCAGAAGGTTCAATTTTCTGCTGTACCACAGGATTTTTCTATGACCTTGGGCAAGTCAGCCTCTGTGCCTGAGTTCCCATCTGTAAGAAGGGGATAATTGCATGTATCTACCTCTCAGGGCTGTCATAGGGATAAACACATTAAAGATTGAGAAATGTTCAGATGCTACTGGAAGAAGGATTATTTGTATAATCAGGAGAGAAAAATAGATGTTTGAACAAAGAAGAAAAAATGAACCATGTATCAGAAAAGAGTCTAGACCATCTTCAGACACAACAGCTTATCATTTTTGTTTGTTACTGTAACATGTAACTTACATGTTTCTGTAAGTTAGACCTAACAATGAATGAAAGTTTAGACACTTACTTTCATAGTCTTGTAGACTTTCAACTGCAGACAGTAGCTTGGCCCTGTCTTCTGGGTCTGTAATATTCAGCTCAATCAGGTGGCTCTCTTGTAGATCCTTCAAGTCCTCCAAAGTCTCATAGCCATTTAGCAAGAGAGTTGATGTGTATTCCTACAAGTGGAAACCCAAACACACAATTCAGTCCATGAACAAGAGAGGTTAGAGACATAACTACAGTTTTATCTCGTTCATTTTCTGTGGACAAAGGAAAAAAGCAGTCAGGACCCCTGGAGCACCAGGAACCCCCAACCAACATTTTCTCTGAAGCATCTATAAAGACAGTTCTGTTCCCTTCCTAGTCATGTCTAGGCATCAGGCATCTTAAATTGTGGCACAGTCAAATAAATCTAACACTTTACAATCAGATTGGGGTTAGCTTACCAAATACCTATCCAATAGATAACAGTGGACCAGATCATGAGCTTGTATAATTCACTATTTCCTTTTTGACCTTGGTTTATATCAACTGAATATCTGGCCAAGTGCCTATAACTCCCCTAACTTTGTGTTTTACTCTTGTTGGAAATGGAAGAGCTTAAAACTCCAGGGTTTTCTGTTTTCATCAATGGACCACCAAGAACCACAGCAGTCAACCATAAAAGCACTCATTGCATAGTATATGCTATACATGATAAGCCATTTAAAAGGTCATGGAATGAAATTAAGTTTATGGTATCCTTCATATTTTCTAACAAGCTATTTTGAAGTAACAGTTGGATTCTCTGGAAGGGATGAGTGATACAGAATTAAAACCACACTTCCTTAACAGATCAGGGAAGAAAATAAAAAATGTTCAGATCACTAAATGAGAATTTCCACTATTTGTTAGCAATGAGTTTTATTCAAATCCCCCCGAATTTCAGTGACTGGCCCAACATCTACAATGGGACAAACCCAAAATCCACATCCAGAGACCCCTCATAATTTAGAAGTGGGTAGATCTGAATCTGTCATTCATAGTTTGGGCCGTGTTTCCAGTTGCTATGTAACACTCTTCCCTTATATTTTCTCTTCAGTCCTCAAGACTAGGGACAAACAATACACATAAACCTGTTTAAGTGATCAGAATCTGATTTAAACCTGTAACAGAACAGACATTCAGTGCACAGAAACCAGTTTGAAAATGGCTAAAACTGGTTTGAGATAAACCGGGTTGAATGTAGTATCAGACTTAACTGATTTGATTCAAACCGGTTTATGTAATGTCTGTCCCAGACCTCTTGCTGGTTTAAATTAAATCAGACTCCCCCAGCATCCTGGCATGCTCTCTGGGCTGGGCAGGGCTCTCTGCTCCACAGCAGGGCTGGCCCCTGCCCTTTGCTCCCTGGCTACCACTCTATACAGACTGCAGGCATCTGCCTGCTCCTCCCCCCTGTCCCTTCTGCCTTACAGACACCTCAGCATTGGCTAGCACACCACATCCTGGTTACAGCCTATGCTGTGGCAGGACAAAGGGAGAATCAACAGGTAGCTGGTAATGTACCTTTGTTTTCTTAATGGGGTGATCAACACTGAGGTAGGGGTGATAAACACAGTTATCAGTTCCCTGCTGGGCTGCTGGGCAGATAACTCTTCCCTAAACAAAGCATCCTGCTGGGGTCTGGCCATGCCCCCTCAGCACTGTGGAGGGGAAGGCAGGGCTGCTTTAGCACCCCCGAGCTTCTAGCCTGAGCCACTGCAGGTATGTGCCTGCATTTCCTCAGTCCAGAGTGAATATTTTTTCAGTTGGAAACCGGTTCAACCTAGCCAGGTTCGACTAACCTGCAAAAATTGAATCAATTCAGGGTCAGGCTTTTAAATGTCTAGCCCAACTGACTGAGTATGGAGTCAGGGGCTTTGGTTTTCTAGTGTTGGTTCTACTGATCTCTCACTCCGTAGTCCTGAGTTACCTTTTTATATTAGTGTGTATGTCCATTTTTAGAGCTTCTAAAGTTCTAAATTTTACCCATG
Organism: Crocodylus porosus; assembly: GCF_001723895.1. Lineage (NCBI taxonomy): Eukaryota > Metazoa > Chordata > Crocodylia > Crocodylidae > Crocodylus > Crocodylus porosus. The sequence continues at coordinate 23,114,406 of NW_017728906.1, forward strand.
AAGAGCTTCTAAAGGTCTAATTTTACCCATAAAGGTCATGGGTAAAATTCAAGTCACACAAGGGATCAATTTGACCCAATAATATTTCCCTATCTAAACTGAAGTAGGTATAAGTGAGGATTAATTAGTGTTTGTAAATTGCTTTGAAATTGCAAAGTACTTCATAAATGCCATCATTATTGTTTCATATCTATGTTACAATATTTATTCCACTGCTAAAATAGACTAAGAAACAGCATTCAAATTTTATGTACTCAGAAAACAATTTGAGTCCAGCCAGAAAACATTTTCCAGTCATAAAGAAAATGAAGTACAGGTTTGCTATAAACCAAAAAGTAAATACACAATTGGCAGGTTCATCAAATGGCTTTTTTTTAATAGAGCACTTTTATCGGATGGGAAATTTAGTAGCAGACTGACAGTGTGTTAATTCAAAGAAACCTTCTGATGAGTAGCCATTGTGTTAAAGTGAGACCACAGAGAGGACAGACTCTCAGCACATACTACAGAGGTGACATGAACAGACCCACAAGCAAGTTTTTTTTTTTTTAATTTACTCTTCCACCTTTTTCAGTTGTGTTTGAAAAAAAATGACCCATGTTTTCTACTCTATGGATTTGCTTTGGTGTAGTGCCAGAGATGGAAAGGAAAGAAGCAAAAGTGGCTTTAAGCCATATTTGTGTCTCCCGGACCTGGGAGCAGATCTGTGTCAATTCAGGCTACTCTTGCTCTTTGTGCTGGGCTGCCGCGGATGGCAGCTGAGGATTGCAAGAAATGACAAGCATGCCAGCTTTCCTATAGGAATGCCTTCTGCAGTGGTTCGTTACTGTAGGAACTGTAGTTTCTTCACACATGGGATTCTCAAGTGGCCAAGCTTGTGTACGTGAGAGAAGGTACGCACCCAAGAAAGAATAAAAAGAGCCAGGTAGATGACTGCAGGACTAATGCACTGTCACTCCTGGTCCCCTCAACTGCAGTGAGTGGCTGCAGGACTAATGCAGCTGCAAGGTTCCTGGTCACTCCTGTCACTTTGGTTTGTATGCTGCCCTAGTGTGAATGTGTTCATGCACAGACAAACATCAAAACAATATCACAGTTGTCTTTATTGTTACAAACCCTACTAACATCTGGGGGGTTCGTGGGGTGTCATGCATCTATTTTTGAGTTTGTTTTACTAATCTGGCATGTGTAATGTCTATGTATTGGTAGTGTCAAGCTGTATTTTGCCTTATTGTCCTTATTTTATACGCATTGTGGTATTTGATATAAAAAATACTTCTTACATGCCATAATAGAGTCAGGATTGTCCTATGAAAATAGGGTCACCATATGTTCTGTTTTAGCCAGGCCAGTCCTGCATTTCAGAGGCTGGTTCTGGTCAACTCATAAGGAGAACTATAATGTGTGTCCCAGAAACACAGGGGCACAGGCCAAAGTCTGGCCAGGACTTGGAGTAGTGTGGCACCACTGACTGCCCAACTTGTAGCCCCTCTCCCACTGGCTTGTGAGAGCACTGGGGAGAGTGTCCCAGATTTCTCGGATGATGATCTGAGGCATAGGAACCAGCCCCTTCCAGACAATGATGAATTTACATTTTAAAAGAAGGGGCAGTAAGAATAACATCTGGCTACTCAAACCACTGAGGGAAGCACATTTCTCAGAGCAGGGAAACTAGCAGTGAGAGACAGTACTATGAGGATACTGCATTTAGCTTTCCTCGTGTCTGAAAGGGTGCACATATTCTCCTGGTCTTAATGAGATCAGGAATGATTGCTTCTCTGGCAAATGTGCACCTGTGGGGGAGCATGCAGTGTGTGGGGGGGGCGGGGGGGAAGGAGGGGGTACTTGCACAGTGTGGGTTCCCCAAGAGTTCAATGAAGGGGGAGAGATTTAAATGGCAAGATAAGAAACTATACTGAAGCTTTGCCTTTATGCCTTGAGAGAAAGTTTCTATCTTCAGTTTTCCTGGACTTGGGGAGACAATGGAATATATTTTTTAGATAAGAGTAGCAGTTTGGAAATGGCTCCCATATACAATTTTCACAATTGTATTCAAAATACAATTTTATTCAGGAAGCTGAATAAAAGACACTAACAAGGACTTGCAGGAGGCCCTGGAGGAGAGGTCAGAGGCAGAAGCTGTTTTTAAACCTGTTGAGCTCAATAGGAACTGAATTCCTACTGAACTGAATTTATGGGCTATTGTTGTTTTTTTATTCTTATATATTCCCGTCTGTATCTCAATATATAGTTCCTGATAGCTTGAGTTTACTCTTGTTTGGGCCATAAATCCATTCTCATCTTCTAACACTTGTTGTCAGTGTTAACTGTGAAGCCAGAACACTTGACTATGAGGCAGTCCTCTTTTTCTGGATGGGGGATCCATCTTTTCCGAGTGCTTGACCGGACAAAGGTGCGATTCTTTTAGCTGGCAGAATCTCCTCTTCTAAGATATTTCAAGGCTTGGGTGAGACCGGTATAGCTGAGGCACCATAGGTCAGGAAGCTGACCTTAGGAGCATCTCGGTCTGTTGTCAGTGGTCAAACAGCAGATGGCAGAGACGGGTTTGGAGCTGAAGGGCATACCTAACTGCATCTTGGATCGGGGCATACCACTGTTATTTATGATTTATCTCATGTAATATCTAGACTTCCAATCAGGAGCTGGGTCCCCTGGGCCTTAACACAGTATCCACATATTACAAAAAGACAATCCCTTCCCTAAGATCTGTACAAATTAAGAGAATTGCATGCTGAGAATCACATACTTGGCAATGCAAGGAGCATTTCCTTCAACCACTTTCACATGGGTTAGGTAAATGCAAGGATGGAGAATTTTCTGAGCTGCTGGTATTTTCTGGAACTAGTCATTGTGGCTCTAACTACATTAAAAACAAATGTAAAAAAACCCAAAGCATTCCAAACAGAACTAGGAAAGCATCTGCTGACCTGCAGATGGATCCGCTCTAAGAGTTCCTGCAAGGTTTTAGGCTTTGCTCTTCTGCTTCTTCGGTGTGCCCTGATCTTCCTGGGAGCTGCTTCCTCTTCCATAATAATGTCCACATAAATGAATTTGAAATTGCCCACTTTGTTGTTCAGCATGCCAGTCCACATACCCATGGGGGTTTTGCAGATAATGTCGATAATGTCTCCTTTCTAGAGAAATAAAAAAGAAGATGGTGACCAAATGCAGTTGGTTTGTGACATGTGGCCGCTTTACCTTAATACAGCCAGAACAGTGTCACTGCATAGAAGACACTGAGTGGTGGCAACTGAAACGCTCGTGAGTGTTTATTAATGTGAAGTAACTCTTCTTGTATAAGGAGGATATTTTTGGTTATTCAAAATCAAAGTATTACAGAGCAACATATGGTAATACTGGCTTTCTCCCTACCCACACCATGGAGTTTAGGGGGCATAAGTATATCCCTTTCTCTTTTGCACAGACATTGTAGCCAGTAGGGCACACTATGATGGGTGGAGATCAGCCTCCATGAGGCTCCTTCCTGTAGTAGTGGTCAGGGAATGGTTGCAACTTTGGCAAGGGAGCATTAACAGGGTATTTTCTCACTGCAGAGCTAACCCAGGCTCTTTCCTGAATTTTAGTCCAAACATACTCCTCACACGGAAGAGTTTCTGATGGCTATCTGGAAGTACTTAAACTCATGCTAGCTAGCTGAACCATGTAGGGGTGTGAGCTGTAGCCTGGCATCTGCTTTCATGTGTGCTGAAAACAACCCACTTGGCAGGGAGGAAACATACTAAATTATTTGAGTACTGCTGGTCCTCCAAAGTCTTCCCATAATTCTCCCCAAGGATGGATAAGTTCTCTCAAACTTGACATAATAGTCCTGGAAAGTTTGAGAGAGGGTCTTTGCACAAAGAACTAACCATAAGTTGTGCCACCAGACACACAGAAGTAAGTGCAAAAACAGCAAGTTCATATTGGGCACATCTACACAAGACATTTACTGTGGAGCTGCTTAAATAGCTCTGCAGTAAAGGCTCTGCATCTATATGTGCATCCCTATTAGGTTACAGTAAACTAATAAACACTGCCATAGGTTAATAGTTGTAAAAAACAGTAGTATCCTGCAGTGGTGTTGTTTACTGCAGCAATACACATATATATGCTGATGGGGTTGGCTGGCGCATGAAGGTTTCCTGAAGCACCTGCATGCACTGGCCAGCCCCTCTGCAGCACACTGAGCTGAGTCAGAGTGGTCCCCAGCTGTGTGTTTCTGAAAACTGGAAATACAAAAGTTTTCATGAAAGGAACCATTACGTTACAAATACCAGATATGTCCATTCCAGAAAAAAATGTTGATGGTTGTCTCACCTTGATTTTTAGAGAATCAGTATCATAAGGACTTGGAGTGAAGTCTGTGTGTACTTTGGCTCTGCCACAGAACGGTCCAGTATAAGGGACTTCATCATCAAGCCTAAAGCTGTCCCTGTTGCTGGTTCCATCTGAACAACTAGTGACTCCGCCTAGTAGAGAAAAAATACTTAAATCTCTTTGAATTACTAGGAATTGTTCAATTTCATATAGCATCAAAGAAGCTAACATGATAAGACATAAAAACAGTGCATTGCATATAAGTTTGACACATTCCAAGAGCAATATGTTCATTCAATAACCAAACATACTATAAGACAATAAGCAAAATAAGCTAGATATCTTTAACATATTCTGTGTAGTAATCCTTTATAATGATGATGCTAATAGACTGCACATTTTGCTTATGGGCTTGTTGAAATATTACTTCTGTAGATTAATAAGTACTTGAAAACTGCAATTTAGAAAATGATTTCTGTTAAACTTGTTCTGTTTAAAAACAAATACTGTAGAAATGATTTTATTTCATTATAATACAAGCTAACACTTCAAGAGAACCTGCACTGCAGAGGAAAATTTTAATCTTATCAACATTTCTACCCGTCATTTCATCTAGGTTGAGCAATATAATATCAGCAGAGTAATTCAGGCAAATTTGAGCAAGCTCTGCAGTATCCCATCCAAATATATTTTTTAGATAAGAGTAGCAGTTTGGAAATGGCTCCCATATACAATTTTCACAAATCATGTTGTAGAAAATGACCATAACATGATTTGGTTCACATGGTGGTTTAAATGTACAGCTATGGCTCCAGGCTGGGTGAACCTACACTTTGGTGTCTGGTCAGGGATCACATGATGAGCAGAACAACATCACAATATCACATCCTTGGAGCCTTGAGAGATGATTGCTCACAGAATGGCAACAAACTGCCTTCTTCAGGCTTTCTAGTGCCCTGTCTAGCCCCGCCTGAGACTGCCTGATTGCAGAATTTTGGGTAAGCCACAGAGGAGGTGCTCCCTTACTGTCTTTTTGTCTTGGCTGAAATCTTCCTTGTGTTCTGGAGAATCATAGTCAGGTTGAGTTTTCCCTTAATCACACATTTACAAAGCCTGTCTAAGGACTGGGGAACAGACTCCTGGCCAGCCAGGGAAGGGGGAAGTCTGTGTGCGTGCGTGAATGCATATGTGTGCATGTTGAGAGTGCATGGGCTTGTAACCTCAAAGGAACCAAAGTAACAGCTGATTTAAGGCCAGCTGCAAATTGTAATGCAACATGCACCAGTTGTATCATTAAATAGTATGCTGGGTTGTGTGTAGACAAAATGACAGGCATGTGTGCACAACACCTTAAAGTGGGCTAAATGCTTTTGTACCGCTTTAATGGTATCAGTGTTAGCACGCCTCGGTGGCATATTGCACATTAATTCCAGCCACTGTAGGAAATTTGGCGGTGTAATGTATCTTAAATTACTTGGGGTGCAGCAAACTAAAATTCCTTCAAGGAGTTTTAATTTGCAGCCCCATCAGTTGTGGAGTGAAGCACCAGGCTCCATGCAGCTCAGGGGCTCTGCAGGAAGCCCTGCAGGCAGCCTGGGAAAGCAGGCTCCACTCAAGAAAAGCAATGAGCTTGATCTCCTCCCCCTCCCCACCCCTCTCTTCCGGAGCCTGCCTGCCATGTGTGGGCCTGGTGCTTCCCTCAGTGGCTGTGGTGCCCCCTGGGACCGCCCAAGATGGGTGCCTGCAGGCGGGTGCTGCCGGGGGCGGGGGGGGCAAGAGTTGCCGCTGCTGCAAAAGGAAGCACCAGCCCCAACTCCCCCCGCAGCCCAGGGACCACTCCACCCGCTGGCAGCTTGTCCTCTCCTTTCCACTGGAGAGGCAGGTAAGTCAGCAGGGTGTGTGCATGACACAGGGGTTTAATCAGCCCTAAATTGAAGCAGTGTTTTTTAAAACCCACCACTTCAATTTAGGTCCCCCATTTTGTCTACACATGCCCTTGGTTAATGTCCTTCATTATGTTGCTACGTTATGCTACTGGTGAGTAAAATAGGCTTAGCCAGCTAAGCTATCCCATAGTGCTCAGCCCAGTGTAACAATACAAATAACAAATACGTGAAATAATCTTGCAGTTTTTGATTCTGTTGCCCTACTGTTACCATACCAACATTTAGCATTAGTATTGACTGTAGAACCGACGTTTAGCATTTGAACAGCCAAGTGCTTACTGTATTCTTAGCCATTTCTATACTATCTGCCATGTCTATATTGCTTGCTGAGCTCAGAAACATCATTGAGAAGCATGCCCTTATTACTTCCTCTGCTCTGCACCTGCCAGATCCTGGAAACAAGGCCATGTAGCCACTTTAGAATGACCTGAGTAAGTGCCCACAACTACTCGGGGTGATTATTGGTGTGTGTGCTAAAGCAGCTACATTGCCTAAATTTCAGACTTCTGTTCAGGCAAAATGCAATACTTATACTCTCCTCGGTGGCATGCCAAGACTCAGGTGTTCCAAGAGGCAGTACAGATTTTGAATGTTTGAATCTTGATTCAACCCACCCTGGGATGCTGCTGTGTTCACTGCAGGTCTTTTGTGAACCAAATTCCACTGACTTCCACAGAGTTGAATCAGGGATGAATTTGGTCTCATCTGTATAATCACTGTTCTGTATAACCTTGTAGTACTAAAGGTAACTCCTCCCCTCCATCACAACTGGTACTTGTTATGTATGCATAATTGACTGTAGGACCTGCAGGTAGATGCCAATCAACTTACTGCTTCCCACTCTCTTTTCTGAATAAGCAAAACCAGTATTTCTGACTAGCTTTTATGGGTGCCTACAGATGTGCCAGGAGACTGCTCCTTTGCACTGTAATTACAACACATTGGAGTAGACTCAATTAATAGTGTCTGCTGAAGCATGGTAATTAGCATACTTCAGCAAGCCTTTGCATCTCGTGTATCAGTGTCCCCGCACTTCAAAATGGTGGTGGGGGCACTTTAACTAAAGCTCCTTCGACAAGCTTTAGTTAAAAACCCTGCCACCATTCTGCAGTGCAGGGACACTGATTCACGAGATGCTATAGGCTCTTGGAGCTTCTCTAATTAAACCACCCCCTCCACCCCTGGAGCATATGTAAAAACTCCCATAGTTTTTCATGTCATGTACTTTTATAGATTTATAGACTAAGATTCAAAAGGATGACAGTGAGAATCTAATCTGGCCTCCTGCATAACAAAGGCCATAGGACTTCTCTGAGTCAATTCCTGTTTGCCCTACAAAATATCTTTTAGAAAACCATCCAAACTTGATTTAAAGATTTTCAGTGATGGAGAATCTAGTACCATTCTTGTTAAGCTGTTTCAGTAGATACTGTCACTATTAAAAATGTGTGCCTTGTTGTTCTTCTGAGTGTGTCCAGCTTCTTATACCTTTGTGTAGATTAAAGAGTTCTCCATTATCAAGTTATTGTTCTCTAGTTCTGACAGTCAATTAATTTTCAATAATATTGAATAAGTCAACAAAGAGGGTTATGATTCTTTTTACTTACTAGATGAGCTTTGGCCACTATAGAGACTATCCATAGAGTCACTGGCTTTTAAAGAGGCCTTTTCTGTATGTCCTCCACCTCCAGGATCACTGTCATCTTTGCCTTCTTCATTCTTCAGCAACAAAAATCAGAGGTTAATTATGCTAAGACAGACTTTATATGCATGTTTGACAGGTGACATATTTTGTGCACTTATTTTACTAGTATACATTGACTTGCTAAAATGAACATTGTGCTTAAGTGTTACAACATATTCCTTCATTATGGAAGGAATGACCCAGAGTAGGATCCCACAGTAGGACCTTTGTCCCTTCATGCTGTCTGTGCCCATCTCCAGCTGCTGTGCCCATCTCCTTCTACTGTATTCTCCACATCCCTCTGGATTCATCGTAATAGTGAATCTACCACAATAATACAAAAATCAGAGACATACATCATGGAAATTCCCAAGTAAACCAGATAAGATGTTTTCCTGGCTGTTCTGGAATTCCAGGGAAGTGGCAAGAATCTAGCACATGATTTTAGAGCTTAAATGTTTCAATATTATCTATATTGATACTATGTAATATAAAAATCACAGAAGCAAAGTAGGAAGAAAGCAGCTGGGGATCACTTTGGGGATTCTCCTCCATCTAATGAGGAAGCACAGAGAGAAACTCTAAGAGCAAATGGTGAGAACTGTATGCAACTGCTGTGCCTTGCACTGGAATATCTCAGTCTTGGGCTTTATTAGTCCATTGCAACAGGGGGAGGGCAAGCCAGAGGCACATGGCCAGGTTTAACTCCATGTGATCAGCACATTTTAGCATCAAACTGGCTACTCCAAATCTCAGAACATGGGCACCTTTGCAAAATAAACAGACGTTCATTTCTCTCTCTCAAAATCATATGAGGCCTGAAATAGGACCTCTGAGGTTATATCATGAAATGTCACCTCCCAAATCATAGCTTACAGAGTTTGTCAAAACTAGAAATTATAGCCTTATTTGTCAATCGCTATTTAAGCTGAAGATGATTTCAAACTTAAATGAAACAATGCCCACTTGTCAAAGGAAGTTATTTCTTCATTAATGTTGCATCACACTCTCTACATAGAGTGGTGTCTGGGACGTCATACACTATTTAGGATGTTGCATCAAACATGAAACGTATGTTACGTGACTTATTGTGTCAAGCAAAACAAAGCATTTATGGTATAGGTCAATCCCAGGTTTGGGACTGACTCCCTCTTCCCAAAGAGCTATATATTACAGAAATGAAATATGATTAGTTTCCAGGAGGGGGAAGGATAGTTACACTGTTCAACAGCTTTTCTCATTGATTAACCATTGGAGCAATGCTGAATTCTATCAGCTACAGGGGAATTAAGATTGTATGGAACATGTGCCCTAGCACATTCTATTGAATTTCTGTCTTACAAAGAATTAATTTAAGTATACAGAAGGTAAATATGTAAGTTTTATTTCTTTTCTCTTATAATACAAAAGTAATGGATCTCCCAGTGAAATTAAATCTTAGAAATATAAAACTAATAAAAATGCCTTTTTCTTTAATACACAGTACATGATTGAAATTTGGAACTCACTGCCTCAAGATACTGAAAGGTTCAGCGGGTTCAAAAAAAGATCACACATTTGTACGTGTAGTAAAAATATCTACAGTTAAGTTAGATGAGCTAAAAACAGATAGCAGATATGAACCCTTATGCTTCAGGGCACAAAGTGAATCATTAGCCAACAGATGTTAGAAGAAGTTCCTACATCCAGGCTACTCCATTAAATGTCAGTTAAGGGAATTTTTCTTCTGTGGCATCTAGTACTTATCTTAATCATGGCCTGAGTATTCAGTTAGAGGGGAAAAGGGAGTCAGTCCCAAACCCGAGATTGGCCTATACCATAAATGCTTGGCTTTGCTTGATGCAATGAGTCACTTAACGTACGTTTCATGTTTGATGCAACATCCTAAATAGTGTATGTCATCCAAGATGTCACGCTATGTAGAGAGTGTGATACAACATTAATGAAGAAACAACTTCCTTTGACAACTGTATCAGAAAGTCCTACATGCTTAATTTAAGATCATCTTTTTCCTATTTACACTGATGCACACCTACTGGGGAGGATGCAAAGAACCCTCCTCTTTACCTGTGTGACCTCTTCCTCCTACAGAGACACACCTTTTCACTGCCAGCTAAACAAAATATCCCCTTTGTCAAAGGAATAAAGCTCTGTTCTATCCTGGCACTCATGTCTGTGAAATTGTAAGTGTAAGTGCCTATGCCTGTGCCTTTGGCAGTACACATGCATCAAATACACATCCAGGGAGAAAGAAGCGTGAGAATTGTTTTACTGAAATCGAATCATCAACCATTTAAATTCATTATTTGTAGCATATATCTTTCTGAATTCAGGTATTACGGTGAGTCAATAAAATGTTATTAAGAAGCAATTAAGAAGTAAGCGCACCATCAACATTTCCACCATATGTTATCAAAGATGTTAAAGGCTCTTCATCATATTTACCATGTCCTCGGAGAGTGCCTTGATGTACTTTTTACCCATCTTTTTCTTCATAGTCAGAGAAATGGCCCGCATCTTCTTTCCCAAACCACTTCCATTTCCTGCCATTTTATTCTGTCCTGCATCTCCAAGGTCACTTATAGTCTCCACCTCAGTTACCTGATTTGAAATTAAAAGAAAAAAATCTGATGTAAGAGCAGGAGAGAATGCAGAGATACTTACGATGCACGTAGGGTGTCTGAAAGTTCTCATCAGCCATTCTTCTATTTCTGAAAGTGCCTGGGGAATTATGTTCATAACACTATGCCTAAGTACTCATGAATATGAGACAGAAAATGCATTTTATGTTACAGTTTGATGCTCACCTTATTTCAAGTCCTAATCCAAGTGAAAATGATGTGTAGTGGTGAGGATATACTCAAGCCACTTGCAGCAAGAGTGTTGCAAAGCAGGTTGCTACCAGGGCCACTGTTGATGATGTATAAGCTTTGTTGACTCTTGCTGCTCTTATTTTTTGTAAATATGGACCTGTCCTTTGCACTGCTCACCAAAGGTTCCTTTGCAAATCTTACATGTGTTAGTAAGTACATGCTCAAACAAGCGATTCTCATGAATTATATATGCACTTACCATGCATACATGTAAGTCCTTACCAACCTAAGTTTTACATCACTGAATCCTAATGGTTCTATGTAAGAGTTATAGGAAGAGGGATGGAAAAAGGTAGAATTTTTGTAACACAAACCTCAACTGAATCATCTGGCTTCGATACTGAATGATGCCTAAAGCGGTCAAAGGTTCCAAAACTACTTGTGCGCTATAAAAAACACAAACAAAAACAGATCTTAGTGACATTGTTTTTACATTGTTAAGGTAGAAATACGGCTATAAATCTGACATTTTACATTAACAATTCCTTATAAATAAGCAGGGTATAACAGGCTATTTTCATAATCTGAAAGTTGGTGGCTATGTAGGTAAAATGTGAATGCAAAAGTGAAGACAGAGCAAGTTCAGGTGACAAATTGTTATTGCTCTTCGCCATAAACTATGAAATTAGCTTATGGCAAATTAGTTGCTGGCCATTCCCAGGAAAACTTTAAAGGGTATGTTATCAGAGTGGTGCAAAGTGAACAGAATACACAGAAGAGTCTAGTCTTACTGGGCACATCTACACATGCATGAATGTACCTTTGCTACTGCACATTAAGTCTAGTACCTCTAATATAGGGTCCTACCTAAATGAGCAGTAGCCAGCACTACTGCATGGTAGCAAAGGTGCATGGTCTTTTCATGATGCTTAATGCACAGTAGACCTTTGCCATGATGTGGTAATGCACAGTAGAATTAGTCTACTATGCATCATCTCATGTAGATTCCCCCACAGATACCTACATTTTTGTACCCAGAAATTGAGATCACCAACTAAAAAGCCCTTTTTGAAAACATGGACCTAGCACATCAGCTGCTAGAATTTGTAGACCTGTTAACTATGATATTTTGGGGGGTTCATTTTATTATTTAGTAACATTCAAAGTTGTCAGGAGTTGCTTGTTTTCTATTATTTATGTGTATGCTTTAGTATTTATGACAAAGAAAAGTCCTGTAATTAAATCACATGTTTATAAAATGTTTATAAAACATTTATAAAAAGCTGGTCTAATAAAGGATACCAGATTTGCCCAAAGAACCTTGTCTGACTATGCCCTTGGATCAACATGGGTACAACCTACAACCCTGAATGTTTATAAAACTGCATTTATTTTCTTTGCATTTTAAGTACCCCTTTGACCCCTCTCCATATATATCAGGGTATTCAAAATTTGCTATAAACCTTGAAGGGTAATGTACTAAGCTCAATAGAAAATATGCTGCATGAAAATTAGGCATATCAGAATGCTTCTCCAGAAGATGAATGTCTGAACCTTTTGGGTTACAGAATTTCTCCTTAGACTCTTGATGAGAAAGATTCAGAAGTGACTGAGGTTTCAATCAGATGGATGATCCCTTGGGTGGCAAATAAGGAGAATGTATTAAGCTGGTCCTGTGGTTAATGCACTGAACTTGGGTTTAGAAACTATGGTTTCAATAGTTCGCCTTGTCACTAGCCACTCTGGGTATCTGTTTACCACTTCCCTGATAAACCCAGGACCATAGCTGAGAATAAATTTATTATGTTTCCAGTGAATATAGATATTATAAAGATGTCATAGATAGATGGCCTATATATATAGCCAGAGGTGAACAAATCTTAGCTGTATAAGTTTCTATAGAACACCCATTTACATGTTACCTGGTCACCATTTACGTCTTTTCACAAACTGTTCTTAAAAGCAGTAAAGCTGAAACTCTGATGGAGCTGATACTTAAGAAACAATTTAACCTTCTGGTAAATTTGTGAATGCTGTTAACTATACCTTTTCTGTCCACAGTTAGCAAGCTGCTGTTTACAGTTCTATTTTTGTATACTCCCCTTTTCTGGCTATAGTCATTCCTCTAAGGGTCTCATCAGTAAAACTGTCATACCCCTGACTCTTGTGCAGGATGACAAGTTGGCATTCAAGCTTAGCAATTGTGATCTTAAGGATGAAGCTCATCAAAATGATACCAACTACACAGAGTACACTTATACCTCCCCGGGGTACTTCCATCCAGCAAGGGCCCCATCTTATCCTGTCCCTGCCCATAAATCACAGGGCTCCTATCCATTTTAGCTCCCTTATCTCTTACAAACAGTCACTTTTTAAAACTAAAAAGAGTGGACAGATGTGGGGGGGAAGGGGAGGGAAAAGAAATTCATGTAAAAATGTATGTTCTTAATGCCTTTATTGAAACATAATTCAAATTAAAAGCTCTCTGATATCCCAAGTTTCTCATCCTCAAATAGTTTCTTTCTAGAGGTGGTCAGAAAATTAAAACAGTTCTAATGGAAATGTCCACATTTCATTTCGGATTTTTTTAGCCAAGAATTTGCTTCAGAGAGAAGTTTGAATCAAGCTCTAACTCCTGTGGTTTACGTACAGCTTGGTCTTTCTGGCTTTATTTTCATTACATATTTGCATTCTAATGGCTTTACTGTGACATGTATGGTTCATGGAGTCATCTGTTTCATATCACCTTGGTTTTCATTATTTTTATTGTTTCCATTTTTTAAAAATTAGGTTGGGTTACAAGCCTACTATATGATATATATCTGCATACATTTGATATTGGTTTAGTTGTTTGTAACGTATTTGTAATTTATGTGGCTTTAACCTTAATTAGAGCTGTCTTGATAATAGATTGGTTTCAGTTGGGGCGCCAAAATTAAAAATAAAAATAAAAATAATGGTTCTACATGAGTACCTTAATCACTAGTCCTTCAAGTATTTTTGAGCAGGGGGCACTTACTGCCTCCTGTTGGAGTTATTCTGCTTTATATGAAATGTTGAAATGTTCATTGAGACAGAGCAATGAGTGAGGATGACTCTCTTGCGAGATCTTTGGAGCATCCTCCAGGGAACTGAGACACTGGGCTTCTGTCTCTGTTCCAATGAACATGCAATTATTTGTGCAAAGTAGAACACCTCCAACAAGATAGACTCAGACCATCCTATACTAGAAGGCCCAACAGTCTCCTGATTTGGAGCTAAGAGATGTAGATTTGACTCCAGCCCTCCAGGTAAAAGAAAGGGCTTAATCCAGGTCTCCTGAAACCTGGGACAGCATCACAGTGCAAGCTCCTCTTCTTTCAGCTTTTTGTAAATCTGGTCCTGGCATCATTTTTCCAGGCAAAAACTTTTGGGATGGTTACGTTCATGACTAGTTTCGGGATAGCTAAAATCATATATTTTTAGGTGAATTTACTCTTCAACTAAAAACATTCACACAGCTCTATTCTTAATTGCTTGTAATCCTCTGGAAAATCTATGTTGGCAAAATAAAGATAATTTTCTGTGAAAACTAATAAAAATTGATTGAAGGACAATTTAGCTGGTACACTCCAACTTCATTTAAAACCTCCATTTTAAAAAAACCTTCTCTATTAACCAGATGAACAACATTCTGACAGGTGACAATGGGTGAGCTTAATAGTATGACATAAAAACATAGCCCTGAGGATTATGGGTCTATTAGAATGGATTAACACCTTTCACTGACTTGTCATCCTAGTAAATACTTCTCTAAGCATGGAATAGGAAGGGTAGAAAGAGGGAGGTTGGGATTCACAGTACTGGGGAAACAAATAGTTCTGTGTGGTGATCTTTAAACATGGTGTAATCTTCTGTAACAGTCAATCGCTACAAGATTCACAGTAGGAATAACTGGATAGTAAAGAAATGATGTGGATGATGGTGTTCATTGCTGTTCTAAATAACTTGAGCACAGAGAAATTCATTATTTTTTTTGATGCTTGAAACAACCTTCTTTCCTATAAGGACAGAAGGCTTAGGGTGTTTTTTAGTGTACTTCCATGTTGTTTCATACCTATTAAATATTAATAAGGGTTACAGGATGATTTCCACTATTCTAGATAATGGCCTTGTTGCACTGGAGAGCACTAAATAGGGCTGCTTCAGCAATTCTTTATACTAACTTTTTCCATTAAGTAATCAATAGCTACCACCTTTTAAAATGTATTCAACCCTATTACACTGATAAAGAAAAGCAGATTTAGGAGCTGTGAGCTATGAGGGGAATAGGGCTATTACTTTTGGTAGTGTCAGTCACTACATTAGTGTCTACGAACACCTACTTTGTGAAGGTATGGTCATAATCTGAAAGCCTTGTTTCCAGGTTAAGGGAAGCTTTTAAAGCAAATGCAAATCTACTGGAAGAAAATCTGTCATTGATTTTTGATACCGATATTCAGTATCCTATAAAATTAAGTGATTTTGCTGGCTAGATTCACATAAGAGTTACTAATGGGTACATTAAGCAAATGTGAATTTGCACAGTGGAATGTAAAACAGGTATGCGAGGAGGAGAAAAACCACCCTTATTTTTCCTCAGAAATACTGATTGAATATACTTGTATTATTCATATATGTTCTACAAAGTAATGTCCCAGGCTTGAATTCCAGTCCCTCTGGAGCACCAAATTAATATAATGGAGAAAAGTCAAACACTTTTCTTTGTTTTTATTCCTCCTTCCATCTTTTCTTCTTAGTGGCAACCTTTAAATAACCTTTATAAAGGGACAAAAATGCATGTGTTATTTCTTTTAATCTAGACATTTTATCTTTCATGTTCTAGCTTCCTTGCCTATGAAACACACACACAACAACAACAAAAACAGCTAGGTGTACAAATGTAAAACCAATAAGCACCAAAAGCCATGGGATCTGATCTCTTTCTCCTGTTAAGAATGTTTCCTATTACATCCTTTTACAGTCGAAGGCAAGTTCTCATGGCATATTAATTACAACTGCCTAAGTCCACCAAAAGTGGCAGTGGTTGGCTATTTATATTCACTGTGGGTGAAGTTCACCCAAGGCATAGCTCACCATATTGGGTAATTTATACAACCCAAAGATCTGCCCCTTGCATCATAGAACAGCTATGTCTTGCTTAAGCCATATTCAAAATAGCATTTAAATGAGAGGCAATGAAGGGGCTTTGTATTGGCCTTTGCATAAAGGATAAATATCACTCGTTTTTAAAGTTTCTCCATCAATTTCCACTTGTCTCTTAACTATAAGTTACAGTGCATGGAAATAGGGCAAGAATTTTGCTTAGATTAACCATTCTAGTGCAGGGGTCAGCAACCCCAGGCACGTGTGCCAAGTATGGCACACCACCGCCAGCCGGGGCTCTAAGCAGCCGCTGCCAGCCGCATAGCCCAGACTGCTCCCAGTAGGTGGCTGGGAGGCTGCAAGCCCTGCTGCAAGTAGACTGGGCTCCGTGGGCCGGCTGCAGCTGGGAGGCTGCAAACAGCTGCTCTGGGTATGTTGGCACTCCAGCATCTTCCAAGGTAGACATTGTGGTTTTTTCAGCACTCCAGTCAAAAAACATTGCCTACCCCTGGTCTAGTAGTCGCAAGACAGCTGATAATGTGGCCTCTTATTCCCCTACCCTAACCTGGTACCTTTTCTTTTTTCTCTTTTCTCATTGCAGAAAAAGGAGCAGGATCAATTCACAAGGAGCAGAATGTGCCTTTTTGATTGATCACTGAACGTAAGTAGGGTTGGGCGAGCTTTAGAAAGAGGCTGAATATATATGCTCCATTATGCTTCTAAGTCCTCCAGGACAAGGAACTTTTGAGAGGCGCTCTGGGAATGCAACTGAGAATTACCGAAGTCTAGATGTATACCATCATTGAGCCAGCTCCTCTGAGTTCTCAAACAGATCAAAGGAAAGAGTCTTTTACTTGACCACAAGACAAAATACCACGGTTTAATTTTCACAGTGGTCTATGAAGAAAGTTTCTCACGCCTATATAAAGAATAAGAATTTGCATATATGATTAAGAAGCAGTCAGGAGTTTAATGAAGAGGTAAGAAAAATATATCAGGTGTCTTTTCCTATTTACAGATATAGAATATCTGACAAAAACCCAAGCTATTAATATAACTTTATAGTCTCCACGAAACATGGCTAAATCTTGTACTTTGCCAGTCAAAAGCAATAAAAAAGATACAGCTTGTTCTCACTAACTCAAATAGGGCAATCTACTGAAATGGCATTTTTAACTGGCTTAAAAATTACTCTATAAAAGACTCTTGCTGCTAGTATGGTGAGGTATTCAGTAATTGTATGGGGGTGGGGGAAGAAAAGAAGAAGAAAGGTAAAAAAGGTTTTCAAACAAACTTGTTACTGAGAAACAGCAGAGTAAACACCTTTGGTTTAAAGATGGAAAATGATGAGAAAATAAAAAGCTGTATAAAGAAGTGTGTTAAGTACATTTAACACTCCCACACCTCAGCAAACACCATTCTTTAAAGCAAATGTTGAACAGCTGTTATACCAGTGGCTATATCTATCACCCACCTAAGCCTCTAGAGCTTTAACCACATTCACATTTATTGAGTCACGTGGCATCTGAAAGAAAGCACTGCTGTCAGAGTTTCCATTAGAACCTTTATTTTTCAGTGGTCTAGAAACTATGGCCATGGTCATCCAGGAGGTGCTTTAGGCATGTGGAAAACCAGATCAACTGAACAGGGATACATAAATTCATAAAGTTAAATAGGGACATAATTACTGGGAAGATCAAGATGCACATCTATCAATTTTTTATGCCAGACACATAGGAAGGCCTAAGCTAATGTCTCATTTAGAAAACCTTTTAAAAATCAGGTTTAATGTGTTTGTGAGCCCAGAAAAGACAGGCTAAATCATATTAGAAATACTTTAAAATCTGGATTATTTCAAATCCCCTTTGGCAAAATGTACGTGCGGGGGGGAAATCTGACTTCCCATTTTTAAAAGCACATCCATCATTCTTCAATGTAGGATGCATTCTGCTGCTCTCCCAGAGGCGCTTAGCTGAGCCCCTTGCTGGCCTAGGCTAGTGCTCATCTGCTCCAGGCAAGTACTGGCCCAGCTCCATCCCTGGGCTGTCACAGAGAGGAGACAGAAAAGGCTCTTATCTCCTCTCTGTGCAGCTGGGTGGGAGGAAAAAACAGAACCTTTCTGCCATGCAGATCCCGTACCCAAGCTTGTAGGCTTGAGCCCTGGTAGGGACTCAGCCAGATCTGCACGGCAGAGAAGCTTCAATCCCCCACCCCCCCTCCAGCCTCAGTTCCTGCTGTGGTTTCTGGCTGCTGTCGTCAGGAGGCTGGGTCTGGGCGGGTGTGGGGGAAGGAAGTCCCCCCCCCCCAACCACAAGAGCCCTGCCACAGTTTGATGGCTATTGTCCCTGGGGGAAAGGGAGGTGTAGGGTGGGTCAACATGGCAGATGGGCTCCCTCCTGCCCTCCCCCAGCCTCTTCACAGCTGCAGCCAGGAGCTGCAGTGTGGAGCTGCCCAGTCCAGCTTTTCACTGCTTTGGGAACTGGGGCCAGGGGAAGGAATCCCCACCCCCCCACTGCAAGCCCCCACACCCAGCTTGCTAGCTAGGGTCTTGGGGGGGGGAGGGAGGGGGCGCAGCCAGGTCCATGCAGTAGAAGGGCTTTCTTCCCCTTAGGACCAGTTCCCAGAGCAGCAAAAAAGCTGGGCTGGGCAACCCCACACTGCAGCTCATAGCCACAGCTGTCAGGAGGCTGGGATGGGGGGGAAGGAGCCTCCTTGTCATGTGGGCTTGACCTGGCCCCCCTGAGACCCCAGCCAGCAAGCTGTGGGGGGACCCTCAGGCAGAGGGGCTCCATTCCCTCCCCTCCCTGCAGCTGCTGCGGACAGTTGCTAGCTGGTGAGGGAGGGGGAAGGGGCCACTCTGGTAGCCTCCTGGGAGGCATGCGGGAACATCCCCCACCTGCTGCCTTGGCCAGTGCAAACAACCACTGAGTCCCCAAACAGCAAATGCTGGTTCATTCCCACTCTAACTTACATCACTTTAAGTAAGGTGCAATAGAGTGCTTCCACCAGAGGCTTTTTGAACATCTGTACTTAGACTTACACACCACCTACTGCAAGGTACTGAAAATCACCTGGCGGTGCACATTGAGAACAGCAGCTCCTAGGTGCTGGGTACTCCAGCAACCTGGCTAATTCTGTGCATGCGTGCAACTACATTTACAATAATGATTTAATTTAAGACTTATTTATATGATATTTAATTAAAAGTGACTTTCAAGACTGCACAAAACCAAGGAAAATGATTTTATAAGGAAGTCAAGCATCAGTGACACATTCAGACAAAGTCTATACTGCCAATTAAGGATTGGTGCAGTGTTTACTTTGACCACCCACTATCTTTTTTATGGCATTTTACAGACACCAGTGCAGAAAGAACTTGGGATAGACCCTGAAATCCTTCCCTTGTAAAACTGCCCCTATGGTGCCACTATGGTGGCAGAGACTGTTGCCTAAGAAAAGACTGATTAATCACTGAACACCCTCATCATGCTTTGGTCTTTATTCTTTAAATACAAATGTCTTTTCTTCTCTGTATTTTTTTTCTGACAGACAACGTAATTCTGATATCCCCATATTTCAAAAGAACTAGCTCATTAGATTTAAAGCCCTCTTATTTTTATACTATGACTTTTTTTTATTAATACAGTATGCTACCTAGGCCCTGATGCTGCAGAGGTCAACCCAACTCTCATCTCAGAAAAAATTATGCAGGTACTCAAGTGTTTGCAGGACTGGGCTTTTAAAGAATAGAGACAGAGAATGCATGTACAACTCTACACAAGAGGAAGAGATGAGAATATTGTGTCTCAGAATGAGCTAACTCTGGGCAAAGGGGAAATGCTGAGCCTGCAGACAATGTAGGCAGGTTCCGTTAAAGCAGCATTTCTCAACCCATGGGTCGCAACCCAAAAGTGGGTCGCAAGAATATATGAAAAGGTTGTGAACAAACTTTAAAAATAGATCAACAAACTTTAAAAGTGGATCCTCCTTTAAAGGAGAAAAACTGAGAAATTGTGGCTTTTCCCTTGCAGGCTGGCAGGGTTCCAGCCTACAAGGGCTGCTTGGGGTATCCCCTCCCCCTTTGCCCCACACATTGCGGGGCTGGGGGCAGGGGCAGTGAGTCGGGAATGAGGGGCACTGGGTTGGGCCTTGGCATTGATTACAAATGAGTCCTGATACAAAAAAGGTTGAGCATCACTGTGTTAAATGACTCCTTCCAGCCACAGCAGAAATGTTGCAGGTAGGATAAAAATTGTTGTTTCATATTTCATCGTTTCATACTAGCTAGAGTCAGGAAGGACCTGAACAGATCATCTAGCCTGACCCCCTGCCACAGGCAGGAATGAATGCTGGGTTCACAAGACCCCAGACAGATGATCATCCAACCTCCTCCTGAATTTGCCCGAGGTAGGGGTGAGGACCACTTCCCTGGGAAGTTGGTTCCAGATTTTGGCCACCCTAACTGTAAAATAC
>NW_017728906.1:23134883-23163065 GCF_001723895.1 Crocodylus porosus
GAGGCTGAACAGGTTCAGGTCCCTCAGTCTCTCCTCATAGGGCCTGTCCTGCTGCCCTCTCACCAAGCTGTGATTGATGGTGGTGTAAGAGTCCCAGTCATGACCAATACCTCATTGTGCTAGATGCTGCACAATCTCTGAATATTTTAGGGGGCCCAATATGTGTGGGTGATTTGCTGCTTCTGTCTGCAAGACTGAAATGCACCACAGCTAGCAGCACAGTTGGTTGCAGCATTCTTGGAACAGAGCAAGAGTGGAGGGACAGAGAATATTGTTTCTTGGGGAAATACTGTTTTGGTTTGGGGCAGTTAAGTCATCTTTCCTACTAGGGCAATGGGAGGTCCTTTCCTTTTGTTTTGAAAAGCAGTGAAGGTTACTTTGCTTCTACCTCATATATGCACACCTACTGCCCACTTTGCACACCTGGTACATCACTCACAGGCTGCAGGACTGTAGCTTGATTCTGCTCCCAAAGACATTAGTAGTAAAATGCCATGGATTTCACTGACAACAGGATCAGGCCGCTGCATCCTTTGGCTTGTGTGTAGACAAAATGAGGGGCATGTGTGCCCAACAATTTAAAAGGAGTTAAATGCTCTTGCACCACTTTAATGGTGTTGGTGTTTGCACATGTTGGCGGTGTATTGAGCAGTAATTCCAGGTGCTGTAGCAAATTTGGTGGTGTAATGAGCCTTAAATGACTTGGGGAGCAGCAAAATAAAACTCCTCTGAGAAGTTTTAGTTTGCAGCCGCGTCAGCTGTGGAGGGAAGTACCGGGCTCCGTGCAGCTCAAGGGCTCTGCAGGAAGCCCTGCAGGCAGCCTGGCAGCAGCTCAGGAAGGCAGGCTCTGCCTTTTTTTCCCTGGAGCCTGCCTGCCTACCTGAGCTGTGTGGGAGCCCAGGTGCTTCTTTCTGCAGCTGCAGTGCCCCCCAGGACCGTCCAAGCTGGGTGCCTTTGGATTTTTGTTGCCTGGGGGGACAGGGCCACCACTGCCAGAGAGGAAAGCACCAACACCCCGGGCAGCCCAAGGACTGCTCCACCCTCTGGCACCTTGCCCTCCCCTCCCCACCACTGGAGAGGCAGGTAAGTTCAGGTGTGTGCACGATACGGGGGTTTAAAGGCCTCTAAATTGAAGCCGTATTTTCAAAAACCCACCGCTTCAATTTAAGACCCCTGTTTCGCCTACACATGCCCCTTGTTATCAGAATAAGAGTAAAAGCTGAGAGATGTTCTAAGAAAAAACAGTTTTTCCAGTGAAGTTTCCTGTGAGGACTGGTACCATAAGCCGTCACTGTAAGAGCTGACTCTCTGTTCTCCTAGCTTGCTTAGGTTTCTGAAGAGTAAACAAAACTTTTAAAAACCCTCATCTAGGTTTTACTGCAGTCCTGCAGTGATACCCTTGACCACTGGTAATGACCAACAATAAGCTAATTCAAAGAAAGTTTTAAAAAAATGGAGGAGGATAGTTTTTATTACTTTTAAATGAGTGCTTGATGCATCATGTTGGTTCACCTGATTAATGTGCACAGCAAACTCAGCCACTGGAGTTGTAATGTTTCTGCAAGCTTCCCTCCAGCAAAGCTATGCCATTAATTCAGTGGCATATGTCAGCTCGGCAGAGCAAGGTCACTCTTCTCCTTCAAGGGGAACCTTTTTAGAAATAATAAAACTGACAGAAAGTTCTTTTTTGCATGCTTTATGTCACCTGAGGTTGAGTGCTGCAGTTAATATCACAGGAGCTTATAAACATTCCCATCTCAGGCAGCCTCCAACCCTTACCAGGGTTTTGGAACCTAAACTTTTTTTTCAGTAAGCTAGTGACAGCTTTATGTGGGCCAAATATACAATATGTAATCTTAAATGAGTAAAAAATGAGTAAAAAAAGAAGAGTAAATCATAGGCTTTTTGGAGGAGAAATTTTGGAAGCCACTAACATAGTGCTGATGTTGCAGTTTGCATTTTGTGGGCTGAGGCTTAGCAAGAAAAATGTAGGACTAAGGACTTTATCTCTTTGAATCCATGGGTGTTTCAACCTTTGGGCCTGAGGGGGAAAATTCATTAAAAATATTATTGGATCACCTTGTTTGTAGTTCACTACTGACTTTAAGAGTAGACTGTGAATCTTAAAAAGCACGTAATGTAAAGGAGAACACAAAGTTATTTGATATTTTTATATCATTGTATGAAACATAGATAAATGGAAACACACTATGAAAAATTATTTTCATGAAAACCTGTCTACTGGTGCATAAGTAATGTCCCATATGCAAACCATAAGCAAACAAAAGACTATGTCCACTAAAAGAACATGATATATCCAAATATGCCCAGTGTGCCAAACTTTGTCCTTTCAGTATCTCCTCAGACCTGCCACCTATAGTTTCTGAATTTTCAGAATTGTAATTGAAGGCATTTTCACAGGATTGCATTTGTGTGGGGGCAAAATTTGGTATGTTATTTATTGTTGGTTACTGTGCTATACTCTTGTACAGAAGACTTCATTTCACAACTAAGGTGAATACTTTGCTACTGCCAACCCGGCTGAGCTCCTGCATGTCCTTAATGCCTTTAGCTCACAATATTGTCCTCATTGTCCAGTTACAGAAAATACAGATCTTGTTTCATTATAATGGCACAGGCTTCACTGCTTGATAAATCAGTGCAATTAAAAGGCTTGGGTTTTTGAAAGGCTCGTTGGGAACTTGAGTACATAGAGTTGATGGGTTAGGGTTGTCTTGTTTTGGTCTTTACAAGCCTAACAGCATCCTGGTAATTTAGTACTGCCTACGGACATTTCTTGATATAGAGGATTTTATTCTGGGCTGCCTACATAACCAAGGTGCTACGGTTGCCATTCCAGGAATAATTCTAGTGAACTGAATAAATTAATCCATCCTAAGCCTCCTTAGTGGTTTTATACCAGAAGTGATTACATAAAGGATACATATACATGTTCCTTTGGGGTAATGGGTATTGCCAGCTGTGTGAGTCTAGCAATTACACATCTCTCCTCCCATTCCATTTTCTCTGTTGCAGCAACAGCATTGTAATTCAGGCTGGGTTGAAAACAACAATTCTACTTAATGAAAATGCTGATGTTTCAAAATAAGTTTTTGCTCTAATGAGGAACAAAAATAAAACCTTTAAGAATTTTTCATGAAAAAATCACAATGGAAACAGTGTCACTAACCCTAGACTAGTAAATATGCAGACACCCAAGTCTGTGTCCCTAATGCAAATCAAACCAAGCAGGGACTTAAAAGTGGGTCTCTCATAGGTCAAGTGAATTTTCTGAGCAATCTAGTAAGCTTTTAGCTATTCTGGGTTTGTAGATGTTAATTCATCCTCCATCTTCCTCTCACTCTTTCCTCTTCTCCTTGCCAGCCTGACAAATCTTTCTCAATAAAAGTGACTTTCACATGCTGCATCCTCCTCCAATATCACAGATAGGCCATGATTTACACAGTCTATGGGCTGGATAACAGTCTTGCACACAAAAAAAGGAAAAAAGTCAGTACAGAAAAAGGAGTGTGATAAAAGCATTTCTTAACAGATGACATCAATAGAGCACAGCCTTCTGCTTGTGAAGGAGAAAGACCTTAGTGGTGCCGAGCGGGTACAATTCTATGCGTGGTAATGATTAACACACACTTTGAGCAAGTATACTTGACTATATGCAGGACAGGGGTTTGGTGAATCAAGCCTGTTGAGTTGCTTCAACTGTTTCATCCACCTTGTCATCTCAGCTTCTTGTTTTGCTACTGCTAAATGAAGTTAATTTCTTCATCTCACTGCCACAGGCCAGCTGTCTGTGACAAAGCTCTATCTCTGTCTTAAACTTAATGAAAGAGGAAGAAAACATGAATAAAAGGTTGTTCCCAAGTCAGGCCATAACTTTTCGGTTGGTGGCACTCCTATAATTTTCCTGGTTCAGAAAATCGTAAGTCCTATAAAAGAAAACAACTCAGTGTTTGCATGCTTTGGGATCATCAGATTATCTAATTTTCTGGAGCATAAATCCTAGTGCACTTGGAGAGTGCTCTCTGATTCAGTACAAGTAGGTGCTCAAGAAACCCATCATTCCAAGAAGATCAAAATGAAACCAGTGAAGGGTGGGAGAACAAGGCTATCTGGTGGGTCTTGTGAAGATGAGCCTGATTTAGGCATGAAGTGGGACACTGAGAATGGCCTCCATAAAGGAGACTTAATTCAGTAGAGTACCAGGAGGCCTCCACATTTTTCTTTTAGCTTTAAGTGGGGGCTTCCTCGTCTGCCCCTGGAGACTTGATGTTTGATATGATATACCATTAGCTGTAGAGATTCACTATGATGGGAAGAAAGCAGTCTCTTAATTAATACCTGGACTTCTCAGGAGTAGAACTCAGTCATAGAGAGGGAACTGAATACTTTTTCCCCCACTTAAAAGCTTCAAATTTGAAGGTTAAATGAAGACCAGGGATATTCCTTATAATATTCAGATCAGTTCACCCACCCCTTCCAACCACCTTCATTTTTCCCTTCATCCATGGAACAACCCAATGAGAGACAGAGAGATAACAAAAGCTAAATAGATGTCAGTATGGTGTGTATTATGTGTAATAATAGAAGCAGCTGAAGCAGCAGCACTAGTGACAGTAGATGCTTTAAATCTCCAGCATTTTTTCTAGGCTTTAAACTTCAGAGATCAATCTGAGGAAGAGGAAGCGTAATATGCTTCTAAATAAAACTACATAAGGATGTAGAAAGCCAAAGAGTGAAAAAGGGGGAAATATACCTACTTGCTCATTTAAAAGATGATTTGGCATCTGGTTATAAACCTCCCACCCCTTATAGCACTAACTTCCCACCCCCCAACACACTTACTTCAGTATCTGATGTGCAAAGATTTTTTCATATTCACACTATGGTTGTTTAAAGATGTTTTGCTGTGTTGCCAAGAGAACTATGAACTGCCAAAATCTTGCTGAAAACAAGAACTTCACAACTTTGAAGAAAACAGTGGTACTACCCTTAGCAACTAAAATGGCCTCACTTTCCCTTCCTCCTCCTCCTCCTCTTTCCAGGTTTCAGAAAACTAAAATCAAGAGATGTGACAAAAGGGTGATAAAAATTGTACTGCTTGCAATAGCAGCTGTGATTCCAGTTCAAATTATCTGTCACTCATTTTTAACTGCGCAGTTTTCATTTCACCTGAGTTAATTACATTGAATGATTAGCACTATTTATTGATGTGGAGGCTCAGTGCTCTCTCTTTCTCTCTAAGTCTGCGGGGATTCATACTCCAAAATAACTCTCTTAACTGGCAAACTTCTAGCTAGCAAATGCAGACAACAACATCTCATATGTAACAAGCTTTGTTCCGTTGCACATGACTTGATCCAGTGAAGAGAGAAAATGGTACGGCATAATCAAGAAAGGTTTTAAGCAGATCATGATGTCAAGTCAGTATGTGCAATACGGGATGGTATCTTTGAAAAGTACTTTCCCTAACTTTCCTAAAATTGACGCGAGCAGTTACTTCAGACCTGATAACTGGACTAGGAATATTCTAAAGTATATTACTGGAAGAGAACTGTCACATACAAAGAACTGTAGCCCACATCCTCCTGTCTGCCCATGTCAACATAAACTTTTTCAAGAAACCACAGTATCAGAGACTTGCTTCATGTCTGGTTCTGGGTATTTTCAGGTCACCTAAAAACACAGCACCAGAAGAAAGCTAAGCAAAAAAGAAGACAAAGCAAAATAGAAATTGGGCCAGATTTGAGTTGGTGTCAGTCTGTTGACTTCAGTGGAGTTATGCTGACGTACATCATCTGAGCCTCTGTCCTCCTGGGTTTACAAGAATTTGTGCATGCTTATGTAGAGGTCTAGCAGAGACCATAGTTTTCAAATGTAACCTTTTAGAAGAGCGTATAGAAAGTAGTGTGAACACCCAGCATCCTGTGTGCTTTGTTGAGTATCCTGATGGAGGAACTGGATGCTCATAGGCATGCTATTCATCCTATTGGAAGTCCCTCGACATGCTATTCCCTCATGATCCCCTAGTGAGAGAACAGGACTCCAGGGGCTTCAGAAGTCCATTATGCTCTGGGACAAACACAAGAAGAAGCAACTTTCTAAATCTGCTTCTGTTGAAAACAGAAAAAAAAAAGTAGAAACAAGGTTATATTATAAATATATGGAAAAATGAGAGACAAGAGAAGTATTTGACTGTAGCGCTATCCACATACACAAAAGAAAAATCACTCAAGGTCAGCTGTAACCTTGTTCTAGATTTTCATACAGCCTGAGGGAGGCAGGAAACACCTATCAGAAATGTCACCTGCAATCCCTTTTAGAAACATGCACATGTACATATATATGATTATTTCTAGTATACTTTTATGTGAACCCCTTTGGATAAAGCCCACAGGTGTCCTTACTATAAGCTAAATTCTTAAAACTACTACCAGGATGTTATCAGCTGTTTCTGGTTATTTTATAGAGATCAAATGTATTTTGACAAACAGTCTTTCTGCAAAAGGCAATGCAGTAAAGACCTTTAATGATAGAACTATGTGCCATCTTTGCCTGTGAGCATAAATTTGTACAGCAAGCAGTACAGTGAAAACAGCTTATCATCAACTCATCACCTCTCATCATTGTTAAAATGATATGCAAATATAAGTGAATACCACTTCAGTCATGGTTGTGAAAATCAGTATCTCTGACATTAACAATGGCTCATTTATTACACACTTGGAATTTCAGACAAAATATATTAAAATCTTGCTATTTTCAAGACTCTACCAGCTATACCTTTGAAAAAATAATAAAACCATTAAAAATCTAAGATTCTAGCATTCAAGGATAAACCCTACTTGAATATTCATTAACACTGAACAATCTCTGCACTGCAGAACTTGGCCTACAGAAGTTCTAATAGCAATATGAATTATTCTGGGTGCTTAGGTTTATTGTACCTTTATTGTCATTTTCTGTTCCTTAATATAAATATTTTCCATTATAGAATGCTGCTCAAACCACCATATGAGAAAAAAGCAGTACTAAGAAACTTACATAGCATCTACCCACACTAAAGATATCTCCTTCTAAAACCTTCTTCTAAGTGATTAGCTCAGATGACAAGTCCCATTAAAGTGAATGGGAATTTATTCTGGTATTTGCAGAATTGGGGCCTGGTTGATGAAAATCCACAAATGGTGACATCTTACATTCACTGAATCTATAGCAAAACTCCCTTTTATTTCAGCTGGGCCAGGATTTCACTGAAAATCAATAAAACTTTTGGAGTGAAACAGCACAGAGTACATTAGTTTTACGGTAAAGCATTTTACCCATATCAGATCTGTCAAGCTATTCCATGTGTAATCTCAAACTCTGAGAATAAATACTAGTTTAGCCTGAAGACAAGCTAATAGGGACTTTGAATATTTTTTCAGCTAAGCAAATAGGAAATATATCCCCACTCTGATTCT
The DNA here is from genome assembly GCF_001723895.1 of Crocodylus porosus. Lineage (NCBI taxonomy): Eukaryota > Metazoa > Chordata > Crocodylia > Crocodylidae > Crocodylus > Crocodylus porosus. Next base: position 23,142,365 of record NW_017728906.1, read on the forward strand.
GTACTTATCTTGCACAGGCTGAGGTTCAAGTACCATGTTTGTGAAATGTATTTTAAAACATAATAAGAGAACAAAGATGAAGGGAGTTCAGATGTTGCACAGAATAAATAAAAAGATGATCCTTACTTCAACCAAATCCAGAGGAAAGACTTGCTCCAGGTTGAGCAATAAGCAAGAATACCTCAGTTTTCTACCTACCTACATGGATTTCAGAGACATCCTGCTTTGTGCACTTCACAAGGTCTAACAGTGCAGTATGCAGATTATTCACACCTCAAAATTGTCATTTACACTTGGATAATGTGAGTGTAAAGTAGATGTAAAATACCAAGATGGGCAGATGAAACAGTTAAACCACTTTACAGCCACCTGGAGCTGTAAATTATTGCAAAGGTAAATTATTGTGATTTAGCTTCATGCATGGTGGGCTAGAAATAGACAGATAAAATCAACTTATGCCAGATCAGCTAAGGCATACTCCCAAGCATCCCCACTCCTTTGAAATTGTGTTCTTATTTTTCTGCCTATGTTCCAGAAGTATCAACTTTTTATGCTCGTATTACCCAAGCTTACATGGCTGCACAAGGTGAATGGCAGTGGAAAATCAAATCCTGTAAAATTTAATCAGAAACACATTCCACCTTTCTTGTGCTCCTTTTTGTCCATTGGACAAGCCTAATAAACACCATTGAAAATAGACATTTGATCACTTACTAGTGATCAAACCCTCTTTCTAACCCTTCACTTCATAAGGTTTGATGGTGGGGATGATGGTCAAATCAGAATCCAAATATAAAATGATAGAAAAATCACCTCCCAGGAGGCTCAGCTTCTGCCTCTTAAGATTATCTTAGAGTTTGAAGGGAGTGATAGAAATTCCACTGAAGCCAACAGAAAAACCAGGAAAACTTGGCTCAAGCTCTATACCAAAGGTCAGTAATTTATGGCCCGTAGGCTGAATTAGATTTGTGGAGCCATTGGATCCGGTCCACAGAGCTGAATGGATTTGGTAGTGGGGGGACTTCAGAAGCATTCAGTAGCAGGGGCTTTGCCTGTGCTGCACTATGGCTAGATGATGGAGAAAAGCTGCAGCAGTGGCTAGGTGCCTGGGGCAGTCTGCCTCAAATCCCAGCCACTTACTGAGGCAAAGGGATAGATGAGGGAAAAACCCTGAAGATGTATATGTAATAAAAACACCCAGTCCCCAGTTCAGTACTCACTGTCCTATGAATAACCTCTGAATTTGTAGCTGTCTCTGCAGCTAGCCCATGTAGTTTACTCTTCAAGAGATCAGTATGACTACCCACCACAGAGCTGTCAAACTGTAGTCTGGACTGCCCTACATAATACTGCACTTCAGGACAGAAACACAAAAAAAAGGAGTGTGGAAGACAAGTGAGAAGGAGATGTATCTTGATAGATGCATTTGTAAGTATGGAAGGTATTCAAATACCATGCTGATAGGACAGCATATAAAAATCTAATTATAAAAAAAATCATATAAGGTAATTATTCAACTCCATAATTTTAGGATTGATTCTACAATTTTAAAAATATTTCCATTGCTTCTAAAAAATATGAAGTCTGGGTCATGCCTTCAGCAGGCACAAAATGACACAGTTCCATAGAAGAATATTACCAGCTAGTCTACTGCCTCGTTTAACCCAAAGAGGAAGAACATTGTCAAAATACAGAAGACAGAGAATATGGAACATAGAAATCAGGATACAGAAGAAAGAGAAATTTCCACGGGGGTGGGGGTGGGGTAGATTTCAAGATGAGATTGAGTATGGGCAGCCTTGCCTCAAAAAATGAAGGCTTATGTTACATCTAATATGAACATAATTTATTTATATAAAATGAGTATGCAATCTGTATATATAGAATGAAGTGTGTCAGTATGTCTGTATGTATGTCTGTATGTTCTCTTATAACTCAAGAATGGCTAGTCCTGTCTACTCTTAACCTTCCAAAAATCACTGAATACCACCCAAAGAAAATTATAGGTGGGGTGACCCATTCTGGGGCTTCCAGTGACTATTTTAGGGAACAACACTTTTCACACGGACAGTTATATGTGGCTTGCTCCAGAGATGGTAGCTGAAGAGGGCTGAGTACACTGGCACCAACAGGAGACCCCATGAACATTGTTTATAAAAAAGTTCTTCAATAAAGATCATTCATTTGGATGTCATTTGAAATGTTGCTCCACGTTAAATATTACATGTTAAATATGTTGTACTGTGTTCTTTAAAAATAAAGAATATTTTTTTACCTAAATATGTTGTACTAAGTTCTTTGAAAATAAACAAATACTACAATTACTAAAATAATGACCTAGGTAAAGAACAGGTCCTTCTGCTAGTATGCACCATACGTATAATGTACATATCCAAACGTGTCCATACATAGTGACTGGCATTTAACATTCCTATACTATCACAGGAATCATCCAAAGATAATATAGGGAATAGCTACTATAATCCTAATTAGTATGGAATAGTAAATATTAAAATTCTAGGTGACCACCACAGATCGAAAGCTGTTCAAGGTAGCAGCTGTCTATTGTTCTGTTTCTGTAGAATGACTAGTACAATGACGCCCATTCTTTATGGGCCCTTCATCACTACCACAATAAACATGTTTACTAATCCACATGTATTCTGTTGTATTGTATTGGGAATAAGGAACTAGAATCTGAAGGGACTTATTCCTGCATGGAACATATCCAATTACCCCTAGTAGTTGAGCACAGGGTCAGCTGACTGTCTGAAGAAAGGTTTGAATCCTACCTCATGCGATTTGCTTTCTCCCTATCAAAGCATGTAAAAGTGTTAGACATTCTTAGTAGGCATCAAATACATGCCACATTTACATTTGTATGAGAAGATATTAAGAAGAAATAAGACCAGAAAAAGAAATCAAGATGGAAATTTGGTGAAGAAACGGATAAAAGTCAGTCTAAAAATTATGATGAAAGTGGTTACTGCATATGGTGTATAGATTTTTGACTGACTAAAGCTTGGTAGCTAGGGAATTGTCTGGAAAAGTTGCTTGTGAAATTATGTAAATTTTTACATAAGTTTTAGATCTGCGTCTAACATGTTTCCCAACCATCTATTGAGTAAATGAACTAGCTTTCTTGCTTAGAGGGAACAAATTACAAAAGTCTTTGTGACAACCTATAGTTTAGATTTAATTGGTAGTAGTTAGGATTTCTTTTGTTTTTTGATTTTTCCTTCTTCACACTTAATCTTACAGCATTCCCCAAAACTTTCCCTACTAGAGAAATTCATATAGTAGGGCCTCCTTCTTCACTAAATTGCATCTTGTATAATCCTTGACAACTGTACGACAATGGGTGTGAAGCAGGTAAAATGTTCCAAAACAGGCTGCCAGTGTGATGGACTGATATGCCTGGAACAAATTAGCCCTTTTCAGGAAAAGGTTCTAAAAATACATACTGTAATAGAACAAGGTGTGCATGTTAACAATACCATTACTCTATGTAGACTGATGAGCTGGTACAAAGTTATTAATTCAAAGTTCAATTGATTGGAAGAATAAAATAAAGATTTCCTCCTTACCATAAGCTTGCAACTTCTAGTGGCTAGTATGATTCTGTTTTGGGAGTGTTTTACCCTCACTTTCACTGAGTCATAAAGTGCAGGGCAAAATTTAACTAATTTAATATTATTTGCTTAGAGACATGTAACAGCCACGATGTCAGAATTTAATGCCACTGTGTGTATTGATGAATGTTTCTTGCAAATTTTGCCTTGAAATCTTGAAGTCAATGGGGAAATTTGTGTAGAAAGGGAGCATTCCACATGAGGAAAGGTGGAAGTCTGGCCTTTATTGAATGTATCATAGAGGAAAAAACGAAAATAATCCACAAATAAAAAGAAAACTATTTTCTTATGCTCATTCCTTACTTTAACTACAGTATTTCATTTACTTTAAATTAGCTAGTCATTATCATAACTCACTGTCTACAAAAGGCAGCATGATAATTTAACAGTATCAAGTATATGCAATAGAAACAAAATGAAACATTAGCAGAAAAAAAGCCACCAGCAAAACCTATTCTGGAATTCATTGAAATCCATGGGAAAACCTTCCACTAACTGCACTTTGAAATTGGGGATGTCATAAACAAAAGCCAACACTGATGGAAACAAAAAATGCTTCTGATAAACAAATGCCTTCAATAATTGCACTGCCCCTACAACTTAACCACAAAACTGAAAGCAGTAATGGGCTGGAGGCAGCCCTCTGGACCTCTAGTGAAAAGTCTAGAACCAATGCATTACAACTAAAGATGGATATGTAGGACTCTCTCTCATCTCTGCCAGTACTAAGGGTTCCAATACAGTACTGCTGGAGGTCATTATGTACCCAGTGGCAGGCATGGCAGATATATTTACATGGTGGGACACTGTCTTCCCAGTGCCTTTACTCTCCCTCCTCTAATTTCAGATTATAGCACTATGTGGCTACTACCACTTTACTCATCATATTTCTTTCAGAATAAAAGTATAAGCATTTCCACCAAAATGCAACCTCCAACCTTATGAAAACATTATTTTGTTTAAGTGGACAAAAATAGCCCTTCAATGTTCTTATCGCAAATGATTGTTATATTCTTGGCTTATCCCAGGCTAAAAGTAGCGGTGACTTTTGTGAGAGTTATTGTTCAAATGCTAACAACATAGCAGGAAGCAAACATTAGCAGCAGGGCTCTTTTAAACAGAGATTTCCAAAGTTGTTACCTTTCAAATGGGAATGGCAATTTCATAACTAGGATTCCCTAACTGGATCACTAAATTGAATGTTGGTTGAGCATAAGGCTGTCTTACAGCACTAGTTATCAGATTTTCCAATTACATATTTTCACAGATGCTACAAAACCTTCAAACCTTTACCACTGTCCTGTGACTAATGCAGAATCCTTAAAACACTTGTTTTGCAAACCGTGAATTATTTCTTTTATGAGTAATGATTGTTATATAACGGTTTTCTTACCTTTGGCTTTTGACTTTTCTCCTTTTCCGACACATTGGAAGGCTTTCTCTTCAACATTTTAAATTCAGATTTATCCAGATTATGTGCAGCTGACTTGAACCAAACAAAATGTAACAATGCAAGCTATAAAGGTTGCACATGAGATAACTGGTACTTCCTTATTCTGGTCAGGATATGACTTCATTCAGTTCTTGTAGACTGGGTTGAAATGTTACTTTGGAGAGGGAGGGGTGATGTGGCAGGGGAGAGTGAGCATGCATAAGGCAGCATCAGGTGTAGGAATGCCTACAGAGCTAGGAGTCAGGGACTTTTGAGTTCTGTTCTGCTTTCTGTCCAAGACAGACATTTGTAATTCTTTGCACAACACAAAAGGACACTAATTCCATGCTTCTCTCAGACTTTCAACTGCAATGTATTCATGTACATAGACAATACAGAAACAACTCCACTGTTGCTTTTTGCTTACAGTGGCATTATTTCCAAGCAGAACTGCATAGTAACAGTGTGTGGCTTAGCTGTTTTGACTTCTCCTTCTTTCCTGCTTATGCACATGTCTCTGTCTTGGAAAGTTCTCTACTTTGAAAGCTGCAGAAAAGGGAAAGGGAGCTGCTCCTAGGGAGAAAAATATTCCACAGCCACCCTTGCCTTTTGCATCGTGGAACGCTTTAACCTTTCTCTACAGGATCTAGACTTGCTAAGACAGCACTTTCAAGTCCTTAGTTTTGTTTCCCAAAAGCACCATCATCGATTCTGTGAAATAGAAAGCAGTGGACTAAGCAAAACAGACAAATACTAAAAAAATTCAAGAGAGAGCAATGTGGGGATACAGAGAGAAGTTTTAAGTCCTTTACATTTCCTTTAAACACAGCCAAAAGGTGGAAAGAAGAGATGAGCTATTAGGCATCCAAACCAGCACATTTCATTTTAAACTTCTGTGTTTTTACTTTGTTTAACATAATCTCCCCAGAACTATCTCATGGCCCAGAAACCCAGAGGCTCAAGTACAAGGAGAGATGATTGCACTCTGACTCATTGCCCAATAAATTATGAAGACAGGAAACTATGCATAATTCTGCTGGCTTCTGGATGAAAGATGGAAGAGTAACCAGCAGTTTGAGCAAAACTCTTTTGGACCTCAGGTTCAGTAGGATCCAATGTGAACTTTATTGCTACACATGAATAAAGTGAATTGCTGAGTTGTTCAAAAAGGCGACACATATTGATATAACAAGATATCAAATATCTAGTCAATTTTGAAGTTTTCTTGGTCAAATGAAGATTCACAAAATCTTATGAGTCCATATGCAATGTGCAGAACTTAGCAACTTTACATTGCTTAATTTCTGCAGGTCATTGCTTTAATACTATTTGAGCCAACCTTTTTGAGAAAGTTAAAAAGCAACAAACCATATAAATTGAAGCGGAGGAGAAAGTTTGTTCAAATTCAGTGGGTGTGTCTATACATTCAATTACAGTGTATGAATTAACTGGTGCTTTTTGCCTTGGAGTTTGTTGCTTCCAGGCATGCCGTTTGAACATGTGCCTGGAAGCAATTAACTCTGGAGCAATAAACTCTGCAGTTTATTCATGCACAGCATGTGGAGCTGGGGTAGAGAAGCCCCAACTGGCAAAGGGCTCCAGGGGTCAGCCTGTTAGCCCAGAGCTGCTCTCCCTGGCTCAGCATGTGGTTGAGGGGCTAGGTGGGACACAAGTGAGTTTCAGGCAGCGCTAGCCAGCAGGTAGCCCCTGCACTGAAGCACCTGCAAGCCCTAGCCAGCTTGGCAGCATCTATACGTGCGCTGATGTGGAGTTTTTTACTCTGCAGAGTAAATTAGTTTACTCCAGTCTAATAGTGGTGCACATGTAGACACTGAAACATTTACTGTGTAGAGAATTAGTCTATTGTGCAGTAAGAGTGCTTATACACGTGATCCAGGGGTGGTGGTGTTGCTTTAATTAGAACAGCTATGAGAGCCACTCTAATTAAAGTGCCCAGAGCATCTTGTATATCAGCATCCCCACACTGAAAAATGGCAGTGGGAGCTTTTTGACTACAGCTTGTTCAATAAGCTTTAGTTAAAGCGCCCCCACTGCCATTTTTCAGTGAGGGAACACTGATAGACGGGACTCTGGAGTCTGCTGGAGCACGGTACTTACCATACTCCAGGAAACTCAATTCACTGAGTCTATTCTGATGTGCTATAATTACAGCGCGTCAGAGCAGCCTCGCTGCTTGTGTATAGGCACCCTAAACATCTCATGTAGACAAGCCCAATGAGTGCTGCAGGGCACTAATGTGCCTGCTCCTATAAGAGCAGAAACTGCCTGGGGAGAGGGTCCTAAGAGCCACACAGAAGCCCACAGGTGCAGATTACTGTGGCAACAGGCCAATGAGTAAATTAACCTGCACCTGCACCCAGTCAGCTGACCGGGAGAGGCAGGGGCCTGGGCAAATATAAACCCCAGGGCTGGGAGTAGAAGGGGAGTTCTCTGTTAGCAGCTGAGGGGAAAGGAGCTCTTGAAGAAGAAGCTTACAGAGAGGCTTGCCTGCATGTTCTTCCCCGGGTAGGAATAAGGGGTTCCAGGAGCTCACCCGATACTCTGGCTCATAAGGCACTTAGTGCTGGGGGAAGCTTGAGGGTTTAAAGGGACAGAGCACACTTGGATCCGCTTATATTACGTTAGAGCCCAAGGGCTTAGATTTTAGTTGCTGTTTGACCGGAGGATCGGGCTGAGGCTATTGAGGAAGGAGGAGGCCTCATTGGGGGTGTCCATGACAGTGCAGAGAGCCCAGTGCCAGAGAAGGGTGCAGAGACAGGGCTGCAGAGAACCCAGTAAGGAAAAGGGACTGAGTTATAACAAGGCCCAGGAGAGATGGCATCAATACCTTCTGCGAGTCCTCGGACGTGGTAAAGGGGTGGCTTGGAGCCACGCATCTAGCCCATAAGGCTGAGGGTGTCCCATGAGCCATCCATTTTGAAGCAGGATGCCAAGGGGCCTAAGAACCTACAAGGTTCAGTAGGATTCAGCAAGACCATGTCCAGACAATAAGATCAAGGGCAGCCTCACTATATTAAAAGTACTAGCCTCCCTATATTAAAAATGGCAGGTGAGAAAGAGGGTGCCTGTTGGACAACATTGGCACAGTCAAGGAGCGCTAGGGGTATTGCAGCCATCCCTGGGGACCCCATCCCATGACAGTACATGGCTTTCATTTTACAGACTGTTTGTGCAACGTACTAATGAAAGTACTTTTAACTTTTTTTGTGGTTGCATGAATGAAAAGATAAATTAGATACGAGTGAATACTTTAGTTACTGAAATGTCCTCATTCCTCCTATGTAACATTTAAGAAAAGAAACTCTGATACAACTTGTCAGATGAGTTCCCACTTCACTTAGTTATTTTATTTATGTTGATTTGAGGAGGTAATGTCAATTTCTAAGGGGTAGTATACATTTAGTGATTGGCAATGAAAGATTATATAGTAATGATGAAACTAGAAGGCGGTATTAGGAGTTCCTTTCCAGATATTTGAAAAGTATTTAAAAGATATAGAATTTCTGTAAGGACAGTGCATTAACGTTCTTGTGTGTTAGCAGGACTCCAGTTAAATGCATGTTCAGATGTATCTCTTTAAAAAAGACTTGCATGACAGATTTTAACAGGAGTTGCTCCCACTTAATCAGACCTGAACTTGTCCTTTATCCTTCTGCTTTTGTCAAAAATAAAGGGCTCTGAAGGGTAAATCCTTGTGTATCTGATAATAACATCTGAACATTTAGATAGCAGAACCAAAAAATGAAGACAATAAACTATATAAGTATTGACTACACCCCAGGAGTATAGGAATTATATATTTAGATACAGAACAGTGAATATTCTGTAACAATTAACCTGAGTATTTATCTATAAAAGTGTTTTATACTGCATTTCTCTTTAATCTTTTAAAAGGTATGCAAACTTTAGGATTAAATCAGACTGGACTGATCATTAAACTGTGATTTCCTGTCTTTGCCCACTGTTAAAATCATCATGATTAATAAAATGGGCACTCATCTGAAGAGTAATATATGAGCTTCCTTTCCCTAGAATATTTATTGTTAAACAGGAAGAAAGAGGCCATTTCAAGAGATATAGTACCCACCCATATCTATTTCCTTTCTTCATCTACACATCGGAAAAATTATAGCAGCTTGAAGGCTGACCTGATTATGTTCTTGTCCTTGGAAGGTTGACCCACACACTAGTAGTTGAAAATACCAAAGGGAAAAATATTAAACAAAGATAACATTAAACATACTTAATTTAGTGAACCAATAATTTTAAAAGAGGCTTCATCTGAAATTAGAAATAAAGGGAGTAAAATAGTCCTTTTTTAATTTAATAGCCCTCCTTTTTAATTTCAATTGGCATATAAGTTAAGGATGAATACCCAAAAGCCCCAGTGCACTTACACTCAATTGCCTGTTTTGGAGCTGAACACTGGCACTTGCATCGCTCTCTTTCCTTTCGATTGTGTAATTGCCAACAGGGCTTGATTCAAAACCAAGCGAAGTCATTTGAAGGTTTGCACATGCTTTTACTGATGTTTTGATCAGACCCTCATTCCTGAAATACTAAGGCAGCACAACCCTCATCTCAGAAACTTCTTGAAGGAAAATGATGTGGCCCATGGAAATTACTAAGGAAAACCCCACCCAAATAGCTCTCTCTTTGATTTATAAGGGGTAACATGCAACAAAGTTACTAGCGTTCATATTATATTTATTTTATAAAAGGGACTAGATTGAGACCCTAGAAACTGAAGCCTTCTTTTTGTCTATCCAATGCTTAGATCATGGGCAGAAATACCATAAGATTCCTCTAGCTACTCCATCACTATACCTTGACACTAAACTGGAGAGACCATTTCCAGGAGTGAAAAGAAGATGCATTCATTCTCTTGGCACTTGGTTTCTTCATTAAGTCTAGCAACTAAGGTGTTATTTACAGCAAGGGGGTTTGTAATAAGGTCATCTGATAATGAGAAACTGAACTTGGACCGCCAACTCTTTTTCCACAGATTATCAGATGTGAACAAGTAATTTTTAACTACTATTCTGGGCTGTGGTTTTGCCAGTGACTCAGGAGTGCTTACCAACTATATTCCTTTCTTATGCAGTTTCGCTATGTTTCATTTTTTCTTAAATAAAATGAGGATCATTTCTGTAGACAAGAAGGAATCTCTCTGTTAGCCTCTGCTTTTATGGTCATGTGTCTTCCTCGGACATCCTGACTTGCCTGGGTATCCATAATTGCAGTCCCTTGCAGTCGAGGATGATTGTCTTTCACGATTGCCTTATACCATGGGTATTACAGGTATCTTAGAACAGTAAATGGAACTGAGTGAATAACTTGCAGTGAATAAGTTACTCAACACATTTAGTCTTTATTACCTTAAGGAATGTTAAAGAGTGGATCTCTATTTCTTCAAATGTATTAATTATGTGCCACATCATAGTTGGAAACTTCTATTTCCTGGCATAAAAAAGCCAGCCACAGTGGCAGTCATTGATCTTGGGCAGCCTAGATACTGTTCACTTGATGTACCTGCTGGGACTAAGAATCCTCAATAGATAGGAAGAAAAGATGTGAGGTGGAAGTAAGATCTTGCCTAGACCCACAATCGCCCACAGAACGTGTCAGATGCATACAGCCACAAGCTGCACTCTTCCAGCTTCACTGGTTTTGAGTGAACACTGGCAATGCGTTTTCATATTTTTAAGTCCTCAAAGCTCCTAAAAATTCCAGTCACATTGCAAACAATTTTCCGTGAACGTTTGCTGCTTTAGTATGGAAAATCTGGGCTATAATGATTAGGTGTATTTGGCCACATCTGTCAGGGGTAGTTTTTCTGTTTACCAATTTGATGATTCTAACTTAAAACCAGGAGGAACAATATTTGAAAATTTTGACTTTTGCAATGCAGTGTGGCAACTGCAAAATCAAATCGCTGTAACAGTAAGCAACGAAAGACATTCAGTTATGATGAGCACAGAGCTATATTATGTTGCTGTTCCCTTATGCAGACTCCTGTGAACAGATTTCTAAAGTGGATGAAAAGGTCAGAAAGGCCCATCCTTTCTCATCTTTTTCAAATTCTTTGCTCTTCAGATTTTCACCACTAAGACTGACTAGCATATAATTGGTGCGACACAAGGCCTGTGCTGGATCTCAATAGAAATACCCATTGCAAACAGTAGTATGAGGAAAATAACTCAAATACCACTCTGCAAAGTCAGAATGTTGGCTTGTTATGTTCCCAAACTCTAGTACCCTAAGTGGATGTGACCTGTCAAGATCACATCTCAAACTTGGATCCTATGTAATGGCCCCTTGCATTAGTATTAGATGGCCACATGGAACATTTTATGTTGTATAAGATTAGAACAAGTACCGATACAATATTCTATAGAACATTATTTTTAACACAAAGATTCAAAGGAAGAATAGCTGAAAACTATCAAGAAACAAGCTTTCTTATTCTTTATAAATGCATGGACCACAATCATTAACTCTTTCTTTAAGTCTATGCATTCATGCTGGAAAACCCAAAGTCAATGGGTTTTCCAATAGTAGAGTTACTGACTGATCCAAATTTCTATGTAATAATTTCCGAAGGATGAATGTATGTCACTGGTGGTTTTCCTGTATAATTATTGTAATCAGAACATTGCTTACTGTGTGTGGTATATAACATAAATGAGTCTGCTAGAAGATGCTGGTGTAGTATTAGGCTTAGTTATTGTGGTGGCAGAACTTCCACAGACAGATGCATTTAAAAAAGCTAGCATGCAAACCGTTCATGACTAGGACATCTCATCTGAATATATTAACGAGTAAAGGGATTGTGAGGAGCTAGGGCAGTTTTTCATTCAGGTAATTTGCAGGATTATACACAAGTTGTTTTGAATATATTAATTATAACTTGTCTTTAGTAGTAAAGAATTGCTGCTGCACTGCACATCTATTTAGGAAACCCCAAAAGCAAATATGATATAGCTTTTTTATTTTTTTAACAGAAAATCTAATAATATCTTTTACAGTTGTTCTGTGTTAATCTAATGCACGTGGCATGCTTCATCCTGCATTTTGAGAAACAGTTTAAGACGAGCAAAAGTATGCAAAACTGTGAAAGGGGATTTTTCAAGGTATGTGCGTGATGCAGTTGGTCTGGCTATCTCTGATTAGAATCAAGATCAGCAGAAGTAAATTCTGATTAAATCTAATGCACAGCATGTTGTCAGGAAACTCTTTGTAGTTAAAGCCAATAAACATCTGCTGAATTTTTTTTCACTGTCAGGATGTCAAGTTGTTGGGCTATCATAGCATTAGAGTGACTATTTACACAGCAACCTGAAAAGTAATAATGGACAGTTCTTTTGGTATTCACTTGCAGAACTTTAACTTCATGTTGTTTATATGAGGAAAGTAGCCTTCCTTCCACCCTGTACAGTGTCAGGTTGTGGGGAATCAAAACATGGACAGTGGCATTGTTAAGACTTACATTCCAAACAATCATATAGGTGTCCAAAAGAAACACACATATTGTCCAACATCAATGCTAGGTGTTTCAATCCTGGGAACATCTATACACGTCTGTATGGCACCTTTGGTGCTGTGCCGTCATTTAGTCCTTCCATAAGGAAAGACTAAATGATGGCGCAGTAACAGCCTGCACTGCACTGTACATACCACGCACAATTATTTTTAGTGGCTACATCACCATAGCAATGCATTATAATGAGGGAGTGCATTGCTACAGTGATGTAGCTGTGACACCTTGCTTTGTGACTGCTGACACTACATTGCTGTAGTGCATTGCTACAGAGATGTAGTGTCATATGTAGTTGTACCCACTATTTCATATTTTTTTCTTGCAAAAGAGGCTCTGTAACCCTGTATGGAAACAGTGTTGTCATATCATAGGTATAATAGTCAAAATTTAGGGTAATAACTTTTGAGTCATGCTAATGTATGGATCCAGTTAGCTTCAGTAAGAGTGTAAAGCAGGTTGGATTGTCTCTTTGGGCCTACGGAAACAGAAATAGGTCCTGAATGGAAGCCTTGGAGATGACCAAGGTCATAGAAGATATTTACTTGGAGATTTAGTTGGTTTGTTATTTTTTTGCGCCAAATTCCTTGAAGGGAAACAGGGGGACTTAGAATATTAACACTGGATCTGCATGTGGTCTGCTGTGGAAGAAATAGAAAGTTAGGGCAAAATTAAGATTTGTCCTTTAGGCATGTCCATGTAAGTATCATAAGGCCACAAATTGTCATGCCTGGCTTCAGGGGGACAATTGAAAGATAATTCAATTCTGTCTACCTTTTGAATACCTTAGGGGGTAGAGCAGTCATTCAGGAAGTAGAAGAAGTGGGTTTTAGCCCTTCTTAAACCTGAAAGCATTTAAATCTACATCTCCAGGATTGAGCCCTATCCAATAGCTTAGACTATACAAGTCTAAGCTGGAGTACCCTTCACTCTTCCTACTGAGCTTGGACCATTTGTGAGACCATGAATGCAAGGAAGAGACTGCATCTGTACCCTAGTAGATAGAACACTCATCTGGGAAGGTGAGGGAGAGTGACTGGGTTCCAGCCCCCCCTTCTAGAATTACTTCTGGGTTTTTTTAACCTATCTAATACAAAATGCATAGGAAGATTTGAGACCAGGAACCAGAATCCTTCATTCCATCATTCTACCTAAAGGCCCTTGTCACTAGGCTATGGCATATCACTTCATCTTGCTTGCTCACCTTCTGTCCACATGATTTTTGCACTCTTGGCTGTAGAGTGGCTCAGCTTCAGTAAGATAAGTAGAAAGAGAAGAGGCAGTACTAACTACTAACTGTTCTGAAGCCTGGCACTTTCCTGGGAGATGGGAAATGTGGGTTTGAATCTCATCAGGATGAGGAAAGCCTAGGATCCAGGTTTTCCACTTTCAATGAGGCTGCTCCATCTGCAAAAGTTTTGGTGGCATCACCACTGGCCATTTTGAGTGAAAGTGACCAACATTTGCAATTTATAGTCAACTTAATGCGCATGGGCTTGGAAAATACATTTGGGACTTGGCTCTTCCAGGGACTTTGACTTCTATTTGCCTTGTATCTATACTACAACAGAGTTTAGGGAGGAGTCGGGCACCTGCTATGTGGTTTGTCTATGTTCTTTCTGCTGTCCTATCCTGCTATCTTTCTGACTCTCAGATAAACCACTAAAATGACTTTGAAGATCATCCAAACAAATGAAGCACCCTTGGACAGAGAGCTGGCTGGTGCCTGATGTGGCATTTTACATTAAACATGTACCAGGAAAAAGAATAGAGAGCTGTTGGAATAAGGACTAAATCCAAAGGTAAAATGTGAGTTGTCCACTTCCCACCCTATCTTTCCTCTCTTTCTCTCTCTTTTTCAATTCAAGAACCACAGCAACAAGAAGAGGTGATGAGCATGCTCTCATATACCAACCCACATAAATGTTCAGGTGATTAAGACCCTTTACAGGAAAGTAAGAGATAGCAGTTTCAATCCCTTCAAGCAGACATGGGAATTGAACCAAGACTCCAGTGACTTTACTATTCTTTTTGTTCTGTCTTCATACTTAGGGTCAGTTTTGCTTGTAAAATTCTTTTCTCCTACATAATAAATCTTTTCTTTCTTCTGATTGCCTGTGGAAAAAGTGATCTCTAAATGAATGATATTCCAGGCTAGCCCATTCTATGAAAATATGGAACTAATATTTCTTTCACACCTCAAAGGGAAGCCACCTGGAGCTGGCTGCAGCAGCTGTGAGGTCTGGTATAAGGACAGTAAAGCTGGGTCTAGCACGGATAAAGAATTATCTCTAAAAAAAACCCTTGCTTTCTTCCTTGGGACTGGCAGTGGCACAGCAGGGAGAAACTCGGAGCTTTGGGATGTGTTTGGACAGGAATGAGTAGTTCCTTACCTGGGAGGAGATTTCCCAGGTTTTAGTGCCCATTCCAAGAACTGTTTATATATTATAGTCTATGATTATTTAAAATACACATGCATCCTTGGAGCAGGAAACAGAAGCAAACTCTTCCCCATGCCAGCTTATTTCCCTGTTAGCTAGTCTAGAGGGTCCTACTTCTTCCCAATTGCTCTTCTGGCCCAGTGAATTTTGTATTGTTTTCTTTTCAGTGGAAAAGAAACTCAATAGGAGAAATGACACATTTTAATTCCCTAGTATTTCTAGCAGCAAAGGCAATCTCATTGTAGTATGAGTTTGAATCCCCACAAGCAGATGATGAAATTCAGGTTAAGTCTTCCATGTCTTAGGCTCTCACTGATAGGCTGTTGGAAAAATAAGAAGCCCCTTCTCTTTCTGGCCCAATGACTCTTTTTAAATACCCTAAAATAAGCATGACACTTTCAAGGCAAAATCTGAGAGAACACATCCTGAAACACCCAGTACCTTGATGGTAATAACAATCTCAAGGGAGGTGGGCCAGTACAGATTTGAGTCCCCTCAGAAAGAAGTCAGCCTATATCTCCCATGTCATGGATAAGAGCTCCATCACTAGGTTATTGGACAACAGGCGGAACTCTCCTCTCATCGGTTGAAGTTTTTTAATTAGTCTAGGCAAAATGCAACCCTTTCAGCGTGGAAAAAATCAGAGAGCTCTCTCCTGAATTACCCTAATGTGTAAGTAGTTAGGTCATTTTCTCAAAGGAAGTGGTATGTATGGGTTTGAATCCAGACTCAAGGAAGGAATTAAACCTGCATCTCCCATACCATGGAGAAATGTATTTAAACGTAGGCTACTGGCCAAAAGGAAGGACAAGGAAGAAATGGAGCCCACATCCCTTACCTTGCTAGAGAAACACTTTAACCACCAGGCTGCTCAACTGGGAGTTTCACCCCCTACCTCCTGTTGCAGGTGCTCCGCTTCCTATGAAATATGTAAATAATTAAATAGGAAAAAACTAAAATCCTGGCTTTGGGCTGTAGGGGACTTACCTTTTCATCTCTTTTTGATGCATGTGCTCCATTTGACAGCAATACTTACGTAACTGTTCAAGCAGAGAGTAGAATCCAGGCCCTATGCTTTCCCACAGGGTTATTTTAACCACCCCTATAGAGGCATACTTACATAGATGCACCTGCAGGCACATACTTTCAGCAAATGAATATTTAATTGCATACACAGTGGAATATTTTCAGCAGGAAATACTGGGAAGAATTGGAATAACCTATAACCTGGTAGGAAGGGCTACAGAGTAGTATCTTCAGGAAAACTGGTTATGTGGGTTGACAGACTTCGGGCAGAAAAAATAATTGAACTTAAAAAAAGAATTGAATCTGACTTTCCCACATCCTGGATGAAAGGT
This sequence comes from Crocodylus porosus, assembly GCF_001723895.1. Lineage (NCBI taxonomy): Eukaryota > Metazoa > Chordata > Crocodylia > Crocodylidae > Crocodylus > Crocodylus porosus. The sequence continues at coordinate 23,158,786 of NW_017728906.1, forward strand.
AGGGCTTAAAGCACATTCCCTGTTCCAACTCTGGCCTGTTTGCTAAAGTATACTACTAGTGTCTCCCTAATACTAGGAGAATTGGATTAATTCCTCTTGTTTACTTATGATAATGTCAGTAGAAAACATAGTGGAGCACTTAAAAATCAAAAGCGTAATCAGCCTCATAACATTGTTTTCTACAAGATTGGGGATAGGATGTAATGATCTTTTTTTTTTCCCTTTTAAAAATATTAACACAATGATCTTGTGGACTGTATCTTTTAGAACACTATTCCCCACTTTAATTTTTACCAAATTTAAAACAAAGGCTCAGCAACCAAAATGGATTCATAATAGAATGCAAAAATGTCTTTATATACTTGACCTTAGAAAAACTGTTTTATCTGTTAATAGTAATTACTGGCAAGGTTAATAGGTACTGAGTGTAATGGACATTTTTGGAAAGAAGGACAACATTTTATCTTTCTACAGAATTTCCAATATAGCTTTTGAGCATGGTCCAGGTTTCAATCCAGGGCTAAGAAGTTGAAGTTCACTGCAAAGAGCTAAGGCACTTATGAAGAAACATTCACTGATATATAAGGGTGTTTATTTTCTAGGCAACTTGCATCACACTGCTGCTGTAATTCTTTGTAGGGTATCTTCAATATTTTGAAAAAAGATATGGGCAAAAATACCCCCATCTTCTGAAGGTACTCAAGTTGCAAAAATTTTTCTTCAAGCAAATGAGTGCCAGTAACCCAAACCATAGAAAAAAATCATTATATATTTATTTTCTGAATTAGCTAAGAGTTCATCCCTGACACTGTAGTCAGACATTCTATTTTGGTTCATACTTTAAGTTATTTTTTCTCATGAGAAATTAGATTTAATTTATAATTCATCAGCCACCTCCTTAACATCAGTCAGGACACTTGTGAATCCCTTATCAGAAGGAGAGTTTAGAAGGAAATGCTTTGAGGCTTTTAGCTGATACAGTTTGCTCAATATGGACTTTAACTTCTGAAGCAATTTACTTGCAATGATGATTTCAAAAAGCATATAATGCTTATGAGTATCTCACTGCATAAAAATTAATAGTGGCAGATTTTGTGAGCTGGAGATTCAGCGCCACTTTGAGTTTTGGTTCTGGTGGGTACCTAAGATGTGAATATAAGCGTATCACCATACATGAATCACATCAACTGAGCTTCCTCATCTTGTTTCTTGTAAGGATTCTGGAAACAGGTTGGTCATAGGTTGTTGATGCATATCCCACTGCTACACCAAAGTAACAGAAAGGTATAAACATGTTGAACTACACTGAAAAATACCACAGCTTCAATACCACAATTCATGGCCTTATTGAGAAGGAAATTAAAAGAATGTACATTGCATGGGACAAAATATTCTCTTCTGAATTCTGCTGTTTGCCTTTCATATTTGCCCTATTACTTTAGCTTTGACCTCTCATATTACTGAGAGATCCCCATTTTTACCTGTTCACAGACAGCTCCCATCCCTTTCAATACCAATACATCTGTTGCATACAAAAATCCAACAAAACACTCCTTGATCAAAAACACTGATCTCTCTTGCCTAAGTTGCTTCTTCTACAGACACAAATCTAATAATCATTGTCATCTGCTTTTGTTCAGTAATGGATACAGTAAGGAATAATACATAAAGCCTGGCACCTCTCAAGGCTGATTTCTCTCTCGCATTCCCTGAATTTGAATAGTTTTATTTTAGAGTTATACAAAAGTCAAGAGGTTATCTAGTCCAATCCCCTCCTTAGACAGGACTATATGTACATAAACAATCTTAGGCAAGTATTTATCTGACCTGCACTTAAAAAGTTGCAATGATGGAAACCCTACAACCTCTCTAGGTAACTGGTTTCAGGGCTTAATTTCCTTATACTGAACCTAAATTTCCCCTGATGTAATTTAAGACTGTTATTTTATGTTCTATCACCTGCAGCCATAAAGAAGAGTCTATCACCCTGTTTATAACCACCCACTTCCAACTTGAACAGTTATCAAATACCCCTTCAGTCTTTTCTTTTTCAGACTAACTAGAGTTAGAATCATAGAAAACTAGGAGGTCATCTAGTTCAACCCCTTGCTCAAAGCAAGACCAGCCCCAACTAGAGCACAGAAACAGGGCATGTCTACACATGATGCTACATCACCATAGCAACATATTACAGTGATGTAGTGTCCATGGGCAGAAACCGTGACGCTGGAGCTATGTCACTGTAGTGACAAGCTCCTCCATTATACCACATTATTACAGTGATGTTGTGCCTAAAAATAAACATGTTATTATGCTAAAGTGCAGTCAAATAGGCTACTGCACATTAGGCATCACCTAAGAAGCATGAGGTTGTGCTACTGTGCATTAGGACAACTGAATGGGCATTAATTTAGTACCTCACATTAGCGGTACTAAAAGTGCATTCATGCACATGTAGATGTGCCAAGCCTTCTCTTCTCTAGACTAAATAAACTCAGTTCCCTCAGCCCCTCTTCATAAGTCATGTGCCCCAGCTCCCTAACCATTTTGATTGTCCTCTGCTAGACTCTCTCCAACTTGTCCACATCCTTTCTGTAGTGGAGGGGCCTGAAACTGGACACAGTACTGCTGATGTGGCCTCACCAGTGCAGAATAGAGAGGAATAATCACTTTCCCTGATCTGTGGGCAACACTACTACCAATGCAGCTCAGTATGCAATTAGACTTCTTAGCAACAAGGGTACAGTTTTGACTCATATTTAGCTTATTGTCCAGTGCAACCTGCAATAAGGTCCTTTTCTGCAGAGCTACTGCCTACCTAGTCAATCCTCAGCCTGTACCAGTGGGATTGTTCCATCTTAATGCAGGACTTTTCACTTGTTCTTACTGAACCTCATGAGATTTTGTGTGGTCCAGTCTTCCATTTTATCTAGGTCTCTCTAAATACTAATCCTACCCTCCAGCATATCTACTACTTCCCCAGCTTGATGTCATCTGCAAACTTGCTGAGGGTGCATTGCATGCCGTCTTCTAGGTCATTGATGAAGATATTGAACAAAACTAGCTCCAGAACTGACCCTTGGGGCACTCCACTTGATACTGGCTGTCAACTAGATATTGAGCCATTGACTACTACCCTCCGATGATGATCCAGCCAGTTTTCTATCCACCTTACAATCCATTCATCCAACCCAGACTTCCTTAGTTTGCCTGTGAGAATGTTGTGGGAGACCATATCAAAAGCCTCGCTAAATTTAAGGTATACCACATCTGCTGGTCTCCCCTGCCTCCACAGGGCCAGCCATCTCATCATAGAAGGCAATCAGGTTGGTCAGGCATGACTTGCCTTTGGTTAATCCATGATGACTGTTCCTAATCACCTTCTTCTCCTTCAAGAGCTTAGAAACGGATTTCTTGAGGATCTGCTGCATGATTTTTCTATCGACTATGGTGAGGCTGATTGGTCTGTAGTTCCCTGGATTCTCCTTTTTCTCTTTCTTAAATATGGGCATTATATTTCCCTTTTCCAATCATCTGGGACCTCTGCTGATTGCCATGATTTTTCAAAGGTAATAGGCCAGTGGAGCTGCAATCACATTGGCCAACTCCCTCAGCACCCTTGGGTGTATCCCATCTGGCTCCATGGACTCGCATATGTCCAGCTTTTCTAAATAGTCCTTAACATGCTCTTTTGCCACATCTAGTTGCTCACCTCCTCCACAAACTGTACTGCCAGGAACTGACCTAGCTTGTGAAGACTGAAGTGAAAAATGCATTGAGTACTTCTGCCTTTTCTGTATGCTCTGTGACTAAGTTACCTCCCCATTCAGTAAGGGACCCACTTTCCCTGATCCTCCTCTTGTTACTGAAATACTTGCAGAAGCCTTCCTTGTTACCCTTCACATCCCTTGCCAGCTGCACCACCAACTGCACTTTGGCCTTCCTGTCTTCATCCCTGAATGCCCAAGTGTGAGGGGGCCAAGGCCCCAGAGGGCGAGGGGGCGAGGAACACCGGAGTTCCGCCTAACTTCCGGGGCCCGACCTGGAAGTTCGGCCGGGGGCTTAGCGCTTCCTGGAACTCGGACCGGGCCGGACCGGGACCGGCCCGGGAGAATAAAAGGAGCCCACCTACCCCAAGCAGGAGAAGACTGAGGCTCCAGCCGGAGCCTGCACTGGGAGCTGTGGAGCCAGGAGCCGCGGAGCTGGGAGCCACGCGGCAGGAGCCGGCGGCAGCGGCGCAGGGAGCTGCGGAGCCGGGAGCTGTGGAGCCGGGAGCCACG
>NW_017728906.1:23163165-23165570 GCF_001723895.1 Crocodylus porosus
GGCAGGAGCCGGTGGCAGCAAAGCGGGGAGCCGCGGAGCTGGGAGCTGTGGAGCTGGGAGCCACGCGGCAGGAGCCGCCGGCGGTGGCGCGGGGAGCTGCGGAGCCCAGGACCGCACCGCAGGAGCCAGCGGGGCCGGGAGCTGTGGAGCCAGAGGCGGTAGCGACTCCAGACGACAAACTGGTAACAAGGGGGCTGGCGGCAGCCGCGCCAGAGGAGGCCGGAACGGGAGGTTCCAACGGAGGGACCCTTCTCCGGCGGCTGCGGGCAGTTTGGCCACGGAAGAAGACCCGTGGGCAGGGAGGTAAGCCTCGCAACCCCCCCGGGTCTCGAGAGACAGTCAATAGGGGTAAGGACACCCCAGACCCATAGGAGCTAGCTGCACCTGGGTAGACCAGGTGCCGTAAGGACTCCTGAAGAGGGTCCGGCAGTGCGAGGGCGGTACCCCACTGCAGGACTAGGACACGGACAAGGGAGCCCCTGAAGGAGGCTAATCCCGGAGGACCGGGTGAGGGTGTAGGGGAGGAGGAGCCCTCAGGACCCCTGGACCTTGGAGAAGAGGTACCCCATCCGGACCGCCATCTTCCCCGTATAGGTGAACCCCCATATTACATCAAGTCATGGCAGGAGAGATCAGCGGAAGCAGGAATGGCCCGTCGCGTACCCCCTCCTCTCCAGGGGCCGTCCGGGATAGGGGGACTCACGGCAGGTGATGCACCCCATCCCCTCACAACTGGTGCATTGTCCAGGAATCCAACCCAAGCCTGACGCCAAGATCACCAGGGAACCATGGAACTCCCCACGGGCACTGATATGGCACAACAGACGCTGCACCTAATAGCCCAGCTGCTACAGCAGCATCAACAGACTGCCTTAAGGCAGGTGAACTTGCAGGAGCATTTGCTCCAACAACAACAGGCTAGGGGAGGCCTGTATAGCGGGGAAATGAACGTCCCCCGAATGAACAAGGAGGACGATGTAGAGGCCTTCTTAGAGACTTTTGAGCGGGTGGCCCTGGCTGTGGGAGTAGATAAAACGAAGTGGGCCAGCAGACTGGGAGTCTTGTTGATTGGCCCCGCGCAGGCGGCATACCGAGCCTTGACACAGGCCGAGGCCGGGGACTATGACCGAGTAAAGGCTGAGATCTTACAGCGCTTAGAGATCACCCCGGAGAAGCACAGGCAGGCCTTCTGAGGGGTCAAGGCCAAGGGGGAGAGGACCCCCAAGATGTTATGGCACGGTCTCAAGGATGAGATGACGAAGTGGCTGAGGCCAGCGGTCGCCACAAAGGAAGAAATCTGCGACCAGGTACTGTTAGAGCAGTTCCTGGCGGACTTGGACAAAGACACACAACACTGGGTGAGATGTCACGGCCCCACAACCTCCCTGCAGGCGCTGCAGCTAGCCAAACAGAATGTGGCGGCACAGGCGGGGCAACGCTCGAGCCGAGGGAAGCCGAGGCTGGAAGGCTCACCCCGCAAAGGGAAGGGAGGTAAGAGCGAGAAGGTCCCGGAGAGCAGGGTCGTTTGTTGTTTCCGGTGTGGTGGGAAAGGACATCTCGCTAGGTCCTGCCGGACCGATGCCGAGTACCCCGCTAGCAAAGGGGCCCCACTCCCAAGGGGGGCCAATAGAGAGCGGGAGTCCATCCGGGAGGAGCCGATGGAGTGCGGGGTCGGCGGCAGCGAAGATTCCCCTCCTAGACCCTTACCCCGAGTTAAGACCTGGGTAGGACAGCAGCCCCTCATGGCCGTAGTAGATACGGGGTGCGCAGACACTGGTCCGCCCGTCGCTGGTCGAATGGAGGTGAGCACCTCGGTGCGCGGGAATCCACCTGGTTTGCCTGCACAACAAAAGAGCTTACTTCGAGCAGCGAATCCTCGAGGTCCGGCTCCAGGGAGTCTCCCGGCGCTTGCCCGTGGGATTGAGTGAAGACATCCTCCACCCCATGATTGTGGGGAGAGACTGGCTGGAGATTTATGAGGTACTGGCCACGCTCCGGCCACGCAAGGAATTAACGGAGGGCTTAGCCGGGGAAGAGACAGAGCAGCCCTGGCCGGGCGAGCTGGAAGGCCTGGCAAGCGGCTACCAGTTCCGTGAGGCCCAGGAGGAAGATGCGGAACTGCGACCCTTCCACGAGGAAGCCCTCAATCTCCACCGGCAGCCGGTAAGCTCCACTGCGGATCGGGGACAGGGCCCCCGGGTCGAGCTCAGGCGGGGTTTACTGTACCGAATTAAACCCGATCCCCAGACAGGGAGGGAGGTGGAACAACTCTTAATTCCCCGCAGATACCGGGCACCCCTATTACGGTTAGCCCACGGGAACCCGATGGGGGGACACTTGGGGAAGGGTAAGACAGAGGCCCGATTAACACGCTGGTGCTTCTGGCCCCACTTGTATGAGGACGT
>NW_017728906.1:23166504-23181848 GCF_001723895.1 Crocodylus porosus
AACATGCGATCCTGATGCCGCGAGGTCAGGTTGCCAGAGAGAAGTGGCGGCGGATCCCCTTCTTCCGACGCCAACCAACTAGAGAAGAACTAAACCGTATGCTGGCCCAGGGCATTATCACGCCTTCTCGCAGTCCCTGGCAGAGCCCGCTGGTGGCCGTAACTAAGCCGGACGGCAGTTTGCGGCTGTGTGTCGACTTTAGAAAGGTGAACGCCATCACACAGTTCGACGCCTTCCCTATGCCCCAGGTGAACGAACTAGTGGAGCGCATCGGGCAGGCTAGCTTCATCTCCACCCTGGATCTGGCAAAGGGATACTGGCAGATCCCCTTGCGGAAGGAGGATCAGCCCAAGACCGCATTTGGAACACCATGGGGCCTGTACGAATTCAAGAGGATGCCGTTTGGGTTGAATGGGGCTGCAGCCACCTTCCAAAGGCTAATCGACTGGGTGCTGGCGCCCCACCAAGAATACGCCGCCACATATATCGACGACATTGTCTTCTACACCCAGACGTGGGAGCAGCACCTTCAGGCCCTGAGGAAGGTCCTGCAGGAGTTACGGGGTAAGGGCCTAATGGCCAACCCGAAGAAATGTGCCCTGGGAAGATCAGAGACTAAATACCTCGGCTTCCAGGTAGGCAAGGGGCAGGTAAGGCCATTAAGGGACAAGGCGGCGGCCCTCCGGGACTATGAGGCCCCAGTGACTAAGAAACAGACGCGGGCCTTTCTGGGCTTGGCCAGCTACTATTGGCGGTTCATTCCCCGGTTTGCAGAACTGGCTAACCCCTTGGTAGACACGACCAAGGGGCGGGAGCCTCCCCGAGTCAACTGGACCCCGGAAAGGCGTAAGGCTTTCGAAGAGCTCAGGCGAGCATTGTGTCAGGGGGTCGTGCTACATACTCTGGACTTTAACGTTCCCTTTACTCTGCAGACCGATGCTTCGGCGTAAGGCCTGGGAGCTGTTCTCTCACAGGAGGTGGAAGGAGTGGAGCATCCCGTGGCGTTTGCCAGCCGGAAACTAAACGAGCATGAGCAAAGGTACTCCACGATCGAGAGGGAGTGCCTCGCTATACGGTGGGGCATAGACTATTTCAGATATTATTTATTGGGCCGGGAGTTCCGGCTAGTGAATGACCACGCCCCTTTACGGTGGCTCAACTCTGCCAAGACAGAGAATGCGAGGATTATGCGATGGGCCCTGGCACTACAACCCTACCAGTTCCAAATTGGGTATAAGCCGGGGCGCAGTAATACGGTAGCAGACTTTTTGTCTCGGTGCGGAGGGACAGAGACACCTCCTGAGCCCTCGGTATCGTCCTGTACGGACTGGAAGAAGCCAGAGGGGGGCGAAGCTGGTCAGTCAAAAGGAACACCTCCAGGGGTGGGGTACGTGAGGGGGGCAAGGCCCCAGAGGGCGAGGGGGCGAGGAACACCGGAGTTCCACCTAACTTCCGGGGCCTGACCCGGAAGTTCGGCCGGGGGCTTAGCGCTTCCCGGAACTCGGACCGGGCCGGACCGGGACCGGCCCGGGAGAATAAAAGGAGCCCACCTACCCCAAGCAGGAGAAGACTGAGGCTCCAGCCGGAGCCTGCACCGGGAGCTACGGAGCCGGGAGCCGCGGAGCCGGGAGCCACGCGGCAGGAGCCGGTGGCGGCGCAGGGAGCTGCGGAGCCGGGAGCTGTGGAGCCGGGAGCCACGTGGCAGGAGCCGGCGGCAGCAAAGCGGGGAGCCGCGGAGCCGAGAGCCAGGCGGCAGGAGCCGGCAGCAGCGGCGCAGGGAGCTGTGGAGCCGGGAGCTGTGGAGCCGGGAGCCACGCGGCAGGAGCCGGTGGCAGCAAAGCAGGGAGCCGCGGAGCTGGGAGCCACGCGGCAGGAGCCGGTGGCAGCAGCGCGGGGAGCTGCGGAGCCCAGGACCGCACCGCAGGAGCCAGCGGGGCCGGGAGCTGTGGAGCCAGAGGCGGTAGCGACTCCAGACGACAAACCGGTAACAAGGGGGCTGGCGGCAGCCGTGCCGGAGGAGGCCGGAACGGGAGGTTCCAACGGAGGGACCCTTCTCCGGCGGCTGCGGGCAGTTTGGCCACGGAAGAAGACCCGCGGGCAGGGAGGTAAGCCTCGCAACCCCCCCGGGTCTCGAGAGACAGTCAATAGGGGTAAGGACACCCCAGACCCATAGGAGCTAGCTGCACCTGGGTAGACCAGGTGCCGTAAGAACTCCTGAAGAGGGTCCGGCAGTGCGAGGGCGGTACCCCACTGCAGGACTAGGACACGGACAAGGGAGCCCCTGAAGGAGGCTAATCCCGGATGACCGGGTGAGGGTGTAGGGGAGGAGGAGCCCTCAGGACCCCTGGACCTTGGAGAAGAGGTACCCCATCCGGACCGCCAGCTTCCCCGTATAGGTGAACCCCCATATTACATCAAGTCGCGGCAGGCGAGATCGGCGGAAGGAGGAACGGCCCGTCGTGTACCCCCTCCTCTCCAGGGGCCATCCGGGGATAGGGGGACTCACGGCAGGTGACGCACCCCATCCCCTCACACCAAGCAATACTCTTATACTTCTCCCTACTTGTTTGTCCAAGTTCTAATTTACAAGCTTTCTTTCTGTGATTTAGCCTGCTGAAGAGTTCCCTGCTAAGCCAAGCTGGCCTTTGCCAGACTTGCTATTCTTCCTGCACATTGGGATAGTTTTGTTTCTGCACTCTCTGTAAGGTTTCTTTAAAGTACAGCCAGGTCTCCCAGACTCCTTTCTCCCTTAGACTGGCTTTCTAGGGGATACTGCCCCTGAGTTCCCTGAGCGAGTCAGTCTGCTTTTTGAAGTCCAGGGTCCTGACTCTACTATTCTCCTTTCTGCCTTTCCTCAGAATCCTGAGCTCAATCATTTCATGGTCACTGCTGTCCAAGTTGCCATCCACTTCTACATTCCTCATCAATTCTTCTGTTTGTGAGCAGCAGACAGAGCATGGCCCCCAGTTATCCACTCCAGCAGTTGCACCAGGAAGTTGTCCCCAACATTCTCCAAAAACTGTGTTGTCTTCCTAGCAGATAGCAGGGTGATTGAAGTCTCCCATGAGAATCAGGGCCTGTGATCAGGGAATTTCCACTAGCTGTTTGAAAAAAGCCTCATTCACTGTATCCTCCTAGTCTCATGGTCTCTATAGCACCCGCCACAACATCACCCTTATTGCTCTCCCCTCTGACCCCAACCCAGACCCTTTCAACAGACCTGTCTACAGTGTCATACTAGAGCTCTGAGCAATCACACTGCTTTTGGACATAAAGTGCAACTCCTTCTCCCCTGCCCATCCTTCTTGAACAGTTTGTACCCATCCATGACACTGCTCCAGTCATGTGAGCCATCCCACCAACTCTCTGTTATTCCAATCACATCATAGCTCCATGACTATGCAAAGACTTCCAGTATTTCCTGCTTGTTTCCCAGGCTGTATGCATTCATGTACAGGCACCTGAGGTAATTAGCCAATTGGCCTGATTGCTCAGGAAGAATGAGAATGCCTCCCCTGTTCCCCTCTCCTGCTTGTGCTTCCTCCAGATAACCCACTTCCTCACTTAATTTAGGGCTTTTGTTCCCCAGCAAACCTAGTTTAAAGCCCTCCTCACTAGGTTAGTGACCCTGTCTGTGAAGATGATCTTCCCTCTCTTTATCAGCTGCCTCTTCCTAGTAATTCTTCTTAAAATATCATCCCATAGCCAAAGAAGCCAAAGTCCTGCTGGTGACACCACCTGCACAACTATGCTTTGAGCTGCAGGATGTGCTTGCCGCTTTGACGGTTTCATTGTATATCATGTTTTCTAGATGTATTGTATATCGAAAACATTTTATATTGTGTTTTCTAATGTCCAGTCATTTTTGTTTTTTCTCTACCAGACTCTTTCCAGTTTGTCTACGTCTTTCTTGAAGTGCCTCAAACATTCCAAGTGAGGCCACACTTTTGCTGAATGGAATAGAAGCATAATTTCCCATTATTTTCATACAGTGCTTCTTATATTGTAGCTCAGTTTCCTATTAGATTTTTTTAACATTATTTTATTTTGCCACAAGAGTGCACTGTGATGCTCATTGCATTTACAGTCCAATCTAACCCCCAAGTTCTTTTCTGGAGTACTAAAGCCAAGCCAGTCATTCCCCAATTTATGTGTGCATTTGATTGCTTCATCCTAAGTGCAGCACTACACACTTGTCCTTACTGAATTAGCTGATTTATTTCAGACCATCTCTCCAAACTATTAAGATCATTTGGAATCCCAGTCCCATCCCCTATAATGCCTGCTTCTCCACACAGGTTGATGCCATCTAAAAATATACTAACTGTGTATGCAATTTGATCTTCCATGGCACTAATGAAGACTTTAAACAGTAGTGGACCCAGCATAGACTCCTGTGGCACACCATTTTATACCTCTTCATGATTTTTACACATTTTTCTATTTCAACCATGGTGTAAAAGATGGGAAATTGAAAGTTTTCTTTCTATCCAAGTGAAAATCCTTATAGTTTGGTTGCAGTGGTGTAACATTCACAGGCAATAAGAAGCTACTGATCATGTAAGCAATATATGATTACTGTAGTTGATTGCTGGACGTCTGGAAGGTTATTTCAGAACATCAGTGCTCAGAGTTTCTTTCTCTATAGATTCCTCCATGTTCCTTGAAAACTTTGGCAATTGCATTCGATTACTAGTGAAAAAGGAACATTCACATCCATAGAACGGGCAGCCACACTGGTTAACATTTTCTTTTTCTTCTTTCAGATCTACCAGTAGTATCAGAAGAAACAACATGTTCTTCATTAAAAGAGGTATTTTCAAAGTAGGATCCTGAAGTTTTGGTTAAATGAACATTTATTATGTAAATATTCCATGGCTTCATTTAGAAGCTAAATATTTTATTTCAGAAATTTTAAAAGCCCTTGGCTTTGTTTTGCATTGCTAGCTACACTTCCAGCTTTTATTTTGCAGTATTCTGCTCCAAAAAGATACATCTGTTTTCATAAAATGCTACTGCCATCACTTTCAGTTTCACCCATGGTAATTTTCATGGTCACCAAAGACAACTACAACTGTGTGTGTGCACAAATATAATCTAATTTAGGAAATTATAAAGAGGAAAGTACAAACCAACTCAAGCAAACAGCATAACAGTGTGAACTCCTCCAAAGAGACTATTTATTACATATTCACATTTCTATTTTGCTTCACACTTACATTTGATACTTAGTATATTTCCCCCATGAGCTTTCAAGGGAATACATTCACCGTTCAACAGTTTGTAGGAAGTTGATACAAAAGCTTCATTAATATCGTTCAGGTGAATGTATTGAAAAATGAAAGTGAATATTCATACATTTTTGCCCTAGGACATGCCTCAATTTACTTAAGTGTTATGCACACACTTGATTCTGTTTAAGCAACATGATATTTTCCCATAGGATATCATTTTTCCTCTTTGTCAATTTATTTTTTATCCCTTTTCCCTCAGAATTTTTGCAAAGCTGAATATACTCTAATAGTATGTGAGTTAGATCTTGAAAGTAGGTGAAAGCAGGTCAAAAATTAAGTAGAAAAGAGTTGATTTGTACCTAAATTTGTCCTGGTTTAGGAGGTTTTCAGAACAAAGGCACTTCCTTTACTGAATCCTAATGTTCATTAATTAGGCAGTAGCCATCATATTCAGACCCAAGTAGTAGGAGTTCTGATGTTCTTCTGGCACTGGGAATCCTTTCTTTACCTCTCATGTGATTGTTGTGAAGTAATACCATTAGGCTTTTCCTGAATTTCTGTTAGCTCAGCTGGAGCGTCAGAATCAGCAAGTCTGTTGTTTTTTTTGTTCTATAAAATACTTATCCCAAACAATTGTCTAAGGAAAAATTTTAAACCCAGAGATTGGCAATGTATCCAGTGGGGTACCAGAATGACCCAGTTTGGGTTTGAGGCAGGTAGGTAGTAGGACCTGCTTGCCTTTGCTACTTCTCCCAGCTGCCTGTCTCTGGTGAGCTCCCTTCCTTCAGAAGCCATGTAACCTGACTTTGATGCAACTCAGGGACAGCTTCATCTCTGCCAACAACCCAAGTGCCTGACTGCAGTGCAATACAGGAAGAGGCCTCCCTCCCCTGAATATCACAGAAGCCACATCTTTGTTGACTGAATCTAAAGGCTCTGTAGACCAGATGGAGCCCACGAACTGTAGATTGCTGATCCCTGACTAGGATCATGGGATCATAGGCAGGGCTGGAAAAAACCACATGAGGTCATTTTGTTTTCTCAAAGAAGGATCGTCCCTGACTAAACTACTCCATCCCAGTGTCTGCCCAACCTGTTCTTGAAAATTGCTAAGGGTGCAGATTCTACAACTTCTTCAGGTAGCCCATTCAATACTTGACCATCCTCATAGTCAGAAAGTTGCTCTTAATCACCAACCTAAATTTGTTCTGCTGCTGCTCCAAATGCTGTTCCCTATAGTCAAAGAAAATAATCTATCTCCATCTTCTCTGTAATCACCCTTCAGTTACTTGTCATGTTGAGCACGATGATCCAACTAGTTTTGTATCCACCTTACAGTACTTTCATTTAATTTGTACCTTAGCTTGTTAATAAGAATGTCATGGGAGAAAGTGTCAAAAGCCTTGCTAAAATCAAGGTGTATCACTCCACTGATCCTAAAGCAATCCCTTTACACACAAAACCAAACAAATGAACAACAGCTCTCCTGCCATCAACTAACAGTTGAGAGAATAAATCCATTTTTAACAACAACAAATTCAGATTGAAAGTAAAGAATTCAAGGCTTCTTTATGGAGATGCCCTGTCTCCACTGCCTGCTCTCTTGCACTGTGTGGTAGACTGTCTTCTGAACTCAGCTGTGACAGCAATGCACTAAGGTCTCCATCCTGCATTGTTACCAGATTGAACAAATCATTCAGGTATGTGCTTCTTTGGAAATAGGTGCATAGTGCATTGACTTCTCTGGCATTACTTACTTACCAATAAGCACAGTAAAAGCCTCATTTGGTGAAAGCATGCAAGGGGACGACTAGGAATGCCTAAAATTTAAAGTGTGCTTAAGTGTATTTCTGAAGAGAGATGAAAATAAACCACATGATTATTAATAACTTATCTGAATCAGGATTTGAGTACTTCAGTGAAGCAAGCCAGAATTATCTGCACCAGTAGGATTATACTTTTAAGAGTCGGATCCTAAATGAGAAATGTGCCATTTAGTTCAACAGATGCAAAATCAGATTAAGTCCTAGGTGTAAAATCTGCTTCCTTGCAGAGGAAACACTTGAGCTCTTTCTACAGAAATTAATTACATCTATTGAGTGGCAGCCTCAAGAAATAGGCTCCCCAGCCACTCAAGGCTTCATTGGTCAAAAGCCTAGCACTAGCCTGTGCAGTTCATGTATAGGCAAAATAAAAAATAAAAAGACAGATGTGGTCTGCATAACCAGTGCTTCATTTCACAGAATCTGAGGAGAAGCAAACCACAAAAGTTATTTATACTTCGTGTAGGTTTATACTTCATGTTTGGATTGTAGGCAGTTTTTTATTTTGAAATAAAAATTGTATTTTTAATAAAGAAATTAATAATAAAATTCTAGAATGACAAGGAAAAATGATTCATAGAGTGATAATATTATCATAGAATCAGCATATAAAATATAAGGCAGACAATACTATTTAATTTTCTTTTCAGCATGCACAAGTGCATCCCTTTTGACAATCCTGAGGGATGTCAAGGGAGAGTCATATTTTCCATGGGCAGTATATTGCCCATAACTGCATTTAGTTTAATTATATATTGACTCTGAGACATGTTTCATACTGCAGATATCAGTGGGTCTTTTTTATTATATCCTTAATTGCCAATTTTCATACCATTTACAAAGAACAAGTACATGAATGCTGAATGTCCACAGTGCCCCAACAATTAAATTTTCCTTCAAATTAGATCCAGCACTGCAGTTCACAATAAGACATCATTTCTCTTTTTGGCTTTAACAAAGCAGAACTGAGCAAGTACATCAGAAATGAAGCCGGAAATTCTTCTAGCTGAGGTGAACTGGAATGCCCACTTAAAGTAAGGTGACAGTTCCATTTCAAAATAATCTTACTGTGAATGAAATCTTTTAGCGATCGTTCTACTTCATCCAGGAATAGAAATTTCCAAAATGCACCCCTGGAATGGAGGGTGTGCAAAGGCAAAAAGCCTGTATGAACCTTTGTTCTATCTGTTATGTACCTATGCTATGTCTGCTTTCTTTCCCCAAGCCCTGAAGAAGGGTACAGTAGTACTGGATGGCTTATCTGTGTCTCTCCCAACTTTATAGTTGGTCCAATAAAAGATATCACCCACAAAAATCCTCAAGATCTTCTAGTCCACGTTGGGGTTCTAGACATATCTGCCATCAAAATTTAATTGGTCTGAAAATATCATCAATCAGATGAAAGAGGTGCTGTCAAGCTTTCCATATATCCTAGATCAAGCTATAGGGCTGTGCTGTTCATGTGACCACAGAAGCTTTGAATCTATACAGGCTAGTGTCAAGGGTGATTTTGGAGCCTAGCCAACATGAATAAGTAGACATATGTATCTGGAGATGCAGAGAAACAGCAATAGATCCACTAGATCTATAGGCTTGAAGGGTGAGGCTGCAGAGAGGTTGCGTCACATCTTTTTACCCATGTTTGTTGGGTACATCTCCCCTCCCCACAATACTCATTTAACTCCCAGAACAATGCTTGAGGCTTTGTGCTTGAAGTGGTAATTTTCACTCACTTTGCATACTGTGTTATAGCAAACCATAAACACATATACACTCACTAGACTTCTTAGAGCAACTTCATTCTGACAGTACAGATATGAAAGCACTCGGATAATAGCCCTGACCTAGGATGTCAAAAGGACTCTTAGTAGTTGCATTCTGCACTGTACCCAATGTACAGAGTAAAAGGCTGGGTTAGGGGAATGAGGTCATAACAAAGTTAGCTAGAATTTGAGTAGGATTGAATAAAAGTAATGTGGGGGCCACTGTGGGGCCATGGATGAGGGTTTAATAGAAGTAGTAAGAAGTCAGCAGCTTCTTGATACTAAAAAATAGAAAAAAAGTAAGCATGGCATTAGCACAGCTTTGTGTGCCTACCATCCTTCCCACTTTGACTATTGTCACTCTTTTCATCTGACCTTATGTGGCTTGCTCTTCCAGACAAAGACTATGGGCCTCACCCTCAGCAGGTATATGTCAGTATGACTGCCTTGACTCCAGTCAGGATCTGTCCCTATGTCCTGCATACAGCGTTAGTATATTTTAGTTCTAGCTATTGCAATATATGTAAGTAATAATAGTCATAGCTCTGAGAAATAGTTCTTACTTCCTGAAACTGTGACAGCTACAGCAGGGAGATGCATTAAAATTGGCTACCTCAGAGAAGATACTCTTGGGTTTCCATGTCTGCTCATTAAGAATTCTAAACTTAATTTCAGTATCTTTTTGAAGGCATGCGCAAGGCTGTTTTTTAATAGAAGGGCATCAGATTAAATAAAAAGTCTGTTAAAATGTTGCTGAGCTTAAGAAAGTTATGCAGCTAAAAAAAACCTCAAACCCTTAAAACCCACACAGTTCTAGTGAGCAGGAAATATTAATTTGTCTGCAGTGATGTAGAAATCTTTTTTTAAATGTTTTCGGGGACAGGGGTAGCCAAAAAGCAGAAGCAGTTAAATGCTGCTTTCAACTTTTAAAAGAGATTTTGCAATACAAAAGCATTTATCTTTCTCTTGTTTGTTCTTCACTGGGTTCCTCCTACTCCAACTAATAATCTTGAAGATGATCAGGTCAAAAGTACTAAAAGAGATTCAAGGGCCCAAAGCATCTTCTAGGTGCTACATGGCACCTATAAAAAACAAGAAAATTTGGAATAGTAAGCGACAAAGAACAGAGTCAGGATACGAAGAGTAAATTAGAAGTGGCAGCCAAGAACTGGCTCCAAAGCTAGAGCCTGTTAAACAGAGACTGAGATGGGCAAAGAAAGAATCATAAATAGGTATGCAAAGGAAAGCAGTTCAGCTGGAAGTAACCATAATGTTGCTAAGAAAAGCCAAATACAGATGCAGAGAAGTGGCCTCTGTGATCAGTGCAGAGCTACAAGAGGTGTGCAACAGGAAAAATAGCTTCAGAAACTATTGGGAATTCAGTTCAGAGGAGCATGATCTAGTGTATAACGCTTCCTTTTCAGTAATCATCATAATAAGGACATTCAAGTTAATGAACAAAAGACACAGGAATGATTCAGGCTATAACTTAACACACTAAACATTTAGGTGGATCTACCAAGCTTACCACACAACCCACAACATGGGGCACTGTCTCAGGCTATATATAGGATTAACCTCAGCCTTTTGAATCCTCTCACCATTTCTCACCTGCGAGGGGAACAGAAGAAGGTATCAAAGAAGTCCTTACTTTATAAAGTTCTAATGTCTGCTCCCAGAGGCACAAAGTACAAAAGGTACTGTGAAATGGCCCTTTAGCCTTTTACCTGGTTACACATACCTACATAATCTGGTGACCACCTACAACCTTTGATCATTTGACAGCACCAAGAAAATTCTGTGCAACTGGTGACTGGTCAAATCCATAGCATCCTACGAAGACAGCTTCTGTTACTATAGGGATGGAGGCCTGATCAGCAAAAGTGAGAGGCCACTAAATGTTGGGGCAGGTTAAATTAATGAAGGAAAGAAGTGAGGACTCAATCATCTCCCATTTCCATCTGGCTGGCCAATGAGAGGGGCACATCCGTACAAGAGAAGAGACCTTCCTGGTCATGCCCAGGATCTGCTTTGCCTACTGTTTACCCATTGCATTCCAATTGAGTACCCTATCTTATGAAACGACTGGGTGCTTTTTAGCCATTCTATAATATTTTTCAACTATTGATCTAAAAGCACTTTATAAAGGGTAGATACATATTATTATTATTCCCATTCTACACCTAGGAAAAATGGGAAACAGAGAAGTGAAACAACTGGTACAAAATCTCATAGGTCAGTAGCAAAGTGAATAACAGAACTCAGATCCTCTGCTTTCCAATCCACCACTCTTCAAAATAGGCTACACTGCTACTCATAGTAGTATACCAGATACACTACTGAGTAGCTGTTCAAAAATGTTTAGCATAGTGCAATTCTCAATGTACTGTACAGCAGGAGCTTCCAAATGAAATGTATTACGAATGAAATGAAGCAGTAGAATAATAATAATAATTTTTGGATTAGATTTGAATCAAATATGCAGTACAACTGGTATTGTTTACTCCAAGTCCAAGATCAAGATACTTATAAAATAAATAGCTTCTAGGTTTTTTTTGTTGAAATGAAACAGAACAAAGTGCAACACTGCCTTGAGAATATGTTAAAAATAGCAAACAACAAAACTTTTTTCTTTTTTTAATAACTGGAGATTACACTAGGGTGATATCCACAATACAGTCCTTCTAAATAGACTGCTATAGTAACAGGGCAGCAAGATACCCACCTGCAGAGAGAGCAAGCACAACTTCTTGTAATCTACAAAATGTTAAAAAATCATGAGCCACAGAAAACTAACCTATTCTTTTTGCTGACTTAAAACTCAAAGGAAAAATATTTAAAAAGCCTTTCCACATAGATCAACTGGGACTTCTGAATGGTTGAAGAGGTGGTTGAAGAGTTTCCACCTAGACGCATAATGTTGCAAACACTGGTCTGTATTACTCATTTCTCTATTGAAAACACAGCGATAGTATTGCATGCAGCAAAGTATTTTCTTTATGCATGAGTGGGCATGTCTACACACACAATTAATGCGTAAGAATAAACTCTGGAGCCTATTTGGAGCAGCTTTGGCTGGCAGGAAGTCCAGGGGCTCACCCTACCAGTCTGGGGCTGCTTCCTCTGGCTCAACAGGCTGCCCAGGGCACAAAGGTGTTCCAGTGCAGGGCCAGACAGTAGGCAGCCCCTACAGTGAAGCACTCCCATGCCCCAGCCAGTCCCATCAGCATGTACACATGTGCTGCTATGGAGTTAAAAACAAGTACTATCCTGCTGCAGAGTTAATTAGTTTACTCCAGCTAATAGGCGTGCACGTGTAGACATGCAACATTTACTATGCAGCTAATTAGTCAACTGTGCAGTACGCCTTGTGTATACATGCCCAGTGTTTCTTAAATTTTTCCCAAATCATTCAGTATATCTTTAAATACATTCAACTATCCCTTAAGAAAGAAAGAACTATACATTTTATAAACATTATCTCCCTAGGAAGCAAGAACTGCAAACAAAATCTGACATTCCAGGAAAACTAGAGAGATGGCGTATATTGTCTCCTTGGAAGATTTTGGTCAATTTCCTGTTAAATATTGAACAGTTAAGAAATACAGAAAAAAAAAGTGGCTCATACATCTATGGAGGTGCACCTGAGTGTGCTTCAGCTATGAAATGATAGTCCAACAGTTACTCAGATTTATATTACATTCATACAGAACTGAAATATGGAATTTGAAAATGTTTTCATGCTCTATGATGTGTTATTCTGTATATAATGAAAATGGACAGAGTATGGGATTCACCCATAACTGAGAGAATTAAAGTGAGGCATGTTCTGAAAGTGTATCAGATTGGAAAGGGTGATAAAAATTTAACTGGAGGATTTTGTAGGGTTACCTGTATTAGTATTTGTGTGGGTGCTGAGTAAATTAAAAGAGTCAATGGGATGGAGATTTGCTGTGAAAATGAAAACTCATTCTTTTCTTTCCAGTCAGTCCCTATTTCGGCACTGATGGCCACTTCACAAAGGCTTAGGCACAATAATACTGGCATGTATTGGAGATGAGAAGACCAGAAAGAGAGTCATTTTGCTCTGAAACTATGTATAGTGGTGACAAAGACACAAAGCAGTGGGAGAAGTCAGAAGAGGAATTCTGGAGTGAGACTAGTTTTGAGTTCTCTTTGGTTTCACCTTTCAAAAAACTATCAAGAAACATTTCAGGTCTTTTGCTCTTGCTGTTTAGTGCAAGGCCCATGGTTAATTAAGCATAACTGTTCAAGATTTCATTTAGGCTGAGCCTAACACACATTATGTTAGGCAAACTAGTTTGGATGGCAGATTTCCTGTCCCAAAACAATACGAGTTACTTCATGGACTTTATTCTTCCCTCCTCCCGTCAGATCAGGGTACATCTTCCAGCTTTATAGAACTACATCTACTTCAGCCTGTCAATTGCACAGCACACTCAGTCAAAGCCAATTGAAAATATACCAAGCCAAGTCAATAACATTAAAGAACTCATTAAAGATAGTTTGAACTGGGGACAATGTTTTTAAATTTGCTGTTTTTACTTTTACAGTTAAGTCAACATCACAAATACCATCTGGATCATCATCCCTTTAATTGATTTCTTCACATGCAAAACCATCAGTCTAAATTTATTCCAAATGATTCTTCAAAAACAAGCTCCCAAATCCAAGCCCTATAATCTTCAATCAAGCCAGGTGGTAGAATGCAGATGTGAAAAATGAGATGTCTTGCCTTCCTCTAAGTCAAAAGAGTCAGCCCTCAAAGATATATTAAAGTCAGGGACCAAACTGGCCTTCAAGAAAACAGATGACAAAACAAACAAGGAAAAAAGCTCTTGCTGGCACTTAGCTGGACAAATACTGCTACCACAATGTTTGTGACAAGGCAAAAGAAGAATTATTTGAAATGACAGTTATGTTTCTAGAAATCTGACAAACACATTGATATTGCTATCCCTTGGTTAATCAATAAATCGGCCAAAGTTTAGGGTCCTGCGCGTTGCTTCCTTTAGGAGGGCAACATGATGGCAGGATCAAGACTTTATGAAATAATCCTGTTTATTATTTCCTTGTACATAAGAGGAATCAAACAACAGAAAAGAGTTTCTTTGCTTACAGCTCCAAGCCTCTTTAAAAGCCAAAAAAAAATCTCTCTCATTTTTTTCACATTTTACATATTCATGAAAGTACTGGCACCATCTGATGCTTCCTCTGTGCCTTCTCTCTGGTTTTCTGGACTATTTGCCATTTCTCTCACAGAAATGCACTCCCACCAATCACTGCCTTTGCATTTTCTAAATCAGAACCCAGAAACCTTTTGGGCTACATCACTCAGCTTCTGAGCAAGCCTTGCTTTGGGCCTGTATTTTGGGTGGCAGCCCCTTGTTTCAGCTGCCTAACTAGTTACACATTTAATTGGACAAGCTTAATGACTCTGAAGTGGCTGTCACTCTCACCCATATCAGCAACCATTAATAGTCAGGTAACATGGGTTTACAGCATTCACAGCAGAAGTGCTTTTAATAAACATAGGAAAATCCCACAGTGTTTTCATAATAATGCAATACAAGATAGCTAACACTCAGGTCTGCCTTTGCCTACTGTTTTCAGCAGCCTCCACCCCAATCGAGTTATGCTCAGTGCCTCACTACACAAACTCTGAGCTCAGCATAAGTAAATAGGCATGGCACAAAGGGGTAAGAGGTCACTGTTAAGTTTCTCCTATCACCTCTTTGGGCCCACTAGAAGCCCAGTAGATAAGAAAAGGCACCAAGCCTTACTCTGGAATGCAAGAAGTACAATTGTGACTAGTGAGGAGGAGGGAAGGTTCCTTGCATGAGGAACCTCTTACATCCAGGTACAATGTGCCCCTTCTTGATTTTAACCAACCCTTTCATAACCATGTGTTAAACAAGCTATTTTTTCTCTTAAAAAAACCCCAAGAACAAAAGCAGGCAACACAGATCAAACTTGGCATCTTTACCACTGGCAACACAAAATCCTGGGTTCCTGCACTGAGCTGACACAAAGGACTCAAACATTACCATTAGCCCTTGCACCATAACTGGCCTTCGTCAACATAGAAGTCTATGGGCCTTGTTACACATTGTACTTTGAGCTGCTCAAATGTTGGTCAGTGTTAGTGCTAGCTCAGGTTTGAGGCAGTTACACATTCAAGCCAGGAGGGGCCTTTAAGGACAGAAAGATAAGGACTGAAATCCCCTGTCTCCCCTCCCGCTCCCTTCTGGGCTTCCCCCCTGCTCCTGCCCACTGAGGTTCCCCCTCACCCGTCCCCTACCCCCATGGCTTCCCCCACCCCTCAGGGTTCCCCGATGCCCAGTGCTCACGACTCATCTGAACCCCATGGCTTATTTGTGGCCACTCAGCTCAGAAAGCAGCAGCAGCAATAGGCAGAGAAATAGGCAAGCAGGTTCTCCTCTGCCTGCTCTCCCAGGAGAGCACTAAGTAAGGCGGGACTGGGGCAAGGGGGTGAACAGGGA
>NW_017728906.1:23181948-23206649 GCF_001723895.1 Crocodylus porosus
GCAGGGGAAGACAAATCCAATCCAGGGGGTTGGGAGGGACAGTGGGCTGATCAGGGCTGGTGGCTCCTCTGCTTGCCCTCAGGGAAGGGATCTCCCACACCCTGGGGTTCTCTCCTTGCCCCACAGCTTACTTTGACTTTCAGCGCTATCCTGGGGGAGCAGGCAAGGAAAGACAATCTTTCTGCCCAGCCCCCACTACTGCCACCACTGTCTTCTCTGAGCAGAGTCTGGTTCAGAGAGTGGTGACAATGGGAGCTGGGCAGCTGGGTTCCCCTTCCCTGCCTGTTCCCGTAGGACAGTGCTGGCAGCCAAACATAAGCGAAGAGGATAGGGGGTGGTGAGCGAAGGGGGATAGTGGGTGCTGGGGTGAAGGCAGGAGATGGCAGGTCTGA
Source organism: Crocodylus porosus (assembly GCF_001723895.1). Lineage (NCBI taxonomy): Eukaryota > Metazoa > Chordata > Crocodylia > Crocodylidae > Crocodylus > Crocodylus porosus. Next base: position 23,182,341 of record NW_017728906.1, read on the forward strand.
TCCGGGGCATGGGGCAACAGTGAGCTGAGCAGGGCTGATAGGGGAGGGGGGCAGGGATCAGCAGCCGAAATGGGGGGGGAGAGGAGAGGGGAGCAGTAGGGAAGCTCAGTGGGCCCAGTCTGAGCCAGTGGGGGAGGTGGGGTGTTCACACTACCTGTGTAGCCTGGAGTGGCTACACATTAGTGTAACACAATCTGGATAACACAGATCAGAGATAAACCTCTCCTGGAGTGGCACAAATTTAAGCCACCTAAAGAATGCTTAAAACTAGTTTCATGTGTAAATGTATGGGCAATCCAGGAGTTAAGAGCTACAGGAGCCACCTAAAAATAATGTATTACAAGGCCCTAATGCTCATTACTGGTTTCAGAGCAGCCTCTAGAGGCCTGATCAAAAGCTCAAGAAGTCAAGACTGTCTAAACTGGAGGGCTAAGTTAATATTAGGTAAGGCATGGAGAGCAGAGTCCATTTGACTCATAGTATGCTTCTTCTTGCTAGAGAGGCAGTGTGTACAGAGCAGGCTCTTGAGTTGGTGGTACTGCAGCTACTACTTTTGTGCAGTGGTCATGTATGCCAGTACTGATGCTGAACAGTTTGGGTTTGAGGGAACAGCAGTATTGTCCAGGTCAAAGCTGAATAACTCTGGTAACTTTAGGCAAGAGGCCTACAATATCAAAATATATGGTGGACAGCATACATTGCAAACATCTAAATTTTTGGTCTGGGCTACAGAAGGTAGCTGTGGCTGTCATGTGACCTGTAGGCCAGGATTGGTAGAGCTCTGCATTAAATTAACACTGACCCTTAGATTAGGCTGCATTTGAAACCTTCCAAAGGACCCAAACTACAATAGAAAGGTTTTAAGTGTAAACACAGGACAGCATATAAAGTATTCAAGCTTTATAGTACTACCATATTCACCCAAATCCAAGATGACCTCAAATTTAAGACAACCCCTCAATAATTGTATTATATACAAGAAAAAATATAAATTCGTTATCATTTTCCATGTATCAAATCTAATTATTGGACGGTCATCTTAAATTCATCTCTCCTACCACTGTAGCGTGGGAAGCACCAGCAGAGGCTGCAGGGGGCAGCCAGAGGTAGGGGCAAACAGCTGATAGGGCTCTAAATCTGGCCTTGATCCTGACTTGGGGCCAGAGCCAGATCTCCCAACTTCTTGCTCCTGGCTTCACCTTGTACTTGAATCCAAGATGAGTGGGTCCCCCTCCTGCATGTTGAATGGCAGGGAGAGGACTTGTCTAGGATTCAAGTAAATACAGGAATATTCTAATGGACCAAATACAAATGGGATATCAGTGAATGCAAATAAAAATTAAGTACATATGCCTCGGATCATATCTGAATTGTCCCTTCGTTTTTTTTCTCCTGTTATTTCCTGTTTGATAACCATGTGATGAACTTCATTAGGTCGGTAATGTAAAATCAGCAAACAGCAAACATTTTCACTACTTATCCATTTAACAGTAAGGGACATCACTTACCCATGAATATGAGAGATCCATATCAGTAAGGGAACATGTAACACGTGAATGATGAGAACAGCAAATACAGTTCTCCCAGTCTTCTATTTTTGAGATCAAGAAGTCACATGGACAAAGCTGGTTATCAGGAAAGGGCTTCCAGTCACTCCACAACTGAAATTCTGTATCTGGATAGATGCAAATATCCCCAAAATTGTTTGGTCCAGAAGTGTATGATCTGCCCAGGGAAGCAGCAATAAAATCTGGTCTCATCTCAATTTCTTCCTTTTGCCTTGCAAGCTCTTTCCAGAACTTCTTTTCCTGAGGTTTTGTCAGTTTCATGCAAGAAGTCAGTGCATCCTCCTTTTCTGACAGATTAATATCATAGAATGAATCTTTAAGAATGTAAAAAAAGACCATGTTTGTATTACATACAATTGTTACCTTTTTTTGAAATATTGCTTAATAAACTATGTATGATGAAAGCAACCAAAGACTTCATAAAATTCTAAGAATAATATCAATTAGGATCACAGGATCATAAGGTGATAGGAAAGTAGGACTGGAATGGACCTCACAAGGTCATTTAGTCCAGCCCGCTGCTCATGGCAAGATCTCCCCTAACTAAATTTTTCAGCCAAGTGTCTGTCCAACATGCTCTTGAAAACCGCCAAGGATAGAGAGTCCACAACTTCTCTAGATAGCCTGTTCCAATGCTTTACCACCCTCAAAGTCAGAAAACTCCTCTTAAGTTCCAACCTAATTTTTTTCTTTTGCTATTAGAGGCTGTTGCTCCTAATCCTGCCCCTATGGCCACAGAGAAAAACCTGTTTCCATTCTCTCAATAATGACCTTCAGGTGTTTGAAGACTGTTATCAAACCCTCTCAGCCTTCTCTTCTCCACACCAAATAAACCTAGTTCTTTCAGCCTTTCCTCATAAATCCTGTTTCCCAGGCCCCTAATCATTTTTGTTGGTCTCCATTAAACTCTTTCAAATCTGTCCATATCTTGTCTTAAATAGTGGGGTCCAAAACTGTGCACAGTATTCCATGTGAAGCCCTGGATAAAGAGGAAGAATCACTTCTCTTGATTTTCAAGTGACACTTATGTTAATACAACCTGGTATGGTGTTAGGTTTTTTTTCTAACAAGAGCACACTGTTTGCTTATATTCAGTTTATGGTATACTGTAATCCCTAGGTCCTTTTCTGCAGTACTACAGCCTGACCAGTCTGCATTTGTGCAGACATTTATTCTGTCTCAGGTACTGGACTTTCCCCTTGTCCTTGTTGAATCATATATAGTTGATTGATGACCATTTTCCAGTGTATCCAGGTCATTCTGGATCCTAGTGTTGCTATCTGAAGTGTCCATAACTCCAGCCAACTTGGAGTTACAAGTTGGGTAGAATTACAAACCATGCAACCCATGGCTCAGGACCTGCATCCCAGGTGGCAGCTGAAGGAGGATTGCCTCCCTACCTGCCTAGGAGGATTAGGCCAGCTGATGGGGATCTTTGGATGGTCCAGAGGAAGTTAAAAGCTCCCAGGGAAAGGAAAGGAGGAGAGAGGAAAGGCTGAGGTGCTGAGGAGAGAGCACAGATTTACTAAGCATGCACTCAGTCCCACTGTCCAAATCATTGTGAAGATGTTGAACAATAGTGGAGCTATGACAGATCCCTTGGAAACCCCTCTAGATACCTCCTCCCAACTAGAAATTGAGCCATTGATGACTATTCATTGAGCAAGATGATCCAACTATTTATGTACCCACCTTAAAGTACTTTTATCTAGCCTGTTTTCTCAGCTTATTAATAAGTACGTCATGGGAGACAGCACTGGAAGCACAACTAAAGACAAAGTATATCACATCCACAGAGCCTTTCACCTTATCATAGAAGGAAATCAGGTTCGTCAGGCATGACTTGCACTTGGTGAATCCATGCTGGCTATTCCTGATCACCTTGTTCTCCTCTAGCTGCCTCACAAAAGGTTTCTTGAGGACCTGCTCCATGATCTTTCCAAGTATCAAGGTCAGTCTGGCTGTTATGGAGGTCAGCCTCAAAGTTTGTAACTTTGAAGATCCTGTTTCTGTTTCTTAAAGATGGACACTATATTTTCCCTTTGCCACTAATCCAGGACCTCATCTGACCTATACGAGTTCTTCAAGGGGACAGCAAATGGCTCTGACATTACCTTAGCTAATTGCTTAGCTTCTCTAACTAATTACTAACCTATTCTTCTACTACCTTAAGCTGTTTGTCCACTTCCCTATCTTTGCTGCCAAGTGTACTCATCATCTGGGAGCTGCCCCTAGTTCTGAAGGCTGGTGTAAAAAAGGCTTTAAATGCTTCAGGTTTGTATGCAGCACCTATAACTACACTGCCATCTGCAACCTGTAAGGGCCCAATGGTTTTTGATCTTCATCATATTCTTGACACACTTGTAGACTCCCTTTATATTGTCTTTTATGATTCTTGTCAGTTGCATCTCAGATAGTGTCTTGGCCTTCCTAATTTTCCTCTCTGCATGGCCGTGTGTTGCTCTTCTTATACTTTTCCCTAGTAATATGACCATGTATCCACTTTTTATAGGGTTCCGTTTTTGAGTTGCAACTCATCAAAAAGATTGCAGTCTAACTAGGTTGGTTTCCTGTTGCACTTCCCATTTTCCCATCACTTTTGTATAGCTTGCTGTGTAAATTTACTCTAGAGTAAATTACTGCAAAGTAAACCCACCCTGGGCAGGCATCTACATGTGCAGGGATGCAGAAGCAGATTTGCTGCTCCTGGCAGCAGTCTATTCCCACCCCTTCTGGTCTAGCACCAGCCCCCTGAAGAAGCCAGGGGGAGCTATAGTCTCCACCTGAGTGCTAGAACAAGGGCTGGCAGGCAGCATAGGGCCAGGAAACAGCTATCTCCTGGCAGAGGCTTAGAGATTGCTCCCTGCCCCGGGGTAATTGACCACTGCCAGAGTGGGCTTCACCACCAGAGCCCAGGAGGGGACAATGTCCTGCCCCAGCTCCCCAACTTGAGGCAGGGAGCTTGTAAAGAGCTGCATGAAAGAGGCAGGTCCCAACCCCCTGTCCTGATCCACCACTGAGGCAGCTAGCAGTGAGCCCCAAGTTGGGCAGACAATTCCTGCCCAACCAGGGGCGGCTCACTGCTAACAGCCCCACTGGTCAATTGGGGCAGGGGGCTGGACCTGCTTCTCCTATACAGCTCTTTCCAAGCCGCATGTCTCAATAGCCTGATCAGGGCATGGGGCCTGCTTCTGACCAAGACAGTTCCTGGCTAGCCCTGGGATGTTTCTCCCAGTCCCCACTCCACAATTGTGGAGCAGGGGCTGGCAGATGATTGTTCCCAGCCCCCAGCTCTGCGATTGCTTCCAGCCTATTCCCACTCCCTCTCTGCAAACACGGAGGGCCTGGGGACAATCAATTCCCAGCCCCTGCTCTGTGATCATGGAGCAGGGGCTAGGAGCTCCCTACTTTCTGGGCAGGGGGGCATTGTCCCCACCCAAGTCCTGGTGGTGGAGACCACCCCCCACCCTGGCAGCAAGCAGCTCCTGGGGGCAGGGAGCAATCTCCTGCCCCCTGCTCCGGCTGACCAGGTGTAAATTTGTTTCTGGTCAGCCATCTACACATGCCATACTGCACAGTAAGCACTCCTGAGTAAATCTGTTACTTGTATTTATAGGTAGAAAATTTACTCAAGCTTACAGCAAATTACTGCACAGTAAGCATTTGCACATGTAGACAGTGATATTTACTGCACAGTAATTTACTCTAATCTCAATTAAAGTATCTCATGTAGACACATCCACTGTTTACCCAAGGTACTTATAGTTTAATCAATTCCTTCCTGTTTGTAAGCTGCAAGTCAAGAAGTGCTTCCTCCCTAGTTGTCATCTCTACCTTCTGTATTAACAAGTTATCCCCATCACAACCCAAGACATTTCTGGACTGATTCTGCACTGCTGTGTTGCCCTCCCATCAAAAAACCTTGTAATGAAAGTCCCCTATGAGAAAAGTTCCTGTGAAAACATCCATCAATTATTAGAGGAGGCCTCTTCCACCTTCTCCTGCTTTGGTGGCATGTAGCAGATACCTACCATGTCATTCCCCCGGCTGATCTGACTTTTACTTAAAGGCTTTCAAGAGGTTTACTGTCCAATTCAAATACCACCCCAGAATACAGGTATATCATCTTTATATACAGGGCACTAATTAGAGAGATAGAAACTAATTAGAGACATAGAGGGTACATCTACACAAGCAGTGGACTGTGCATTTGTTAATGCATAAGGAAGTACTAAATGACTGCAGGACCATCGCCACACATTATTTTTGCTCAATGCTACTGCACAGTAACTTGTTACTACTGTGCAGTAGCACTGCCACATGGCTGATGCCTGGCAACACTACTGCATGGTAGCAATGAGCTACTGCGCCATAGTGTCTCATGTAGATGCACCCAGAAAGACCTATTATTAAATAGTAAAATCAAAGGATATATTGTCCACTTGATAACATTTCTTGCTGTTTTCCTTAACTCAGCTTCCTGTGTGCTTCCACTACATCATTGTTTTGGCTAGGCCAGCTGCTTATTTGATAGTCAAACTCATTTTGTTGGGATTAGTTAAAAAATAATCATATACATGAATACAAAGTACACTGAATGCTCACTGTTAAACTAATGCCAGCAAAATGAATTCAGACAAGGAACTGCTGCATAATCAGACCAGTTAACTCTTGGAGGCACATTCAAATGCCCAGAGTACTTTGGAATACCTCATTTTTTAGAGATGTTTTATGTACTACAGTTTGCTGTGCTCTCCAGAGCCTTGGACTATTACTAACACAAGGGCTGACATTAAAAATCACCTTTGAATCTGTGCATTTTGCCTTTTTCATGTGGGATAAAACTGGGAATTATAATAAAAATTCAACAGATCCTAAGATGAAAGAGTAAGTGTGAAATCTTAGTGTTTATTATTAAATATTTAATATTAAGCACTCCAAAATTGTAAGCATTTGCATTTATTACAAACTAATTCCCTGGAGAACAATTTTCACACTATCAGATTTATTTATGAAGTAACAGCATTACAGTGACATTTGCTGGGGTGTTCAGGTGTTGTAGAGAACATCTAGACTTTGAACAAAGGACTAGAATTAAGCAGAGTTACAGCTTTCTTGATTAAAAAGGCTCTGTCCAGATGTGGAAGGGTATGTTAAAATGGTGCTTTACTTACTGAGAGGTATCAAAACATGTTTGGCATCATCCAAACTCTGGGCATTGGCTTTTTTGTTTCTCACCAATTTCTGCAATCGTTTTAATGTTCCCATTGACTCAGCTTTGTTATCATCTGATTCTGCCACCTGGGGAAAAAATCAACAACCAAAAACTAACATGAGGAAAAACAATAAAATGTATGGGTTATAAATATTTTGAGAAGCAAGGAAGTACAGCTTCAAAACAAGTTTCTGTCAGTAAACAAGATGAACGTTAGCTGTATCCTAAATGGCTTTAAGAGTAGGTAATCCAAAAATTGCAGGGTTGATGCAAGGTAAACATGGTTCTTTGGGTAGACATGATGTCTTTTATTAGACCAACTAAACAGTTTGAAAAATTGTTCTTTGTATGCTTTCGGGCACAAACACCCTTCTTCAGGCATAGAGAGGGTCTGCTACACAGCTACAACTAACAACCCTAAAGGACTAATGCAATGCACATGGGAATAAGAGGACTACCTTAAAAAGCATACTCACAGCAACTACACTCATCAAACCTATGTCTGTTTGCTTACTGCAAACCTTCTAAACTCTCAAACATGTAAGCTCTACAATTAACAAATAGTGACACTGAATGGTCCATGCTTAAGTCTTGACTTACGAAGGAGGGCTTAAGCAAGTGCTTAATTTAGGCATGTGTGTAAATGCTGTCCTAGCATAGGGATGCTTCCTTGAGTTATGGGTTTCCATTTGTGGGTTATATTCACAATAATCTGGACAATAATTTGCAGTTTTTAGTAGACACTATGATGTACCCTGTTATGCTCTGGAGGTCACAGCATGTCATAATTGTTTTCCTGTGCTGTTCTTGTACTGATACGGCATGTGTGGTCTCATTAGAAAACTCATGTATGCTCTATCCATTTATGCTATTATTAACACAGCATGGATTATGTTATGTTGCCTATGTATATCTTTATAGTTTTGGGTATGGCTTAGCCAGGGATCTCAGGGAATGGTTGGAACTGCTACGTGATGCCACAACTTCTGCCATTGTGTTCTAGGAGCAGGACAATTGCTTCTTTTAATTGCAGAAACAAGGAGCCACTGGTGGTTTGGCCCCCCTTTGGCATTGTCCACCTACAGCTGAGCAATCAACTGTATCTACAATAGCAAAGGCATCTGGGAGTAGTGACCTATCAAGCAAGCTAGACACCAGGTACCTCAGGCACACCAAGGATTTCAGGAAGAATCTGGTGACTCATGAGCAGTAGAATACTGCTAATTGTGGGGGGTGGGTGAAGGGTTGGCTTTCAGGATTTTTAGATCCCAGCTAGGCTAGAACATTTGTTTGAGGTTTGTGGGGCAGGGGATCACTGGCTTCGGTTGCCAGGACTGGTAGAATCAGCAGGAAGGCTGAATTCTAGGTCTTTGGCAAGGACTCTCATGGGAGGTTAGGGGTAGCCAGATGGGAGGGTAAGACTCTGTGTTTGTCCTATTTTCTGGCTCCAAACCTATGGTCTGTCTTGTCTGCCTAATTCTTTCATCATATTGAATAAAACCTTTTGCTATTTGTCTCCCTACTGGCTATCTCTGTAAGAAGTGACTTCTGGAAGAGTGATTTTCCAGGCTCCACTTTCCATGGAAAGGGGGACTTATAATTTCTTCCATACCTCTATAGTGCAGAGCACTCAGGCCTGGCAGAGATCCCTCACTGCAAGTGCAGAATCCAGGTACAAGGGCAGAAGATATGAGGGGCTGAGAGAGGGAGTAATCTTTGGGGCAATCTGTCTGTTCCTTCAGGTTAGTGGCAGCACAGTGAGGAGAAACATAGGGCTCCTGGGATCCCCACAAATGGGGCTGTGACAGACACCATTCAACGTCACAAAAATATTAAAGTACACAGGGTTGAATAAACCTCATACATTTGGAGTCTGGTTTCTAAAGAGTGACTAATATTTAATTATGGTGCACACACACACACACAGACACACACACACAGACACACACACACACACACACACACACAGAATAAAAGTTCTGTTATCCGGCATCTTACAAGCTGGCATGCTCCACTAACTGGCATGCTGGCTTGTAAGATGAACTGAAACCAGAAGTGCCCACCCTGGTCCTTCTGGTTTCTCTGAGCCCCCATGGCCCGGGGTGAAGCAGCCTGCACTACCCAGTTCCCAAAGCCTGGGGGCATAACAGGCTGTGTGGGCCTGTGCAGGACCGGCCTCCCTGTCCCACGGGGTGGCAGTGATGCCGTGGGAGGGGCAGAGGGAAGACCCAGACGTGGCATGAGAAGTGGTGGCTGGGGCCGCTCAATTAACTGGCCTATTTTGTTATCTAGCATCCCCCATTCCCGGGGGATGCCGGATAACAGAGCTTTTACTCTGTGTGTGTGTGTGTGTGTGTGTGTATGTACGTGCGCACGTGTGTGTTTTCTCTAGAATACTCCAGCACCAACATCTCCTTTTTAGACACGATGATCAGTATCCAGAATGATAAAATACTGACCATGTTATATAAGAAACCCACAGACCAACATACATATCTGCACAGAACCAGCAATCACCCTAAACACACCAAAAAAGCTGTGATATACAGCCAAGCCCTCAGATACCACCGAATGTGCATTGAAGAGAACACCTGGGATTGCCACCTCACCAATCTTAAAAAGGCTTTCACTCAACAAGGACACTCCTCCAGAGAGAGAGATCACATGTTTGAAAGAGCCACCCGGATACTATGTGAAGAACTGCTGCAGTACAGAAGAAAACCCCCTACAAATCGCAGACTGCTGGTTATGACCTATCACCCCTCCCTCGAACCCGTATGGAAAATCCTCAAACAATTACAACCCATACTAGAAAGAGACCCTATTCTTAAAGAGATCTTTCCAGAGCCACCCATCCTAGCCTTCAAACAAGCACCGAACCTTGCTAACCTCATCACCAGAAGCAAACTTCCTCAAGCCCAGAACACAACAAATGGATCCAGACCATGCCAGGACAAGAAATACAAAACCTGCCAACAAATCTCCACCACCCCCACAATTACTACACCCCACAACAGAGCCGTCAGCTTTCCTGGATCTTACAGCTGCACCTCCAGAAATGTTACATATCTCATCCAATGCACCAAATGCCCTGATGGAAAGTCCAAAGGAGAGACCAAACAACAGCACCAGAATGAATACACACCGGGAATCTATCAAAGACAGGAATACCCAATTACCTGTGAGGGCACATTTCTCAGAAGAAAACCACTCTCTCTCCAATCTCTCAGTCCTGATCCTCAAAGGATACTTAGAAAACACTTTCGAGAGATGAGCTTATGAACTCCACTTCATCAACCTTCTGGATACTAAAAATCATGGACTAAATATAGACATTGGATTTATGACACATTATAACCTGCCTGACATCTGACTCCCCAGGTACTTCTCCACTATTCATCCCTCTTTCATCCCCCCCCACCCAGCCTGTCTTCCACCCATTAACTCCTCAGTCTACATTTTCACTGACTACCTGTCTTGTATGCAGACCAGACCAGGCTCTGGCTTCTTTACTTTTCATTCCATCCAGGAAGAGCACACACACCAACTGCTGAAACTTCCTTAGCCTGACGAAGGGTTTTTGAACCTGAAAGCTTGCTTAAAAATTGTTTTCCAGCTATTTAAGTTGGTCTAATAAAAGATATCAGATTCACCCAAAGAACCTTGTCTGCCTAGATACTATTGACAAATTTAAATGCTAATTGAACAATAGTTCTCAGAGGCAGACGCTCCTGCAGCTGACTTACTTAAGGAGTTTAGCATGGATATTCTGTATTTCTATAGAGAACAAGCTCTTTTCTATGGTCAAATGTCAGTAATTCATGTGATAATTGCCTTTCAGTCACAGCCAGTAAAAGTAAATATACATGAAAAATAAAAAAGGATAAATCCCCAATATGTTTTACAATGGTGGATTTTCTGTCACAGTGGTAACCGTAATTTATAATTATGCATTATGGTAAACGTAATGGGGCTTATTTTCTGTTATTGTAAATAGATGCAGCTCTTTGATTTCAGTGGTGTTTCATCCACACATACCAGCAGAAAATTGGCCTAGTGTGTCAACAAATTTTGTAAAATTACAAATAATTAACTGCCACTGCTATTATTATCAGAAAGTAGAAACACAGAGACCTTTGTTGAACTCTCCCCAGCAAACAGGCTACGCATTATGGGTCGTTTCTATTTTTTTACATACATAATCTGTAGTCAAAAATTAAAACAGGAAAGGCTGCATCAGTACTGCCCACAGAGTCTATTATATGCAGTTATATTTCTTAGAGCTTGATCTTGAGAGGTTCTTGGCTTCATTAGCCCTTGCTTTGGTTACAGGGTTTTCAGGGTCTCAGTAATAGTCAGGAAAAGCCACTTACGGAGCACTTCGTATACACAGAATATAGTGAAGCATCCAACATAACACACATTCAGGAAGCACAGCATACACTAATCTTATCAATATGGATTCCCATACTTCTGAGACAGTACTTCAGATGTTATTGTACTGAGGCTTGAGAGTTACATACACAGAAATAAGTAACTATTGAGACTACTATGGAAAAGCAAAGCGTTGTTTTTAGGTAGCATACTACACTGGGAGATTATTTGCTCTTGCTGCAACAACAGAGGCCCTTGGTAAACTCACCATCCCCTCAATCCCAAGCGAGTAGAAGCAGAGTTAAAACAGAAGTTAATTTGCAAACTTAATGATTGCTCTTGCGGAAGGGGCATAGAGTTTGAGAAATGGACAGGGGTAAAGGGCTGAAAAAATAATGGAGAAAAGATTACAGACTAAATAGGTTCTTGAGATGTAATAGAGTACTGGAAATTGGGTTGAACCAAGCATGACCTAGCAAAATAAAAGAAAGAGTTTACATATCTAAGAACATGTCATCAGAATACCGTCTGCAAGATGAAAAGCATTTCAATATTTTTCATCGTATATTTATATATTTGGGCATTAGAGACCAGCTTTGCATCTGATGTTAATGAACATAGATCCATTGACTTCAGTGGACCTATACCCAATTTACTTCAGCTGAGGGTCTGGTCTTATAGTTCCTTGCAATAAACCAGTGAGAGGTTCAAAACTGTGCATTTCATTTCTCAGTGCGAATGTTGGGCCCAAACTAAATGCAGGTAGAATTAGAAATAGGGGAAAAAGCCAGGGTACCCTTTAGGCTGTTCAGTTTCGTGAAGTTGGCTTACCACAGAATAGAAATAGAGCATTTAATTCCACTGTCTTGCACTTTGTGAATTCACTTTTCAAAAAGCGTGCCAAAGTGTGTATGGAATCAGAATACACAAGCAGAAAATTATGATAGCATCCATTTCTTACTACTATGCGAAGACAAGGTAGAATCAAGCCATGGATATTGGGTCTGGAGATTTGACCTTGGATTTTTGTTTCGGGGACATTAAAAGAAAATCTGCATATAAGCTACTCATGTAATTTTACTGATGGGTAAACTGTAATCCTCTTTGTTTTAAAAGCATTTGTTGGGCAGTATCTAATGTTAATTAAATGTCCTTAAATAATAATATAATGGATATCCTTTGTAGGCAGAAATAACCACTGAATACCTAGAATTTACTGACAGGAAGTGCTGTCAAAATGTCTGTAGTTTTAGTTTTAGTTTACCTAAGCATCCAAAACGAAATGTATATCTGACTACAGGCAACCCCTGTTTAGTGCTCTTAATTGGTTTCTGAAAAACCGAGTGTTAAGTGAAACTAGCATTAAGTGAAACTGAAAGTTTTTGATCACCCAAGATGGTGACTGTGTTTTTAGTGACCCAAGATGGTGACTGTGAGTGGTATAATGAAACTCACTGAGCGCCAAGTGGAATCACGTATCAAAATAAGCATTAAAATAAGCGTTATAGAGAAGCACTAAGTGAAACAGCGTTAAGCAAGGGTTGTCTGTATCTAAATACACACATTTTCTTGTTCTCTGTCACTGCAATGACTGATGGCCTTGCCACCCTTGCTTTAACTTATGGCATGTTGTAGAGTCTTGTGTACCTTCTAGTTGTGTATGAGTTTGAAGTCACAATTTTGAGGAATTCTTGATTCAAAATTTGTTTGCAAATCAATGGATTAGATTTGATGACTTGGGGAGTCCCTTCCAGTACTTACATTCCTATGACCTTTGACTTGGACTTGAATTAAATTTAAAGTGAATTATGATAAAGAGTAAACCTAGAGTCATTTTTTTTGTTCTTATATTATAACCTTACCATGAGAAATATTTTTATAATATTTCTTGGAAAATACTGGTAATCTGCAATGTTGCTTCCAAGTTAGATTATACACATTTAAATATTATGCTGTTATAAAACATTTGCTTTTCTAAAAAAATTATACAGTAAAATAACCTATATAAAATAGTCCAAACTGTATTAAGGGATTTGGGATAATGCATCTCTCATAAAGAACTGCTAAACCAATGTTCAAGCATGTTTCATGCAGACACTAGATAAATTTCTTTTGTACATCTCTGCCCATGAAACTTGGATCCCTATTTTTTCAACTTTGAACTTCCACCAATTCAGAACCTACCATTTGGCCAAGGAAGCATGGTTAGGGCTGGACTTAGATATTCTTTCCTCGTGGAATCTCACTGCAGGAATTAGACATTTTTTTCCATAGAGAAGAAAGTGATTCCATGATTATTACTCCAGAATTGGAAAGAGGTCTAAGTTTTGGGAACTCTTATCAAGTGAAGTGAAGAAAATCAATAATCCATTTTTTTCTGGAAGGGACCTTGCAAGATCATCAGGTCCAGCCCCCCGCCCAAGGGACAGGAAGTCAGCTGGAGTCAGATCACCCCAGCAAGTTAAGCAACCAAGCATTTCTTAAAGGTATTCAGAATAGGTGCTTGCATTACTTCTGGGGGGGAAGTCTATTTCAGACTCTGGAGACTTGGACAGTAAAGAAGTTTTTCCTTATGTCCAGTCTAAAACAGTCTTTCAGCAGTTTGTGACCATTAGACCTTGTCATCCCTTGGGGTGCTCTGGTGAACAGGCATTCCCCCAGCTCCTGATGCACACCCTTTATATACTTATAGGCAGCCACCAAGTCACCCCGATCCTGTGCTTCTCCAGGCTGAAGAGTCCCATGGCTCTCAGTCTCTCCTCATAAGTAAGCACTTTGCTCTCATCCTCTAATCATGCACATGACTCTTCTCTGGGCTCTCTCAAGCTTCTCTACATCCTTTCTAAAGTGTGGAGCCCAGAATTGGATGCAGTACTCCAGCTGCCACCTCACCAAGGCTGAATAAAGTGGGAGGATGACTTCTTGGGACTTGCTTGGGTCTTTCTGCATGCTCAACTCTAAATAAAAGTAGAAAGGTTTTCACAACAACTTACCATTTCACTGTTGCTAGACCCACTTGGACTTGGGGCTTGGGGTGGAATCCATTGCTCATAATTCACCACCTTGACCATAAGGACAGTACACAAAAAACAGCCAAAACAGAAGTGTTAACAGCAATGTTACAAAACAAAAGGCTAAGAGAGATGCAATTTTCCACATTATATTGTATACATATAAAACCAGTGCCTCTCACTTAAACACAGCTTGACATCCAACTGCCTTCTGATTTATCCAAAATGCTTATTTCATCAAGTGTCTCCAAACTTAAAACTGTTTCTCCTTTCTGTGAATCACACTTGGAGGCACAGTAGAATATAAGAGCAGATCATGTGTTAGCCCAGTGACAGCTGTAAATTACTATGTGCTCAAGTTTAATTCTAGGTCTCCATTCCTTACTCCCTTGGCAATAGCGGGTGGGAATGCCCTAGATGGAGAAGCAGCTACAGAAGGAAAGTCAAAATGGATTCCCACAGAAGGTCTCATTCAAACAGGCAGCACCTTCTGGGTGAGAGTTTGAATGGGGTTAAAAACACAGAGAAAGAGTCAGGGATCTCATAGCTCTCTGAAGCAAGAAAAAAACAGACCATGTGCCTTTGTTGTTTGTCCATAATCTGCTCCTTTGGTCACAATGTCCTCATGACAGGAACATCAGGAGAAAACACTCTCCTGGTGCACTGATGCAGTCCCTGGTGGGTAAGCCTGACGGTGCTTATAGCTTATCAGTGAAAGTAATGAACAGTAGCCCTTTTTTCTTCATGAATATGAATGACACTTTGAAGGCTGAATGCAACCTAAGAATTTACGTGAGAAATGAGGCATGAAACATTTTTGAAAATGTATTAGCCCAAAGACTGTATTACTTCATATTTTATATCCTTCCCAATATGCTACAAAGAGTTTGAGTCATCAAGTGAGCCCTGCCAGAGATGAACAAACAAGAACAAGGATATGAAAATAAATGCAGAGTAAAGCTTCCATGTGATACTCTTGATGGTATGCTATAATTATCATAGTGCCATTCATGCCACTCTCCCTCAAATTGTATTTTCATTGCATTTGTCCCTGTTTTCAGAGATTTACATGTAGCCTTAGATGAAATAAAGCATCAGGTTGCAGAATGCAGAGAGATTTAAGTTTCAAGGGCATTCAGAGAAGTCCATTTGGCTATTTTTAAGTTGAAGGAGAAAAAAAAAAATCCCCAAATGTTTGCTTATTTTTTTCACCCTTCCTATGCAATTGGTTTCTAAACAAAAATGGAAGCAGACAATGATCATAATGGTCCAGAAGGTTACAAGGCAATTCTACAAATGTTACCCTGAGCCTAGCACTCTGAGGAAAGTAAGCTTCAGGGGTAGTGAGTGCCAAACACGTGTTGTTTTAAAAAAGTACCACAGTCCAATTTTTTCAAAACTGGCTTCTCAAAAATCAGAGCCAATAGGTATAAAGCTGCCAACAAAACGCAGAGGTTCCTAGGCCATGCATTTGCCTTTTAACTCAGTTTATGGACTTCTAGAACAGGTCCAAAGCATTTCACACACAATGGGAGTCGCCAAATTAGAGGCAAGCTAATAACGGCTATCTTGCCTTTTGGTAGGGTATTTTAAAGACTTCTAAAAAAACTCCTCAACTGAAGACTAAAATAAGGCTTGTATCTTTTTTATGGTGTCCGAGAAAGAGCCCTTAAAGCTCCATTCAGGAATAAGTCAAAGACTGCTACCGAGGTGTGAGGGACCACTACTGTTAATCCACTTGAATGGCTGGAAGTGATAGGAAAAGGGGAAGTGTGACCTAAATACAGATCCAAAATCTTGCTGCACTCAAGTGGAGGCAGAGGCCAAAGGTATTTCCTGGTGTTTGACAATAAGGAGGGAGTTGAATAGCAAAAGAGATCAGTCATCTCAGCAAGGAGAGGAAGGAGCCTTTGCCTTGCCACATACACATACTCTTCTTGGAGAAGGACACTGGGCATATAGATGCACCACAAACATGTTGTCATGACAGAGTTGTGAGGTGAAGCAGGAGAGCCAGGATCAAAGTATTCGATCACCCATTGACCTGTCTTGCCCCTTCCTCCCATAGATTCTCTGGCTTCTCCTCGCTGTAACGGACTTCCTCCAATATAGGTAGAGGTGGGTGTGCTCTATCCATTGTCTCATTCCAGATGCCCTCAGGGTGATGGGTTCGTACTTTTGAGAGAAACATCCCAAAAGAATTGTTTTGTGGGCTGAGTTCAGAAAGCCCACACAGGAGCCTTCTTTGGAGCATAATGTTTTCACCAAGCAAAATATGCTGCTGTAAAACAAAGTCTATCAAATTGTCTGTGCTCAAATTACTGCTTTGAGCAAGTTCTTATGGATATTATTGCCTTTGGGATACAGGCAGTCCTCAATTTACAACATTTTGAGTTACGTTTCGCACTTACAACATTTATAAACTGACACCCCATTTCAACCTTCTGATGGCAGTTTCAACTTTACAATGCTTGATCTGACACAATGTCACACCAGCGAACAAGTTCGCTGCATTGCCTGGCTCCTTGGAGAACATCTGTCCCAACTTCCTTGGACACTTTAAGAAAGCAGACAAGACTCCAGGAAAACCTGCAGCCAAGACTCCTGAGAAGACTCCAGCCAAGAATCCTTCAAAAAGTCCAGCAAAGTCACCTCGAAGTCCTTCCAAATCAATATGAATGCTATTTACAATATGAATGCTATTTACAATATAAATACATTAATGTAGCTATATTACTCATCTATAATTGATTGAGTACATAATTCTGGGTTATCTTTGGTGAAAACAGGGTATTGGGCCTTGGTTCAGGAACCAATCCCCCATTTATAACATTGTTTCCTATGGGAAAAATTGGTTCCCAGTTACAACATTTCGACTTAAGATGCGGTTTTCAGGAACCAATTGTGTTGTAAGTCTGAGGACTGCCTGTATTTCCTGGTGTAAATTAGCATACTTCAGGTGCATCTCACAAGATGTGTACTGTGGAGTAAAGTAATTAGCTCATCAGTAAATGGCCCTATTAGGCTGCATGAAACTAAATTAAGTCCACAGCATGGTAGTCCTTGTAACATGGTAGTCCTTGTAAATATAAGTACTATCCTTCTACAGAGTTCTTTTTACTCTGCAGCGGTGCAGGTGTAGATTCTGACATACTCGGCTGGGACATGAGGGTGCTTCAGCGTGGGAGCTGCCTGCCAACTAGCCCTCCACTGAAGCATCCTCACGCCCCGGCCAGCCCCTCTGCAGCACACTGAGCCCATTCAGAGCAGCCATGGGCTGGCAGGCTGACCCCTGGATCAATGTTCTCTCTAAGGAGCAGTGGTCTGTGAGTGCGCCGCCTTGGTCCATGAGCGCACTGCCTCAGTCCGTGAGTGAGCTACCTCGGTCTGGCGTGGGACACTTACTGAAGGGGGCTGAGGTCTGGGGGCCGGAGGCTGGGGCCTGGGGCCAGGGGCTAGAGCTGGAGCTGGGGGTCAGGGGCTGAAGCCAGAGGCCAGGGGCTGGGGCCCAGGGGCCGGAGCCAGGTGCCAAAGCTGGAACTGGGGGCCAGAGGTTAAAGCCAGGGGCTGGTGGCTGGAGGTTGGGGCCAGGGGCCGGAAGCCAGGGGCTGGGGCCGGGGACCAGGGACCAGGGACTGCAGCCAGAGCCTGGCGCGGGCTCCGCCAGTTCTTGGGAAGTGCTCTGCTCCCCTGCTTCAGGGCTGGGGAGTGGAGCACTTCCCCGGACATGGCGGAGCCTGCACCAGGCCCCCGCCCCAGCCTCCTTCCCTGCCTTGCCTCACCTCAGGGAGGAGCCACTGCCTGCTCTGAGTGAGGCTCTGCCAGCTCTGGGACACTGCGGGAAATGCCCCCAGACGCCATGGCAGGGACTGGAGCAGTGTCCCAGAGCCAGTGGAGCCTCACTGGGGCAGGCAGCAGCTCCTCCCCGAGGTGAGGCAAGGCAGGGATGGAGACTGGGGTGGGGGGCTGGTGCGGGCTCTGCCAGCTCTGGGGAAGTACACCATTCCCCAGCCCTGATGCGGGGGAGTAGAGCACTTCCCCAGAGCCAGTGGAGCCCATGCCAGCTCTGGCTCTAGCCTCTCCTGGTGCGCGACCTTGAAAAGGCTGTGCGTGGCCGCACTTTAAGTTGTGCGTGGCTGCGCATGTGCACACCTTAGAGCGAACCTTGCCTTGGATCCCCTGCCAGGTGGGGGCTGCTCCAGCCTGGCTGAACATGCTGCTGCCCCAGATGTGTGTGTAAATGCAGAACCCAGGAGCAATAAATTCCAGTGTAATAAGCACCAGAGTTTACTGCTCCACTTTAATAGCATGTGTAGATGCGCCCTTCCACTGGTACCAGTGGAGCTAAGCTGATATCTACCAGATGAACATCTGACCCTTCAAGTAAAAATATTGGCTGGTAACTGCTCTTTGTTGGAAATAAATTGAAAGGAAAACAAAATGCTTGTTGCCTGAGCCCTCAACTTGCTACAACTCCTCATGTACCTCTGCTCAGTTCTTACCAGCTGATGGATTTATTAACTACTTCTGTGTCATTGTTGTTGTTATTATGCAAGCCCAGGGGTCAGAATTCATGAACTGCTCATATTAGTTAGTTAACTAACGTAGTCATATAAAGCAGATTGTCAAGAAACATAGTACACATTTGTATGAATTCAGAAAGTATGTACCACTGTAGCAATCGGCAAACTGATCTAAGCATTTAGCATAGGTTTGTCATATAAAATTCCTGCATATAAATTTAACATATACCTAGTCACTGAGGAGAAAAGATGGTAAAGTATTAAACCTTGTATGGGTTGTATAACAAATATGGCACGTAACTCAAGTTGACATTTGAGTCTTCTTTTCAACTCAGCTTCCCAGATATGCATTCACAATGACCATAAACTCAATTAGTGACAAACTCATGCTGAAGAGAGGCAGGAAATTTGCTATTTATATAATAAGAGTATTAGATTTTGAACAGAAATTATTTTTCTTACCTCACATGTGGTTTGTTCCACCTTTTTTCCTTGCAGTAAATGTATGCTATCACCTATAAGATTATTTTCACTGAGCTCTGAAATACAACAGAAATTAATTTAAATAATTATGACAAAGTTCTGGGTCTTAGCTGTTTAAGGCAATACAGTTTGAACTGCATACACATATTTCGCTATTTTGACCCTTTGAAGTTAATTTTATATCATTTAAACAAGCTTTATCTCATCATAAATGTTTTGTAGTAAGACTACAGAGTAAAGTGGCAAAATAACTTACATACATAAAATCTATTTGTGTTTATTACTTCATCTGCACATATTTCTCCATTCAATAAATTAGACTCCCTACCTACCAAGCAGTTTCTCATACCTAGCTATCTTACAGCTTTAGAATGTGGAATATTAATGTTAAAATTATGGCCTTGGGCAAAAATGATCTTTGCAATCTAAGATCTGTTTGGCTTTGGACTGTAAAAAAAAAATGTTTTAAAAAGTTGAACTTCCTCTTCAGCTTTTTTTTTCTAGGCAGCATAGACATTGACCTAGGAAGGATATGAGCCTTCGCTATTTAATAACAGGCAATAATTCAGCAAGTGAGTCATTTGAAAAACTAGAGCCTGATGTTACACTCAGTGAAGTCAGTGACAACTTCCACAGACTGTAGCGATGCAGAATAAGGGACCTGGAGAATATATTCCATTCTCTTGTTGTGGCTATAAGAAACAGTTCATCAATTGCTAAAAGAATAGACCCTAGTTTGTGGGGGAAATGACTTTTGGGTTTTCTGGATCTTTTTTAGTAAGTTCTACTCACTGAGGCCCAGAACCTGGCACTCTTCCTCCCACTGAGGAAGACTTTACAACACAAGTAATTCCACTGACTTCAATGAGAGCCCTAATGGGCTAAGATATTCAACATGTATTGAAGTGTCAGAATCTTGCTAGGGAAGCTTAGGAGCTGATTGTTTCTCTTTCATCAGCCAAGAATGATCCTACAAACTCTTATGCCTGTGACTAAATTCACCTGTGTTTAAAATTATGAGTGCAAATGTTTGCAAGAGCATTACCTTAAAAAATAAAATGTGTGCTTAGATGAATTTGAAGCTCCACCGTATGATAAAATTTATTCTCAAGCTGAGGTAGGGACTGTTTTTCTTTTTTTTTTTTAAAAAAAAGCTAAGATCAATTTTTTAAAACTAAAAATAGAAATAGAAACAAAGTTACATTGGAAATAACAAATTAATTCACCCTAGACATTGTAGGAATGAACAAATGCATGGGAACGTGACAGTAAACCTTGAAAAAAAGAGTGGGATGGACTTGACGTCAGAGTTCTTTTTTAATGTTAAGATTGACAGCATGAATACCTAATTCTTTCATTTGCTAGATGTGTCATCAACAGGGAAAGGTAACAGGAACAACAGAAAACTTTATCAAAGCATTGCATAGGTTTGGCATTAGTGGCTCTGATAGAATATACAGTAGTTCACACATCATCTGCCTCCTGCAGACCTAACAGTGACAATAAGGCTACTACGTGGAAAAAAAAAAAAGAGTACCTAAAGTTAGGCTCCAAAACACATAATTAGAAATCTAAAGGTGAGAGAACTGACTTTTCCAAAGTGCTGAGCATACACAAATCTTGAAGGCAATGGGGGCTGAACTTCTGAAAATCAAGCCATTTAAAGCATTTAGCCTGAGATATAGGGGCTCTTGAAAAACAGTATACTAACATTCCCTATGAAAAACCCTCCCACAAAAAACCCCGAGATCCAACAGGGGGTCCTCAACCACGTAGCCAAGATTAACCAAACCAAGGATCAAAACAGGATCGAAAATTAGCTTTAATTTTTTGATCCACAAAAGGATCAAAATAGGTTACAGGGGTGGTCTAACGAAAACAGGATGGGTTTCAATACAGACAAGTGCGGGGTGCTGCACTTGGGCAGTAGAAACCAGCAGCACACTTATAAGCTGTGAAACTCCTTCCTTGACAGCACGGTGGCAGAAAGAGATCTTGGAGTCATTATCGGCTGTAAGATGAACATAGGTCAACAATGCAAGGGCAGAGTCAGTAGGGCTAACCGTACCTTGTCGTGCATCCACAGATGCATCTCAAGCGGGGCCAAGGAGGTGATCCTCCCCCTCTATGTGACACTGGTCAGGCCACAGTTGGAGTACTGTGTCCAATTCTGGGCACTGCACTTCAGGAGGGATGTGGACAGCACTGAGAGGGTCCAGAGCAGGGCCACCCACATGATCCGAGGACAGCAGGGCAGACCTTATGAAGAGAGGCTACGGGACCTGAACCTGTTCAGCCTCCACAAGAGAAGGCTGAGGGGGGACCTGGTGACCGTCTATAAACTCACTAGGGGGGACCAGAAGGGTTTGGGAGAGACCTTGTTCCCCCGAGCGCCCCCTGGGGTAACAAGGAATAACAGCCACAAGTTGTTAGAGAGTAGGTTTAAATTAGACATCCGAATGCACTACTTCACAGTCAGGGCGGCTAGGATCTGGAACCAACTTCCAAGGGAAGTGTGATGGCTCCTATCCTGAGGGTCTTTAAGAGGAGGCTTGACGTCTACCTGGCTGGGGTCATTTGAGCCCAGTTTTCTCTCCTGCCCAGGCCGGAGGTCGGACTAGAAGATCTACAAGGTCCTTTCTGACCCTACTTCTATGAATCTATGAAAACTTAAAAGAAGCTCACTGTACTTCCTGGGTATACCAATTGTCATGGCTTTCAAGAATAATTAAAACAAAAAAAAAAAAGGAAAAAGATTGACCCAATTAAGTGTTTGTCCTGAATTGGACCAAGAAGAAAAATTAGCACTTCTTGTTCTTCGAGGTAAAGAACAAGCATATTATTAGCTTTTCCCTTTTAAGCTATGATGTTCAAAGAGGTCTTCTAATTGCATATCAGTGAACAGCTTCTTGCTACAGTTCAGCCCAAGTGGCTGCTTTACAAGCAGAAAGCGATGCAGCAAACAGACAGTTTTAGGGATGAGATCTTTATTTGACACACCTAGAGCCTGGTGTTGTATGCAGATAAGCCTTTGTTTGTCCAGCAGCAGCATGGCTACAAGTAAGCTAGCCTGAGTTCTAGGTTTCACATGGAAGCAGGTCTTTCCTAAAGTCTGACCCACATTTGTCCAAAGTGCTCAGAATGCAATGGTACATTATTCTCTAAAGATCTGCTACACAATTTTCTTCATTTCCCTTTAGGTTAATCCTAGCCTAACTTCTACATGAATCTTCAGAGAAACAGTTTCTGTCCCGTTGAGTGCATCTAGACATGTTGCTATGTTGCTGTAGCAATGCACTATGGCAATATAGTGTCTGTGGGCAAATCCCATAGCTGTGTCGTTATAGTGATGCACTCCCTCAGTATATAGTGCATTATTATGGCGACATAGCAGCTAAAAATAACCGTGCATGGTGCGCATAGTGCAGTACATGGTGCAGTATGAGCTGTTACTGTGCCATCCATTAGTACTTCCAAAAGAAAGTACTAAAAGATGGTACAGTAACAACAGCACCATCGGGGCACGTGTAGACGTGCCCAGTATTTACTCATAAATACAGACGCTATTATATCTATTGTACTTATCTGAATCCAAAATAATTTCAAATGTAAGATTTTCATGTATAGATGCTAATTATCTGACAGTTGTTTTAAATTAATCTATCCCAACTCTGTGGTAGGAAAAGCAGGAGCAGGGCGGTAGTGGTGGGGAAAGCAGAAGCGTGAGGGGCAAGCAGCTTGACCCCTCCCCTGTGCCACCACCTCCCCTGTGCCTATGCCTGTGCCTGTGCCTCTTGGCATCTGCCCCACTACCATTGCCTCCCCACATGCCTGTGCCCTTGTGCCTGGGATCTCTGTATCTCCAACAATAAAAGACTACTTAGACCAATGCCTCCAGCTATACAGAAATATAGCTCTGTAAGCAGAACTTAGTGTGTGGATGACAAAGCAGAGAAAAATCCAATTCTTCAAATGTGTTGGTTTGGTGGGTCCTGGAATAGCAAAAAACAGGAGACTCTGCTTTATTATTGCTATTATTGTAAGCAAAATTATGCTAAACCCATGAAGCATGGAAAGCTGCTAAGTGAGAAAGGTATGGCTGCAAGAAGGAATGTAGAAACCTAAAATGAGGCACAGACTGAGTACACTCTGGAGAATAATCTGGGAGAATACTCCTAGGTTTATTCTCCTGGTAGAGAAACTTGCTGTGCATATGGTAATTTGAATGCCGAGTTCCTGAAGGGTGGAGAGCTCACAGTGCTGACACCGGGCAGCAAGGGGAGGCCTGTGCATGTCAGCATGTTCTGCAGGCTTCCTTAGTCTGCCTGGCAACAGATGGCACCAGTGCATAGAGCAGCTCTGTTTAGCTGACCCAGACTGCCCATTGTTAGCCTGTGTTTCCCTGTAGCATAACGTGGAGATTATGAAGTGGGTGTGTTCTGCTCCCTACTGCAGCAGCAGTGAGCAAAAAACTGTCTCTCTAGGGCAGAGTCATGGGGGGAATGCTGGAGGAACATGTTTTCTTTTGGGAGAAGCCACAGTACATGCAGGCATTTGCTGGAGCAGAAGAAATTATCTTGGGAGTGAGTGACTCCCAGCACAGATGGGTTGGTTTCCATGGCAACCCCAGCCTTGCACTATCATAGCAGAGCTGCAGCTGGGGTCTTCATGGTGACGGGCTGCTGGGAAATGGAGTCCACTACCGGGTGGATCCAGACTTTGCCCACCCCTGGCCTAATGGTTATGACAATCTCCTCATAGAGAGAAATCCAGTTCCACTGTCTGCTCCCAGGGCTGTTTCAGATAAGTAGTCACTGCAGGGAAAAAAAGTATAAGCAGTCCTTGGAACCCTGAACTCCCACTGTCCCAAGTATTAGGGCTGGGCAAAACTTCGGTTGTTGATTCGATTCAGTGGAGATTTGGCCTGATTCAGCACCCGAATCTTTGAATCCAAATTGAATCATAAGACCAGTAAAAAGGTTTGAAATGATGCAAAGCCTCTGAATTCATTCAGAAAATATTCGGAGGAGATTCAGAAACTTGGCAATTTGGGCAGTCCCTGCTCACCGCTGCAGGGAGCTGAACCCAGACTCCATGCCAGTAAGTAGGGGGTGGGGTGGGGGGCTGGAGGATGT